>NC_132866.1:509299-1109299 GCF_048164855.1 Canis lupus baileyi
TGGACACTGGGCGAGCCAAGGCCCCACCCCGAGAGCAGGGTGGACAGTTAGTAAGTAGCCCCCGAAGAACTACGCCCTGGGCCGGGCCCCACGGGGGGCGGCAGGGGCCCCGACCTCACTGGACGTAGGTTAGAACAGAGCTGGGGGCCAGCGGAGACAGAGGCCCACCCAGGCGCATCCCAGGCGGGAGGGTGGCCAGGCGGCGGGGCCAGAGCGACCCGGGCTCTGGGTGGGCAGGTGGGGAGCATCTGGAGAGGACGGTGGGCGCAGGCCGGGCCCTCGGGGCTGCCGGGACGGATGCTGGACGTGTGTGCCGCGTCCCTGGCACAGCCTGAACCCCACGAGGGGCAGGTTCCTTGGAGGGTGTCAGGCCCACGGTCCGGGGGCAGGAGGACGGAGGCAGGTGGACCCCCAAGGGGCTGAGCAAGGACACGCCGGGGAAGGGGCCTGGCCGAGCTTCCCGCCACGTGCCCACAGGTAGCAGTCGCCACGGGGCATGCGGGATGTGCTCGCTCGCAGCCCCGGGGCAGGTCCCTCGAGCCCAGCCCCTCTCTGCTGGCCCCATCGGCCGTGCTGCCGAGTGGAGAGGGTCAGGTCAAACCCCGGGGTCTGGCCTTCTGGGTGCTTGTCCCATGGGTCCCACACCACTGAGCGGGGCTTGTCCCTTGGGGCCCCTTCTGACCCGCGGGCGAGGAGGGCTTCCGGCCAGGACTCGGGTTCCACATCCCTCCGGGGTTGATGGGGCAGCTGGGGGGCCCGGCCCTGCTCCCCGGCGGCCCGCCCCTTGGTGTTCAGTGACGAGGACGTAGGGGTGGCCCCGCAGAGGCGGCGGCAGGAGCCCCTCGACGCCCCCCAGCCTGGCACCTGCCCGGCTCCTCGCCCCAGAGGTGGGAGCCGTGATTCCGGGGCCCCCTTGCTGCCCAGAGCTGAGCCAGTTTGCTCTGCGAGGCCAGTTCCAGTTCCCGACGTCCGGTCTCCGAGGGCAGCGCCGCTCCCACTCCCGAAGGAAGTGCCGGACCGACGCCCATGGACGATGGTCGCCCTCCTGGGAGCCGCTCCCTCCTGCGGGAGTAGGACCCCTGGGTACGCAGAGTGAGGTGTGCGAAGCTCTTCATCAGGTCTCGCCCAGCGGGGTTGAGCCGCGAACATCAGCCCGAGGGCGGCTGCTCCGGAAGGAGGAAGCGGGGACAGCAGGCCTGGGGGAGCCTCGGGGACGGGCGGCCGGCAGTGCCTGCCAGAAACGGGGCCCAGGCCCTCCCCCCGGGTTCCAGCGCCGCGGTCCCCTGAAATCTGCGGGGAAGCAGCTCCCGCCCCCTGGAGGTCACAGCAGACCCCCACGGCCGTCCCAGGACGCGCAGACCCAGGTCATCCTCCCGGCGGCTTCCATGGACCCACCATGAGCCTCCTCATCCCCCCAGAGCGCTGGCCGGGGTGGGGGGCCCTCCGTCCGCCCAGATGACCGTTGGTGGGCCCCGTGCCCTGGTGCGGAGGGAGGGGCAGCAGGGCCTCTGTGGGGGGGTCTCCATCCTGCACGCCCGAGGCCGGGGTCAATGCCCAGGACAGAGCGCTCCCCACGGCCACCACCCTGCGGCCCCGACAGCCGACGTCCCAGGAGCCCGGAGCTTGTCCCGGGGAACATCGTCTCCCAGTGTCCCCTGCCCCGTGAGGAGCCGCCTGCGGGAGCCCGACCGCGCCCTCCTCCTCCACCTGCAAGTCCGTGCCCTCCCTTCCCGGGGCCGGGGCCCACCGAGACCCGCGTCACACACAGAGATGGTCCCTGGGCAGGTGCAGCTCTGGGAGAGGCAGGAGCGCGGCAGCAAGAGCCCATTGGCCGCAGGAGGCCTCCCTCCAGCCTCTGCAGGAGTCCGGGCCTCGGAGCAGAGGGGAGCGGGGGCGGGGGGGGCATCAGGCTGCGGCCTCGGGGACAGAGCCCCACCGGCCCGGGCACCTGCAGAGGCCCCGCTCTATCGCCTTCCTTGGTGGGGGGGGCGGATGGCACCCGCTGCGGTCACCACTTAGGAAATGCGAGAGTTTGAGGAGCTCTGAGCCCGGAGCCGGCGAAGACCAAGTACCTATTTTTATTGTAAATCACGATCGTCACAGAGGGGGCCCCGGAATTATTACAAAGGATGTTGGCAGGAGAGGAGGCTCCAGCGCGCCCCATGGCCAGGCTCTCACGGACGCGGGGGGCGGGAGCTGCCGGGGCTTCGGCCCCCAGCGCTGGGGCCTGGGGTCACCCCCCCCCCCCCCCGGGGCCGGAGCACTCGCAGGGTCAGCGGTCAGCCCTCCCCACCCAGCCGCACTCCGAGCCCCCGCTCCTTGGGGATGAAGTGTTTGCGGGCGGGTGGGGGGACGAGGGGAGGACGCAGGAAAGCACGGAGCTGTCAAACCCAGGGATGGCCCGGCCGTTCCCGGCTCACGGCCGCGGGGGGCGCCCGGGGGTGGTCCTGAGCCCCGGGACCCCCACCCCTGGCCCAGCAGGTCTGGCGCAGGGCTGCGGGGCTGCGGGGCTGCGGGGCTGCCGCTCGTAACTTGCTTCTCTTGCCTTTATTTCCCTGGCTGCGTGTTCCGGGAAGTCACGTAAAATGCCTAGAAATTTCTCCGCGTCGCTGCTGTGCGCAGGATCACATTCCTGGTTGCTACGATCTCAAAATGCCACACGTCACGGAGGCGACCGAGCCCCCCGGGCAGCGAGGCCGTGCTTTCCCGGGGTGTCTCGCCTGCCCTTGCCCCGCGGCCGCGTCCCTTGCAGCGCCCGTGTCCCCGTGGGCTCCTCCCTGACGCTGCCGGCCGCCGACAGACCGGCAGAGCGCGGCCCCGAGCCCGGGGAGGACCTACACCGTCGGCCGGGACCCGGGCCCTCGAACCGCCGGCTCCGACCAGCAGACCCAGAACTAATCAGGTCGCGTGAACCGACGGGGCCGTTACAGCGCTTGCGCCTCCCCTCAGCGCCGTCCTTCGCGTCGCGCGTCCAGATCTGAGGATCTCCTTTCGTGCCAGCTCTTAACTTACAGCAATTCGGTGACCTGCGCTTCTGCATAAACAGAAATAAAACATTTATTCCCCCGCCGCCCCGATCCCTCCGGAATGCAGGGCCTCCCGCCGAGTGTTCTTATTTTCACGGTCACGTAGGGATTCACCCAAACTCAAAACAGCCTGTCGTCCTTGGAACGGGACACGGCGGGGGAGCCCTTGGCTTGGCTTCCACCCGGGACGCTCCAGACATCTCATCGGAGGTTCCTTATTCCCGCACGGCTTTGAGGAGCCGAGACCGACTTTTGGAGCCCACGACGCCCTCGGGGATCCCCCAGGCGTGGCCTCAACATCCCACTGGAGAATATGCATGAAATCACTGCTCCCGCCGCCCCACGGGACACTCAGGCGGTGTTCGGGGAGGCGGGCCCCCTCCGACCGTGACGCATCGGGCAGCACGTTCCGGGGGGGACGCAGGCTGCCCGCCCCACACTCCAGTCCTGTTCATGGTTCCTGAGGCCTCGGCATCTCCCCGCGAACTGGCCTCGGTCCTAAATCCTCCCAGTGCCCCCAGCTCTCTGGGCATCTCCTCCACCTTCCTGACTAAAGAAAGAACGTTCTGGCTAAGAACTGAAGCTACCATTTTCCTGAAGCCCCGAGAGCTTGATGGACGGCTGGACCCCTCGGTGCCAAGTCCAGAGAAGCCACCCGGACCGAGCCCGCGGGGACAAGCCTCCGCCGACCGCGTGGACGGCTCAGAGAACCCAGCAGGACGTCTGGTGACACCGCCAGGGACGCTCCGGCCGCAAACCAGCAGCACCCACCTGATTGAAACCCCGTCGTCGGGGCGCTGGGGCGCTCGGTCCTGGAGCTCCACCCTCGGCTCAGATCAGGACCCCGGGGTCCTGGGTTTAAGCCCTGCGTCGGGCTCCCCGCGTCTCCCTCCCACTGCCCCCCCCATGCTCTCTCTTTCTCTCTCTCAAATAAATAAATAAAATCTTTCTTTAAAAAATTAAATAAACCACCATCCTCGTTCCACCATCTAAAGATGCTCCAAGCTCAAAGGCAGAAAGCTTCTCAACTGGATGCTCTCCGACCTGAGGAAAGGAGTTTTGTTTGTTTTTAAAGATTTTATTTATTTATTCCTAAGAGACACGGAGAGAGGCAGAGACACAGGCAGAGGGAGAAGCAGGCTCCATGCAGGGAGCCCCACGCGGGACTCGATCCCAGGACCCCGGGGTGACGCCCCCTGGGGATCCCCAGGAATTGAGTTTATAACAGTAACTATTAACTTCTGTTTTTCTTTTGTTTCCATAGAAATGCCTCCCCAACCGCCTCGGAGCTGGTGCCACATGGAGGCCTGCGTTGGACGAAGGCCCGCCGGCGCCGCAGCCTCGGTGTGTCCGGGCCGCCTGGGAAGTCGTGACGCGGCCACAGGCGGAGGCGCGAGGGCCCCACAGTCAGGTCCTGGGAACTCAGCTTCCCGGGAAGGACGGCGACAAACAGCCGCTTGCACCTCCTTGGCGGGGACCCGTCTGGAGAAGGGGCCTGCGCTCACGGCACCCTGTGCCCCAGAGCCAGACTGGACTGGGCCTGCCCCGTGGGGCGTCGCGGCGGGACAGGCGGCGGGACTGTCGCTCCACCGCGCTGGACGGGGTGCCCACGAGCGGCCCTCGTAAGCAGCTCAGAAACTGACAGCTGGCCCTACACGTATGTGCAGGAAAACGCAGGTTGGCCTGAAAAAGTCCAGCCTGGGCCTGACGATAATTCCATCAATTGGTTTAATTAATTAATCGATCGATTGATTCCATCGGTTATTCTATCTGGGGCAGGTCGACCACGGCCTGGGCTCCGCCTCCTGGTGGCAGACTGCGCCGTCCCACCCGTGCCCTGTCCCCCCACCCCGGGCCCCTTGTGCCGCCCGGTGGCCGCCGACCCCGCCGAGGAGACCCGGCCCTTGGGGACCCTCCGAGGAAGGACGACTCGGCTCCGCTGAGAGAATGAGCGGAAGGAGCTCGTGTCACAGAGGCGCCAGGGCGGGCCCGCGGGTCAGTGGCTCGGGGGTGCCCCGCACGGCGTCCTGGAAGCCCAGCGGCCGCACTCCCTCCCTCTCCGTGACCCCAGCAGGTGGGTGGGCCCCGCGCTGTCTTCTCCACCTTGAGGTTCTTGTGACGACAATTCAGCTCGTTTGCAGATGCGCTGGGTTGAGGTTGGTGCGGCTTTCCTGTCCCCCCGCTTCCCCACACCCCGCGCCTGCTCCCGGGACCTGCCCTCCACCGGGGCCCGCGGCGTCTGCGCCTCATTTCCTCCCGGCAGCCTGCGTCGGCCGGCAGGTCCCCCACACGGGCGTCCGTCTCCACTCCACACTTGCACGCGTGTCCCCCCGGCTCTGCGCGGCCTTATTCTGGTTTGGACTCGCTGGACTGCGGGCACCTGGACGCGTCGGCTTTTCCGCAGACTTGGGGGGATGTCGGCCCTCAGCTGAGCGAGTCTTCCGCCGTCGTCTTGCTCCACTTGGGCGAGGGCCGCACCCGGGCCGGGGGACGGGCCGCGCTCTGTCCTTGCCTCTGCGTCCCTCGGGTTGGCGATTTCCACTGACCTGTGATGGGAGCCCCCAGTGGGAGCCTTGGGGGGCTGGGCTGCAGCCGGGGTCCCCGCCTTGGTGGTGACGAGGCCCCATCCGTGGGTGAGACGTGGGCCCCTCTCAGCCTCTACTTGGGGTCGGGACAGCGAAAGCACCGAGTGCCATCCCTGAGGCTCCCTCCCGCATGGACGGGGTGGCGACCAGGGCGCGTGCGTCCGCGGGCTGCGGTGCCTCCACCCCCTCGTCAGCCCAGGCCCCCAGGCCCCAGGCTCCTCTGTCAGGGCGGGTGGCCCTCCTCCCTGCAGGGCGTCCCAGGGGCGTCCCCCACCCGCGGGCCCAGCACCAGACGTGGGGCCTGTGTCCTGAGGGCCATGAGCACCCGAAGGCCCCCAGTCTCGGACAGACAGCCTGTCTTGCCAGTCACCGTCCTCCCTGCTGTGCTCCCCCCAGGCTGTGCACAGAGCTGTGCCCTGGGGCTGGGACAGAGCCCCCTCCAGGGGACACCAGCTCCACGGACAGAGACATCCTGGGTGGCCTGAGGGTTGGCATGTGGGCCCGCACAGCCTGGCGACCCCTGGGGTCCCTCTGGGTGTCCCTCTGCATGTCCCTCTGGGGTCCCTCTAGGGTCCGTGTCTCCCCCTGGGGTCCCTCTGGGGTCCCTCTGTGTGTTCCTCTGTGGTCCCTCTGGGTTCCCTCTGGGGGCCCTATGGGGGTCCCTCTGGGGTCCCCCTGGGGTCCCTCTGGGGTCCCTCTGGGTGGCCAGCCAGCTGACCTAGTGGATGCTGGCCCTGCCAAGCAGCCTGGGGTCCTCCCTCCCTCCCCCTACCCCCTGAGTGTCTCTCCTTCTCTGTCCCTTCCCCCTCCGTCCCTCCCTTTGCCTTCAAAGCCTCCCCTCACACGGAGTGTGGTCAGGTGCCCCCGGTGTTCACCCAGCTCCCTGGGTCCCGGGACAGGGGACAGGAACGCAGCCCCTCCATCCTTGCCGTGACCCAGCAGCGGGGGGACGTAGGGGAGTCCCACTCAGCTCTAGCTGGGGCCCCAGGGTTAGGGGGCCTCCGAGGAAGGGGGTCACGGCTTCCCCCAGGTGACACTGTGTCTACTCCCAGCTGCCAGCCAAGGACTCAGGGTAGGGACCCCAGGGGGGGCAAGAGGCGGGATGGAGGGGAGGCTGCCAAAGACGTCACGGGGCAACGGAAAGATGGAGAAGGATCCTGGAAGCTTCCCTGGGGAGGCTGGAGGTCACTCAGAGCACAAGTGGCCGTGCCTCCAAGGCAGCAGGGACGTTCACTGCCCTGGGCCTCTGCCCCTGCCCCCCGCACCCCCTCCCCCACCCCCTGCACCCACCCCGTCCCCTGTGCCCACAGCCAGTCCTCTCCCCCGGGGGGTGTCCTCTCTCATGCGGCTGCTGCCCGTCCAGCGTTGCTCTAGGGAGGGTCAGCCCGTGACCTCCTGAGGCCCAAGCCCGACTGAGGAGGACCCAGCCCCTGCAGAGGGAGAGAGCCCCGTCGTGTGGAGGTTTTGCAGGAAGAGGTGAAGTAGGAGAGCTCCGAGGACAGAGCCTCTCGGTGGGCCCATGGCCGCGGAGGACGCGGGGACGGTGGCTCGGCCGCGCACCCCGGGACGCAGACCCGGCCCACGGCGGACAGGCCGCGGGACCTCACGGCAGAGCCGACCCCACGCTGGGCCCTGCAGAGAGGAGCGGGGACTCGGGTGTCCTCGGAGGCGGGGACTCAGCGTGGCCGGGACACAGGTCTCTTTAATTAATAATTAAAAATAATTAATAACAATTAAGTAATTGTTAATAAATGACAATTAATAATTCATCTTCCGTGAAGAGTCACGGAGCGCAGAAAAGGAGGCAAGCTCCCAGGTGGGGTCGATGAAGACAGGACGACCTCGGTGTCTCATTCCGACCAAGGCGGCACACGAGTGGAAGCTACAGACCAACCTTGCTGTGCACATCAATGTAAAAACCTGCAATAAGTAAACTATTAGCGAGCAGAATTTAACAGCACAAATAAAGAAAGAAAAAAAAAAAAGAAAGAAAAAGAAAAGGACGACCAGGTGGGCTCGTCCTGGGAATTCAAAGGCAGCGTAACACGTGGGCATTTATTCTTATAAATCAGCACGTAATGATCTTAAACAGAAAAAAACAAAACATGATTATTTCCATAAATGCCTGAAAGGAATTTGATAAAATCTAAACATCCATTTTTGATTAAAAGCTCTCAATTAATTGGGAAGAAACGAGCATTTTCCATCATCCTAAGGGAATATTATCATTACCCTTCTTAAGTCAGAAGACAGACAAAGATGTTCAATGTTACCTTGATGCAATTTGGTAAAAATGCAGAAATCAGAGGCATAAAGAGGGGGAAACGGAGGTAAAGTGACTTGTATTTCGGGAAGGCAGGGCCGTGGGCACGTCGCAAACAGGTCAGCGGAAGACCACGCGTCATAGTCCACACACGTCCTGCGAAGACCGTGACCCGTTAAAGGGACCGCGGGAAGGTGACGCCGTCTACCACCACCACGGCGACTCCGGCACCAAGTGCCCAGGAGTAAACCTAACAAGAAATAGCTTAGATGTTCACAAAGAAAATTCGCGATGCTCCTGAAGACGGGGAAACAACTGGGAGGAGCGGCCGTGTTCTTGGACAGAAAACCTCGATATTACAGAGACTCATTCTCCCACAATTAACCTATAAAGTCGATGTCACCAAATCCATGGAGGTGCGTGTATGTGCTCAGAACTGGTCAGGTTGGGGCCAAGTTTTATTTTTTCTTTTTTTAAAATTTTTTAAATTTATGATAGAAAGAGAGAGAGAGAGAGAGAGGCAGAGACACAGGCAGAGGGAGAAGCAGGCTCCATGCACCGGGAGCCCGATGTGGGATTTGATCCCGGGTCTCCAGATCCTGCCCTGGGCCAAAGGCAGGCGCTAAACCGCTGCGCCACCCAGGGGTCCCCTGGGCCAAGTTTTATTTTGAGAAACAAGCCCACACACATTCAAAACTCCTGTGGCGGAATCGAGGGTACGTCGGTCCTTCGGGCGGTGGGGACGGGAGGGCCGTGTCCCCGGGCATGGGCGCGGGGCGAAGGGCGTGGACACTCCCTGCGGGGGCTGAGGGGCGGCCCCACTGTGAGAGGGCGAGGGCGCGCCCTCCCGGGGTCCCGGCAGCGGGGGGCGGGGGTGGACGGTCCTACTTCCTGCTAACCCCGGGATCCTTCCAGGGAATCCACAAGCGACACAGAGAAACGGGGACCGAGACTCCAGAAGCAGCAGGAGACGTCACACAGTCTCGGTCCGGTGTGAGCGTGCAGGGACTCGGAGACTGTGAAAGGCAGCCCAGAACTTCGAAATGATAAAAATCCCGCCGTAAGGAGGTAAAAAGACAGACAAGCGAGGACCAGCGGCAGCACGTGGTACGGGCGAAGGCCTGGCTTCCGCACCCACGTCTGCAAATCTGCCCGAAAGTGGCCACACGCTCAGGAAAGCGCGGGGACGGGGTGGGGGCACAGCCGCATTTAAGGCCAGCGCCTCCTAAGAAGGGACGTGTCCGTCCGCGGACGGGGCAGCCCCTGCATCCATCCGTGTGGGAAGGACAGGGACGGGGACGGTCCGACCCCACAGCGCTCTGGGAAGCAAGTGGGCCAGGCCGGCGGCCGCTCCCTGTGCCCGAACTTCCACATGTGGCCGCAAACCCCCGTGGCCAGCAGCCCTGCCCACTCCGTGCGGCCATCTGGCTGGCATCCCTGACGCACCCCGAGCATGGGGACGTGGCGTGCACGGTCCGCCCATGGGGCCCGTCATCCAACAGGAGCCCTCGGCTAAACAACCCACGGCAGGGAACCGGCAGGGGTGACCGGAGGGCCCGCCCTCGGCCTCCTTCCAGGGCATCCCACCCACGACGTGCGGTGCTGCCGCTCCGGCTGGGAAGCCTGACCTGCAGGTCCCCGGAGCGCAGACGACCCCACTCTCTGCAGCCGGTGACCCATGGGGGTGCTGGAGATGCATCCCCTCCGGGTGGTCGGCGCGGCGGGGCCGTGAGCCCCCAGGCTCTAGCTGCCACACGGGGCTAATGCCCCCCTGTGGAGACCCCCGCTCTGCCGCCCTCCCACCTGGATCGCTGCCTGTGGCCCCTACAGGCCTCCTGCCCCACCCAGCCTCCGTGTCACGGCGGCCCCGGGGGGTCCTGGCTGGGTGCGAGCCACGTCCCCGGCTCCCGGAGGGCTGGCCTCCAGCACCCCACCGCGTCGCCGTGCAGGGGGGACGCGACCCCTCCTCCTGCGGCCCCAGCCCATAGGTTGGAGGCAGGGCCCATCCTCCTCCCTGGCCACTCTTCCTGGCCCCTGGGGGTCGGTGGACTGTCTCCCCGGTACAAAGGCGCCGGCACCTTCCGGGGCCCGTCACCCCAGGGGTGGTTTCTGTGCCCGCCCTGGGAGGGTGGCGTTTTGTAGTTCACGTAAACGTGCACTTGGTCTCCCCGCGTGCCTCTCCCGGACACGCCCCCACCTGCCCAGGCTCCTCCATGTGTCCTGGGCCCCAGCAGGACTGAGCCCCGGGGCCGGAGCAGGAGTCCACGTCGGGACCAGGGAGGGGGTCCCTCCTCCCTCTCCCTCCTCCTCCGTCCCCACCCGCTTCTCAGCCCCCCCCAGCAAACATGCACTTGGACCCCAGATCAGGCCTGTGGCCAGGTCAGCCCACGGCACGGCCAAGCGCCCTCCTGGGCCCGGCTCAGCAACCTCTCCCCAGCGTCCACGTCGGACCCCCCAGGACGATCACATATCCCACCCGTGTGGCCTGAGCAGGTGGGTGCATGGGGACCGAGAGGGACTCAGCTGCCCACACCCACAGCCAGGAGGGGTCACCACCTGCCTGCCTGGTTCGTGTCCCAGCCTGGCCCTGACGTTGCTCCCACCTCACACTGTGAGGAGAAAGGCCCCCTGCAGGGGTGAGGCCCCCTCTGTGGGTCAGGGCGGAGGTCGCGGGGCCTGGCCACCCTCCCAGGGATGCCGCGGCTTGTCCCCTGAGGAGAGAGAACAGGTGTGAGTCCAAACTGTCCTGATATCAGGCCTCAGGTACATGGGAGGGTGATGGGGCCGGGGAGACACTTCCCGGGTGTCCCCGACCGACAGGCACCCAGCCCAGCGCCCGCCAGGGTCAAGGCCACTCCTGACGCCAAGGGAGGGCTCTCACGTTTAGGCGGTGGGACGTGCAAAGGAGTTGCTAGTTAATGCTGTCGGTGGGTGTCCTGGAAAATTTGGGAACGGTTTGACCGAGGTCGGCTCTAATGACATTCCTGAGGCGCAGGGCAAGGACGAGAGGCTGCGGTCGCACGAAGGACATGGTGACATTTCCGTGCAGAGTGAACCCTCCAGCCGCCAGCCTGTGCCCTGGGAGCCCCCGGGTGAAGGCCAGCTGGCTCCCGAGGATGGTGGGCTGTGTGTGTGCGAGCACACGTGTGCGTCTGTGAGTGGGGGTGTGAGCATGTGTCAGCGTGAGCGTGAGCACAGTGTGTGAGTGTGAACGTGAGTGTGAGTGGGGGTGTGAGCGTGAGCTCAGTGTGCGTGTGTGAGTGGGGGGTGTGAGCGTGCGTGTGAGTACATGCACATTTATGAGTTCAGGGGTGTATGAGGATATGAGCATGGGCATGAGTGCGTACGTGTGTGTTTGTGAAATGTGAGTGTGAGCACACGCGTGCATCTGTGAGAGTCTTGTCCCCAGCAGGTGTGTCCATCCCGGCCGTCTCCCTGCCCCACGTGTGACGCCGGCGTCACGGACCTGCCAGCACGATGCCGGGCACCTGCGATACCGCGTGGCACCACCCACGGCAGCCGGAGCGGGACCCGCCTCACCACACACCTCGTGGGCGCAGAAGGAGGCCCAGCCCCGGGGGTGGGGGGCGCCCGGTGTCCTCCTCAGTGTAGACGGCCTCTTCGGTGACGGAAAATGGAGCCGACGCCTGCCTGAATTTCAAACAAATGACTTCAGGAGAGTCAGGGGAGGAAGGAGGCCCGGCCCCCCGCACCCTGGCCCCCCGCACCCTGGCCCCCAGCACCCCGGGCTCTCTGGCCCCCAATACCCCGGCCCCAGTGCCCGGCCCCCAGTCCCCCGGGGCTCCCTGGCTCCCAGCCCCCAGCACCCAGGGCCCCCACACCCTGGCCCCCAGCACCCTGGGCTCTCTGGCCCCCAGCCCTCAGCTCCCAGTACCCCAGCCCCCAGCACCCCAGCCCCCAGCACCCAGGGCCCCCGCACCCAAGCCCCCCAGCCCCCGGCTCCCAGTCCCCCGGGCTCCCTGGCCCCCAGCGCCCGGCCCCCCGGCCACCTTGCTGCTGCCCTATACGGAGCCTCCTACTCTCCGCTGAAATATTCACGGAGCAACGAGACCCCAAGCATCAGTGGCTGCCCTTGTGCTCACTGCTCGCCAGGCCAGCGGCTCGCTCGGGGCAAGACCTCCCTCCTCCTTCAAGAAAGGAAGGCAAGTGGGCAAAGGTGGCAGCGCCCATATTTTTAGACCATTGAACTGAACACTTAAGGGACCTCCCGCCAGACGAGACCTGAGTACAGATGGGCGCAGCCCGGCTGAGCACCAGACGCGGCCGAGCTTCTGGTACCCGCTCCCTGAGGGCCGACTTCGTTCCACTGAGGCCCCGGCCGACTCCGGGCCCGCCCGCTGCGCCTCACGGCTGTGGTTGAGGGGGCGCCCGCACCCCGCAGCATCGGGCGGCCCACAGGAGGGGTGTCTGCGGGGGCAGTGGCCTCGGGTCAGGGGGCGGGGGCGCTGCGGTCACCCCCCGGGAGCTCGACTGCTCTGGGTGGACGTGGCCGCCGGCGCCCACCCCTCCTCCCCGAAGCCCCCCCTGTGCTCACCACCCCCGCGTGCTCACCGCCGCCCTCCCCGAAGCCACTGCATGCTGGGCGAGGTCAGAGGTCGGGGCTGGCGTCCCGGGGCATCGGTTTCCCAGGGCTGACGCGACAAATGCACACTCGGGGAGACGTGCTGGGGTGCTGGCGGCAGGAGCCTGAGGCCCGTGGGGCTCCCTCCAGAGGCTCCAGGGGAGGACCCTTCCCGCCTCTTCCAGCCCCAGGGCCTGGGTGTCCCCCGCCTGTGGCCTCGCTGTCCCGGGGCCCCTCCCCTCCTCTGTCCCCTCACAGGGAGGGACTCTGGGACTTGCGTGGAGGGTCCCCCCCCTATCGAGGATGATGTCGTCCTGACACCTTAATCACACCCGAAGACCTTATTTCCAGGTGCCGTCACGGTCACAGGTTCCAGGTGGACGTGGACACGGCTTGCTGAGGAGCAGCGTCCACCTACCTCCTGCGGACTGAGCTCCGAGGGGCCCGCACGCGGCTGCCGCCTTCACCGGCCCCTTCACTGCCCCCTTCGGGGTCCAGCGACGAGGAGCCCGAACTACAAGAATCCACTCGTGTGCCGCCTTGGTCGGAGTGAGACACCGAGGTCGTCCTGTCTTCATCGACCCCACCTGGGAGCTTGCCTCCTTTTCTGCGCTCCGCGACTCTTCACGGAAGATGAATTATTAATTGTCATTAATCAATGATTAATTAATTGTTAGTAATCATTTTTAATTATTAATTAAAGAGACCTGTGTCCCAGCCACGCTGAGTCCCCGCCTCCGAGGACACCCGAGTCCCCGCTCCTCTCTGCAGGGCCCAGCGTGGGGTCGGCTCTGCCGTGAGGTCCCGCGGCCTGTCCGCCGTGGGCCGGGTCTGCGTCCCGGGGTGCGCGGCCGAGCCACCGTCCCCGCGTCCTCCGTGGCCACGGGCCCACCGAGAGGCTCTGTCCTTGGAGCTCTCCTACTTCACCTCTTCCTGCAAAACCTCCACACGACGGGGCTCTCTCCCGGGGGTTCATTCTAAATCTCCGCGATTCCCCTTTACCCCGGATGCTTTTGCGTATTTGTGCCTTTTCGGATCTTCTGGACTAGCGAGGAGCTGACCTGGCGCCGGGCGTGGCCGCGGAGCTCGGTCCTTCCGCTCCGTCGTCCCCCTGCTACGATCGCCTTGCTTCCGTCTTGCGCTCGTACGTGGATGCTCGTCCTCTGGGGCCTGAGCTGGACGGTGGGCACCTGCCGGCCCACACCCCTGAGCGCCCGCGAGTCCTGGGGGAACGCCTGCCCCGCGGCGCCGAGTACGCCCGCCCTCGTTCCTGGGATGCTCCGGTTCACAGATTTGTTTTCGTTTCTCCTTGAATCTCAGCGTGAGGACGCGGGTGCTTCTAGGGCTGTTTGCTGTTGTGTTGTAACGTCTGATTTTGTTGTCATGATCAGACAACGTCCTCTGCGCTGTTTCTACTTTGGGGACCATTTGAGGGTTTTTGGGACGAGCGATGGAACATTCTGTGGGAAACAAAGCTTTGTTCTCTACGTTCAGCCTCCGGTACAGATCTCGGTCTGTCTCCTCGGCCCCGTTGTGGACGAGACGGAACTGGAATTTCCTGTTATGAATATTTTTCTACTGTGTTTGCTGACGCTTTTTTTTGTTTATTTTTGCTGACGCTCTCTTAATTTGATTTTAACCTCGTCCGGCGGCGGACGCTCCGTCTGGCCTGTCAGCCTGTCTGACCTCTCTGGGCCACTCGGGTGCCCTCGGGTCTCTTTTGACAGCAAGTGACTCGTTTGTTTTATGTTCCAATTCGAGCCTTTTTCATTCCACGGGTGTGTTCTAAGCCTGTGATATTCATGGATATGACTTTGGTCTTATTATATTTTATGCATTTATCTGTTTTATTTATATTTCATGTTTATTCCTATTTTTAAAATTTGTATGTGATGCTTTCTGTCTTTATCATTTTTTTTTTTTTTTTATCTTTTTGTTTCCCCAAATGACCTGTGAATCCTGTGCTTGGGCTTGTGTGGCTCGCTGTGGACGTGGCTTCTCCACGGCCTCGCTGGCATCCCAGGGCGCCTCCGCTTCATCCCCCCTGCCTGGGCTTTTTTCCTTTTTCCTCTTAATGCATTTTCCCCATAAAATTCTTTGAGTCTCTGGGGTGGGATTTCTGAGGTTCTGCTGACAGGAACCAGGGGAGCGGTCGAGCAGGCCCAGAGCTGAGGACTCTCCCAGCCAGTCGCTGGGGAAGCACGCGGGTACCCGGGGCCCTGGGACTGTGGCCGTGGGGTTGCTGGCCCTCCCGCCCCGGGACACACGGCCCGTCCCTGCCCTTCCCTGCCCAGCAGGAGGGACCCATCTGTGAGCAGCCCTGTCGTCCCTACTACCCCAGTCCACACAGGTGGGGGCTGCTCCCCAGCCCCCCGGAACTTTCCGGAGCATCTGCAATCCCCTCTCCTGGGCCCCTCCTTCCTGGGCCTTCATCCTGCAGGTTCTCCCGAGCAACCACCCGGGCAGCGGGAACAGGCACCGATGCCGACTCCTGCTGCAGGTCCGCACTCCCCTCTACTCCACGAGCCCCCCTCCCCTGCAGCTTCACCGGGCGTCACTGCGCGTCCCTCTGCTGCGGAGCCACCCGACGGCCTGGGCTGCCCCTGCACTGACCTCCGGACCCCCGGGTCACAGCCCACGCGTGCCCACCCCCGGACCGGCCTGTCCCACGCGGCCCCTTCCCTGAGAGTGCCGGGCTACCTGCCGGCCCGGCTGGACTCTGAGGCCAGAGCATGGGGCAGTGGCCAGCGCAGAGCGGAGCCCCGGGCAGGGAGGCCTGAGCACGTGAGTAACGACGTGGCGTCTCCTAAAACAGGCAATGGCAGGAGGACACCAAGCGTGCGGCTCGAGGCCAGGCTGGGGGCTCCTGAGCCTGGGGCGGGGGGGTCCTGGCGAGCATCTGGCCACCAGCAGGGAGAGGTCACTGCACCTGGGCCTCGCTCAGCCTTGGGCGCTCAGGACCTGCACTCGCTGTGCCCACGCAGAGCCTGCGTCTGTGGCTGTGCCCAGGGCCCGTGCAGCTGCCGCGGGAGGCCCAGCCCACGCGAAGGTGCCCGAGTGTCGGCTCCAAACCCCTCAGGTCCAGGGCTCTGGCTTCCCCCGGGGACCGACTCTGGGCCTGCGAGGACGAGGCTCCCACCCTGCCCCTTCCGGAAGCCTCTCGCTTCTTGCCGGACATTTCTGCCCAAAGAGCCAATCGTGACCCGAGAGTCCTCTCTCCCCGAGGGGCTGGGGACATGCTGAGCCCCCGGGGCCTTCTGAACCCCCAATGTCAAAGCGTGCCCCCAGATCTCCCGTTTGCAGGACATTTTTCAGACTGGCTGCTTCCTCCACCAAATCCTGCTTGGGAGGGTGAGAGGAAAGCACAGTTCTAGAAGGTTCTCGTGCCTTGTGCTTTGCACACAGTGAAACCCCCCCGGAAATCCTTTCTCTGACCCCTGCCTCTTTCTTAGCCAGGGCACCACCGCCAACCACTGTCCTGGGAGGGCACGTCCTCAGGTCCCAGTGGGAGGGGGCGTTGGGGGGCTGGGGTCCCGTCCACACTGGGGCTGGTGAGGTAGGAGGACCCCCCCAGTCACCTTCCTGCAGGGTCCTGTGCAAACAAGACAACAGGCCCGACGCGGACTCGCCACCCCAAGCCTCAGGTCACCCACCCAAACCCTAATTACAGGTTCGGCTTCCCCAGAAACGGATCCTGAGGGCAGTGAAGTGGGAGCGGCCGGGGCAGCCTGGAGGCCATCGGCCTGACGGCGCCGTCCCCTGGCCCTCACCACCCTCCGCTTCTGTCGGTAATTCCCAGGCCCCCTCCCCGACGCCCTCCTGTCTGCAGGATGGGGGCACCGGTTCTTGAATCATTGAACAAAGCCAGTCGGACCCCTGACATTTACTTTGTCAAATGAATTCTTAGCGGTTCCGAAAGACGCTGCCTCTTGAATCTAGTGTCAGTGGTTCTGTGGGGCGGGAGGGCGCAGGACACAGGGGCAGGGCTGCCGTCTCCCTTGTCCTGGCGCCAGAAACAGGGGCGCGGCCCCGTTCTGGGGGGGGCTGAGGTGGTGGCGTGGGGGCTCTGGCCGTGCCCGCTGAGGCTGCTCCCCGGCTCTGCAGCTCTGGGCTCACTGGCAGATGACCCACGGGGCTGAAAACCTCAAAAAAGTGCAGGTTCCAGAAACAGCCGTGTGGAGGAGCCACAGAGGAGCCCGAGAGCAGCCACGGAACAAGGCCCGTCCCTCCAGCCACGCGGAGGCCTCCACCCCACGGCCCGGTGGGCGGCTTGCACCTGTGCGGGTGACGCTGACCCGCTCGCAAACCCAGGGGACTTGGCGGAGGGCAGGTCACGTTCTCGCCCCACAGCCCGTGGGGGAAGGCCTGTCCGCGGGATGTGCCAGGAGCCGTGACCCCATCGCCAAGGGACAAATGGCTTGACTCCGTGAACAGGCAAAAGGCCGGGCCGGACCCTCCGCCGAGCCGGCCGCGCAGTTCCGCAGTCCCACGGGGCGTCAGTAAGGACGCGCAAGCAGAAGCCAGGCTGGATCGCTGCGTCCCGTCCACAGGATCGGTGACACCATGAAGGTGACAGCAAACCGTGCCGGATATCCGGGGCGGCCGGAACTGTCCCACGTCCTGGCGCAAATGGCAAAAGGAGCCCCTTGGAAAGCAGTTTGCAGTCGTCGTGAGGCTAAGGCCTCAGCCACCCTGCGTCTTACCGCCCACCCCGGGAAGCCAGGGCCGGCGCCCCAAACACGCCGACTTGACGGTAGCCTTGCTCCCCGAGGCCCCAGAGGACAGGGACGTGCGTGTGACCCAGCAGAGCGCAGCCCACGGCGACAGGGCGCTCGGGCGGGCCTGTTCCCACACAGAGTGGTTTCTGCGAGCGCCGTGGTGACGCCAGCGTGTTTCCTTGTAAGAACACAGCGCAGGACACGCGCACGCACGAACCACATACGGATTCAGCACGCGTCTGTGGCGGGCAAGTCCGCGGGTCCGCGGCAGGCGATCGGTAGCTAAGTTCTGGGGGAATCTGGTTACACGCGGATTTTCAGCTGCGCGGGGTGGGCGCCCCTTCCCCCCGTGTTCGGGGTCAGCTCTACGCGTCAGCAAATGAAGGAAAACGCCGCACACACAGCAGCGTGGACGAGGGTGGAGAGCATCGTGTTCAGCGAGAATAGCAGCCGGACGCCAGAGAACGCCAGGCAAACCGTGGGACGGAAATGTGCTGATGCCCAGCGCAGGCCTGGCACATGTCTGCGGGACGATGCGGGAGCCGAGTGGGGTGCCGCCGCGCTCCCCACAGCACAGGAGGCAGGAGCGCCGCCGCCGCCGGAACACGCACCTTCTTCGGAGCCTGTTGCTCCAGAGGAGACCCGAGAGCTCTCGTTCCAGGACGTCCCGTAGACAACGCCGCGGAGATCCCCGCTGTTCAGGTAAACGTAGCCAGATTCGGAGAAAGCAAAGTAACGGCTCTGTGACCGTGCCCGTCTGGCCACGCAGAGGGCAGGGCCCCCGCCGGGCCTCCCGACAGCCGTCCAACCCGGGGACAGAGAGGTCACCTGTGGAAGGTGGCCGAGGAGCCACGCGGTCTCCGCCCCGACGCTGTGCGCCCGCCGCGCACCTGCCCGTGCCTCTGCTCATGGTCGGTTGGCTCATAGGAGGGGTGGAAGGAAGCGAGCCAAGCACCCAAGAAGTCGCGCTAAGTGACAAAAAGGGGCGAGCGGGCAAGTACAGAAGAAATTAGTCGAAAATGAATTCTACGATCAATGAAGAAGCCTGAAAGCTCAGTCTTTAAAAATAGGAAGAGAGTAAAGTAGGACGTTAAAGAGACGCAGGATAAAGGAGCCGTGGGAAGGAAACAGCCCGAGGCACCGCGGAGACGAGACACAACCACGTTCACGGCTGCGCGTCCTGAAGCCCGGGTGACGCCGATGCTGTTCCAGAAAAGTGCAGGCGGGTGTGTCACACACACACACACCCACCCACACACACCCACCCCCATGCACACACCCACCTGCGCACACCCACACGCATGCAGACACACTCTCAAGGTCGCTTGCTGAAAACAAACAAAAGAACAATCCAGTTTCACAAGAGCTGGTGGCCTTGGAGGAACAAACCTTTGAATTCTCACGGACAGAAACCCAGGCCACCTCCCGCCCCCGTGCGGAGGCACAGCGTTAGGAGGCCTGACGCTGTGGGCCCGGAGGAGCAGCCCCGCTCGCTGCCCCAGGGCGGCCACTGAGGAGCCCGAGTCGGTGCAGCCGGGCTGAGGGAGGTGCACGTGGGCGTGGCCACGTCACGGGACCGAGACGCTGTGGGGGGCACGTGGGGGGCACATCAGGGAGGTCCTGCTGCAGTGGGCGCTGGTGCACCTGGAAGGAAGCCACTCAGGGGGCACGAGGGACGGTCCTGCGGGTGCAGCGTGTCCCTCATGGGCGATGCCGCAGCGCTCGGTGCTGTCCTCGTGGGGCCTGGGTCACAGCAAGGACAAGGAGGTGCTCTCGGGGGACACGGGGCACCCCGCAAGGTCCACACTTGGGTCTCAGGCGGAGGAAGGGGAAGAGCGGGTTGGGCCTGACCCGAATCGTCTTCACTAAATGAACCCCCGTCCGTCGAACAAAGAAGCCTGTGCTCCATTCTCCAACCTGAGACGCTGCAGCGCAAGGAAAAGGAGTTTTAATACTTCATGCTCCAGGATTTGGAAAATCTCTTACTACGTAACGTTGGCAGATGCTTCCTTGGGGGGAATAAATGTTTTATAACCGCCGTGTGCGCGGTGCCCCGCGTCCCCCTGAATAAACGGAGACGTTTCAGGACACTGTGGAGCTGACAGCTGGCCGACGAGACCCGAGCCTTCTCCCTCCGGTCCCCGCGTGACTGCAGATCCCGGGCGAAACGGGGTCAGAATCGTGTCCGGGCAGAAGCCATTTCAGCACACGCTCACTCTCGCCCACCGCGCCGCATCTCTCACGTGTGCACACGTACGTGCAGGTATATACATCTTGTCATGCTTTGAATTTAAATCTTATCTAAGAGAACGTAGACATGATACTTGCCCGAAATCTTCCCGAATCCTCGTCTTCCAAAGGCAAAGTGGAGGCGGAGGGAAGACATCGGCGGGGAGCGCACAGGGAAGAGGCAGCTTACGCTTACCAGGGGAGGTGCCTACTTCTCTTTCCCACAGGCCGTGGGGGACAGCAGCTGCCCCACAGGTTACCCCCACGTGGCACAAAGGGGCTGCTCCAGCTCCAGCCTTCACGGCTGTGTCTCCGCGGCAGGCAAGAGGAAGGGCCCACCAAGGGATTGCGCTCCCGTGACGATACACCCCCAAACTGCTTTAAGGTGCCCAGAGCTTGCACACCTGGCCACCCTGGCGATAGGGAGGTGCGACGTCAGGGAGCCTCGTGCCTGCGGGAATCGGAGTCTCTTCCTCACACAGGAAGGGGAGGGACGGTGTAGACAAGGCCCGCAGACTCGCCCACCGCGGGCGGGGCCCCCAAGGGTGCGGACACCCCAACAGCTCCAGGTGGCCTCCTCTGCAGCTCTTGTGGGGGGCTGCCCCCGACTCCCTGCCCGCCCCCTCCGCGCCCCCTCCCTCCTCCCCCCTCCCCACACCCCCCCTCCCGCCCACTCCCCTCACCCCACTTCGCAGGCCCGAGCGGCCCACAGCTCCCGCCCACCAGCCGTGGGGACTCTGCGGGGCTGGCCAGCCCTCCCTCCAGGAGGACCCCAGGGGGGCCTTCCCTCATCCTGGGGGCCTGCAGGTGGGCAGAGGTCACGGGGAAGGGGCTCCAACCTCGGGGGGCCTTGCTCTGCCCACCCCTGGGGCCTCTGGACCGTCCTCCTCCACACCCAGCCCTGGGCACCTCACCCCCACCCCGCAGACCACCCGCCTGTGCACTACCCGGGAGCAGGAGCCCCCCCCCCATGCCCCCCGGAGTCCAGGGTTTCCCGGGGCATGCGCTGATCCTCCACCCAGTCCTGCTGCCTGTCCTGCCGGACCCCTGCCTGCCCCCCCCGTTCGGCCCCCCCACATCCCCCTGGCCCCCCGCCCCTGCCTAGCCCCAGGTCCCCCCATCCCGCCTGGCCTCTTGCCCAGCCCCCAGCCTGGCCCACCACCCTCCTGTCCCCCACCCCTGCCTAGCTCCTGGTCCCCCCATTGGTCCCCTCACCCAGCCCCCAGCTTGACCCCCGCCCGGCTCCCCCCCTCCTGGCTCTGCCCCGTCGTGACCCCGCTTGGCCCCCCATCCCCCTGGCCCCCCTTCTGGTCCCCTGCCCCTTGTAGCTCCTGCCTGACCCCTGCCTGCCCCCCTTCTGGCCCCACCCCATCCTGGCCCCTACCCAGCCCCCTCATCCTCCCAGGCCCCATTCCGGTCCCCCGTCCCTGCCTAGTCCCCAGTCCCTCCCATCCTGCTTGGCCTCTTGCCCAGCTCCCAGCCTGGCCCCACCACCCTCCTGGCCCCCCACCCCTGCCTAGCTCCTGGTCCCCGCTTCTGGCCCCCTCACCCAGTCCCCAGCTTGACCCCCACCCGGCCCCCACCTGCCTGGCTCCGCCCCCCTCGTGCCCCCCTTGGCCTTCCCATCCCCCCTTCTTCTGCCCCCCCCTCCCTCCTAGCTCCTGCCTGACCCCCGCCTGACCCCCTCCTGGCCCCCACCCGGCCCCCCCAACCCTCCCACCCACCAGGCCCCCACCTGGCTGCCCTCTTAGGCCAGCCCCTCCCCCCCCGTCCCTCCCCAGCTCTGTGGGTTTATGCCCCGCGTTGGCTTGGTCCATCCTCCAGGTGCAGCTCTCAGGAGGGCTCCCCCTCTCCCCACTCTGGGGCGCTGCTCCTCGGCAGGTCGGCAGGTCCGCAGGTGTTGGGGCGGTGGCCTGGCTCCTCTTCTCCCAGCGGAGACGTGGCCGTGGGAGCTCAGCACACTGTGGCTGCGGGATGCTTGGGTGGTTTCCACTTCGGGGAGATGGGGACAGAGCTGCTGTGGACATGCTTGTGCACGGGCTTCTGCGGAGGCATCATGTGTGTTGGGTAAACCCCTAAAAGGAGGATGGGGGGGTCGGGGTAGGTGGAAGTTACCCTGTCTGTCTCGGACATTGCACCACTTTTCATTCCCATGGGCCGCGTGTGAGGGTCGCGCGGCACCTCCCACCGATACTCACTGTGGCCAGTGTCTTTAATTTCAGCGTTTCTTGTGGCCGAGTTTTTGTGTGCTGTTTGTCTTTCCGTATTGATTTAGTGGTTTTAGGAATACAGCCTGGGCCCAATCCCCGTGTCAGGCACATTTACTGCGAATACTTTCCTCCGGTCTGTTCATTTTCTTTGCAGCCTTTCGGAGAGCAGAGGTCTCACTTTCGACGAGGACGGCTTTATGTTTTCCTTGATGGTTTCCCTTTTGTGCCCTTGCTAAGAAACTTCCATCTGCTCCAAGACGGTGTGGTTGTTTCCCTCTTCCACACCCTTAAATCGGCCCCCAAGCCTGAGACGGGGCTGTGACGGGGCTGCCCGGCGAGGCCGAGGCACCCGGCGCCCAGGGGGAGACACCGCTCCGTTCCCCATGGGGTGTAGGGTCGGCGGGCTGCAGACACAGGTGCTGGCTCTGCGGCCGCTCGGCTCCGCTGGTCCACACCGTGTCGCGTCCGGCCGCGGCCTCACCGTCAGGCCCGAAAGGAAGCAGCGTGCGTCCTCCAAGGCCGCCTTGCTCCTCAGCGTCGTCTTGGCCACTCTGCGTCCTTCGTGTATCTGTGGATATTTTAGGGTCACCTGCAGGTTTCCAGAGAAAGGTCTGCTGGGATCGTGACTGGGATTGCCCGGAGCGAGAAGCGCCCCTCCGAAGGAAAGGCCATCTCCCGAACCCCAAATCCCAGACTTGCGACCTCTCAGCCACGTTTTGTAGCCTTACTGCTGCGGTTTTACGCATCTTTTGTTAAATTTATTCTAAAGTGCTCTGTTTTGGTGCTGTTCTAGACGGCGTGTTTCTGTCCTTTTCTGCTTGTTGCTGGTATTTACAGACACGATCCACACTCACTGTTGGCATCGTACCCTGTTCCTGGCTAAAGTCACTTCCTAGTAGCTGTTTGTCTCCGTGGAGGCTGCAGGATTCTCCACATTCGCCGCCACGTGAGGCAATAAAAGCCCATCAGCTTTACAAGCTCGCCTGTCTCATTCCTTTAGAAATATCCCTCCCAGATGACTAAGTCCCTGCCTCGTCTCCTCCACTCCGTGAGAAGTCAAATTTCTTGAAAAAGCTGTGCAACTCGCTCTGTCTCTGCTCCAGGGCCCACTCACTCTTGCACCCCCCCCAACGCCCCCTTCAGAGAAATGGTTGTCCTGGGGTTGCTCACAGCCTCCACGCTGCTAACCCTGACCACTGCTTCTAAGCGCTCGCCTCACGACACCTTGGCCACGTTTTGCGTAGCTGACGCCCTCCCCCAACACCTGCCCTTGCTGCGGGGGCTCTGCACGGCTTCCCTTCCACCTCTGCAGCTCTTCCTGCAGCTCTTCCCGCTGCTCCTGGCCGAGGGCTCTCCAAGGCCGGTCTCCAGCCCCCCTGGCCCCGGGGCTCTCACCCGCACACCAAGGCCGGGGCAGGTGTGTGCACGCCTGCACCTCCAGCCCAGAGCCTTCCTGCGAACATGAGCTCTGAATACTCAGCATCCCACATGCCCCCACAGAACACCCAGGACCCGCTCCTGAGCTGCCCCTGGCCAGCCCTCTCCTGGAGCTCCCCGGCCTGGTGCCTGCCCTGTGCACCCCCGGGGTGGACGGCCCTCTTGGTCCTCTTTGGCCCCACACCTGTCACCCATACACCTGTCACCCAGACCCGCTCTCCCTTCCTGCCCTGGGCATGAGCCTGTGGCCTTGTCACCACCTCCAAACCAGTCTCCACCTGGTACCGTCAGAAAACGCTGAGACCCGGGGCCACTGGGTCCAATATCCTGGTGTGGGGGGCACCTGCCCTGGCGGGTTCCCTCCCCCCCCACGCCTCCTGGGCACCCAGTCCTGCTCCCCGCCGGCGCAGGTGCTGCTCATCCCGCACTTGTGGGGAGCCTCCTCTCCTCTGGCGGATCTCAGCTCGGCCCCCAGCCCTCGCCTGCGCCACCCCCTCGGGATCCGACCCCTGGCAGGCATTCGCTGTGCCTGACATCCCCTCCGCAGGCGCAGGCAGCGGCAGGTGCACCTGCTGCGCTCCCAGGCGCGCTCAGCCCCGCCCCGCAGGGTCAGCAGCTGTAGGATCCTCCTTCTGCAGCGGGCACGAATGAATGAACGAAGGAACGAGTGAATGAGCGCACGCGTGCATGCCCGAGTGAAGGAGTTAAGGCCGGCAGGACACTTCCGGGGCCGGGACCAGGCCGGGGCATCCTTGGGCTGGGGGGATGCGGGCGAGGGGGCGGGGCTCCCCGGAGCCTCAGCCGGGGCGGGGGGAGCGGGGCCGGTGCGGTGAGGGCGCCCGGGCAGCGCGACCCCGACCCGACCCGACCCGACCCCGACGCGAGCGCGCCCCGCCCTGGCTCCGCTGCCCTCGCGCCCCCGTGGGGAAGGCGGCCCCGGCGGCCGTTCGCCTCCGCACTAGTGTGGCCCCGGCGCCGACCCGTAGGGCCCGCGGCGTCCCCCGTCGCTAGGCAACCGCGCTCCGCCGCGAGCGGGAGGAAACCCAGGGCCCGGGGCCGCCGCCATGGACCTGGTCATCACGCAGGAGCTGGCCCGAGCCCAGAGCCAGCAGGGTGCGCCGGCCCGACCCCGACCCCGACCCGACCCCGCCCCCGACCCCGCCCCGGGAGGCGACACGCCCGCCCCAGCAGACCCCTGACTCGGGGCGCCCCCGAACCCCCGTCCGCCGCTCCCCCCGCGGGGCCTCCGCGACCCCGTGTCGTGTCATCCTCCACTGCTGCGGGGGCTCGGCCTGGGGGAGGCTGCGGAGGGGGCGCGGGGAGGGGAGGAGCCCCGCGGGGGGATGGGGGAGGGGGAGGGGAGGGTGCAGACGCCGGGCAGCAGGGGGGAGGGGAGGAGGCCCACGGGGGGGGGGGGGATGGGGGAGGGGAGGCCGGCGCGGGAGGGTGTGGACCCGGGCTGCAGCCCCTCCTCACGGCCTCCGCCGGACCTTGGCCTCCGGTAGATGCCGCCTCCCTAAGGAGGGCCTATGAGCTCATTAAGTCGGCCAACCTGGGCAAGTCAGAGTTTGACCCCACGGAGAGCTTCAGCCCCGACCTGTTTGTTCTGTGTGCGGAGCAGGCCCTGAAGGTACCGAGTCCAGGGGTCCAGGGGTCGCGGGGCGGATAGGGCAGGAGCACCCAGGGGGGTCCCTGGGGATCTGCTGGACCTGCGCCCTCAGGCTGCCGTCAGAGCAACTTGGGGGGGCACCCCTGTCCTGCAGATGGGGCAGCCCAAGATGAGCGACGACTGCATCCAGATGTACTTCAAGGTGAAGGGGCCGGTCACCCAGTTCCTGGGCAGAGCGCACCTGTGCCGGGCCCAGCTCTGTGCCCCCAAGTCGTCGGAAAACCTGGTGAGAGATGCCCCGGGGGGCAGGCGGGGGCTTGAGGGTGCAGCCCTGGTGGGCACAGCCCCAAGGCTTCCGGGGGACCCAGCACCCCTGCCAGTGGGCCGTTCCCGGGTGGCTAGTGGTTTGTCCCACTCCGGGTTTTCCCCGAGGCTGCCTTGATCCTCAGCACTCTGTGTCTCGTGTGGAAACGCAGTCCCACTCTGCTTCCGGAACTGTGGGGCCAGACGTGTCCTCACGTGCCCTTTACGGATACGGTGAGCAGCGTGTGGGCTGCGTGTGGGCTGCTCCAGGACTCAGCTCCTGCTTGACGTTTGGCGGCTGCGCCCTGCCCTGCTGGTGCCAGGGCCCCGGCCTGTGAGCGGGCGTGTCTGACACCTGACCGTGGCCATTCCTGCTGCTTACCGTGGGCTCCTTACTGTCCGCAGAAGCGACCACGAGCCACGATTGAGGTTTCAGGGGCAAATTCATGTAATTGTGCGTTCTTTACATTGTTTTAGGAGGAATTTGAAAACTGCGTGACCCAGTATATGAAGGCAATAAACTTCGCAAAAGGAGAACCCAGGTGGGCGTAATGCACGCGGCGTTTCTATGAGGATTGTGGAAGGGGTTCGGGACCACGGCTCCCATGTGCTGACACCTGTTCACACTGCAGGGTTTTGTGCGTGCTGTAGGCTCTGTCTCTGACGTGGAGGGCCGGGCACGGCGCACGCCTTTGTCCTTCTGTCTGTCCTGCAGTCTGTGGTCTGCGATGACTTTTGTGTGCTTTCTCCACGGGAACCTCCTCTGGGGTCTCCCCACAGCCCCTCACTCCCTGGGCCTCCCTGAGGGTTCAGCATCGGGGTCCTCTCCCCCAGGCAGATTGCCAGGCCTCGTGTCCGCGTCCCTAGTGATTTAGCCGGAAGTAGCCGGGTTTTCTACTTACCGTCTCCTTCATCAGACAGCAAGGTTCCCGAAACCGTTGGGCTCGCAGACGAGCCCGTGTGAACACCGCTAATCGAGCAGGCTGCCCCGTGGAAGGAGCCCGGGGTGCACGGCCGCACGGCCTCCTCCCGGCACCTGGGGCGTCCCAGGCCGAGCTGGCCTCTCCCGAGAGGGGGCTCCTCACTCAGATGCGCCCAGTGGGAGGCCCGCCCTCCGGGGGGCCCCTGCCCCCCCACCTTACTTTGCACTCCGAGTGCAGGCTTGGGGACTTCGTTCCCCAAAGGCTCTGCTCCCCCACCTCTGCCTGTCGGCCCCTCCTGTGCGCTGTCTCCGGGCTGATTGCTCGTCACGGTGCAGGTCTCAGAAGATGTTACTCCCTCCGGGAAGACTTCCTGGGTTCCTGCTGTGCCTGCCTGTTCTCGTCTGTCCCTTGGGAGCCAAAGACCTTGTGGTGCTGTGTTTTTACAGGGAGCCGATCACTTTGGGAATGAGTGAATGAGTGAATGGGTGAATGAGTGAACGGACCTCTGGTCTGGACTCAGGAGCCCCGTGGCTGGGTCCTCATGGCCCGGGCTGACCTGCAGCCTCGAGCCCCTTCTGCCAGGACGCCCTGGGAGGGCTCTCCCCTCCCGTGACCACCTCCCCCACGACGTTCCCTCCTGTGATGTCCCCTCCCGCAACCACCTCCCCTGCGACCACCTCCCCCACGACATCCCCTCCTGCGACGTCCTCCCCCCTCCACGACGTTCCCCCCCCCCGCGACGTCCCCTCCCACAACCACCTCCCCCACAATGTCCCCTCCCGTGACGACCTCCTGGGTGACTGTCCCCCGCCGCAGGTATTACTTCCTCGTGTATAACGCGTCGGTGCTGTACTGGCACATGGTGAGGCCCTTCCTGAAGCCCGGGTTCCACCACCACCTGATCTCCAGCCTGTCGCAGATCGTCGCCGTGTTAAATCAGACGGAGGAGGAGGACAAGGAGTGGCGCGCAGAGCTGATGCTGTGAGTTGAAGCCGCCTCCCCTGCGGCGAGGCCTGAGCAGGACCCGCGGCCCCGTGACCTTCCCGGCCCGGTGGCCCACAGGGGGACGTCAGTGCTCTCTGCCGCGTGGTTAGAGTCGTGTCGTCGTCTTGTTCGCTGGGGTCTGTGGCTGGACTCGGGGCCGATCATGTGGATGGCACAACATGATGGCCGTTGACACTTAGAGCGCAGGAAACCGAGCTTCTGTCACATCCTGGCTCGGGGGTTAGAAGTCGGCCCTGTGCATGGGTGACATGGTGGCTGCGGCAGCAGATGACCCCAGGCGGTGGGGCCTGCTCAGGGCAGCGCGCACAAGCGTGTCTGCACGCAGACAGCCCAACGGGCCTCAGTGACACGGGCAGCGTGCGGTCCCCGAGCTGGGTGCACCCGAAGGCAGTGGCCGGGCTGCCCCTCGAGGGGAGCGCCGCTGCAGGCCAGCGACTGTGTGAGTGTCCGCAGGGACCCGCCATCCGCCCGACGTGGGAACCCAGAATCCCCGGGCTGTCCCACCTGCGGCCTGGTGACATGGGGAGCCTTCAACAGACCACAAGCGCCGAGACAGCCTCTCTTCGAAGTGCGACTCTAAGCACTGGGGGGAGTCGCGGCGCGTACACGTCCTCCCGCCCCGCCAGCCCCGCGCCAGTCCCGGGCCCCGCGCTGCAGGAGTGTGGCCCAAGCGGCCGTGGGCGGCTTCCCGAACCTCGTGAACCGGGACAGGAGTAAACGCGTGATAACCCGGCGGCTCGACGTTTGCAGCAGGAGGCGATTTCGTCAGTGGTAACAGTGTTTTTGTATCATCCAGGGAGCTTCTGGACTGTTACCTACAGGCTGGAAGGAAGGAGGAGGCCGCGAAGTTTTGTGTCACTGCAGCGCCGTTTATAAAGGCCCACGTGCCACACAAATATCGACAGATGTTTTCTGTCCTGGTAGGTTGGCGCGTTGAGGACGCCAGGAGGAGGGAACGGGCTTCGATGTCGTTTTTGCAAAACTATAAAAACAGCCAAGTCCATCCCCCGAGAGACACCAAAGCACGTGTACGTCGTGCGTACCTGAGGAGACAAACAGAATCTTTTCCCTTCACCGTGATCTTTGAATAGGTCACTCATGACAGCCTTGAATTAAAAAAGGCCAGGAGAGGGCAGCCCGGGCGCTCAGCGGTTTAGGGCCACCTTCGGCCCCGGGATCGAGTCCACGTCGGGCTCCCGGCATGGAGCCTGTGTCTCCCCCCGCCTGTGTCTCCGCCTCTCTCTCTCCCTCTGTGTCTTTCATGAATAGATAAATAAAATCTTAAAATAAAAAAAGAGCAGCAGAAAGCTCGTTACTGAAGTAACCAGCCCCCCAAGGTACGAGGACCGTCGCCCTTTGCTAACTTCCGTGTGTAGGAAACCAGCTGAGGTTCTTTGTGAAAACTAAACGGGAAACCTAACTAACGAGGAGATGTTGTTCGTTACAATATTAATTTTAAAGGAGAAATAAATGTAAAGGAACTAATTCCTGCGTCTCTGCCTAATTATTTAAGCCGGTTAGTAATCCGGTTCCATTTTGTTGCAGGTACAACACGAATTAGTGGATGAGCTTCAGCTAAAGCAGGAAAAGAGAACCTCCGTGAGCCTGTCTGTCACTTACGACATCAACGTGCTCAAAGCGTAAGTGCTCAGGGGGTCGGTGCCGGCCGCTGCGCACTCGGGGTCCGCCCCAGACGGGCTACGGCTGTGCGCGGGAGGGGGCCGGAGGGGCGCCGCGCACAGGACGCACTGGGCCTCCCTGCCTTTACCGCGAGGAGCGAGAGGCTGCCAGGAGGTGAGCGGCTGCTACGCCAGTGAGGAGGGTGGGGGAGGAGGACTGGCGGGCGGCCTGAGATCTGGCGACGGCCCCCCCAGGAGGCTGGACGTTGCACCCCGACGTCGAGGAAAACAACAGTAGCTAACTCGACAGTAGTGGGTGAGGTGAGGGAGGAGGGGAACGGCACAGAGAGAGCTGCTACCGTGGCGGAGGCAGTGACGAGGGGGGTGCGCTGTGTGAGGGGAAAGGCACTGAGGAGACCGGTGCCCTGGGAGGAGGGCGGCCAGGAGACGAGCGCGGTGAGGAGACGAGCGCATGTGAGGACAGGGCGGTGAGGAGATGAATGCTTCTGAGGGGACGGTGGTGAGGAAACGAATGTGTGTATGGGAAGGGTGGTGAGGAGACGAGCGTGTGTGAGGGGAGAGGGTGGTGAGACCAGTGCGTGTGGGAGGAGGGTGGTGAAGAGACCGTTGCGTGAGGAGACAAGTGTGCGTAAGGGGAGGGCGGTGAGCAGATGAGCGTGTGTGAGGGGAGAGGGCGGGGAGACGAGTGCGTGTGAAGATCAGCGTGCGGGTGACGAGAGGCAGGTTCCGGCGG
Organism: Canis lupus baileyi; assembly: GCF_048164855.1. NCBI lineage: Eukaryota > Metazoa > Chordata > Mammalia > Carnivora > Canidae > Canis > Canis lupus. The sequence continues at coordinate 538,563 of NC_132866.1, forward strand.
GAGGCGCGCCCGCCCCAGTACTACGGGTCAGGCCCGTCCACGTAGTTGCCCTCCTGTGAGTCCGGGTTGGCCGCCGGGCTGCGCGGGGAGGACGCGCCTGCTCTGGCAGGAGGAGCGTGAGGAGGCGGGAGGAGTTCTGGGAGTGAAGAACGCGGGAGGGGGGTGTCGTTAGGCCTTCTGTTCAGTGGGAAACACAGGTCCTTAGACTCGGAGTCTCCCTTAGGATGGTTTGAACGAATGTGACATGATGTTTTGGTTCTTATAAATTCTAGGAAATTGGATAAAAATGATTTACCTGAAGATGTCGGTGCGATTCTGAAGAAGACCTATAAGCACTTGAGCTATTTCAATCACCAGCACCTCCCTTCAGTCAGAGAGGAAAAGTAAGTGTCCCCCTCGCCCCCCGGGCGCCTGCGCCGTCGCTGCGTGAGACCCGAAGTACAGGAAACGGGGCGCGGTGGACGAAGCGGCCTCGGCAGCCACCGTGGAGGCTCTGGCGGTTTGTGCGGTCTGGGGGGCGCTCGGGATACGTGACTTCACATCACGCTTCTGAAATCCAGGCTGACCTGTAAGCGCAGGTGGTTTCCAAGTTACTGAAGCGTCTCCCACCTGTCGGAGTCGCAGCGTAACGTCCGGCAGCTGGAGTCCTCAGCCTCGGGGCTGAGCGAGTGGGGGGGCCTCCCGGACCGGAGCCCAGCGGCCGCCGCGGCGTCAGGCTGACGGGAGGAGCGGGGAGCAGCCCGTAGCGGAGCCCCGGAAATGGCGGATGCGCTTCCCGCGGGTGCAGACTCAGAGGACCGACGCCCCGGCCCACCCCGTGCACGCGGCGGCTGGAGTCACCCCCCGCCTTGGCTTCCCCCGCGCCCCGGTCACCAGTGCGGCGTCCCACTCAGCACGTGCGGAGGCCTCCGAACCACCCCTTGGGAGAATTTCTCTTTTGGCTTCTCTGACTTTCTCGTCAGCGCCTCTGCGCTCCTAACATGTGAAACATTTGGGCCGTCATCTGTGGTAATTACTGATGTATTTTTTCCGTCTGTCATTCATTCATTGATTTTGGGGTGTTATGGGCAGAACCGTGTTCCCCAAAAAGGTAGAGTCACGTGCCCACCCTTGGGACTTGCTGCCTGTGAACACGATCTGGTTTGGATATAGGATCTTTGCAGAGTCATCGAGTTGAGATGGGGTCATGCTGGACGAGGATGGGCCCTAACCAGTGACTTCTGTCCTTATAAGACGAGGGAAATTTGGGATGTGGATGCTCGCGGGGACGAAGGCCGGGTGACAATAGAGGCAGGGTCGGGGTGTTGCAGCTGCGGGCCGGGGAGCACCCGGGCTGGCCGGCAAACTCCGGAAGCTGGGGGAGCAAGGCAGCCCTGAGCCCGCCAGGGAGCGCGGTCCTGCACGCCTGCTCCCAGTCTCCGGGCCCCGAGAACTGGGGAAGACGGGATTTCTGGTGTTTGGGGCAGTCAGTCGAGTGGAGGCCCGTGGAGGGGATGTTAATGACGCGGCGTCACCATCACCCCAGAGCCGCAGCTGCTGACCCTGCACGTGGGTCCTCTTGCCGTGTCTGTGGGGCAGTCAGGCGCGGCCGCCGCCCGGGTGACGGCGGGGCTGCGGTCTCTCGCGAAGCCCGACCAAGCAGGTGCTTTATCAGAGCCAGCAGGGGGAACACGCACGAGGAGGTCCGAGCTGCCTGGGGTCTGAGCAGGCCCAACGTCGAGGCCTCCTTGGTTAGACGGGAGTCACCCGGGGGAAGGGGTCACGCAGGCCGCCAACAGCAGGGCGCAGGGTCGCCGGGTGTCTCCAGGCGGCCTGGGGCAGATCGGACGAAAGGGCCGGCCGGCTGTCTGGTGTTCATGCTGTCGCTGCCCGCGTGAGCTGCGCCGCGGCTCCTGAGTGCACGGGCCGGGGGTGCTGCGTACACAGAACTGCCCGTGATTCCCCCCAGCAGGGGCCGGCGTGGCCGGTCGGAGGAGCATCCGCCTCCTGGCTTCCGCTCAGGCCGACCTCGGGCCTGTGAGACCGACCCCACATCAGGCTCCGCGCTCAGTGCAAAGTCAGCTTGCGGTTCTCCCTCCCCTGCCGCTACCCACCTCTCCCTCTCCCTCTCCCTGTCCCCCCCCCCCAAATAATCTTCAAATGATTTTCATCATCTTTTAAATTTCAAATGTAATATGCGATAATTGCAGAAAGTCTGAAATGGATCAACGTATATTTTCAACATTATCGTAAGATAGGTTTTTAACCCGCTTTTCCCATGTGAATTGTGAACGTGTTTCTGCATCACAGAATATTCTACAACTAGGTTCTCCCCCTGGGTTTTCAAGCGCTCTAGGAGGTCAGCCCGAGCGCTCTGGGTCCCGTGAACCCGGGCACACGTTTTTGAATGCATAGGCACGTGCAGGCACGAATGTGCAGGGTCCCCTCTGGCACCCCCTGGCACAGTGGCCCTCCCTTGGACGCATCACTATTGATAAGAGCAGCCCTGGGGGAAGTTTCTAGAAATGGGCCTCTGGGGCACTTGAGACATGCTGCAGGAGCCCTACGGAGCGCGCACGTGAAGACCCGGGCCTCCGAGTCCTCCGGTCGCCTTGGAGCAAGTCGGAGGGGAGGGGACGCACCCTTGCTCTCACCCTGAGTCCTCTGGCTGCTGCCGTTTTGTCATGTTCCCTGGCATTTTGTCCCTTTATTAGTTTCCTATACGTTTCTTTTGCCTGTTTTTTGTAAGTGGAGTAGAAATTGTTTCATTATTGATGTGCAGAAGCTTTTTCTATTTTAAAATTTGAGCCCTCCAGCTCCAGTATATGTATCAATTTTCCCGTTTGTGTATCTCTTAGGTTTATAAAATTAATTTTTTATGTACAGAAATGTTTTATTTAACGTGAGAATGATTTGAACCCCCGTCCACTCCCGCCAGTCCCGGGCCTGTCGCGGATTCCCTGCCCAACAGCCCTGTGGGGCGAGGCTGACCCGGGTCCCCCCGAAGTCCAGGCCATGCGGCTCCAACTCAGAGCCGCTGCACACTCTGCCCCCCGTCGTGTGCCCCCAACTCTGCGTATGTGCCCGGCACGGCCCTTCCCCTGCCGCGTCTCTGCGCCTTGACTTTTGTAAGAACTTGTGCCATCGCTATGCGTGGCCACAGAGGGCGACCCAGCAGCTTCGACGTGGATAGTCGGGTTTCCGTGTGGCTTCGCCTGCCGCCGGCACGTGGTCGGTGCTCCTCGGCCTGGGGGAGCGGCCGTGCCGTCTGCCGGCCGCAGCTGCCTCTGTGTGTTTGCTGTCAGGTCCTCCCCGACTCTGTGAGGGACCCTGCTGACACCCCTCCACCCTGGCTTCTGTGCCAAGAATTCTAGGTGGGAAAAATGTTCTGTTTAAAACTAAAAAAAAAAACAAAAAAGGACTAAAACCCAGTGATATTTATCTTTATGGGTTTTCTCTTTGGACCTGTGTGGTGGGTGCGTGTGGCCAGAGCTCGGGGAGCACTGAGGGGCCAATGTCAGGAGGCCAGGCCTGCCAGGGCCCTGCGGCTCCAGGGGTGAGCAGGTGGCAGAGGACATGGGCCGGCACGGTGGGGGTGCAGGGACCCATGTCACTCCGAGTGCAGGGAGGGGAGGGTGGTGACCCCAAGTTCGGCTCTTATAGCAGACAAGCCATTTGGGGCCTGGGTAAGACTGATGGTTGGCTGGCAAGGGGCAGGGGGACACTGGCTCATCGAGGGGCCAGTGGGCATGTCTGGAGACACCGCCGGTGGCCGCCGCTGGGGCTGCTACTGGCATCCCGTGCCTGGCCGCCAGGGATGCTGCGACACGTACTGCGCCTGGTGCACACGACGGGTGTCCCATGCCCAGCGAGGAGGCCTGGTCCGGAATGTCAGGGTCGAGGCGGAGGACTCGGGCCTGTCCTGCGTCAGGCCTGGACTCCTACGATTTTATACCAAGTCTCACGGTCAGGTGGCTGGTCCTCCAGCCTTGGGCTTTTTCCAAGTTCGCTTAGGCTGTCGGTGTTTTGCGTTTCCTTGTAGATGTCAGAGTCCCCCTGCCACTTCGTACAAAGATGCCCACTGGTGACGTCCTTGGGTGTTTGTCCCGTGGTTGGAGGAAGAGGCTTTGAGTCAGGAAATTCCTGCCTGTTCCCCATGTTGCCCCCACTGCCCTGGTGATTCGGACTGTGACACCCGTGGCGCCGAGTCAGTGTGCAGGGCTGTTTGTTCCTGCCTCCTTCACCGCACTTGTACCCACGTGAGGGCGGCGGCGGCGGAGGAGCAGCTCGCCCAGCGGACGCAGCTCTGCCAAATTCTGTGTCAGGGCCTGGCGGGGGCTGGGCAGGGTATTTATTTTATTTTTACTTCCTGCCTCTGGTTGAATACTGACTGCTTTCTCTCCCCGACAGCGACCTGCAGGTACATGCTCCCCAACGCCTCTATTGATGCCTTGCTTTTTTGTTTTTTCATTTCCAGAATTCTTTTGCTTTTTGAATTGGCTCGTCTTTCTTTGACCTTGAAATGTGAGGAGATCTCCTCTGGCTGCCTCTCAGACTTGAAGAACATGGACAGCAAAGTAAGTGACGGGTGACTGTGGATGTGCGGCACCTGCCCGTTGTCTTCTGGACATAAAAGGCTAAAGGAAGGGAAAGGAATTACAAAACCCTCCGGCAGGAGGGCCTCGCAGCGTGTGGTCGGTAAACCGCTTCCAGTTTTCCACATGTGCCCTTGACACAGTGGAGACGATGTGACACTTGCATCACGCGTTCTCGCTGCCATCACAGCAGCGGCCCGTGTTGCCACCAGGTGTTTACACGATTCACTTGAAGGCTGCACAGCATTTCATGGTATTCATGATCCAAAGCAGATTCTTCAGCCCCGTGATTGGACGTTTAAAGCCTGTTACTTTTTGCTTCTACCTAAAGGGCTGCAATCAATATTTTACACTCAAAGCTTTTATTTGCACGTAGTTTTTTTTTTTTTTTTTTCCGCTAAGGTAAGCTCATCGACATGAAATTACTTGGGAATTTTCACTTTGAGGATTTTAAAACACATATTACAACACTGCCCTCCAAAGAAAAATTTACACTGCCGTCAGAAGTTTCTAAGAGCACATGCTTCAGTTCAGGTGTATGTGTTTTAACATAAGAAGCTGCAAGGACTCTTGCTCAGAGCAGAGGTTCATTTAGCCACTGGCACAGGCGGTGTGGACGTAGTGCCTGGTGACCAGCAGGTGTTGCTGGGGGCACTGCTGCCCGTGAGGGTGACAGAGGCGGAGGGAGGAGGATTCACTCGGGCAGTGGGACCATTTGCAGGGGCATCAGTGTCTGCCCTTTCCAGGGAACACCTGCTGGGCTCAAAGTACCTGGAGTCCTAGATATCAGCTGACCCTCAGGAGTTTCCTCCAAATAAAGCTCTAGGGTAGTGCCCCTTCCACGGTGCAGATAATAAGACCTACAGTTTTTTTTTTTTTTTAATACTTATGTATTCATGAGAAACAGAGAGGTAGAGACACAGGCAGAGGGAGAAGCAGGCTCCATGCAGGGAGCCTGATGTAGGACTTGATCCCGGGACTCGGGGTCATGACCTGAGCTGAAGGCAGGCGCTCGACCGCTGAGCCACCCAGGTGCCCAAGACCTATGGTTTAGCAGAAGGGAAATCAGTCGTCATATCATGGTCATGTTGATCTGGAAATTGTTCTAAAGCAGGAAATTTGCACCTTGGTGGCCTGGTAGGACTTGGATAGGACTGCTGGTGGGAGAGGTAGGATGGCGTGCAAGCATGGGTGCAGCTTGGACTGGGAACACCTAGACCAGAAAGCACAGGATGAAAACAGCAGAGGTGCCTATTTTCAGAGGGTTTCAGAGTTCTTTTATGGCCCCATTCCCATAGTCTGTTTCCACACACAGTGGCCCTAACTTAGCATTGGGGTCTCACCGTGCTTGCATCACTCACCAGCCGAGTGACACCCTCGGAGTGTGGGTTCTTATCTCTGTAAAATGTCCGCAGGGCTAAGCCCCTTTTCCTGGTGCTGCTACGGAAGTCACGCAGATGCTCTGCCTGTGGTGAGGTGAGTCGCCCTCGTTGCCGCCAGCAGGTTCCTGTAAAGGAGGATCACATGTAGGTGGTGGGGCCCTCACCACTCTGGTGCTTCCAGAGCACGTCCCCCAGGGGACTCTCCCTGCCCGGCCTCAGCTCGGACATCGCCTCCCTCAGACCATCTGCACAGAGCACCCTCTGTGTACGAGAGGGACGTTCCCCCCGGGCTGTGTTATCCTTCCTGGTGTTGCCGTGTGGTATCTGTGGAAATGACTAGTACTGGTTCTTTTTTTTAACTTAAATGTATAACTCAAACGCAGAGCGTTCATTTGGTGAACTGCACCTCTGAGATGAAGGCACCCTCTCCTCGCTGGCACTTTGCAACATACTCAGTATTTATTGCTCTTAGTTTTTGTAAACATTCTGTGCATACTCAAAAAGGATTTCTTCATTTTTTAAGTAAAGGATTCTGTACGTATCCATTAAACAGCACTGCAGTGTTCATTGTTTCAGGGTTTCACTCATTTTTATCTGTTTGCTCTATTGAGTTCTATGAGAAATGTGTTAAAAGTCTCCCTACAAACACGAGTTTCTCAGTTTTACACTGTACATTTGTTGTTTCTTATGTGTATTTGTTCATATAGGTTTGGAATTGTTAGATTTTCCTGGCAAGTGGTTACATTATTACATCTCGCCCGTCTTTATGCCTAATAATGATGTTCATGTGTTACTTGGTGATTTGTCCATTTTCCCAATGGGAACGAGACCTCCTGGAGGACGGGGACCTGATCTGTTTGCTTCCTAGCCTAATGCCTGGCACTTAAGAGGTGTGCGGCAAATTTTGTTGGTGATAGGCCAACATGGTTGGGAAGTGTAGGAGTTGGGTCACTCCGAGGAGCTCAGTGTGGAGTGACATCAATCGAGGGGGAAGAGGCAATCGAGGAAAGCAGAAATGACTGTGAGGCTGGGTTAGATCTCCAACACTGAATTGCAATGCCTGATATTTTACTACCTTCTTGAGAGGAACAATAAACAAATACAAAGCAAAAACAAATACGTAATCATATATGATTGTTCAGAAATAAATGAGACTTTTCTTAAAAGGGGGAAAGAATATGAAAATGATATAGTGAAAGAAATGAACGTTTCTGGCCAAATTGGAGTCAAAGGCCTTCAAGCCTGAAACAACTGAAAAAAGCCAAACAATATTTGTAACAATATGTTTGAAGACACTGAACAGTAGATAACGAAAGAAGGCAAAACTGTGGAGAGGTGGGGAACACATGGGGGTGAGTCTCGTTGTCATCACCCAGCTTACTGCCTGGAGACTTTGCAGACTCGGCGAGGGAAGAGCACACTGGTGAAGCCTGGGCCTGTCTACCCGAGTTGAGGAGGAGTTGGCAGTGAGGAGGACAGAGCAGCTGTGGTTGATAGGATGGAGGAGTGAACTGCACAGAGTGAGAGCTCTGGAGACCTACAGAGGCTACCCCTCAAATCTTCAACTGAGTTCTGATTAGTGCATGTTTATAAGGGAACCACACAAGCTGGAGAGAGAGCCACCTAAAAGGAGACCAGGGAACAACCTTCAGAAGTTACATAGGGCTGAGAATAGTTCCTGGAATGGAATTCAAAGCAGTTAGATGTAGATCCTGGTCTCATGGCCACTTGTCACGCCCGTGTCACACTCCATATCACTGCTGTCAGCTAGCCAGTACCTAGGACCCCAGAACTGCTGTGACTCTGAAAGTGCCCTCCAATGCAGTCTTCAGCTCTAAGTGGCTCTGTGGGTGCCTGTGCATCAGAAATCAGTGCCACCACTGCTAGGGTGCTTGCAACCCAGACCTAGTGCCACAAGAGATCCCCCATGGCCACAACATCCCCTGAGGGAGAAAAAGTGATCAGGGGGGTCCTAGCAGGCTTTACCACCAAAGACCCCAACAGACCTTGAAACTAGAGACTAGCAGTCTTGACTTTTGAGGAATCCTAGTGTTTGCTGTGGCTGACCTCAGCTGTGGAGCTGCATGGAGTTCTAGGCCTTCCCTACAACTATAGCTGCCACATCCTTCTTAGCTTGCATTCTCACCCCACCCACAGGTGACGGTCTCTCCCCACCAAAACTGGACTGTAAGGTATGAAAAAAATGATTACATCAAATGCACAGATGTCAACACTAGGCTACAAGAAACAGCAAAAAATCAAGGAAACATGACACCACCAAGAGAACAGTTTTCCAGTAACCTACTCCATAGAAATGGAGATATATGAATTTCCAGACGAAGAAATCAAAATAATTGTTTTAAGGAAGCTCAGCAAGCTGCAAGAGAACACAGGTACACAATGAAATCAGGAAAAACATATGTGACGAAAATGAGTTTAATAGTAAAAAAAATAAAAAAATAAATAAAATAAAATAGAAATCCTGGAGCTGAAGAATAAATACAGTGAATGAAGTCAGTGGAGAGCATCAGTAGGAGGCTTGATCAAGCAGAAAAAAGAATTTGTAACCTAAAACATCACTTGAAATTATCCAGAGAAAAAAATGAAAAAGAGCGTAGAGAAAAAAAAAAAAAAAAAAAGAACGTAGAAAGCCTATGTGAATTATGGGACACTAGTAAGCAAAACAATATTTGTATTATGGGAGTTCCAGAAGGCAAAAGAAGATAAAGGGGAAAGAAAAATGATTTTTAAAAATAATGGTTGAAAACTTCCCAAAACTGCAGAGAGGTATGGTCATCCAAGTACATAAAGCTCATAGGTCCCATGGAGATTCAGCCCAGTGAAGACTTCACCAAGACATGTTATAATAAAACTGTTAAAAGTTTTATAAAAATTATTGTTATAAAGGAGAGAATTTTGAAAGTAACAGGAGAAACAAACTGATCTGATGAAAGAAAACTGCCATAAGGCTATCAATGGATTTACCAGCAGAGACCTTGCAGGCCAGGAGGGAATCAGATGATATATTCAAAGTGCTAAAAGAAAAAAAACTGTGAGACAATATTTTATCCAGCAAAGCTGTCCTTCAGAAACGAAGGACAGAGAAAGACAGTTCCAGAGAAACAAAAGTTGGGTGAGTTACCAGACCTGCCTTAGAAGAAATGCTAAGAGAGTTCTTCAAGGTGAAATGGAAGGACATTAATTAGTAACATAAAAATATATGAAAGTATAAAACTAACTGGTAAAGGTAAGTATATAGTTATGTCAGAATACTCCTATTATAATGGTGGCGTGTAAATCACTAGTTTAAAAGACAAAATTAGTAAAAATAACTTGCTACAATAATCTGTTAATGGTTACAAAACACTAAAAGATGTAAATTGTGACAAAAAACCAATGGGGGGATAGTAAGAAGAGTTTTTGTATGTGATTGGAGTAAAGCTGTTTCAACTTAAAATAGATTGTCATTTAACATAAATGTTTTTAAGTGTTTTATGTAATCTTCATGGTAACCACAAAGCACAATGTGCAGAAGATTAAAAGAATTAAAGGATACCACAATGGAGAATCATCAAATCACAAAAGAAGAAAGCAGGAGAAAGAAACAAAGAAACTGTAAAACAGCCAGAAAAGAAGATGGCGATAAGTCTTTACCTATTAACAATTACTTTAAATATGAAGGACTAAGTTCTCCTATCAAAAGACACAGAATACTGAATGTATTAAAAAAAAATACACATATGCTGCCCACAAGAGACTCACTTCAACTTTAAGGATACATGTAGGCTGAAAGTGAAGGAATGGGAAAAAAACATTCCATGCTGATGGTAACCAAAAGAGCAGGAGTAGCTATATTTATACAAAAGTAAAAAAAAAATGTAATGAGACAAAGATGATCATTCTATAATGACATGCAATTGATTAATCAAGAGAATATAACAGATTATAATGTGATCCCAGAATAAATAAAATCTTAAAAAAGAGAATATAGCAATTGTGCAGACATATGTACCTTGCATTGGAACTCCTAAGTGTATGAGGTGAGAGTATTAGCAGATCTGAAAGCAGAAATATATAGCAACACAATAATAGTAGGGATCTACAATACTTCACTTTTTTTTTTTTTTAGGATTTTACTTATTTATTCATGGAGACACAGAGAGAGAGAGAGAGAGAGAGAGAGAGGCAGAGGCACAGGCAGAGGGAGAAGCAGGCTCCATGCAGGGAGCCCGACGTGGGACTTGATCCCGGGACCCCGGGATCCCGTCCCGGGCCTAAGGCAGAAGCTCAACCACTGAGCCACCGGGGCGTCCCAGCACTTCACTTTCAACATGGGTATATCATCCAGACAGAAACTCATTAGGGATATATCGGGCTTGAGCTACGCTTTAGACCAAATGGGCTTGATAGACATATGTAGAGCTTATCACCCAACAGCAGCAAAATACATCTAAGCACACACGAAGCATTCTCCGTGATAGATGATACATTAAGTCACAAAACACATCTTGATGCATTAAGAAGACTGAAATCATATCAAGTATCCTTTCTGAACACAGTGATAGGAAACCAGAAGTTAGTAATGGGAAGAAAGCTAGGAAATTCACAAACATGGAAATTAAAACAATATGTTCCTGAACCACCAATCGGTCAAGGAAGAAATCAAGAGGGAAATCTAAAGTATCTTGGAACGTATGACAAGGGAAACACAACATATCAAGACTTACGGGATGCAGCCAAAGCAGTCCTAACAGGGCAGTAAAAACGCCCAACGTAGGGAAAAAAGAAAGCTCTACAGTAAACAACCTATCCTTATACCTCAAGGAACTAGAAAAAGAAGAAACAAGCCCAGTTAGCAGAAGGAAGGAAGATCAGAGCAAAAATAAATGAAATAGACATCAAAAAGCCAATAAAAAAGATTAATGTAACTAATAGCTATTTTTTACAAAAAAACCTAATAGCTATTTTTTAAAAAAGGTAAAATTGACAACATCTGTAAAATATGAAAAGAAAAAAGTATTCACCTAAAAATCTATACTCAGAAAGTGTCTTTAAAAACCAGAGGTAAGGGGATCCCTGGGTGGCGCAGCGGTTTCGCGCCTGCCTTTGGCCCAAGGCGTGATCCTGGAGACCCAGGATCGAGTCCCACGTCGGGCTCCCGGTGCATGGAGCCTGCTTCTCCCTCTGCCTGTGTCTCTGCCTCTCTCTCTCTCTGTATCAAATAAAAATAAATCTTAAAATAAAAAAAACCCGGAGGTAAAATATTTATACAAAATATACAAAATCTGAAAGAGTCTGACTCAGGCTACAGGAAACTTGGGAGGCAGCCGTTCAGGTAGAAGAAAGCGGTGCCCGGTGCAGGTCCCAAGTCTGCAGAAAATAGAGAGGAGCCCCAGAAAGGGCGACAACGTGAGCAAATGTGAAAGACTTTTTAAGATACTTGAATCTCTTCAAGAGATCATTGGCTGTTCAGAGAGAAGAGACCGGTGGGAATCACAAGACTTCCCGTTGAGATGCCAGCTCCCTCCGGGTTGGGACGGTGGCTTCAGGGCACTCGCAACCAGAGTCCCAGTGGGAGTGCTTCGGAGAGGGACACCCTCATGGTAAAACGTGGATGGAAATGCAAAGGAACCAAAATACCTAAAAGCCACTTTGGAAGAGCAGTGCAAAAAATAAAAATAAAAAAATTAAATTAAAAAAAAGGAAAAGCAGTGCGGTGTCAGAAGGTGGACGCTGCATCACCTGAGGACGGTAGTTCAGCCAGTGTGGTGCTGCTCGGAAGGAGGTGACGCAGATGAACGGGATGAAAGGAGCCCAGCGTCAGAGCCGCAGACGTGAGGCCAGCTGACTTGACACAGGTGTAGTGTTCCTGGAGCAGGTGACTAGCCACGTGGTAGAACAAAGGAAAACCGTGGCCCCCTACTTCACTCTATATACAGAAATTAGCTCAAAATGCACCGTAGACCTAAATGTGAGAGTCAAAACGATACAGCTTTTAGGGGAAAAAAAAAAAAAAGTCTTTGTGACTTTGAGTTAGGCAAAGAATTCTCAGAAGTGATGTCAAGAGTGTAATCCATATACAAGAAATTAATACATTTTGTTAAAACGAAGAACTTTTGTTCTTTGATATCGTTCAGAAAATGGAAATACGAATGAGATCCCGAGTGCAAATGTCTGCAAATCACATATCTGATAAAGGGCTTCGTATCCAGAGTATGCAGAGAACTCTCAATACTCAAGAAAGCCAACAACGGGGAAAAAAAGGCGGGGCGAGGGGGGGGGACGCTCTGGATAGACACTTGCCCCGGTGAGGATGCGTGGATGGAGGGAGGAGGCGCTGAGCATCACGCCTTGTGACGCCACTAACTACTCTGTCTGGGAAGAGCTGCTTTTCCAAGTCCTGACGACTTCGGCTTTGCTTTTACACAGAACAGTGCACTTCTGGCACTTCCAGCACCAAAAGGGGTGGGTGTTCCCCACCTCGAGCAGTTCTCTGGGACTCCGGCTGGGTGTCCTACAATTTTATGCAACCCTGACGCTCTTAACGGGGGGCAGCGTCAGATCCCACGGGTGAAGGACTCAATCCCACAAAACTGCCCCCCGACTTTGGTGCCAACAGCGAGGAGAAAGGTCCCCAAGTTACCCGCAGCTTCTGTCATCTTTGCCTACAAGTGAGGGGCTCCCACAACCGCCTCCTCGGGTTTGATTAATTTTCCAGAGCAGCTTACAGAACTCAGGGACACACGTTTGCCGACTTCTTGTGTAATAAATGACGTGATAAAGGATGCAGATGAAGGCACAGATGAAGAGACACAGAGGGAGGGTCTGGGAGAGGCCCAGGCGAGGCGGGAGCTTCTGTCCCTGCGGAGTTGGTGGGTCACGCTCCCCGCGTGTGGACGGGTTACCCACCTGGAGGCTCCTCGAACCCGGTACTATTGGGATTTCATGGGCCTTCCTCACGTAGGCGTGATCCAATTATCGGTCCGTTTCCAGCCCCTCCCCACTCTGGAGGATGGGGCAGGCTCAGAGTCCCAAGCTTGCAATCACGGGTGAGCAGCCTCCACCTGGGAGCCCACGGGAGTCTCACCCTTGGAAGGAAAGATGCCCCCGGGGCACCCCAAGGGTGTCGGGAGTGCTCCGCCAGGAACCAGGCAGAGACGGCCGCGCAGCCTGCACAGCAGCAGACCCATGACCGTAGCCGGGCCCTACTCCCCGGGGGGAGGGCCGGAGGCCTCCGCTCTCCTCAGCCCCGGCTTGCAGCCCCGCAGCCCCGCAGCCCTGCAGCCCTGCAGAGCCGCACGCGGTTTGCTGGAGGCCAAGGGTGCCCCTGAAGGCCCCCGGGCCTGCTGCCCACCGCCTCTCCTCCGCCTCTCCCAGCCCTGTCGGGGACCAAGTAAAACACATTTGCCACATTTTATGAGTTCATCTGAAGTTGACGTGATTATGTAAAAATTCAATGTCCAGTGAAATCATCTCCCCCCCCCCCCCCACTCCCGGCCTCTGCCCGGCGCACAATTAAAAAAGTCTTTTAAAAAACTGTTTTTCACTTAACATCTTTGCATTTGGGGGAAACATCTTAAGCTTTCGTTGTATGTCTTTGTATTCTCTGATTTTTTGTTGTTGTTGTTGTTGAATCTCTACCTAGCACATTAGTTATATTTTAAAATGGTCTTTGAAGCCGAGGAATGTGCGTGATTGCGTCGTTCGTGAAGCATCTGCCCCGCTGACAAAAGCCGTGTGTCCTGCAGGATCCCGGGAAGCTGATTGAAATCGAATGCCTGGAGTACGAACTAGAAGCTTTAAGACTCGAGAGTAAAGTTAAAATGTACGTCCGAGCAGCTGTTGAGGTAAGTCCCTGAGCAGGAGTCAGCGACTCGGAGCGGTTTCCACGTGTCCTGGAAGCTGCTGGCTCCCGGGAGGCGGGGACACGAGGCCAGCGCCCCAGTCTGCGGGTTCGCACCTGTGACACGGCCTCTCTGGTGGGAGCCGCACCAGGACTAGCTGCCGCCCCCCATGGCGTCCCAGGCCCGTCAGGGTCCTGCAGCCTGTGTGCGGGGCTGGAGGGGGGGCGGGGGAGCCCCTGGGGAGCCCTCCTGCCGCCCGTGTGCAGCTGCTCTTCCCCTCGCCAACGTGCACGCTGATGGCACTTGCCGTTGGTCAGGGCCTCCGTGTCCCCGTCGTGGCTCTTTGCCCCCGTGACTCTTGTCCAGGAAGGCAGGAGTGGCCTGCCCGGCGTGGGGCCATCCGCCTCGCTGGGCCTGGGGGCGGGGTAAGGTCACTGCCAGGGACGGGGGCCAGGGGGTTCCCGGGGCGAGCAGAGGAGGGTCGCCAGAGGGGGTTGGGCATACAGGCACCCCGGGGGTCCATGGGGAGGGGCGAGGAGCCCGGGGAGGCCAGGTCCCGAGGGCTCACACTGGGTCGTGAGCACAGGGCCCGGAGCAGGGGGTTGTGTGAGCTCAGGGTCCGGAAGCAGGGGTGCGAGCTCGGCCCACTGCCCCTCCCGTCTGCTTACTTCACGCGGTAGGATTTGGCCCAGCAGCCCTGGCCAGAGAAGGAATCCAGAGAGTATTTTAGACGAGTCTTGAATGAGGATTTTGCAGCTTAAAAAAAAATCTGTTGAAACCGTCACGGTGGCCCCTGTGGATTTGGAGGCCGGCGCGGTGGGATGAGCTCGGGCGCCTCCGGGGGCCAGGGATCTGCCGTCCAGGCTCCGTCCCCACACCCGCGGCTTCCCGTGCCCCCTTGCACTGGCACGTGTGGCTGCCAGCGTGGACCTGTCTGACTCCTGGCAGAGCCTGTCCAGGGGCGTAGGCGGCGGTTGGCGGAGCCCACCGGGCCATGTTCGAGCAGAGGAGGCAGGGGTGCACGGGGCCCCTGTGCTGCTGCCCCCGGGGCCCATTCACCAGCAGCACAACAGATGCCCTGGGGGTGGCGGCAGCCAGAGGCCGCGGGACATGGGCGAGCTCAGGCCCGCTGGCAGCCCCGGTGGGCTCTGAGGAAGCATGGGGCTGGTAACAGGGTCCACGGATCCTCAGACGTGGGGCCGGAGCCTGTCCGGTGGGAGGCGCGCATAGCACAGAGCAGAGGTGTTCCAGGGGTGCTCCCCGGCCCCAGGGCGCAGTGAGCAGATAAGCCGGAGAAATGCTGGTGGAGTCAATTCACGGAAGAGAAGCTTGTCCCTGGGTGTGCAGAGCCCGTTCTAGGCCCTTTACGGAGGCGTCGAATACACAGCAGGGCCTTCCGGAGACGCTGCCCCGGCCAGACCCGCCCTGGCGCACCGGCTGCCTCCTGACCCTCCAGCCCCAGGGCGGTGCGTGCTCCTCACCTCCCGTCCTCACGGACCGGCCCGTGTGTTTTGTGCAGACGCAGCTGAA
The DNA here is from genome assembly GCF_048164855.1 of Canis lupus baileyi. NCBI lineage: Eukaryota > Metazoa > Chordata > Mammalia > Carnivora > Canidae > Canis > Canis lupus. The sequence continues at coordinate 553,893 of NC_132866.1, forward strand.
TCTAGTGCAGAGGCTTGACGTCGCGCTACAGCGAGCCGTGCGCCTCGGCGACCCCAGGCTCATCCACGTGGTGTGCACCACGCAGTGGAACACGTGTCTCCCTTTGCTCCAGCACAACCTGCGCTACCACCTGCGGAAGCCGCTGACCAACATCGCGGACATCCTGGAGAAGGTGGACAGGTAGCTGCCCTCCAGGGGGCCGCTCGGGCGGGAGCGGCCTGGCGCGGAACCCTCCAGCACCGGGGACACGAGGCCATCTGACTCGGGCCCCAAGCAGCCGTGCCAGCAGGAAAGTCCCCCTGCGTCAGAGGCCGGGAGTGTGCCCGGGGCGGGGCCGGGTGGGCCTCCTCAGCCGCTGACAGGCTCTCAGGGCAGCCCGGCCCCGCCGAGCCGCGAGCCTGCAGGCGCACCCCCAGCAGCGGGAACCCCTTCGGGTCGCCTGACGGCCGGCGCCTGCACACGGGGTCTGTGCTCCACCAGCCACCATGGGGGGCCCGCAGGCCGGGAAGCCAGCGCCCATCACCTGGTGCCTGGAACACTCCGGGGTCAGTGCTGAGGCGACACCCGCCTTCTGTGCTCACTGCGTCGGAGGCATACATCACGCACTTGTGAGCGCCTACCCGGGGCCAGGAGCCACGCCGGCCTGGACACACACAGCAAGGGTGTGCAGCCAAGTGCCTGCACCCACGCCTGCCCCTGCGCCCCAGTCTCCACCTGCACCCACACCTGCTCCTGTGCCCCCGTCTCTACCCGCACTCCCATCTCCACCTGCACCCATGACTGCCCCTGTGCCCGTCTCCACCTGCACCCCCATCTCCACCTGCACCCATGCCTGCCCCTGCACCCCCGTCTCCACCCGCACTCCCGTCTCCACCTGCCCCCCCCGTCTCCGCCTGCACCCACGCCTACATCTGCACTCTGCACAGTAGGCTGGTCGTGTTAAGTGCTAAGAAGGCAGTGAAGCAGGGAGGGAGGGGCAGAGGATGCTGTTAAGGCAGAGTGGTCCTGGTTGGTCCCTGAGAAGCCCACTTCCTGTTGGAGTCTAGGCAGAGGGGATGGCCTGGGGGCTAGGGGGTGGCGCCCCAGGAGCAGAGCCCTGTGTCCACCCTGAAGGGGGCTTGTGAAGGCCCCTCCCCTCAGGACAGGGGTTCTGCTAGGGGGTCATCAGAGGACCTGGCATGGAGGAGGGGTGTTCAGTGGTCAGATGGCTGCTCTGCGGCTGTTGAGAACAGCCTGAGACAGAGCTGGCACAGCGTGCAGGTGACACGGTGGCCTGGAAGCCAGCGGGGCCCAGAGGACGGATCCGAGGGAGGCAGGCGGCACACACCCCTGGCTTGAGAGGCTGTGGGAATTGTGTCTGGAGCTCGCAGGGATCTTCAGGGAGGTCACCTGGGCTCCGGACAGGGCGCCAGGCAACCGGGAGGGTGGGGCGGGGTTCCAGTGCTGGGGGGAGCAGGGTGTGCGGGGAGGACGGTCGGCAGCGGGTGCGGGTGGGCGGCCGGCGGCTGGAGGTTGTGCGGGCCGCCTCCCCGGGCCTCCTCATTTCCTTTTTTTTTTTTAAATTGGAGTTCGATTTGCCAACATAGATTATCACACCCGTGCTCATCCCGTCACGTGCCCCCTCAGTGCCCGTCACCCAGTCACCCCAACCCCCGCCTCATTTCCATCAGTTCTTTGTGTTGCAGATTGTCTATAATTCTTTCTTGTCTTTGGCCTGTTTTTAACCTTAAGGACTTTATTTCCCATTTCCCAATCTGTCCTATTAGTTTGTATCCACCTTTGCCGGAGCTTTGAAGACTACTTGCCGCTCCCCTTTCTCTCCCGTAATTCTGTCCTGATGACGTTGAGGCGTGGAACACAGACCACGTGTGTGAACACCTGGTCTGCCGACGGGTCCTCAAACCCAGACGGCGTCGTGCTGTGTCTCTGGAGACGGTCACGTGCCTTGTCTCCTTTGTTCTTTGCCGCAAACTACGCGGAGTTTCGGGGGTCGAGCCAGCCTTGCCCTGTGCACACGGCCTGGGGTAGCCACGTTGCAGCGTGCTGCCCGCTTAGGGCCTGGGGTCGTGTCGCAGCGTTCCGCGTGTCTGGTGACGGGGACGCTGGCCTGCCAGGGTCGGACGGCACATCAGGCTGACTTTATAAATGCTTTGGGAGCTGGGCAGCCTCTTTCTCCCTTGCTTTCTGAAGGACTCTGCAGATATTGGTGTTTTTCCGTACATGGTTGATAGAACCCGGTGGAATGCTCTGGGCCTGGGGGCTATTCCCATGGGGAGGCCCAGGCGGCCACAGCCCCGTGGTATGTTGACGGGAGGGAGTCCTGGTGGCGGCCGGGGCATCGCCCGCCTGTGCCGAAGGGGTCTGGCCTTCCGTCCCCAGTGGGCCGCGCTCATCCCGGCAAGCGCCCGAGGGGACGGCCTCCGGCTCGAGCAGGCTGGCCTCTCACGCCCCGTGGATAATCAGCCTCGCTCTGTGTGGTTCCAGACGCCGTGCCTGCATGTTTGGGGTTGTGTCTGCCCCCTTAGCCTCCTGCCCCCCCCCGCCCGGAGGCCCCATGTGTGGCAGCTGCACAGCCTCTCCGCTCCCTACTTTTACTCCCCGCCCCCCACCGTGCATCTTCAAGTTAAAGCCTGGAGCGTGGCTTGACGCGGGCGTCTGGTGGGCATCCGCCGTCCTCCTTTCATCTACTGGGACCATCTGTGCGGTGGCTGGAGCTCCAGCCCCTCCGCCGCCGCGTTGCGCTTGTCTTCAACCTCATTTCTTTCTGCTTGTCCCTTCTGCTTCCTGCTGCTCCTTCCCTGCCTTCCTTGAGGTTAATTTTTAGAATCCTGCTCCATTTCCTCCACTGGCTTCTTTGTTTCTCAGCTGCACCTCCTGGGGCGGGCAGGGGGGTGTCGATCGAGGGCCAGTAGCACGGGTCGTCAGGCGGCGGGGTGCGCGGGGTCAGCTGCACGCCCCCCCCACGCCCCAGGGTAGAGCCTTGCCCGCTTCCCCCTCACCGCGCCCACGCCTTCCCGCGCTTGTGCTCGTGGGTTTCACGTCCAGGCAGACGCATCCTCCACGTACGTGGATCCACCTCCCCTCCAGGGCTGTCATCTGCTCTGAGCAGCCAGCGGTTTGATTGTTGTCTTTAAGAAAATCACAGAGGAAAACAGTAGTTCTACCTCGTTTGCTGATCCCGCAGGCTCTTTCCTTCCCACACGTCCCAGTTCTCTCTCACCTGCTTTATTTCAACCCCAAACCTTCCTGCTGGAGATGAACTCTTCCTGTTGTCCTGGAAAGGCCTTTCCCTCACCCTCATCCTTGAAGCCTGTTGCCACCGGCTACTGGGTTCTGGGTTCCTAGACGTTGTTCTGCAGACGTGGGTAAGAGGCCGCTGTGCTCGGGCGAGGCTGCGCCCCACGCCGGGGGGTCCCCACGCAGGCTGCGGTCCTGCCGCTCCTTCTGTTTTCAGAGTCCCGACTGGGGTTTTCCCTGGAGCCTTTAGAAACTCCTCCACGGGTCTGCTGGGACGCTCAGACGCGGACGGGGCCTCTCATGAGCCGTTCCGCTGGGCGGCCGCCTCCTGGGACTCGAGCTGCGCACACGCCCTGAGTCCTGCCCGCAGGTCCCGAGCCTCTGCGCGTGTCTATACCGTCTTGCTCGTGCAACCTGCGCTCCGGCGGGCGATCTCTGGGCTCGCTGGCTCCCCGTCCCCGGCCTGCTGTGAGCCGTGAGCCCCGAGCAGCGGCTTCCCAACGCCGCATATTCTGATTCCGGGCCCTGGCCTCCTGAGAGTCCACGCCTGTTCTGTCCTTACTGTTGTCTTCCGCAGGTTTGTGAACACATTTTGTGTTGCAGCATCCGTGTTGAAGGACTTCTCTGGTAAACCCAACATCTGTTCCTTCCCATATCCTGACGCTGGGTCGCATTCTTCTCTTCCCTTGCACGTCTAGTGTTACCGTGGTGTGCGGGGCGTCGTAGGAGATGCGCCAGGAGTGCTTGGCCCCCGCCCTCTTCATTCGTGTTGTAGTAGCTGTTGAGTTAACTACGTCTGGTGATGAGCAGGCTCTTGCCCATGCGGTCTCCGTCCCAGGCTGTGCTCCCGTCTCGCCCCCCTGGCTCAGCAGCCCCTGCTCTGTCCCCGGTGGGGGCCACAATCACGGGCTCCCCCCTCCCGACCCTCCAGGGGCTGCAGCCTCGTGCTGCCCAGAGCCCCGTGCTGGTAAAGCTGGTGCATCTGGCTCAGGTGGATGGTGGTTACGTGTGGCAGAGTCACTTCCCACGGCTGGAAGTAGAAGTTAAGCCCGAGATTTTCTCACTTCTATGTCCTTGTCGGCTGGTTCCGTTCCTCTGCTCCGGGAGGTCTGGGTCTGCTCACGGGAGTCACTGCCTCCTCGAGTGAGCTGTCTGCCGGGCTGCTCCTGACATGGGCTCTCCTCCCCCGGCGTGTGCTGCTGGCTTGCCTCGGCCAGTTCTTCAGCTCGGCCAGCCCTGGGCGGGTCTCCCGCGGTGGGGTCTCCTCCGGGCCTGTGACTCAGTGCAGGGCCTGTCCCAGAAACGTGGCGCATTCTGGGCAGAGTCTGTGGGAGCTGGTTCCCTGGCAAGTGTGGACCTCCCCCGGCACTAACCAGGGACGGCTCACGGGTGCGGGTGAAGCCACAGGCACTCCCCTGTCCCTGAGGTCACAGGCACGGACACCTCCGTCTGCACTCAGTTGGTTCACGGGTCCTGCAGAACTTGGATTCGGCCAAATTGGTCGGGTTTGCTAATGCTGGTTCCCAGGACGGTGGCCATGACGTGGGGTCTCCCTCAGCCAGGCAGGGGCGAGCGCCTGTGGGGCGGTGGGTGGGACGGCACTGATGGACAGAGATGGCGGCGGCAGCATTGCAAGCTTCCATGTCCGCTGGGCCCTCCACCAGCAGGTCTCACTGGCGCATCCCCAGTCTGCTGACCTGCTGCTCCTCAGCCCCGGAGCCCCGGTCCTAGCCGCTCTGCAGGGACCTCCCTGCTCCTCCTCGCTGGGAGTCCCCCAGGCCAGACCGGGGGAGCTGAGGATGCCGGGAAGCCCAGGCGGCAAGAGGGTCTCGCCCGGGGCCTGTGTAGCAGCACGCTGTCCCTCCGCAGCCTCATGGTCCTGCTCCGCTGCCAAGTGCACATGGAGATGGCTCACATCGACGAGGACGAGGACCGGCTGGAGCCGGCCATGCAGCACTTGCAGAAGGCCATGCTCCTGGACAGCCTCGGCCTCTACCAGGACAAGCTCACAATGGCCTTCAACCGGCTGCACCTGTGCACCATGCAGTACCAGTCCCCCGAGCGTGCGGAGGACCAGGCCATCATGGCCATCGAGCAGGTGCCGTCATGGCCTCTTTGTGGGACAGCCCGGGGCGGTGTCGCCTCAGACGGCGTAACAGCCTACTCTCCATACCTTCTCTTCCTGTTGCAGGCAAAAAAAGCCATCCCGAAGGATAGCGTCAGGAAGAAGCGGGCTCTCCTGGTGAACGCGGGCCTGGCGCTAGCCCCCGACACCTTCCAGATCGTGCTCGACAGCGAGAACGAGGCCAAAGGTACAGAGCGCCCTCACTCCCGGAGCCCAGAAGGTTCTGCTCACGAACCGCCCCGAGCCTCACGTCCTCGGGAAGCAGACCCCCCGCCCGACATGTGGGGACCGTGCTGCGCCCCGCCTGAGGTCTGCACCCGCTGTGCAGCCCTTGTGCAGGCCTTGATGTATGGTCTGGGTCTCCGCGCGGCCGCCGTCACCCGGGACCCCGTCACCGCAGGACGGACCATCACGGTCTGGAGGCCCGGGGCCCAGATGAGGTGTCGGCGGGGCGGGGAGCAACCCCTGAGCCCGGGCAGAGCGCGGCCCTGCCCCTTTGGCTTTGGTGGTCTTCTCCGGGTCTTCACAGCATCTTCCCTCTGTACCTGTTTCTCTGGGTCCAGAGTTGCCCCTTTTAAGGACGTCTATCGTAATGGATCAGGATCCACCCTAATGATCTCACTGTAACTGGATTGTCCCAGTAGAGACCCAAGTAAGGTTGCATCGTGAGGTTCTGGGCTTAGGGCTCCATCAGACCTTTCCGGGGACACTGATCCGCCGAGCGCATCACGTCCTTGTGGACGGCCAGTCTGTGCCCAGCTGGGGCCCCACCACGGCCACCCCAGGGCTCTGCATCCCCAGGTGTCACGCCCTAGCGGTGGGGGCGGATGGCCTGGGACGTGGCCCTCCGTCGGCCTTCGGGCTCATCTGAGGTGTGGTGGTGCCACCGCGGGTTTCCACGTTGCCCAGCTGGTGTCGGGCTCTGGCGGCAGTGCTGACGTGCTCCCACCAGCAAGCTGGCTGCCCGCCTGCAGTAGCCCAGCTGGAGACGGCCTCGTGGCCCCGCATGGTGAGGGTCTTCCGGGGGCTCTGAGGGCCGGCTCCTGGAGGGGCTGGCATGTTGGCTGAGGGGAGCTGCTTGTGTCGCACGCCCTGCACGACTGTGCTGGGCAGCCGGTGCCTGGAGCGGCTGGGCTCTCGTAGTCTGTGCTTTCCTCGCCAGCAGGAGCCTCTGGCACCAGGCAGACCAAGGGGCCGGGCCACGGGGTGGGGGGGCATCGAGCAGGGCCCGCCAGGCGCACTGCCCCATGGAGACGCAGCTCCGCCCGGCCTGGGGTCCCTCACCGTCAGCCTCAGCCTTGCGTTTCCATTTCCACCCTCAGTTTCCACGGGGAAAATCAGGGGCCGGTTCACCTACCTGTTCGCGAAGGCGCGGCACCACATCATCAGCGTGGACAAAGCCGCCGGGCATTTGCGGCGTCTGGGGAACAAGAACGACAAGGAGAGGTGGGTGGGTGGCGCCTGACCTGGGGACAGGACGGGTGCGGGGCAGACGGCGGGGGGAGCGCGGGTGCCTGCCACGACCCGGGAGCACCGTGACCCTGCGCAGCAGCAGCAGGGCTCTGGGCCGCTCCCGCCTCGTCCACTCCTCGCGTCCGCGCTTCCCTGTCCCGTGAGCAGGATCCAGATCTGGGCGGAGCTCGCCAAAGTGGCGCGGAAGCAGGGAGTGTGGGATGTTTGCCGGGCCGCCAGCCGCTTCTGCCTCCTGTACGACAACGTCAAGGTGAAGAAGCCCACGTGGCTGAAGAAAGGTACGGGGCGTGGCCGCGCGTGTGCAGCTCGGGGCTTCGGCCTCCCTGGAACCGGAGCCGAGGGGCCGTGGGGCCGTCAGCTCAGGGTGGCCGGGGGCGGGCGCCTGTGCCCGAGCCCAGCTCAGTGGGGCCCATTGGGCCCTCCGTGCAGCGGCTGCTCTCGCCGTGTCTGCTGGCCCTCCGGTCCCCTGAGGTCGTCAGGGGCTCAGCGCAGGCACCTGCCGTGAGCAGGGAAATGGGCCCCTGCGTGGGAGCCTGGGGGCGGAGGGCGGAGCACAGGGCTGAAGGCGGGCCCCTCAGGAGTGGGGAGCAGCCAGCTACCCGCGTCGGCACAAGGTCTGGGATGGCTCGGGGCAGCTCCGGAGGGGCCGCGGTCTAGTGGACTGTGAGGACACAGGGATGCACAGGGGCCCCACGGCCGGGCACGGGGCTGTCGGGCCGCTGGGCGCAGGGGGGCTGGGGCCGCTGGGCACAGGGGTGTTGGGGCTACCGGGCACCGGGGGGGGGCTGGGGCCGGGGCCTCTGGGCATGAGGTTGCTACAGGCTGGGCAGGGCCAGGGCTTCTCGGGTGCAGAAGTGCAGGAGGAAAAGCCACGACTTTGTCAGGAACGTCCTCAGCTGACCTGGGGCCGCCTTAGCCGTCCTCCCCCGGGGCCCGGCCCACCGTCCTGGGCAGAAGGCCCACCTCCAAGACCAGCACGACCCCACAGCTGGGGTGGGCCAGGACCCCTGTGCTTTGTTTGCCGGGAAAGCCGAGCATGTCTGGCCGAGGGTGCACCGTGGCTCTTTCCCTCAGGGAGGAAGAAGGGCGGAGACAGCTCTGCCCAGGACTCCTGGGGCCCGTCGGAGGTCCCCCTGCAGAAGCAGGTGTCGTCCAGCCTGCTCCGGAAGTTCGCGGAGGTGGGGTTCATCAGTGCAGAGGTGCGCCCCTGTCTGCAGCGTGCGCCCAGCGGGCACCCCGACACGGTCTCCGGGAACGGCAGTGCGGGGGGGGGGGGTGGCGCTTTCCTGGGCTCACGAATGTGTCGCGATGATCTCATATTCCTTAGAAGTCATTTCTGAATCCCGAGTCCTAAGTCTGGAGGTACCACAAGGTGACCGTTGCTGCGTGTGGGGGTGTTTGCGTCGGTGTGGGCTTCGACGGCACCTTTAGCGAGGTGTAGTAGGGAGGAGGGCTGGGAGTTCCAGGGACCGGCCCCCGGGGCCTTCCCGGGCATCACGGCTGCCGCCGGAGTGAGCACAGGGGACCCCAGGCTCCCGTCTCAGCCACGCACCTGCACCCGCACCCAGGGAGGGGATACGTGGTGACGTTTGTCACTTCATGGTTCCTGGAGCCGCTTCCCATGGTTTCTCTTGGGGTCAGTGGGGAAACCCGAATGATTCGGTCAGGGTCTGCCGAGCGCCTCCCGAGGGCGGGCCCGGTGCTGTGAGCTGAGGACACGGTGGTGACGGCGCGGAGCCCTGTGCTGGGGAGCAGGCAGCCAGGAGCGGCAGGGCCGTGGGCCCCGCTGTGAGCAGCCCTGCCCGCCCACGCCGGCGCGCCCAAGAGCAGTCAGTGTCTCCACACACTGGCGGAGTGACCGGGGGCGGGGGTGGCGCTGGCCAGGCACTTGGTGCCGTCGAGAAGTGAGCGTGTCTGAGCCAGGGGCCGACCAGGCTGGTGCTCCTGGCAGGGCCTTCTCTCCCCGAGACACAGCCTTTATGGGTGAGACGCGAGCAGGGGGCGGCGGGGAGGATGCTCGAGGCTGGGGAGACCGTGGCTTCCTCCCGGGGCCCGCCACCTCCCGCCTGGCGCCCAGGCCCTCTCCTGCGACCGCTCCTGCCGCGCCCTTCCTTCCCAGGCCACCGTGCACCTGCTGCGGTCGGAAGGTGTGGAGCTAAATGACCGTCCGCAGCCCCCCGAGGACCTGAGCCAGCACTCGGCTGGCTACACACTCGAGTCCCCGGAGGACAACACGCAGTGGATCACGTACCAGTAGGTGGCCTGCCGGGGCCCGGGCGACCCCGCAGCGGTGGGGGCAGCAGGGTGCAGGCTCAGGGTGGCTGTGCGCAGCCCAGGGCCGCGGTTGGCGCCGTGTGCCTGGAAGCACAGATGTGTCTGGTGTGTTTTAGACTTCGAACTGCCTCCTTCCGGTGGGTCTGTTATTAGTGCAAATGGGAGACGAGGAGGTGGTGTTAGTGGCGGGCGTGTGCGGGGGGCGCGCTCTGTGTGCTCCGAGGACGGCTCCTCACGGGACCTGCCGCGGGGCCAGGAGGCAGCCGCGGTCGCAGGGACAGCCCCGCGCAGGGGCCTCTTCCTGGCCCCAGACGCCGCAGGCCGCTGGCAGAGGTCACGTTCGTGCCTTTGATTCCCGTTTGGGGGGGGCGTCCCTTCAGGGGAAGCCTGAGGGGGCGTTGCTCCGCAGGACCTGGATCGAGGGACTGTCGCAGAGCGCCATGAGCTGCTGGCTGCGGTCCGCCGAGATCGGACGAGAGATCCAGGAGAGCTGGATCGTGCAGAATGCGGTGGTCTACGTCCTGAACCACAACCACCACCTCATCGTGGCCGGGAGGCAGAAGGAGCTCGTGAACACCTTGGACCACCTCCTGAGCATCGTCAAGGCCACGGGCCACAGCGGGTAGGTGCGCCCAGCCCCACGGAGGCTCCATCCGCTGCCCCGAGACCGCTCCCTGCGGGGAGGGCTGGGACTGCCGTTGGCCGGTGTCTGGCGGTGGCGGGGACGTGGGGGGCTGCTCAGGCCGTCCCCGGCTCTTTGCTGCCCTGCACCCCCAGCGGTGCTCACCCTCCCGCACACAGCCCCGCCCCTGCCCCGCAGCGGCCCTGCGTGGATCCCGCCAACCTCACTGTTCCAGACAGAAGGATTTTGAGGAAGGTTTGCTGAGACTTGGGAAATGGGAGGGGACAGGACCCTCTATACGAACCTCACTCGGGTTCCGCGTGGGGTTGAGACGCTTCATCTGTGATTTCTTATCCGGTGGGTGTGAGTCTGTGAGAGACGACGCTCTCGTGAGCTGAGGCAGACCTTGGAAACATCCGGTCGGCCGAAGCTTCCCTGACGAGGATGACGTTTTAGAGCTCTCCTTTTTGTTGTTGTTGGTTTGGGTTTTAGTCTGAATGATAAGATTTTATTTTTATTTATTTTTATTTTTTATTTATTTTTATTTTTATTTATTTATTTATTTATTTTTATTTATGATAGTCACAGAGAGAGAGAGAGAGAGGCAGAGACACAGGCAGAGGGAGAAGCAGGCTCCATGCACCGGGAGCCCGACGTGGGATTCGATCCCGGGTCTCCAGGATCGCGCCCTGGGCCAAAGGCAGGCGCTAAACCGCTGCGCCACCCAGGGATCCCAAGATTTTATTTTTAAAAAATAATTTATTTATTCACGAGAGAGAGAGGCAGAGACCCAGGCAGAGGGAGAAGCAGACTCCCTGCGGGGAGCCCGATGCAGGACTCGATCCCGGGACCTCGGGGTCCCGCCCTGAGCTGAAGGCAGGTGCTCAACTGCTGAGCCCCCCCTAGGCATCCCCTGAATGATAAGATTTTAGGTTTTTGCATCAGGTACTGAGGCAGAGACGCCGTGGTGGGTCAGGGCGCAGCAGTGCTTTTGTGGATTTTTGTGACAAATAACAAAAATGGGCCACAAGATCCAGAAGAGCTCAGCAGGCCCCACGGACAGCCCAGAGCTCTGACTCGGGCGCCCGCCGGGACCCCCTGGATACCAGCCTCTCCCTTTTGTCCTGCCAGTTGCCACGTGGATGGGGATCAGACTTTGTGTCCCTGATTCTTGACACGTGGAGACCATTTTTGACAAATTTAACTGACCGTTGGGCATGCCTGGGCTGTGACCGGGGCCGGGTGCACAGACGCCTCGCAGCGGCCGAGGAGGCCAGGTTCTCTCTGTGCAGCACCCCACGGCGCCCGGGGACCCTGCCCACCTGGCATGGGGCGCCCTCTCGGTGTGAAGGCCGGCGGCGGCGGGGGACCGAGGCGTCACCAGTGTGGACCTCGTCACAGCCAGCGCCCCCCGGAAGGCCTGAGAACCGTGAACCGGTGTGCGTGCGACTGTGCTCTCACCCGCTGGTGCTTGCTTTCAGAGACCCCACCATGCTGGGGATGCTGTGCAATGCTTTGGCTCGGGGCTTGATTATCACCTGGATTCCCACCCAAGTGCCAGAAAAATCTAAAAGACCCGTGCGCCCAAACCTGTTTCATATACCCCTGGACTCGGGAGCCAGCTCTGAAGTCAGAACTGCTGTAGAGGTACGGCCCCCACTGCACGTGAGGCCGCGGGACCCCGCTCAGTGCGGGCAGGTGACAGAGGGCCGGGCGGTCGGGAGGGGGGCTGGCCACGGCCAGGAAGCAGGGTGCACGGCACAGAGGGGCGGAAAACATGGATTTCTCTAAAATTAAGGCCGCCGCAGAGACCTGGACGTTCTCGGGGAGGCTCAGGGCCCCGGGGCTCGGGCTCCCCCAGGGTATGTGCGGGTCAGGCCGCCCAGCTTCAGGGCCGGTGCCCACTTGAACCACTGCTGCGGTCTGACCGGGAGCCGCGTCCACTTATTTTTAATAATGGGGGCTTTAGCTCAGATTTCCCTGTTCGAAATTCAGGTCCTATGAGCGAGGAGCTGTCTGTTCTAGGTCTGTGAGTTTGCCCTGGGCCTGACCGACGGGACTGTGCCCGAGGAGGTGGTGCCCACCAGCACCCGGCAGCAGCTCATCGCCACCTGGGTGAAGGCCAAGCAGCTGCTGCAGCAGCAGATCGGGCCACGACTGGGCATCGATGAGCAGGTGCCGGCACCCTGGGGTGCTAGCCAGCGTCCAGGGGTGCCCGTGGGCTTGGGGAGGCTTGTCCCCACGTGCCAGGACCTGTGGGCAGGCGCCTCTGGCCGGAATCTTCCTCTGTTTCCCACCTGAAGGGACAGCGGGGTGGGCACCATGCGGCCTCGCCGACGTGCATGAGAGTGCGTGGCGGGGAGACCCCCTCCTCCCGCTGAGGAGCGCTTGCCCTCCAGGAAGGTCTGTGCCCGCTGAGGTCCCTGCCCCGGCCACAGCGTCCTCTCCTGAGTCCTCTGGCCTTACCTGGTGCGGAACCCAGGCCGGAGGGAACCAGGCTGTGGGGGTGAGGCTGGGCGGGCGAACAGGGGCCCGGGGAGGAGAGGGACAGGGGGCCCACGGCCTCTGCTCCCCCAGACGTGGGCTCTGAGTTGGTGGGCAGTCAGAGGGCACCTGGGCCGCAGGAGGGCAGGCCCCGCCCCACCGGCCAGCCCAGCCACCACCTGTCACAGCCTGGAAAGGGATCTTGGAGAGAAACGGGCACAGCAGTGGCAGGGGCCACGTGTCCTGGGGCCACGGCCCCGGTGTCTGGCGTCCTTGGGCTGATGGACGCTGCTGCTTCCTCCCCCAGAATCCCAACGAGGACGTGAACTCAGTGACACGGGTCCTCGTCGCCCTGGAGATGTACTCCTGCAACGGGCTGGGCCTCATGGACTTCACCGTGCCCCCCTTGGCCCAGGTAGGAGTCCCCGCCCCGAGGCTGCTCCTTGGACATGGAGCTGGGGTCGGGGGCCTCCCCTACGGGGGGAGGAGGGACTCAGCGCCCCATGCAGTGACCCCGTCCTCACCTCGGAGTCGGCGCCGTCCCCGCAGGGCCCCCGAGGTCCCTTCCCCACGGGAGCTCAGTGCAGGGCAAGGGCAGCCCGTGGGGCTCACGCGGCTGCACTAAGACCCCCCCCAACCCTGGAAGTTGGTGAAGATGGCTTCTGAGTGCACCTGGTCGGACCCCCTGGTGGAGCTGCAGACCCTGATGCGACTGACCCACTTTGCCCACGTGGCCCACGACTACGAGGTCACCATGCTGTGCTCGCAGAAGGCCGTCCAGATGGGCATCCGGTACCTGCGGATGTGTAGCCCGTAAGTAGCACCTGACGCCCGGTGTCCACACGACGCGGACTGACTCCCCGCAGGTCGAGGGGCACACAGGCGGCAGCTGCGTGTGGACGGAGGGGCAGGCAGGCCGAGGTCACGTGCGCACCAGCCCCCCGCAGCCTCCCCGGGTCACCGAGCTGCCCGTGATGGGCAGAGGCGGGGGGGCGCCCGGAGCCACGTGTGCTGTGCCCGAGGCACCCAGAGCTTCGACTGAAGTAGCCATGAACGTGTCCGGTGAGTCTGGAAGTCCCTGGGAGGACTGTCAGCGACGGGAACACCCCCGCGCCCGCTCGGGGCCATGGTGGCCAGGGCTCCAGGACCTGCTCCGGCCCCCGGCCCCACGCCCAGGAACGCCCGAGCCCAACCTCTCCCGTCTGTCGCTGCTGTGACTGCGTCCGAGGTGAAGACAGCTGTCCCGGACGTTCTTCTGGGGTTATTTACTGAAAATGGCAAAATCACCAACTGAAGAGTCTGAAGACGATCTTGGTGGCCGAACAGCCGGTCTGCTTGTCCGAGGGCAGATCGCAGGCGTGCCCGCCACCCTGTGTCCCCAGCCCTGGCCGCCCCTGCAGCAGCGCGCTTGGTGGTTGAGGGGTGCTCCGTCTCCTACTCTGAACCCCTGGGGATGGGATCCGTCTGCCGTATCTCAGCCGCAGCTCCACGGCCTGCATCAGACACATCCGATGTGTATTTGGGGGCCGGCGAATGGAGGCACCCGAGATGTCCTCCCACCGCTGACCGGCGCGTGGCCAGGGCCTCAGCTCAGGGGCTGGCGGGGGCACCGTGTGGCCGGGGGTTCTCGGGCTGCCTCACACCTTGGAGCAGCTCTCTGGTGGGCACGACGGCTCCCACGTTGATGGGAGAAACTGAGGCAAGTAGAGGTCGAGTCGCTGGCCTGAGGCCACCCCGCTCTGGGCAACAAGCCCACACCCCCAGAGACCACCGGAGGCTGCCTCTCGGATGTGACCGGGGCCCCCGCTCTGTCGGCAGGAGCGTGCTGGAAACTGCCGGAGACGTCAGCCGTGGCCCCTGTGAGTGCGCGTCCCCGAGACGGGAGCCCCGGGCGGGGGCACAGGCGGCAGGAGAGGCCCCTCCACAGAGGGGCTCTGAGGACGCGGCCCGAGGAACGACGTCCGTTCCTGCAAAGTACTGGGAAACCATCCGAACTGAACAGGGGTCCCCCGTGTTTGGTTACTTTACATAACTTCCCGGGAATCAGCCATCACGGTGGCCGCTCGGGCTCTGAGAGCACCAGCTGCCCTCCCGCCTCAGACGGGGTGCAGGAAGCTCGCCCTGGGGGCGGAGGGGGTGGACACGGGGCCGTAAATTCCTGCTGGGGGGCTGTGGTCCCGGCTCAACACGGTGGGTGGCGGGCAGGTGAGGCGTGGCCCTGCAGGGCAAGTCGGGGCGGGCGCCCAGGACGCTGGGCTGCATGACCCGTCAGGACAGGGCAGCGCCCAAGGGAGCCTGGGGCTCGGGGCAGCACCCAGGAGGCCCAGGTGTCGCTGAAGCAGAGGCAGAGATTTCCAGAACGCCCCCGTCGTGGACGCGTGTTGGGATGAGGTGGAGCTGCGGAGCTTGCCCCAGGGAGGGGAGGAGAGGTCAGCGGGCGGAGCGTGAGGCCGCTGGAAGGCGGCAGGAGCCCGCAAGTCTGTGAGCACACGGTCGGCTAAGCCCCCGAGGAGCTGAGCATGTGGCACCTGTGCCCGCCAGCCTCGCCCCAGGTGCCCGGGCCCCCCGAGGTGAGGCGGGAGCCGTGGGACGTCAGGAAGGCTCCCTGGGGAAGCAGAGCCAGCCGCCACGGGGCCTGTCATTTCTCACCACAGCACCGGGGGCCTTGCTGTCGGGAGGGACCCTTCCTCCAAACAGCGTGCACTGGTGGTGGTGGTGGTATATTTGACGGCGCTTGGAGGCCAGACATTATTTTTTCTCAACAATCTGTAATAAGAGTTACTTTGCTTCCAAAAGGAAAATCTCCTACTTTTCGACTTCCCACCCCAGGCTTACCATGCAGTGGGTGGGCACCAAGGGGTGGTCCCGGGCCACCCAGCCCGAGGGCTGCGAGGAGACTGCTGCTGCTGGCCTTGGCCCACGCAGACAGCCATGCACCGAGGTGGGACGTGCACCTGGCCACCTGCCGGGACATTTGGCCCCAGGTAGGCATCGGGGGTCCCTCGCCCGACCCCGGCTGCCCACCAACCAGCGTGAAGCTATGCCCGTCAGCAGATGGGCCGAAGCCACGTATGAAGAGCTCCCCAGCAGCACCTCAGCCACACTCTTAAGTAGGGAAATCAGTCTGCGGCGCAGATTGCACAGCAATCGGAGGAGAACGTTAAGAGAAACCTCTCAAACATACGAAAAACACAGCATTGAAGAAGCACAGCACTGCGTTGTTGTGGAAAATGAATAACGAAGGACGGAGGATCTCCTGAGCAGAAATTCAGTGCAGATGAAGTGTGGGGAAGTCTCGCAGGAAGTCGATGAAAAGGACAGATGTACAGAAAACGGGACAGAAGCCAGAAGACACGCGGGACGTCTAACTTTCAGACTCCAGAAGGAGCAGGGAATGGTCTTGAGAGCGAAGTCTGAGTGAGGGGTGACGCAGAGGAAGCCCGTCCCGTGAGCAGCCCCGCCACCACGGAGCCGCAGAGAGAGCGAGGAGACCCTCGGGTGCAGGCCACCCCACAGAGTCCCCACAGAGGGACCTACGAGGCCGCAGGAGACAGAAATTCAAGTCGTCTGAACCCATCCCTGGAAGGTAGAGGAAGAATGGAGCTTCCTAAGTGGAAATTCTAGCTCACCCACACTTATTGTCAAATCTATGGGTACGGGGAGCCATTTTTAGACGGACACAGACCTAGAACATATATGTCCCACACACCTGTTTTTAGAAAGCTCGTTGAAGGATATGCTCCAGAAAAACAAGGGAATAAACCAAAAAAAGAGAAGAATGTGGGATGTTGGAAATAATAGATCCAACCCAGAAAGTTGTCAAGCTGTGCTGCTCGCTGCGAGAGCCACCGTGTAAACTGGGGCAGGATGGAGGATGCCCTGGGGAGTGAGGGCAGGGAAGCCAGAGGACCCCGGGTGTTGTGAGGAAGGAAAATAACACAGTGGACAAAAAGCCAACCGGAAGCTCCAGGAGACCCCGGAGTAATACGCAGCTGGACTTCCCGGTGAAAGCCACTTGCGTTATCACGGTGTTTGCTGACATTTTAGTTTAGGATCAACATTTTGTGACTATTTAACAGAAGATCAGTGTTACCGACTTTGACGGTGCCACAGTGAAAGCACAGACGACACACTTCGGGGGGGAGGGGTGTTGCCGTGATAACGTCCTCGCCCAAGGAGGTGACCCATGGTGTCACCCGCTGCGGGTCCACCAGATTGGAAGCTAGTGTGATGTTCTTTTTTCTTTTTTAAGATTTATTTTATTTATTTATTTATTTATTTATTTATTTATTTATTTATTTATGATAGACATAGAGAGAGAGAGAGACACAGGAGGAGGGAGAAGCAGGCTCCATGCCGGGAGCCTGACGCAGGACTCGATCCCAGGTCTCCAGGATGGCGCTCTGGGCCAAAGGCAGGCGCTAAACCGCTGAGCCACCCAGGGATCCCTAGTGTGATGTTCTGAGGCACATGCCGCCATCAGCTGTGCCACAGGCTGGGAAGAGGGCAAAGGAGGGTCTGAGTGATTAAGCTCCGTGGGTCGCTGTGAGAGCTCCGTAGGTAAGGTGTGAGGTGGTCCGATGGGAAGTCAAGTTCGACGCCAGGGCTCTAGAGGCAAGCGCGTGCCTCTTGGAGGACAGCTGTGGATTTAGGGGTCACTTCCTCGGGGGAACAGCGTGGGGGTGGGTAGGAGGTAGTTACTCCTAACCATGTGCAGGTTCCGTTGCGATAAAAATCCAACACCGCAAAGACATTGTCCTACAAGGGGTCGGTCCGTGAGCACCGCTGCGTTAGTCCTGTCGTTGGGCTGAGGCTGACTCTGTTGCTGGTTGAGGGCTGGTCAGGAGGGCGCGGCCAGGGAATGCAGCACAGGTGCCCTGGCTTTGCCATTCTTCGTCAGAGTCTCTTAAATTTACTTTCACTTTAAAATGACAAATCTTGGGATCCCTGGGTGGCGCAGCAGTTTAGCGCCTGCCTTTGGCCCAGGGCACGATCCTGGAGACCCAGGATCGAATCCCACGTCGGGCTCCCAGTGCATGGAGCCTGCTTCTCCCTCTGCCTGTGTCTCTGCCTCTCTCTCTCTCTCTCTCTGTGTATGACTATCATAAATAAATAAAAATTTTTAAAAAATAAAAATAAAATGACGAATCTTATAGAAATACAAGTATTTTTACATTTACATTTTATATTACATACAGTAACAGGGAAATAGAGGTACTGTAAAAATTTAATTTCCACTTTGACTTTTGGAACTCATTTGTAGAACATCACCGTCCTCTGGTGGTAACCAGCGTCACTGCACCCCGTGGGTTGCCGTCTCGCCCGGGTTTGACTGTGGCTCTGACGGTTCATCCCCCACCCTCGGGTGCTAGCTGTGTCCAGGCATGCTGCTCAGTGCTCGGCGGCGGGAGAGACCGACACGAGTGGTCCTTGGTTCTGTAAGCGACGCCACACTTTGCGGTGATCTTGCCGGTCGCTCAGAGCACTGGACCCTGTGCCTGGTCAAGCAGGATACGTAATCACACTCAGCCACATGGCATGCACCGCAGATGATTCTTTTTCTTAAAAAACTATACACATTTCAAATTTTTGTGCTAATTTTTCCATTTTGCAGGTTATATGTAAGAACTCTAGTATGGAATTGGTCACAGAGCAAGTTTATAATAGCACTTCACATTCAATAGTAGAAATAAGTTTTAGTTCTTGGTGAAAAATAGGACAGTTGCTAATCAATTAGTATTTTTCACCTCTGAGTGTTTAATTACCAGAATAACTTTCATGTTTACAGTATCAACGTAAAGGAATATACGTTAATAAGAAATTTCATGTGGGTCCCTAAAACAGCACAAAGTAGATTGAAAGGAAGTAGTCTAAGAGCATCTGGGACATTTCTACTTGGTTCACCATTATTATTTTATTAACATAATCATCAGTGTTGGGTCTTTATATAAATTCGAATGTCCCCCTTTCTACCATTTCTGCCCATGATACAGTAATGGATATTACACTCTTGTCCTGTGGAAAAAAAACTGTAAAGATTAACAAAACACATGAAACAATCATTTTCAGGCGTTGGACAACAGACGGTCCAGAGCAGAAATTTTTGCAAGAAGGGGTCTTCAAAGGTGGGCTTCACATTTCACTCTTACCTTCTGCCGTGTGGGGTTGGAGGGCTGTTCAAACACCAGATGGAAGACATCCTGGGATAAAACAGGGTCCCATGCTGGGGGCTGCTGAGGCAGCTGGCATTTACAGGATATGACGTGGTGAGAGGGGGGGTTTCTGGACAGAGCATGTGTGCTCACAGGCACGGAGGTGTGGTCTCTAAGCTGAAGACAGATGGTGGAACCTAGAGTTGGCCAACGAGAGTCAGGGACGCGTCACTGAACTTGCCAGGCGCTCTGGAAGACCTCACGTTGGGGATAGGGCGGTAAGGCCTCCTGTAGACTCACCCTAAGAAGCCTCATTCGAATCTTGATAGAACAAGCTGAGCCACCAGTAAATTAACTGCCCGTCAGAAGGAAACCCAACCTTCCTCTAAAGGAAGACGTCAGCCACACTCTCGACAATAGAGCCCTTACAGTGTCCAGCATGAAATAAAAAACCACTAGACACGTGGAAACACAAGGAGATGTGCTCCCCTCCCAGGAGAAGACACAGTCATTAGGACAGAAACAGTCGGGCGCCTGGGTGGGTCAGAGGGTTAAGCGGCTGCTTTCGGCTCAGGTTGGGATCCTGTGGCCTGAGGCTCGAGTCCCGTGTCGGGCTCCCTGCTCAGTGGAGTCTGCTGCTCCCTCTCCGTCTGCCTGCCGCTCCCCCTGCGTGTGTGCTATTGCTCCCTCTTGTGAAATGAGATCTTTTTTAAAAGAAGAAAAATCTGTCCATCTAAAATTGTACGTCCAAGAATAGCCTTCAGAAAATGAAGGCAAAATCAAGATGTTTTAAGGTAAACTAAAGGTAAGATCGTCCATTCCTAGAAGAGATGTCAAAAGAAATTCTTCAGGCTAAAGGAAGATGATACAGCTGATGGAAACCTGGCCCAAGCAGCCGTCGAGAGCGCCCAGAGTGGCGAATCTGTGGGTAAACACAAGGGCTTTCCCCCTCAGTTCTTAAATGCTTTAAAAGATATTTGCCTGTTTGAAACAAAAGTACGCTGAATTGTGGGATTGTTAATATAGAAGTAAAATGCACGGCCGCAGGAACACGGGTGACAGGAAGGAGGTGCGTAGGAGTATATTGTTCAGAGTTCTTACATCGCCTTAACCCAAGCTAGACCGTAACTAGTTAAGGACGCATGTTGTAATCTCTAGGGCAAGTCCTAAAAAAATAATAAAAAAGTATAACTAAAAATCCAATAGAGGTGATGAAATACAATGCTAAAAAATAGTGGATTAACTCAAAAGGGGGGAGGAAAGAAACAACATAGAGATTGAAAGGCAAGCAAGGCAAAGGGAGGGGTCGACCCCAACCACATCCAGCTGTCTAGGTAAATATGTGGGGTGTGTTGCACTGAATACAGTGAGTAAGAGCCGACGAGAAGCTGTTTGCAAGAGACTCTCTTCAAAAACGAAGACTCGAATGGCCCGTGGAGGGAGCCTGCCCAGGTGCCCCCCGGGGGGAGTTTCGGGGATTTGCTCCCCTCTAGCGTCGGACGGGGGCGATGGGGCGTCGCGTGTGCACCAGCCACGGCGCGGCCACCATAGACATTTCGGGAGAAGGGCTCGCACATGACGTGGGTTTGCATCGAAACTGTAGGACTGAGCTCTCAGCACGCAGCGGGGCTCGGCCATCCTACGAGGCGGGAGCCAACGGGGGCTTCTGGTGCTCGGCTGTAGCTGCCGCGCGACAAACCACAAACGAGTCCTGTAAAACCCCAGTTCACGATTGTGTGTCGTGGTTCTGGGGGCCGACCGGATTCAGCCAGTTAGTCGTGGTTTGGGGACCTTCCTGAGGTTTCCGCGGACACCCCCAGGGCTCCCACCCCCTCCTGCCCGTGTCCCCGGAGAGCCGTCCTGCATGTGCGGCCCTTCTCTGTCTCCAGGGCCGAGACGGCGCCGGTGGCGGAGATGCTGAGCACCACAGCCTGCGTCCAGGGCAGGAGCATCATGGAGAACCTGAAGGGGAGAAAGCAGCTGCGCCTGGCGGCCGCGAGGGCCTTCATAGAGGCCGCCAGGTACGCTGCACCGTGCCGAGTGGCCAGGGGTTTGGGGTGCACGCCGCGTAGGGGAGATGAACGGCACCTGCAGTACCACGGCATGAAGGGCCCGGCGCTTGGTGGGGACTGTCAGTAAGGCTGGCCCTTCCTTGGTGACCCTTTGTGGTGACACCCACCCCACCCCCTGGACATGAGTCATCAGAGGGAGGGGGCACGTGCATCGTGGGGTGCCCTGTGGCACCCAGCCCCACCTCCTCCCTGTAAATCCAGGAGCCTCCCATGCACCGTGTCTGCGCCGCTCCCAGCCAGGGATTCCCTTTCAGGTTCGGGGGCATTGCGGGGAGCAGCGCCCTGGTGATGCTGGCCGCGAGGCACTACTGGAACACCTGGCTTCCGTTCCTGTCCTCCGCTGTCAACAGAAGGAAGACCAAGAACGTCATACAGAAGATCATTAGCATCATCAACAAGACCGAAAGGAAAAAGCAGGTGTGCCGCGTGGGGCCGCGGTGGGGTGGGCTCCCTCCAGAAGGGGCAGGGGACATCCCAAGGGAGACAGACCTCGGGGAGCTGTCGAAACCGGAAACACGAAGGCCCGCAGAGTGGGGGGCTCGGAGGACGGCGACCTCTCCCAAATCCCAGCTGGGTGAAATGTCACCCCACCCTCTGTGCCCTCCGGAGGACGCTGGCCCACACCAGAAAGCTCCAGCAGGAGAGAGGAAGGGGACAGAGGAGGGGGGGACAGAAGGGTAGATTCAGATGGCAGAAGTCAAGGTGTGACCACCCCACGCCCACCCCATCACCAGCGCGTGAGGTCTTGGTAGAGGGACTGCCCCCGACTGGCTCCCCGTGTCTGGCTGGCCCCTGAGCGGGCACCGCTGGGCCCAGAGCCAGCGCGAGAGGGTCCGTGGAGGTGCGTGAGGCGGCCCTCCCGCCTGCTGACCACGTGTGTCCCGAGCACATCCTGCGCATTCCCAGCCCCAGCCCTTGGCCCCCGCAGGCCTTCCGGCACCTTTCCCATCTGCCCGGGAAGGCCAGCCTCATGCCTATGAACCCGCGGTGTTCAGCAGGGCCCCGAGGAGGGCAAGGTCTGCAGGTCAAAGGCGTTGGCAGACCGAGGTCCGTGGGCAGACAGTAGGGCAGAGCCCGTGGACAGAGCCGGTTGGGCCCTCGGCCCAGCGCCCCGCGGAGCCTCAGAGGCCAGCAGCCAGACGAGCTGTGGGAGGCGTGGCGGGGAGGGGGACGAGGATGAGGACGGGCACCACAGGGGAGCTACCCGCTGCGCTGACTCCAGCGCTGGGCTCGTGGCAGGAGGGCCCACAGCGGTGTGTGAACGTGTGACCTTCCCAAGGCCGTCCCCGGCCGGGGAGACTGCCGTCCAAGGCACAGCAAGAAGAAAATGGAAAATCGTAGTCTCACATAAGCAATTGGTCGATGCTTCCTATCCCCTTACTGGGGTGTTGAGGAGCTCCGGCGGTCTGAGCGGGGTGCGCAGCGCTGCCCATGGGCCGCATCTCGCCTGTCTGCTGTTTTTGTAAATAAAGTTTCATCGGGACACGATCGTGCTGTTCGTTTACGTATTGTCTGTGGCTTGGCTACCACAGCAGAGGGGAGTAGTGGTGACGGCGGCCGGGTGACCCGCGACGCCAGAAGTACTTAGTACCTGGCACTTTACGGGAAAGGTTTGCCAAGCCCAGGCGTGAACTTAGCCTCAAGTTCAGTTCTTGCCAATGTGCTTTTTAAAATTATGGTAAAATACACGTAACATAATATTTACTGTTTTAACTGATCGAAAGTATACAATTCAGTGTGACCTTCACCAGTGTCCATACCTGAAGCCTTTTCATCATCCCCGACAGAAACCCTGTCCCCGTAAGACAACAGCTCCACTTCCTGTGTCTGTGAATGGGGGGCCCTAGGTTCCTCATATCAGTGGAATCATAGGGCCCTGTCCTTCTGCGTCTGGCTGATTTCACTCGGCGTAGTGTCCTCAAGCTTCGTCCGTGTCGTAGCAGGCGTCAGCATTTCCTTTTTATGGCTGCGTAGTATTCCACTGTAGGGATGGACCACAGTTGGCTTATCCATCCATCCATCGATGGACGTGATTTCGCTGCTGTGAACGTGGGTGTACAGGTATCTCCGTGTCCCCGCTCTCAGTTCTTTTGGTCGTGTACCTAGGAGTGGAGTTGCTGGGTTATATGGTACTTGTGTGTTTAACCTTTGGGGGAAATGCAAAAGTATTTACCACAGAAGTTGCTCCATTGTACATTCCCACCAGACCTTCTGATTTCTGCACCTCCTTGTCAGCACTTGTTAGTTCCCATGTTAAAAAAAAATCATGCCCATCCCAATAGAGAGGTACAAAGCGGTACCTCATTGTGGTGGGTTTTTTTTTTTTTTTAAGATTTTATTTATTTATTTGAGAGAGAGAATGCATGTGTGCGCCCAGAAGTGGGAGGAGGGTCAGAGGGCGAGGGAGAAGCAGACTCTGGGCTGAGCAGGGAGCCCGACGTGGGGCCCAGTCCAGGACCTGGGATCATGACCTGGGCCGAAGGCAGACGCTTCACGGACTGAGCCGCCCAGGAGCTCCCACGCCTCACCATGGTTTTGATTCGCATTTTCTGATGACTAATGATATTGAGCTTTACATTTGCCGATTAGCTATCCACAGATTTTCTTTGGGAAACATCTCTTATGTGAGCGACCCCTAACTCTGGGAAATGAACAAGGGGTAGGGGAAGGGGAGGTGGGCAGGGGGCCAGGGGGACTGGGTGACGGGCACTGAGGGGGGCACTTGGCGGGATGAGCACTGGGTGTTATTTTATATGTTGGCAAATTGAACACCGATAAAAAAAATTTTTTTAAAAAAGAAACATCTGTTCAAGTTCCTTGCCCATCTTTGAACTGGTTTGTTTTTTGTTGTTGAGTTGTAAGAGTTCTCTGTGTATCCTGGATATTAATCCCTTATCAGGCAAAAGACTTGGAGATTTTTTTTCTCCATTTGTTTCACTGCCTCTTCACTCCCTTGGTGGAATCTTTTGATGCACAGAAGTTCTTAATTCTGATGAAATTCAACTATGTTTTTCTTTTTGCCTGTGTTTTTGGTGTCACGTCCATAGAGTCATCACCAAATCCAATGTCATGAAGAATTTTTCCAGTGATTTCTTCTAAGAGTGGTACAGCTTTAGCTCTTAGGTTTAGGGTTGTTTTCCCTCACTTTGAGTTAATTTCAGTATATGGTGTAAGATGGGGGGAAAGTTTTATTCCTTTGCATGTAAAAATCCAGTTTCCCCCGCACCAGTTGTTGAAAAGACTGTTCTTGCCCCGTTGAATGATCTTGGCATCCTGGCCAAAGACCATTTCACCATGTATGTGAGAGGTTGTTTCTGGGCTCTGTCTTCTATTCCTCTGGTCTGTGTGTCTGTCTTTATGCCAGGACCGCACTGATCGGATTACTACAGCTTTGTAGTAAACTTTGAAATCAGGAACTACGAGCCTTACAACTTTATTAATCCTTTTTGAGATGGGTTTTGGCCACTTGGGGCCTCCTTGCAATTCCACATGAATTTGAGGATTGACTTTCCCATGTCTCCGGAAAAAAAAAGGTGGAATTTCGAGAGGGACTGTGTTGACTCCGTAGATATCTTTGGGTGGTACGGACAGTTTAACATTTTGAAGACTTTCCGTGAACATGGATGTTTCTCCATTCATGTAGATCTTCCTTAATTTCTTTCAGCGATGTTTCCATAGTTTGCAGCAGATCTGTCTCTCATTTCTTTGGAAGGATTTAGTTCTTTTTTTTTTTTTTTTTTTTTTTGGATTTAGTTCTTTTAAGAGCTAATATAAATGAAACCGCTTTCTGTGTTAGCTCTGGCTGCCGTCACAAAATGCTGGGTGACTGGGTGGCTTAGACAACAGAAATTTGTTTCACGTTCTTCTGGAGTCTGGAAGTCGAAGGCCAGGGAAGCAGCGTGGTCAGGTTCTGATACAGGCCTTCTTCCTGCCTTGCATACATCTGCCTTCTTGCTCCGTCCTCCTCTGGGGCAGTGTGGCGACAGAGCAAGATATCTGCTGTCTCCTCGTCTTAGGAGGACACTAATCCCATCATGCGGACCCTCCCTCCCCTCATGACCTCATCTAATCCTAATTACCCCCAAAGACCTCATCTCCAAATATCAGCACACTGGGGACGAGGGTCGAGGGGGCGGGTGCACAACTAAGTCCACAGCACTTTCTAGTTTCCTTTCTGGATTGTTCATTGCTGCTACGTAGAAAAACAACCGATTGTTGTATTGTTGTGTCCTGCAACTTTGCGAAATTCATTTATTAGTCCCAATTTTGTCTTGGGGATTCTTTGGGATCTTCTGTATATAGGATCATGTCCTCTGCGAATGGAGACAGTTCTACCTCTTCTTTCCAATTTGGATAACGTGTATTCTTTTTCTTGTCTATTACTCTGGCTGGAATTTCCAGTAAAATTTTGAACAGCAGCAGTGAAAGCAGGCATCCTCATCTTGTTCCTGATAGCAGGGGCGAGCGTCAGTCTCTCACCACTGAGCATAGTGTCAGCTGTGGATCTTTCATAAATACCCTTTATGTGTTGAAGAATGTTCCCATTATTCCTAGTTTTCTAGGATCTTACTATGAAAAGTTGTTGGATTTTGTCAAATGCCTTTTCTCCATCAGTTGAGATGATCATGAAGTTTCTCTGCCATTTTATGAATGTGATGGGTTACATTGATTGATCTTCTGTGCAACCACCCTTGTATTCCTGGGATAAACCCCATGTGGTCATGGTGAATAATGTTTTTACCGTGCAGCTGGATTTGATTTGCTAAATCTTGTTGAGGATTTTTGCCTCATCTATATCCATTATGAGTATTTTTCTGTGATTTTCCTTGTGATGCCTTCGTCTGGATTTGCTATTAAGGTAATGCTGGTGTCAGAATCAGTGTGGAAGTATTTCTTCCCCTTCAGTATTTTGAAGACTTGAGGAGGATTAGTGTCAATTGTTTAGATGTTTAGTAGAATCTACCCATGAGCCACTGAGTCCAGGACTTTTCTGTGTTGGGAGCTGATTATTGATTCCGTCTCTGCTTGTGCACGTTTGTTGAGATTTTTCCATTTCTTGGTGAGTCAGCTTAGGCAGCATGTATGTTTCAAGGTATTTTTCCATTTCTTCTGGTCTTCTAATCTGTTGGTGGTGTACGCTAGCCCCCAGGGTTCTCCTAGAATCCTGTTTATCTCTCCAGGATTGGTGGCAAGTTTCCCACTTGCACTTCTGATTCTAGTTATTTGTGTCTACTTTTTTTTCCTTTTTTGTTAGTCTTGCTAAAATTTTGTCAGTTGTCTTGATCTTTTCATTGACTTTCTCAATGATTTTTCCAATCTGTTTTATCTGTGCTCTGGTCTGTTGGCTTTGAGTTTGGTTGCTCTTTTCTAATTCCTTAAGTTGTGAAGTTAGGTTGTTGATTTGAGATCTTTCTTCTATCGATGTAGGCATTTGCAGCTATAAACTCTGAGCACTGCTTTTGCTGTATCTTACAAGTTTTTCCTTATGTATTTATTTAGAGAGAACTTGCACAAGTGGGGAGTGGGGCAGAGAGAGAGAATCTCAAGCAGACGCCCCGCTGAGCAGGAAGCCCAAGGCAGGGCTCCATCCCAGGACCCCGAGATCATGACCTGAGCCTAAATCAACAGTCAGATGCTTAACCAGCTGCATCACCCAGGCACCCCCTTACAAGTATTTTCTAATGTGCTTTTGATCCCATTGATTTCAAGCTCTAAAACGGATTTGGGTGCTTCCTGTCATTAAAAAAGCTGCAGGCTATGCTGGGGGTAGTCCCTATGTGTGTGTCCTCCTGTGCTCCAGGGAGCCTTTTCTCATGGGCAAAACTTGACTTCACTTTTTATGACTTAGTATTTCAGAAATTTATTTATTTTTTTAAAAAAATTGTTAAAGACTTTATTCATAGAGACACAGAGAGAGAGAGAGAGAGAGGCAGAGACACAGGCAGAGGGAGAAGCAGGCTCCATGCAGGGAGCCTGACGTGGGACTCGATCCTGGGTCTCCAGGATCACGCCCTGGGCTGCAGGCAGTGTTAAACCGCTGCCCCACTGGGGCTGCCCAGTATTTCAGAAATTTAGCTGCAGTTTCTGTTATTAGACACTGAGCCAAATAAACACCAAAATGGCGAAAGAATAAATTGCAACTTTCAAATCTATGTATTGTTTCTTTGTTTTTATATCAGAGAGAAGGCAAAGCACTGCTCCTGCACCAGTGGCCTACAGCGGACTTCCACAGTGGAGGGTCGACAGAAGGTCATTTTCTCCCAGGTTTGTAGACACAAGACAGACACAGCCAGAGGCACAAGGAAAGGGAAGTGCTCAGTGCTGTGAATTCCTGTGCGAAGGCTGCTTAACTGGGACGGTGACCACAGGGAGTGTCTGCTCGGCACTTGGCACTTCATGGGTAATGAGCCCTGAGCGCTTCTCGTGAACAACTTCATGGAATCCCCGTTGTGTGCACAGGGACACCAAAGCCTAGAGGCCCCCTGTCCAGGGCCCCCTGGGGTCAGAGCAGGAGCTCTCAACCTAGTGGCCGCTGTGAAACCCGGCCCCTGGCTTACTCAGGCACATAGACCATATTCTTCTAACTTCCATAAAAAAAAAATGTGGAGATGGACCCTTGCAAAACCAAATAAGACACAAACTGAACTTAGAACAGCAAAACTATATTTGAGAATTCATGTTTAATTCTGCTAAAAAATAATCATCCCTGTAAGAGTGTCAGTGTCTGTTGGAGAGTGTAAATGCCGGGGATTAGGATGGCAGTCCCCCCTCCCCGAGAACTTTAGGTCTATTTAGAGAGTAAACTTGATTTAAAATAATGAACAAAAGTATACCCATGTGTAATTAAACATTGAATCCTACACCCAAACAGTTGGCAGGAGTCCGCTGGCGCTGCAGAGCGTGCTGTGGCTGGCGGCCCACACAGGGGACACGTAGCCCTGTGCAGCCCACGCTGCCTGCTAGAATGCAGCACCCCTGGGACACTGTGCAGGTCAAGTGTGCGCTGAACTCCCTGCGCCAGAATAAACACGACAGAGGTTAAACAGTTGAGCAGTAGTAAGAATTCAAACTGTAGGGAAAAATGAGAAAGTAGAATTGAGCGTAGCAGGTGTTTTGTGGGAAGATTACCTCTTAAACTTTAAAGTGAGCAGAGAGTCACACCTACAAATACACAAAAACTTAAATAATGAGAACAATAAGAAATACAGAAAATTAAAAAGTAAACACTGGGACAATATTTTCACCAAATTTGGGAGCTAAATGAATAACTCCTGTGATATGTAGTCGTATTAGTCAGGGTGGGCTGTGCTGTGCTGCGGTAACGAAGTAGCCCCAGAGCCCAGGGGCTTAGCTCCACTAGCACTGGTCTCCCCCGCAAGGCCTCGTGGGCTCCCCTCCACCTCACGGCCTCCCCTGGAAGGACCTGTGAGGGAAGGGGTGCAGGAGGGGGGGTCCCAGCGCACAGACGACTGCTGGGCTCTTTGGCGGGCGGGGCCTGGGCCACAGCCCCCCGTGGGTGGACTGGAGAAGCAGGAGGTGGTCCAATGACAGGCCCATGACTGAGGATCAGGGATCAGTCCCCCTGAGCCAGGCAGGACTGAAATGCCCAACAGCAGCCCTATTGGCTGTTTCAGAGGTTGGCCAGCTTATCCGGTCGTGCGCCCGAATCCACCTGCTCCTGGGCGTGGACAGCAGGGACACCTGTAGATCCCAGCACCGGCCGTGCAGAGGCCACAGGGGGCCCACGGGTCCCACACAGCCTGTACTGGCGGAGTCCCCAGGCATGCTCTCCCCTCTGCTCCAACAATTCAAAACAGGGAAAGTTTTGAATGGCTACATGGTCAGAAATGTCAACTAGAGCCACCTGAGTGTCCTGTGCCCACGGCGGGGCCTCTGCTTACGTGGACGGTGGGGCGCTGAAGCTCAGCGGTGGTCGCCATCCCTCAGCAGGTGCTTCCACCTGCGGGGCCCAGCGAGCAGCCACAGCTGACGGTGCTGGTTACAGCTGTGGGGACTGATTCTGCTCCCCTCACACTGCTTATTTTCAGAGCTACGGAAACGTGACAAAGGGCTCGGAGGACGCAGAGTTTGAGCAAGCTTAAGTGGGGGCGGGCGGCCCAGCAGGGGTGCGGGTGCGCTCAGGAAGCACCTGGTGGGGGTGAACCGCGTCAGGGGAGGAAGACCAGGGGGGCAGCTGCAGGGACAGCAGCCCCTGAGGAGCCATGTCACGTGGCTCTGCTCCCCACGGAGCGCCGCGTGTCGGCCTGAGGGCAGTTGTCAGGCCCTGAGGTTGGGCCACAGTTTGGGGCTCTGAGTGTTGCTGAGTGAGCTCCCCGTGGCACCCGAGGGCCCTGCCAGCCTCGCTGCCCACGCACAGGCCCCTTCTCCGGCTCCTGAGCACCTCTCCCGCCACAGGGGCCGAGGATGATCTGACGCTCCGCGCGGCGCTCTACGGCCTGCTCTTCCACTGCCACGCGGACCACGGCGACTGGGAGGGAGGCCTCAAGGTGCTGGACGAGGCCGTGCACGTGCTGCCCCGGACGGCACACCGCCTGTGAGTGCTCCTCCCTCCTGGGGCCCCCTCGGCGCCCACCCCACATTCCCAACACGCGAGAATCCCAAGTAACTCAGGCTCCGTTCTGGTTTGTCTTTGTCAGAAGGAAAAGGGACTCCGACCCCTTAGTTTTAGATGCATCACACATATTTGTTTATCACTCAAGCGTTAATCTCTCTCTTTTCCTCTTTTTAGCTTGATTTTCAAACACATGGTAATCGTGAAGGCCAAACTTGGCCAGAATTTTACAATGGAAATACAGAAATTCAAAGACGAAAGTGAAGATTATTTGGCACACATGTGGCACCGGCTGGCCTTGAACTCAAAGAGCGTCCACGGGGAGCTGGTCTGCTACCACAACGCGATCCAGGCCTTACAGGTGTGCCTGCGGCTGTGACTGGAGCTGCTCGGTATAGACGTGGCCCCTGGAGGGAGGCTGAGCCCCCGGGCGGCTGCTGTGCGGGAGCCTCAGAGGAGGAGGTGCAGCCGCGCGAGGTGATGGGCCCTTCTGATGAGTCAAGGGCAATGGACCGACGACCCCTGTCTTCTCTGACACCTTCCCAGCGCGGAGGGCCGAGGTCCTCGTGTGGGTGGGGCGCCCATGTTGCTGCAGGGGAGATGGTTGTGGGGGGCAGCGGGTGAAGCCTACCCAAGGAGGGGACGCCCGAGGCCAGACTGGGCTGAGGAGGGAGCAGCACTCTGCAGCCTTCGGAGATTCGGGGGTCTTGGGGCGCTCCCCACCCCAACAAGAGCTGTGACGCGGGAGTGGATTCGGGGGGTGCCTCGGTGTAGGGCCCAGCAGGTGGAAGGCGGAGGCGCCATCGGCAGGGCTGGCTCTGCTCTCTGAGGGTCAGGGATTCGTGACCTCGTTTGAGCATGGGCCAGGGCCCTGGGCTGGACGCTGGGGCTGCCTGCTGCTCGGAGCAGCACCTTCCCTGACCCCTGGAGCTCTGGTTAACCACAGAACCATCCAGAGAAAGCCTCACCTGCACATCCGAACGATTGCCCGAGGAATCAAAGCTGCGCAGAGCAAAGACGGCCTGACTCAGGAGGGGGCAGGTGGGGAGCGGGGCTGGCGGGGCTGGCGGGCACCCGCGGACGGAGTGGAGGGCCCCGGGAGACTGCCAGGCTGTGTTCTGAGGACAACGGAAAGCTTCCAACCAGTGTGGCCGTCAGATAAGTCGGCCAGGGGGTCCCGCTGCAGTGGAGGCGGGGTCAGTGCACACACTTGCTTCCAGAGGATGTAGCAGCGACGCCCTCCATTTCAGTGTTTGGGACACCGAGTGGCAAGCACATGTCTCTTCTGTCCTTGTTTTTCATCCCAAAGAAGCCAGAGAGTGAGTGGCAAAAAGTCGAGTACATCATGGAATTCAGCGAGTGGCTTTATTACAAACAGTTTCCTATGGAAGATGTGACTTTCCACCTAAAGTGGGCGATTGACATCCTGCTGATGATGACATCTGCCAGGGACACGCCTGAGCCGGCAGGTGACGTGGGGTTGCTCTGGTTCACAGCCGGCGTTCAGTGTGTCCAGGGCTGTGCCCCCCTGGGGCGCCGGGGGAGCTCAGGTGGGGAAGCTCCGTCCCACGCGGGCCTGGGACGGATGTGTCCTCTCGGCCCCGCTGGCACCTGCAGCCAGGGGAGGAGCCCTGGGATGGCCGTCCCTCAGGTCAGCCTGGCCCCTGACGGTGGGCGCCCCTCCCAGAAGGGCCCAGGACCCCCAATCGGGTGCTCATGGCTGCGGGCACCCCTGTCTTGCAGAGGAGCACCTGCCCGCTCAGGCGGCCCCTGAGAGTCCAGGGCCTGAGGACACGGGGATGGCCCCCTTGGAGAGGCTTTGGAACGTGAGACAGCTGGAGGCGCTGGCCCGCGCCTACACCCTGCTGGCCCTGGTGGTGTCCCCGAGCGCTGCCGACTACGAGGACTACTGCCTCATGGCCTACACGTTTCTCAAGCGCATCTGGCAGGTGAGGCGTGAGGCTGCTCCACCCTGGGTCCCCGGGCCTTGGCAGGAATCCGTGCCTCCTCCTTGTACCCACAGGCCTCACCGGCTTGTGCAGCCCCTCGAAGGGGTGCCTTCCCCCACTGCAGTGGCCAGGGCCACCCTTCTCCGAAGCCCACCCACCACCCTTGTCCATCCACCCAGAAGTGCCCGGGGCAAGGGTGCCCAAGCCCCTGCATGTGGAGGGGATGGTCAGCCTATGCTTGCATCTGCCTGTCCCTCGCACCCTGGCACTCGGCTTCCAGAACCTTCTTCCGTGTGTCCCCCGTCCCCACCATCTCTTTACTCCCTTGGAGCTCTTGGAGCCTCTGGTCCTTGAGAACCTCCTGAGGGCAGCGCCCCTGAC
Organism: Canis lupus baileyi; assembly: GCF_048164855.1. Taxonomy (NCBI): domain Eukaryota; kingdom Metazoa; phylum Chordata; class Mammalia; order Carnivora; family Canidae; genus Canis; species Canis lupus. Next base: position 585,234 of record NC_132866.1, read on the forward strand.
CCTCCCAGCAACGTGCTGGGGGACAGTGGGGCTGTCACCTGTCGGCAGCGGGAAGAATGGGAGGGACTGGGAGGCATCCCTGGGCTTCGGGATGCCCCGCCCACTCTCCCACCACCCACAAAACAGGGATTCTTTACACGTCTTCCAGGAGAACTGCTAAAAGTCGTATGTGCTCTTAATTAGAGACAGGAGCTCACGTCATGGAGCTGACAAGCGCTCCTTGGAGGGCAGCCCTGTGTGCCCGCTGGCCCAGCGTCCTGGAGGCCGAGTGTCCCACCACCGAGGGGCGCTGCAGCCACCTGTGCAGGGGGCGGGCTCACTGGTGTGGCCCTGGCGCCTGAGCGGACACGAGGTTCCCACTCGGAGCCTTAGGACCACAGATCCCAGATGGCGCAGGTGCAGGGGGGTGGGCGCAGCTGCTCTTAATGTGGCAAATCTGGATTTTACTTTTCACAGGTTTCTTTATTAACAGCAGGAAAAACAATTTCAGAAAGTAAAATTCTAGAAGCAGCACCTAGTTCACATTTGTTATTGCCTAAAAAAGAGAAGGAGAAGAAGAAGGAGAAAGAGAAGGAGAAAGAGAAGGAGAAGAAGGAGAAGGAGAAGAAGGAGAAGGAGAAAGAGGAGAAGAAGGAGAAGGAGAAGGAGAGAGATAAAGAGAAGGAGAAGGAGAAAGGCCGAGACCCCAAGCAGGTGCCGCGCACGACCGAGTGTGCAGACTGTGCCCGGGCGGCCCTGGCAGTGGGCGGGCAGGGCCGCGGGCTGGGGCCACGCAGCGAGTGGAGGCCCACACCCAGGCTGCAAGGCCTGGAGACCCTCTCTGTGCCTCAGTTTGTTCTTCCGTAAAGTGGAGGCAGCAACTTCACCCCCAGCCCGGGCTGGTAGGAGGGTGACCCGGGCCGTGTGCGTGCCCGGGCAGGTGTGTGCACAGGAGGGCGGCTCTCGGGAGCCGCGGGGAGACAGTCCCGTGGGCGCGGCCCCTGGAGCAGGCGCCCACACTGGGCTGCGGCACCGAGTCCTCCGGGCGCTCGTGCACGCGGCACTGACCGGGCCCAGGTGTGCGGGTCCCGGGGAGACACTGGCTGCACCCGCGGCCAGGAGCTTCGGCTTCGCGGCCTGCGAGTGACATCGGAGCGCGTTGCCCGTGGCCTCGAATGCGGCTGTGGTGTGGTCCGCCCGGGCCGGGACAGCGGGGCGCCCTCGGGGCAGGGGCGGGCGCGCCGTCACCCCCTCTGCTCAAGCTGTGCTGGGTGCTAAGCCCCGGGGTCCTGCTTTGCAGAACCAGACGGCGCTTCCTGGCAAACAACCGGAAGACTTACCGGGGAGCATAGAAGAATGGGCGTCCTACTCCTGCCCCGAAGACGTGGTGTCTGTGTTTAAACAGGACAGAAGCGACTTGACCATGAACCCATCAAGCATCCAGAAGCCGGTGAGGTGATTGCACAGCGGCGTGGGCCGCCTGTGGTCCGAGCCCGTGTCCCTCCCGCTAGCCTTTCCGTCGCGAGGTCCACCCAGAAAGAGGGGGACAAAGCAAGGGGCCGGCTTAGACACTTATCGAGCAGGCCCAGGCCCCGGGCCCCTCCCAGGTGCCCCCAGACAACCACCAGTGTCCTCGGAAGCTCATGCAGGCCCCCCAACACCCTGGAACGCGGGGACCCCGTGCCTACTGTCGGGCTGGGGCGGTAGCAGGGCTGGGGGCTGCAGCAGCAGACAACTCCTCCCTGCGCTGCGGAGGCCGGAGGCCACGGCTGGCACGCTGGGCCCAAGTCGGGGTGTCAGCGGGGCCACCTTCCCTCTGGGTCTCCCGGGAAGAGCTCCAGGGGTCCCCAGGCTGTGCACCCCCATCTCTGGTTCCCACCTCGGGGTCCCACCCCTCTCCACCTCCCCCTTACAGTGAGCCCTGTGATGACATTGGGGCCTCCGGGGAACCCACAAAGGTCTCTCCCTGTCTGGATCATAACATTCACTGCACTGGCGACGAGGCCCCTTGCCGTGTGGGGTTCCAGGGCTTTGACCCAGTGACTTCCGGGACCTTAATCACCCACTGCCTTCCGCCTGTCTTTTGGGTGTAAAAACGTGGAAATATTCATCGTAAAGCTTTCGCGTTTGGGTTCGTTCATCCAGTATGTTGTGGGACTCCTCCACGGTTGTGGGTCTCCGTCATCGGTGGCTTTCACTGCTGTGGAGTGGTCCCGCGGCCCATGACGAGACCACACTCTGTCCATTGGGCTCACGATGACGTTTGGGTCGTGTGCTGTGAGCACCCGTGGCAGGGCTTGAGCGTCTTGGGGTACGTGTGTGGTCGCTGCATCGCCTGTGGCCAGGCCGCCCCACAAGTGGCCGTGCAGGTTCCATCCCCACCCGGGGCGGGCAGGAGCTCCCGCCACGCCCTTGCCAGCCCCCTGTGGCTCACCCTCCCGCATCGGCCACCCCGACGGGGCCTGGCAGCACGTCCCCGTGGCCTTGCTGGGCGCTCCCTGGGCACCGTGAGGCTGCGCCCCTTGCCGTGCCCACTGGCCACTTGCATGTCCTCTTCTGTGGCCTTTCCAGTCTGTTGCCCACATTTTATTAAGGTTTCTGTCTCTTTGTTGTTGATTTGAAGGAATTCTTTAGCCTGGAAGTGACGCTGACAGTTTATGAACGCCCGGTCACCTTCCACTCTGTGCTTTGGCTCTTGAGGTCGTCTTGTGACTGTCCTAGTGTTAATGGGACAAAACTAGTGATCTTTTCCTGTGTCGCTGGTATTTTTTATGTCCTATTTAAAAAGGTGGTTTCCTTTTCCAAGGGTCATGAAGATGTTAACTTACAGTATTTTCCCAAGTGTTAATGGTTGATGTGTCCGATCCAGACCCACGGCCCACGGAGACGGTGTTGTGGCCGTGGCGCGGGTGGAGGGTCGCCTCAGGTTCTAAGGTTTCTGACTGTTCCAACCCCGTGTATGGGGAAAGCGTTCGCCCGCCTTCTTCGCAGCGCCACGTCTGTCCTGAATCCAGTGTCCGCACCTCACTGTCGTGATTACTGGGCGTTGTGACCCTGCGTGTTTGCTGCCCGCGCACCCTCACCCTGTTCTCTGAGAAGTCATGGACTTCCCCTCACATTTCTCGTCCGTACAAGCGCCCTTGGCAGGATTTGGTAAAAAGTAACACGGACCCTGAGCCGTTTGCGGCCCCCAGCCGGCCCCTCTGCCTGTGGGCACTGGCCTCTGTTCCCTGAGCCCGGGGCCCGTCCCACGGATGCTCTCCTCCACTGCTCACCTCTAGAACCGGTCCCGCTGACAGTGACCCAGGCGTGTGGCTTCTCCCTGCAGCGTCCAGCTCCCACCCGTCGTCTGTGGGATCCACAGGCCCGACACCCACCCCCCAGGCGTGGTTGGCAGGGGCCCCGCAGGTTCAGGGCGGCGGCCCCAGGTCAGCAAGTGCCGAGCCCCTGGGCCACCCGCACCTGTGTGACGTGGCTGCGGATCGGCGGTTCCCGCGAGACCCTGGGGTTGGAGGACTCGCTAGGACGGCTCCCAGAACGCAGGGACACACCGCTCTCCGGGTGGCCGGGCTGTTAGGGAGACACGCGAGCGGCCGGGTGAAGAGGTCCCGGGGGCGAGGCCTGGGCAGGGGTCAGGCGCAGGAGCCCTGTGCACGTGGCCTTGGGTGTGCCCCCCGCGTGGACGTGTCCACCACCCCCAGAAACTCCCCACAGCCCTTCACTTAGTGTCAGGGAGCGTCCGTGGCGCAGGCCCCACTGATGAAATCCTTGGCCGTGGGCGATCTGCCTGCCTCCTGCCTCTCCCGTCCCCGGCATCGGGGTGGGACCGGACGCTCCAGGCCTCCGGTCACAGGGCTGGTCCCGAGCTGTCTGGGGGCTCCCAAAGTCACCCCACGGGCGTGAACTCAGGTGTGTGTGGGAGGGGCTCGGGAGTAAGGAGATGGCTGGGGCTTCAGGAGCTCCGTGCCGGCAGCCAGGGACAAGGGCCAGAGATGCACGTCCTACAGGGTCACGATGACCTTTTCATCAATTAGGAAGTATTCCCTCCCCCTCCCCATTTTTTTTTTTTTTTTGGAGGGACTTCTTGCTTTTACCGATACTTATTTCTTTTAGAAGTCTGGTATATGACAATGCGATGTTGTGTTTATTTTGTCTTTAGTAACTAATATTTGAGAACATTTCAATATTAATGGAATGTAATCGAAGAAGTTCAGTTTTTTACATTGCAATATCAGAGTATTAATAGGAGATAATAAAAATAATTATGGTCAAAATTACTGTGCCAAAACATAATAAATGCTTGGTTTGAGTCCACAGACCATTTCGTTTCTGGCATAAAGGTCTTCGACTACGAGGGAGAACATTTGCTTGACCTCAGGAAGGGACTGTCGCTCCATGCTGGGCTGGCCTCGCCTGGGGTTTCTTTTTTTTTTTTTTTTTTTTAATTTTTATTTATTTATGATAGTCACAGAGAGAGAGAGAGAGAAAGAGGCAGAGACACAGGCAGAGGGAGGAGCAGGCTCCATGCACTGGGAGCCTGACGTGGGATTCGATCCCGGGTCTCCAGGATCGTGCCCTGGGCCAAAGGCAGGCGCCAAACCGCTGCGCCACCCAGGGATCCCTAGCCTGGGGTTTCTTCTGCCGTGGCCCTTAGCATCGCGGTCTGGCCGTGTGAGTGGGGTTGGGTGGAGAGGCGCTCCTCACGGGCATCCCAGCTCAGTGCCTAAGCCACTAACCGGAATGAGGAGGCAGCCCAGCGGGACGAGCGCCCGGCACGTTTGAGGCCAGGAGGTTGAGCCTAAGGAATGGCGTCAGGATTCAGGAAAAAAGCTCACACCTCACATAGCACGAAGGCCAGTTGGGAGCTTGAGAAAAGAACAAAGTCCTAAATCGCTCTTTCTGGGAATGGTGACAGCGAACCTTCCACCATTTTCCCTGTGGCCGCAGACCACAGGTCTTTGCTGGCCCGGTGGGCACGAGGGCGGGGCCGGCCAGGACACTCGGCTCACCGCCGCGGAAGGCTGCCCCCCCCTTATTTTATTTATTTATTTATTTTACTATTCTTGGGGAGAATTTGTATGAGATTATTTGTTCTTTCTTCCCTAAATTTGGTGGAATTCCCTGGTGGAAACTTCTGCCAAGTTCTTCTACATGGGAAGGTCACAGGTTATGATTCAGTTCACTTTGCAGTTCTGGAGCTCTTCAGATTTCCTGTTTCTTCTGGTAATCTGGTGGATTGTGTTTTTCTAGGGTATTTCCACTTAATATAAAATTTCAAGTTTGTAATATAATGTTGTTCTTTTATATATATATAATTATATATAAAAAGCACAGAGTGGAAGGTGACCGGGCGTTCATAAACTGTCAGCGTCACTTCCAGGCTAAAGAATTCCTTCAATTATATATATATATAATTGTTCTTAATATCCTTTTATTATCCTCAGTGTCTGTAGGGTCTGTAGGATTTGTGTCTTCCCACCACTCTTTCCTGACCGGCCTCACCAGGAGTTCTCAGTGACTAGTCTCTCAAAGAACAAGATGTTTTCCAGGCAACCTAAAGCTTTTGAGGACATCCCGGAGACGGCTGCTTTACTTCTAGATCACCCTTAATCCTAAAATGCAGCCCTTGGGGCATCCAGTCTGGGCATGTAGCTTTCAGTGGGGCCTCAACACCGGTTTTTGTCTCTGCCCTACAAAAAAAAAAAAAATCAAAAACACCCAGAGGTACCGTGACATGCAGCCTCCCAGCTGCAGAATCCACAGAAACTCCCAGGACAACTGTACCCCACTATGGCAGGCTCATTTCTCTGGACGCCCATTGTCTTCCGGCTCTCAGCCTGGTAACTTCTCCCAGCATCACCCAGGCTTCAGAGCCTTTGGCATGTTTCTAAAATACTTCATCCAACTTTTCTAATTTTCCGCTACAGAATAATGATTTTATCAAACCCACTCTGTCTTTGTAAATATTAGTTCTTCTCTACCTGTATTAAATTTTAAGGCAGTTATATGTGTTCATAAATATTCTGTTTTTAGTGGACCAGCAGTTTTTTTTTTTTTTTTTAGTGGAAGAAATCCAACAAAAACATTAATTTGAGTAAATACATAAAAGGATTATTTCTTATGAGGACCTTTAGCTGCACTTGGGCATTGAAGATTCTGGATGCTCCCACGTGACCTGATGAAAGCTGTGAATGAAGGAGAGCAGGGGGAGGGCACGTCGTCCATTCATTCACAAACAGTGCCGGGCACCTGCTGTGTGCCAGGAGCCGTGCTTGGCAGGGGGAAGGAGAGAAGTTTTTGAAGAAAGACCCTATAAACTAGTGGCCTAGAACTAGACTTCTCCCCTCTTTGACCTTACATGTTTGTTGTGTGTTTATGTAGACATACACTTTATATTACCTGGACCATTTGGTCAAAGCCTTGCAGAAGATGTCCCTTTATGAGCTCACCATCCCAGTCCTGCAGCTGGGCGTAGTAATCGCAGCCTCTGTGGTAGAAAGCAAGAGCCTCAAAGACCTCTACCACCTTCGGTCAGTATAACTGTTTTATTTTCAGGGAAACTGGGGACTATTTAGGTGGCTAAAGCGAACATTTCCCCCAAAGCAATATAAAAACGGTATTTTCAAATAATTAATTCTGTGGTTGACTGTTTCTATACATATTATTCCTTGTGGTTTGTTAAACCCAATAAACCAATATACTTGAACATAAAAATAGTAATTATATTTTAAAATTCCTACCTGGTCCTTAAGAGAAGGTCATTCTTCTAAGGAAACATTCACTGAAGTATTAGAAAAAAGGGCCGCTGTGTCTGTCGCCTACTCTCAAATCATCCAGAAAAAAAAAATACAAGGGGGTGTGCGTGGGTGGGGGCGGCCCTGGAGGGAAAACGATAAAGCGAATGTGGTGAAGCGCATGTGCTACGGGAGTCTGGGCGAGGGACGGACCAGCCATCCTTTGCCGTGTTTGTGCGGCCTTCAAGCAGGCTTGAAATCATTTCAAAATAAAACTGTTTCGCACCAGAATCAAAGCAGAGCCTGTCTGCTTGCAGTTGTGACGGGTGGTCAGAGCCCCACCCACGTGCCTTATTTTTACCTCTAAAGGCGACCCTAAGAGCGCAGGTGTGCACGGAGTCAGGTACAGGAATGAATATTAAACTTTTTCTACCTGAAATGTGGCAGAGGCACCTGTGTAATTCTGCGAAGGTCTAAGACTTATTGAAAACATCACCAAAGTGGACGTTTCTTTTTCGTTTACCACTCTTTATGAGGCACACAGGGCCCGGGACAGCCCGGGGCGGATCTGCCGCGTCCGTGTAGCCTGTCCCCTCTCCCCGCCGCCCCCGTCCCCTAGGCTTGCTGTTGTTTGTTCCGACCTGAAGCTGCGCGAGGCGGCCGCTCACCACGAGGCGCTGGCCGGGCAAACACACATCTACGAAGCGGAGCAGGCAAGGTGGGCAGGCAGGGTGGGCCCCGCGGGACGCCAGCTCGTCCGCCTGCGGGGCTGTGCCCGGCGGGGGGGGGGGGGGGCAGCTGTGCCCGGGGGCGGTCGAGGGAGCTTTTCGTTATCTTTGTAAACATGTGGGTGGGCAGTGGCGTGTGGCTTCCTGCAGCTGTTTCCATTTGCACTTCTTGATGACTAATAACACTGAACATTTTCAGGTATTTCTCGGCTGTTGAATTTCTTCTTTGGCATTTTGCCCATGTTCCTTATATTAGCTGCAGAAAAGAGATCGCCTTGAGGAAGGAGAAGAATAAGGAACCGTTCTCGGAAGACAGCGTGGCGACACTGGCTGAGCCCGTCGCTGCGGTCCAGCCCGCAGAGGTGAAGCCACTGGTGGCCAAGGATAAGGTACCTCTCTCTGCCGGCCGCCTGCGTTCCTGGCCCGGCAGGGCAGCGCCGAGGCCGTGCTCGGGCCACTAGCCAGGACGTGTCTTAGCCACGAGCTGTGTCCTAAACCCTCACGCAGGGTCCCCGGGAAACCCCGGGACTGGCCGGGTGTGTCCCCTCCCCACGGGCCCCGGCTGTCTCAGGAAGATGGGGCCACAGATCACCTCGGGGCGGGCCTGCCCGGGCCCTGGGCAGCATTCAGAGAAGACGGGGTGGGGGCTGCCCAGGGGGCTCCCCAGGAAGGGCAGACCGGCCTGGACCGCAGAGAGTGGAGGCTCTCCCCTCCACACAGCGGCTCCCCCTGTGTGGGCTCGCCCATGAAGGAAAGTAGCCACGCCAGCCACTTGTCCCAGATGGGAGCACCACATCTGGGACTCCATTTGTGAGCCCCCAGCATCCACCACTTGGGAGATGCGGTGGGAACAGGCCAAGGGGCCCAGGGACACCTCCCGGGCTGGGCCGGGTGCCACCCGGTACCTGAGAACACGGGGCACGGGCGGGAGCTGGGGCGGCAAGGACCGGCCGCCGGTGTGGACACGCCTGCCCTGCCTCACAGATCCTGCAGATCAACGGAGAGACTGGGAAGGGCCTGGAAGCGACCTCCTTTCCCGAGCTGTGGACCCTCAAAGCAGAGGTGCTGCTGGAGATGGACCTGTACCAGCCCGCGAGGCTGCTGCTGGCAGAGGCCTACCTGGCCTTCCAGGTGAGGGGCCGCCCCCGGCCGCCCGAAGCAGCATCCCCGGCTGCTCTCTGGGGCTCGGGCTGTCTGCTCCGAAGCTGGCCGGCCTCTTGCCATTCTGGAACATCCGTGTTAGACTTGGATCCAAGTCTCTGCCCTTTGCCCAGCATTTCTCTGGTTTTTGTTCACTCTTTATTGAGAGTTTGCTGAAGTCTCTACTTCCTACGGCTGCTGTGGGCCTGATTCCACGGCCTCTTTCTCTTGGACGGTGGGGCTCCCAGTGGGCGGCTGCGCTGTTTCCTGATGTCGTGTGTGGAGGCTGAGAGCCTGGAGGGCCCGGGGGCAGCTTCATCCTTAGCGCCTCCCTGGGGCCTCGTGGAAGCCCAGGCTTCTTTGACCCCTCAGGCCTGCATTGCAGCCTGGCTCTTGGGATCCTAGCTCACTCCTTAGCCCCCTGCGACTCCCGTCTGCTGAGCGTCTTGGGCCCGCTCCACCCTGAGCACAGCTCTTCGGCCCTCCTGCGCCCCCGGTGACTGGCCCTCTGATGCCAGCTCCTCCCCAGCTGCTGTTGCTTTTCTCCTGGGCTCTGTCCCCCCGGGCATGGATGCCCACGTGCGCATCCCTCCTCGCAGAGGTTGTGATTCTCTGGCGCCTGCAGACAAGTGATTCTAACTGTGTCCACCTCCAAGAACTGCATTCCCTGGTGGGCGAGGCAAAGTTAAACGGGCCCAGACAGGCTGTCACTTGTTTTGAAGGACTCCAGAGAGTGAGACGTTCCTAATAAAAACAGAAATCAAGGCCGTGGGAGGTAGAGGCGGTGGGCTGGGTGCTCAGGCGTGTGGGTCTTGGCCAGCCAGCCAGCCGTGTGCAGGCCTGGCAGTGAGACAGGCGGGCAGACTGCGGAGGGAGCGAGGCTGGGGAGGAAGAGTCTCAGAGGCCGCACGCTGCCCTGCCGGACGTCAGACAGGTCCTGGGGCAGAGTCAGTCCCCACAGGGTGGCTGGGCCACCTTTGCTTCCTCCAGACAGCACACTGCCCCTCCTGGCCTTCTAGCATGTGTCCCACACACATGGATGGTGCTTGGCCCACGCCCTGGACCACCCACACCATGGCCACATCTCCATGGGGGACATGGAGCCAGAGCCTGGTGGACAAGCGCCTGCTTCCACCCACAGTAGCCCGCAGTCTGCCTCTTTGCTGCAGAGGTGTCCACCTGCCAGCCCGCCCACCTACCATGTGCACTTTGCTCTCCTCGTCTCCAGCCTGCATTTGCCTTCCAGGGCCCTGGCTCCAGGCCCCTGGGGCCTCCACTTGGGTCTCTTTGGGCTGCATACTAGCTGCTGTGTCTGGAGCCGGCCGCCTTGGACTCTTGCTCTTCCCGCCTGAGCACCCTGTGTCCTCCTGCTGGGGTGTGGTTCAGAGGCCAACAGCACCCCCACCCCACGCCCAGGCCACCTGCAACTGTATGCAACGGATGGGGGATGAGACAGCCCTGGCTGGCTAGGGTGCGAGTCTGTTTGCCGGCCCCGGAACCCTGCTGCCTTCAGCCAGCATCTGGACAGGGGCTCCTGGGAGGGCGCTGGGGACTGCCACTAAGGGGAGGGGGCTTTCCAGGGCCCTGAGCACCGTCGAGAACCCTGAGGAGGTTTCAGCACATGCACAGGCCTCAAGCCCACCCACTCTGTGCCCTGAGGGCACGTAGGGGGCCTCCTTCAGAGGTGAGGGAGCAGCCCAGTGGACACCGTGGGGGCAGGCCTGGTGCCCGGAGCTGCCTCGCTCTGTTTCTTCCCGCTTCCCCATCCCCTCTCTGTATACATATATTTTTTAGGAGCTTGATGATCCTTGTGCAGAAGCAAAATGCCTGCACCTTCTAGCACAGCTAGCAAACAAGGAAAAAAACTATGGACAAGCGAAGGAGATGGTGGAGCAGGCCCAGCGCCTGGGGGGCAGTGAGGACTTCTGGTACAGCTCAGCCCTGACTCTGGCAGACGCGCTCCTGTCCATGGAGGGTGAAGGCCGAGAGGCGGTAGTACGGACGCCCTGGGGCCCTGGGGGGCGGTGGCTGGGCCCCACGGCCAGAGCAACACGCAGATGTCAGCGCTGCGTCACCCTCAGGTCTGCCAGTTGTTTCAAAGACTCATGGATGCCTTCAGGGCCCTGCAGAGGGAAAGACCCAACCGAACACCCGTCTTGGAATTTATGATCACAGACCTAGAAGCCAGGTAGTTCTTTGTAAGAAAAACTGTTAATTCACATGAAAAGTCACGGTCGGCTTTATTCTTTATGCCGTGTTTCAAACCTGTGAGGCGCCGAGAATCATACCCGGAGAGCCATCGGCCCGCGCCCCAACCCCGCTGAGCCGCTCCGAAGCGGGGCCTTCCACCCGGGGACCCCCTGCCTGCCACACGCGGCTCCAGGCGGGGAGCCTGGGGAGGTTTCCAGAGCCTGACCTTCGGCCTTCTGGCTCCTGGGGGACGTGTCTCTTCCTTTCCAGGGATGCAGGTGGCTTGTGTTGTTCCTAAATTCGTGTCCCCAGGTGTGCGTAGGTGTCCTGCAGACACGGGGGCGCAGGCGCAGGCGCAGGCGTGGTCTGGCCGCGGGGTGCCCTCCGGCCCCCCTGCCAGCGTGGAGCTCTGAGGGGGAAGACCCTGGGGTCTGTCCTGCTCCTTCTTCACCTCTGCTCCGGCTGCTGGGGGCCTGCGGCCTGTCTGGGCAGGCGGGCGGCAGGTGCCCGGGGGCAGAGCTGAAGGGCAGCGCTCTGGTCTCTCAGATTTGCAGCTTATTTCTGAGCCATCTTTCTGGTAATTTGTATTCTTCTAGAAAACTGTTTCCTCTGGGTTTTGGGTTGTGTTGCTGTGTGTGTCTGGGCTCTTGTCCCGGAACTTCACAGAGTCTTTGTCATAAGGCCGTCCCCTGCCTCGTACCCCGTGCCCTGGCTCTCCTCCTACCTCAGAGCTGGACCCCACCCTTCAACGACTGTAACAGAGAGGCAGCCTGTCCTCTCTCAACCAGAGCAACGGAGGCTTGTCTGACTTTGGTTTTCCTCATTTTTGGTTGTCTTTGCTAAGTTCTTGGCTCTGTATCTGGGAGGGGCTGCCCGTGACTCTCCGTGGCCGTCCGTGCCTGTTCCCCTTCCGCTCTTCCCGCTCCTACTGCAGACGCTGGGACACCCCCGGCAGCACCCCACCGTTGCATGTGTGAAGCCTGTCCCTTCCGCGTGGGTTTCCTTTTCTGCCCCTGAGTCATAGGACAGAGGTTTTGAATTTCCCGAAGCAGGTGATGCCGGGGTGGGGGCTGCTACTTTCCAACTCAATCACGTTGCGGGGGAAGCATGTGGCCTGGGTGGTTTCTGGCCTGTGGGGGGTGCGCTCAGGTGTTTCCTCTGGCATCGGGTGATGCTGCCCAGACTGCAGTCACTGCACGGGATGGTCCGTGTCCCCTGCAGGTGCGTGAGCCTCCAGATCAGGGCTGCTCAGGAGCTAGTCAGTGGAGAACCTCCCGAAGGCTTGTTTCGACTGAGCGAAATGGATGATCGCTTGATGGAGATTGAGAAAAAGTTGATCACCTGGGGCTGCCCACAGAATTGTGTGAATATAAAACTAGAGCGCGCAAAGATAAAGAGGTGAGCAGCCCTGCTGTGGGCCCTCCCAGGCAACGGAGGGGCTGGCCCTCTGAGCACAGTCAGGGCCAGCCTGTCACTCGTTCAGTGACCGTCACCGTGCCCAAGCCCTGCATGCGGCTCCCCCAGGCTGCACCAGCCCTTCCCCCTCTTGCCCCTCTTTGCCCCCACCTCCTGCCCCATGTCCTGACCCCATGCCCAGCTCTCCTAGGTCAAGCCCCCATTGGGCCCCATTGTCGTGCAACAGAACCTCCTCCTCCTGGCCCTGACCCTGTGGCCGCCCGCACTTCCCTCCAGGGCAGCAGCACAGGGGGGTGTCCTCACTCTCGTGCCGTCTACTCAGCATCCCATGGGCTCCGTCTCTGCAAACACACGGACATACCCCCACAGCGCTCACACAGTGGTCACATTTGTGCCAACACAGGCCACGCCCACATGTGCACATTACCCATGAGCACTCACAGGTGTTCACATACATGCACCTGCTCACACTGGCTCCAGGTCTGTCAGCCTCCCTCGTGCTACCTCTCAGAGTCCCCACTGTCATCGAGGGCAAGGGCTGGCCCAGAGGCAGAGGAACGAGGCCAGGCCTCAGGAACCGCCCTCCCTCTCTCACCTGCCCTCCATCCCTCTGGCCCCAGGCCACCCATGTGATTGGTGGACACGCAGACATTTCGAAGCAAAGCAGGCCAATCCTGTGTAAGGTCTTAAAAACAGCCTTTGGGAGGGAAAAGAAACCTGGACACTTGGGGAATATAACCTTGATCCTATTACAGTGAAATTGATATATGACATCATAGAACTTTTAGAAATGCAGAAAAGCACAAATAGGAAAACAAGGTGGTTAAATCAGCACAGTTAATGTTGTGGTATTGGTTCACTGGTTCTGTCAGGCATAGATTTAATTTTACTGTGCTAAGATATAGTAACAATATCTTTACATATAAAACATCAGAAAGCTTGAAGTACAAATAAAAATACCATATGATTATTTAAAAATTACATATACTCTGCGTTTTGTTAATACTGTTGGCATAATGCTTGAAATTTTTATTCTAAATTCCACTCTTCCGTCTTACAAAGATTATGTGCCCAAAATGAGAAAGATGAAGAGCAAAAAATGGCGTACCACCTGGAAGCCCATGACTTGGTCCAGACAGCCGTGGCTGAGGCTGAGGAGCTGTTCCGCCACGTGCGGGGCTTACTGTCCGTGCAGGAGGTGAGTCTGTCCTGGGTCCCTCCCTGCAGCCCAGAGCACCCCCGTGGCACACACAGACATGCCCCGCACTTGCCCTAAACAAGCTGCCGGCTCCCACTTCTGGCTGAGGTGCAGTAACAGTGACAAGATTTGCTCTCCCTTCCAAAATAACCAAAAAGTAGACAAAAATGTGGCACAGATTTTCAACACACTAGATGTCAGCATGGACACCGTCAACCCCGAGCAGACGGCCCCACCCATGTCCACACTCACCACAGCTGCAGGGGCCCAATGGGTCAGTGCGGTGCCACTTGGAGCAGCACCTGCTCCCACTGGCCAGACTGGACAACCTCATGACCCAGAGCACGGCACAGAGCAGAGGGAAGGTCTTGTCTCGATCCGGGATAAGCTGCCCTGATGAGACCTGCCCCAGAACTGCCTGAAGAGTCATAGACCTGAGAGGACTACAGTGTCTGCATATGGTGGTCCCAGAGCAAAAGTGAAAGTAGGAGCATGAATGTCCATCTGCCAAAAAAACAAGTTGCATGATGTCTGGCAACCAATGAAAAATCATCACGCCGAAATCCCAATCGAAAATTGCATCCAAAATTACCATGCCAAAAAGAGGGGAAAACATAGCTTATAACATGTGGAATAATCCATGAAGACCAGCTGAGAATCGGCACAGATACCAGAATACAACAACAGGGGTGTTAAAAGCTACTACTGACCGCATTCTGTATGCTCAGAAAGCTAAGTAGAGACATTGAAGGTGTAAAAAGAGCAAGAATGAACTTTTAGGGGCAAAAACCACAATGTGTGTGATGAAGCGTGCATGGCGTAGATACACGGCAGAGACTGCAGCTGGTCAGAGGACCTGAAAATGGGGGAGAAACCAGTAGTGGTGGACGAGGAGGAAAGAGAACGGAAGCTGACATCACCAGAACACCAGTTAGCATGTCCCGAGCACGGGTACGTGTGCAATAACTGGAATCTTGCAAGAAGAGGAGGAATAAGAGTGGACATTAAATATTTGAGGAAATAATGGCTGAAACTTCCAAATTTAATAAAAAGACCCATAAACCCACAGATCCAAGAAGCTCAATAACTATGAAGAGCACTGAAGTGATGCTAAGGCATGTCATAACCCAACTGCTTACAACTGGTGATTAGAAGATTTCCTTAAGATCAGGCAGGTGGAAGAGCATATTTTATGTACAGAGCAGCAGAGATCAGGTGACAGCAGAAACCAGAAGCAGTAGGATTCAGGAGACAGCGAAGCACAGATTCAGATACAGCAAAGCATCTGTAAGGTACTAGGAGAAAGAACTGCTGATCTGTACCCAGCACGAACATCTTTCCAAAATTAAGGTGAAATAAAGATTTTCCCCCCAACATTCAAGAGCTAAGAGAACACATCAGCAGCAGACACACAACAGGAACAAGCAAAGTGGTCTTGGAGGCAGAAGGAAAATGATACCAAATGGAAATATGACCTGTACAAGTGAATGAAGGGCGTTGACAGGGTGAGCTACCTGGCAAAACCTACAAAGATTTTCTCTTATTATTTAAATCTCTCTAAAAGATAGCTGGCTTTTCAAGCAAAAATAATAACAACGTAGCATCAGGTTTATAACGCTTGTAAAAGATGAGGTGTATGACAACAATAGTGTGAAGGATTTTTGTGCTCTATGTGAAGTGTTAAAATACACCACAAACCGTGAAGCAATTATGAAAATTGCAGAACAAAGAGGTATACCTCATAAGCCAAGAAGGGAGAGGAAAGGAAATCCAAAAAAAAAATCATTCACTTGTTCCTCAAGAAAGCAGAAAAGGGGAAAAGAGAATAAAGAACCAGTGGAACATAGAGAAAACAAACAGCAGGATGATGCCCTCAAACCAAGTCATATCAGCAATCACGGTAAATCAGAATGGTCTGAACGGCCAAGTAAATGACAGACTTGTCAGACCATATGAAGAAGCAAAACCCAACTATGTGCTACAACTGTGTGCCTGCAGGACAGCCACTTTAAATATAAAGACATGAATAAACTCAAAAAGGTGGGGAAAGATAAACATGCTGACCTTCATCAAAAGAAAGCTGGGGTGGCTACGTTCATTCACATCGGGCAAAGCAGGCTTCAGAGAAGGAGCATCACCAGGGACAGAGGAGTTCATTTCACAATGTAATGGGATCGACTAACCAAGAAGACATAATGTTCTCAATGTCTAACGGCCCAACAGCAGATTTTCAAAATGAAGTAAAAGCTTGTCACATCCAATGGAATAAACAAATCTACAATTACAGCCAGAGATTTCAATATTAATATTAATAGAACAAGGAGGCATAAAGCAAGCAAAGAACTAGAAGATTTGAACACCACCACCAACCAATCTATACAGCACTCCACCCAGCAATAGCAGAATCACATTCTTTTTGTTTTGTGTGCACACAAGACATTCTCCACAATAGACCGTACTCTGGATCATAAACATAAAACGATTCTCAATAAATACAAGCAGATTTAAGGGAAAAAATATATTTGTAAACCAAGACCACAATGCAATTAAAGTAGAAATCAAAAAGCAGCATAAAAGATAGAACAGTTAAGTCCATAGACAGAAAGCTGGTTAGTGGTTGTGGGGGAGGGGGCCGGAGAGGGACATAAGACATGGGGGATGGGGTTTCCCATTGCAATGATGAGACATCTTGGAGGTAGGTGGGGTGGTGCTGCACAAAGTTGTGAATGCACTAAGTACCACTGAATTGTACACTTTAAAACGGTTAATTTTATGTTATATAAGTTTTACCTCAATTAAAAAACAAAACAAAACCAGAAAGCTATGGGTGAAATACCCAAATATGTGGAAAGTAAATAGCATCCATCAAAATAACTATGAGCCAGAGAACAAATCAAAAGGGAAAGTATTTCTGAACTGAAGGGAGAAAAAAATACATGTCACTTTTTAAGATGTCTCTAATTGTAATGCTCAGGGGGAAACTTATAACACTAAATAACCATATGACAAAAGAAAAAAGATCCCAAACTAGTGAACTTAGCCTTCACTCTAATAAAGTAGAAGAAGAGCAAACTCCAAATAAGCAGAAGAAAGGAAATTAAAGATCAGAGTAGAAATCAGTGAAATAGGAAACATAAAAATAAAAGGTAAAATCAGTAAAACCACAAGTTGTTATTTGAGATGAATAAATGCATACACTTTGTCCAGACTGATCAGAAAAAAAAAAGAGAGGACCTAAATAATCAATATCTGAAACAAGAGATGTAACATCACCATTGAACCTACGTGTATTTAAAAAGATACTAAGGGAATATTCTGAACAGTTTTATGATGATATAGAACAATTCCCTGAAAGACACAAACAACCAAAACTCACTCAAAAAGAAATAAATCACCTGAGTAGCCCTCCATCTGTTAAAGAAATGGAATTTATAAAGTCTTTCCACAAAGAAAACATCAGATCGAGGTGGTTTTACTGGTGAGTCCTAGCAAGCATTTAAGGGAAGCATAATATCAATTCAACACAAAGTCTTCTAGAAAATTGAGAAGGAGGGAACACATCCCTACTCTGTAAGGCTAGTATGACCCTGATACCAAAACAAAAATTACAGATCATTATTCTTCAAGAGCACAGATGCAAAAGTTGTAAACAAAATTTTAGCAAATTAATATACGTAATATGTAAGAAGGATAATACATCAGTGCCAAGTTGGGGCTATCCTGGGTTTGTTTAACGTTCAAAAGTCAATTTGGTTCACCGTATTTTTTTTAAAGATTTTATTTATTTATTCATGATAGAGAGAGAGAGAGAGAGAGAGACAGGCAGAGGGACAAGCAGGCTCCATGCCGGGAGCCCAACATGGGACTCAATCCCGGGACTCCAGGATCGTGCCCTGGGCCAAAGGCAGGTGCCAAACCACTGAGCCACCCAGGGATCCCATGGTTCACTGTATTTTTTAAAAAATTAAAAAACCCATACCATAACCTCAGTTGACAAAACCCAACACTCATCCCTGATGGAAAAAAAAGACTCTTAGCAAACTATTAATAGAAGGGATGTTCCTCAAGCTGATACAGGGCATCTGTGAAAACACTAGGGCTCATGTCACACTTAGTCATGAAAGCAAAGCACTAAGGTGGCAGCGTGCCTTCTCCCCACCTTCATTCAGAATTATACTTGAGTTGTAGCCAGCTCAATAGGTAAGAGAAAGAAATTAAAAGGAAGTAAAATTATCTTTGTTTACAGATGACATGATCATCTGTATAGAAAATGTCATGCAGGGGCACCTGGGTGGCACCTTGGTTAAGTGTCTAACTCTTGATTTCAGCTCAGGTCATGATCTCAGGGTGCTGAGATTGAGTCCCATGCCGGGCTCCACACTGGATGAGGAGGCTACTCAAGGTTCTCTCTACCTCTTCCATTGCCCCTCCCCTGCCTGCTTGCATGCTTGAGCGCTCTCTCTCTCTTAAAAAAAAAAAAAAAAAAGAATCTCCTGCAACCTACAAAAATGGTAATAAATGTACTAAGACTAACAAGTGATTACAGTAAGGCTTCAGGACATGAGAACAATAGGCAAGTATTAATTTTTTATTTCTGTATACTTGCAACAATTGATCAAGTATTAAAAATTCAAAAACAATAGCATTTGACAGCATAAAAATGAAATTTGTCAAAAAAAGTGAAAGCTTACCCCTGAGAACAAGAAAACATCATTGAGAGAAATTGAAGAAAACCTAAATAGATGGAGAGATATACCATGTTCGCGGACCAGAAGACTTGATATTACTAAGATCTCAATACATTTTCTGCAATCCTGACCAAGAAGCTACAGGCTTTTTAATAGAAATTGAAAAAAAAATATTTTAGAATTCATTTGGAATTGCAAAAGATGTAACATAGCAAACCCAACTTTAAAAAAGAAAAGCTAAAAAAATAAATAAATGAAATAAAATAAATTAAAAAAGAAAAACTGAGTTGGAGATCAAACACTATCTGATTTTTTAAAAGACTTATTATAAAATGACAGGAATCAAAACTGTGGCTTTAGTGTAAAAATAAGCTGAGCAGATCATGGAACGTAACAGAGAATCCAGAAATAGACACACAGACTGGCAGAAGATTGCTTTTCTACCAAAGAGCAAAGGTAATTCAGTGAAGAAAGGCTACTCTTCAAAACTGATGCTGGAGCAACTGACATCCACACCCAAACCACAGACTGCAGTTCATCCCTCACACCAGACGGAAGATTGACCCCAAGTGGATCATAGACCTGAAGGTAAGAGCTGAAACTGTATTTCTAGAGGAAAACACCTTTGGGACCTTGGATTCAGTGAAGACTCCTTACATACGACAACAAAAACACGATCCACGAGAGAATAATAAATGGATAAACTGGAGTCTGCTCTTCAAAAGACACTATTCAGGGGATGAAAAGACAAGGCGCACGCTGGGGGGGGGAACATATTTGCAAACCATGTAACTGACAAGGTCTTGTATTCAAAATATAGAACACTCTTAAAATTAAAAAAAAAAACATAAAAAGTAGGCAAACAGTTGAGCAGACATTTCTCTAAGAAAATAGGTGGATGGTAAATAATTACACGAAGGGATGAGTCAGGGAAACCACCAGACATCTATTCAAGTGGCTACAATTGAAAAGACCAAGCAAGCAAGCAAACGTTAGCAAGGACGTGGGGGGGACCGAGCTCTCTTTGTCGTCGTGCGGGGTGTAGCACGGACCACAGCTTGGCAGTTAAACACAGGCCACTGGAGGAGCCAGCTCCCCACTCCTGGGAATTTGCACGGCCACACGGAAGCTCGTGCATGCGTGTTCATGGCCGTTGTGTTTGCAGTAGCCCCCAGCGTTGAGTGGATAAGTGCACTGGGGCCCACCTGTATGACAGGTACTCCTGGTCAGTGGAAGGGTGTGAGCACAGGCAGCACCACGGATGGGTCTGGAGTAATTAATTATGCGAGTGGCAGAGGCCAGAGTGTGCACGTGCCGTGTGACCCCCTGGTACAAAACCCTGGAAACTGCAAACCAGCTCGTGGTGCAGGAGTGTGGCCCCGGGCTGCTCGGGAGGGAGGGGCTGGTTAGAAAGGGCCGTGAGGGCTTGGGGGTGCGGGACACAGGCGTTGTGCTCATCGTGGCGCTCTGACCGTGTGTGTCTGGCACGCCCAGTTGCAGAACATTAACACGCCTCTGATGAGGAAGCTGGCGCACCTGCGGCTGCACCTCGCAGAAGTGTCGCTGGACATGCTGCAGCTCATGTGGGCCGAGGCCCTGGCTCGGCAGCTGGAGCAGAGCTCTGTGGACAAGCTGCTGGCCGACTACCTGCAGAGCACGAGGGACTACACCTCCGTAGGCCTGGTAACCGTCCCCAAGATGACGTGGGCCCGTTGCTCCGGTCCGCGGGGCGCCGTGCTGGGACGCAGGAGTGGCCAGGAGGATGCGCGGCGCCCAGCTCCTGGGCCGCCAGTGTGTGCTCGCCCCAGCGGCTCCCAGGGCCCTGGGGGCCTTTCCTCAGTCTGACGGCTGCGGAGGGGGGGCTCTCCTGGGGGACGTTCCTCGGTGCATTGCACTCTCTTACCCAGGGTATGCATTTGCTTTGACTTAATTATGTCAGCATGTTAAAGAGCTCTACAAAGGTGAATTCATTTTGTTTTTTAAAAAATTGAATTTGCAAAATATTGGAAGGAAACATCCTGCTATTTCAGACATCTTCTTGGATTCCATGTGCCACGAATCAAATTACCTTGATGTAACTATAAATACATCAAAGATAGCCCCAAAATCGAACTCGATACAAGCTAATGTATTTCCCACGAGCCCCGAATAAGATTATCTAAGCAGACTGTTGTGACCTCCCCCAATGCCAAAGGTGCCAAAGGTCAGAGTGCTTGGATGTTGCCACCCCGGGGTGTTAGACCGGGGATCTCAGGGACTGGATGGGTGGGGGGAGGTCCAGAGGGGACAGAGGGTGGGCCTCTGCACTTCCCAAGGCGAGGTGAGGTGACCAGGCGGTTTGTGTTTGCAGGAATGGTTCACGCTGAAGCGGACCCTGGCGCACGTGGTGCTGGCGCAGCTGGGGAGTCTGCACTCCCTGTGCAGCGGCTGCGTGGAGATCCGCGCTCAGGTCCTGGGCCTGGCCGGGAAGGCCCTCCGCCTGCTGGCCACGCAGGCAGACCCCATGCGCCCCGCCCACTACTGGGAGGAGGGCCCCTTGGTATGTGCCCCTGCTTCTAGCTCACCCACGAGCCCTCCCACTAATCTCGTAAGAGCTGGGACATGAAATAGGCCTCGAATTGTCCCTGCTTAAGAAGGGTGCTGTGACCCGAGAAAGGGAGAAAAGGCTGGAAGTTGTCTGTCCGGTGGGACCAGTGGGTGGGAGAGACACGGACTTCTGGGGATGGGCCCTGGAGGGAGGGGAGTGAGCAAGGGCAGGACGTCCCAGCCCAGATGTGTCCAGCACGTCGTGGCTCCTGGCGTCCCCCCTGCACCTCGGCTGCTCTCCTCCAGGGAGCCTGGGGTCCGCCTGAGTGCTGAGTGCTGAGCCCCCCTCCTCACGTGCAGCAGGGAACCCCGAGCCCTCTTAACGCTCCTCCTCCACCCGCACTGTCTGGTGAAGCCCAGGCACTGGCCGTGTCACACACTCAGGCTTGCTCCCTTCTGCAGAGCCCCCTGCAAGGCTGCCCAGGAGGACTGGTGCTCCCAGGGAGCACCCCCCAGGGAGCACCCCACCCCTCCTAAGGAGCGTGGGTGACAGCCACCACCACCGAGGGCTGTAGGAGCTCCAGGCCGCCATCCGAGATGCCTCTGCAGGTGCCGCTTCTGCCACTGGAAGGCACCCGCCCAAAGGCAAAGCCAGGCTTTTAGGAAGACCCCCAGCCCGAGCGGCTGGGCTCTGTACCCCTGTGTGATTGGCCATCCTGCTGGATTAACTGGATCCCAGGACCCAAGGCTGGACTCACATTTGGGGGAAATGGTGGAGTTTTGGCCTCTCGCTCAGTCTGTTTGTTGAGCACCTGCCCGTGGCTCTGAGTCAGGTGGGCGTGGACCAGAGATGTGGCCTGGGCAGCGCCTCCCCTTGGGGTTGGGTCCTTGTTTATGGAGCCGCACCAAGGATGCTCCCTCGCAGAGGCGCCACCTGGGAAACACGTGCTACGTCCTTTGTGACTGGGTGCAGGTGGCTTTCAAGAAGCACGTCCATCAGCCCCGTTCCCCAGCCGGGCTTCGCCTGCTGCTCCCTGTCATGACCCAACAGACCCCGGGGCTCCCCCTCACCCCGAGTTCTTACCTGCTGCCACACACCCCCTGGAGATCCCCCGGCACCCCTAGGTCCTCCTCAGGGTGGCTTGTCCTGCAGTCAGGGAGGCCCAGGTCCCCATGAGGGCTTGTCTGAACATTCGTCCCTGGCACCCGGGGGCAGGTGGGCACCTGACTCCTCCTGGTGGCACAATGCTGGCTGGTGCCAGTGCCTGAAGGACTGCTGAGCAAGCACAGAACTGCACTGCTCTGCTTCTCCAGAGCTGCTTCCCCACACAGGCTCACCCACCAGCCGCCAGCGCTCCTGGGCCAGGCCCCTGCGGGTCAGCCCCATCGGCGACAGGCCTGACCACTGCCCGTAGCACGCCGCACTGAGGGGTCCACAGGGATGCCCCAAGGGCGACCAGCACCCCCGGGCGTGGCCGTGTGGCAGATGCCGGCTGATAAGAGGCTTCTTCTCCATAGGCGGGCACTGAGCTGAGCAGCCTTAGGCGTCTAGAAACCATCACAGAGGACGGGGTGGGCGAGGATCACTGCCGGGACCTGCGGGCCATGAGGGCCAGCCCCGAGGAGCACACCAGGAAGGGCTCGGACCTGCAGGTACGGCCGCGCTCACCTGCCCCGCGATGCCCTGCCCACAGAGCCCACCTGAGCCTGAGCCTTGGCCCCTGCAGAGGAGACTGGTGCTGGCCCAGCGCTACCTGGCCCAGGCCTCCGAGGTGCTGCTGCAGTGCATGCAGGTCGCCCTGGGCAGCTGCCTCCTGGACGTTGCCGCGGCCGCCAGCCTGGAAATGGTGGAGTGCACCGGCACCCTGGACCCCGCCACCACCTGCCAGTTCCTGGCGCTCTCTCAGGTACGGCTCTGCTCTGTGCCCCTGCCTCGAGGCCCGGCTGGGCCTACCTGGGAGGGGGAGTTCCCTGAGCACCCGGCACTCCTCCTGCTGGTGGGCTGGCCAGCCAGGCTATAGGGCAGGTCTCTGCCTTGAGAAAGTGGTGCTCAGCTGGGGAGGGAGCTTCCGCCCTGGAAGAAGTAGGGAAGGCTGTCCCATCCCCCTGAGGCCCCTCTGAGCCCCCGCCCCTATTACTCACTTCCCGTTGGTTCACCAGGCCTCATGCTCTAGAGCCCAGAAGTGGGCAGGTGCCGGGGGCACAGTGGTGAAGGGCCTGGGGACTGCCGGTGGCCAGGAGAAGCACAGCATCCCAAGTAGCAGCCCCTGCCACCCTCCCGCATGGGCACCCCCCCCACCCCCCCCCACCCCCCCCACCCCCCCGCGCCCAGGCCCAGGGCTGAGCTCAGCCCCGTGGCGCCCTCCTGTGTCTGTTCAGAGCTGCTCGGCTTCAGAGATGATGCGGGATGTCCTGTTCACGGCCACAGCCAACACCAGCAGCTCGCAGCTGGCGGCCCTGATGCAGCTCCAGCACCAGCTGAAGCAGAAGGGGAGGATGTCCACCAGCTTGTTTGCCAGTGTGAAGCAGAGGCTGGCTGTCATTTCCAAGGTGAGCGAGCCCGCGCAGCCTGCCCTGGCCATGCAGCTCTGCAGTGCCACCCTGCTGCTGCCAGCTGATGGCAGCATGCTCCAGCTCGGCCTCTTGCCAGCTGTGTAGTTCTGGGGGTGCCTCTCACCCTCCTGGCCTCCGCTTCCCCGAGGGCCTTGTGGGCTAGCAGCTCACCTGGTTGGTGGCGGGTGGGGCCCGGGGCCTGCAGCAGACTGCAGGAGGGGACAGGGCCCCTGAGGGTGTCCTGGGGGGCGCACTTGTTTCAGCCGCAGGAGACCACTGCAGATACCAGCACATCCTCTTTTGCTTGGATGAGCAGGTGTGAATTGGGGGGTTAAAGAAATGGAACTTGATGAACTGCAACAAATCGGGATGACGGGCTAGGGGCACTCGATGCCATTCGTCTGCCTCCCCTGTTGTTTCCGTGCCCACTTGTGTGGGTCTGACCTCGGCCCTTCAGCCGAGGCTTCCCTTCTCCCTCTGATGCTTGGGGCCGCACCGTCGTTTGTGGAGGGGCGTCCAGTGCGCCGTGGGACGTTGAGCCCCATCCATGGCCTCCTCGCAGCAGGTGCTGGCAGCCCCTCCCTAGCTGCGGCAGCCACAAGGTCCCCAGAATCACCCTGGCTGAGAGCCAGCGCCTTAACCCCACTGCTGGAAAGTCTGCTCTCCTCCTGAAGAGCAGCACGGCCGTCAGAGGCACAGGGACCAGCAGGCCAGTCCCCCAGGAGAAGCAGCACAGCCAGGCACCGCCCTTGGAGGACACATCCATGTGTGTCCACTGAGGCCAGGGTGGGGGTAACCTACCGCTCACCTCAGAGGACAGTTGAGGGACCAGACACATCAATGCACGTGCAGTGCTGAGGACGGGGCCGGTTGCGGGGAGGGCAGGGGCTCTGTCTGGGGCAGGACGGGATCGGGACGAGGTTGGGCGGGACGGGGTCGGGGCGGAAGGGGGGTCGGGATGAGTGCCGGGCGGCCAACTCCATCATGGGTGCTGTGACGTCTCCTCCTGCTGCTGTTCCAAGGGTCCTTGTGGAGCCCTGCATTGGCCTGGTCAGGGGCACAGAGCAGTCGCAGGCTTGGGTCGGCTGCAGGTGGGGGTGCGGCTGCGGACCACAGCCAGGCCGCCGCGGCAGCCACAGCAGGAGCCGCTGTCCTCGCAAGCCCTGTGACAGCTCCCGGGACGGGAAGCTGTCGGCAGCAGCCTGCCCGCGTCAGTGCCGCCTGCTGGGGCATGCGGCCGCCTGTGGTGACCTGCCTGGGGACTGCAGCGGCGCCCGGGCCCTGGGGAGCTTGCCTGCAGCTGTGGACAGCGGTGAACTCCCTCGTGGTTCTCACAGCACCTGGGAAGTAAGGGCCGTCCTGGGAGGAGGTGGCCTCCAGGACACCGGTTCCGGGAGATGCCACGTGAGGTCTCCCCGGGGGGCACGACACGGCGCAGGGAGCAAGGTTTGGCAGGAGGCGCCCGGCTGTGGAGGGAGGGCGTGGGAGAGGCGGAGCAGAGGCAAACGCCCCGGGAGAGACCCTCCGAAGGCCGTGCACACTGGGCCCGTGTCCAGAGGCCAGGGGAACGTGACCCGGAGCTGAGGCAGCAGTGACCTGACAGTGGCTTACCGTGTCCCCAAACTCACGAGTCACAGGCTCAGGAACGCCAGCTCCTGCACGCGGGAGGAACACAAGAGCCGCGGGCACGCGTGCCCAGCTGCTGCCGCCCAGGATGGGCGCTCCGAGGGCACCTGCGAGCAGCCAGGGGAGACCGCTGCCCACTGTGGCGGCCCAGAGCCCGGGCGAAGGTGCCACCAGGTGGCCGCAGCACCCGACACTAGGAGGAGGGGCGAGACAGAAACACCGGAAGGTAGGAGAGAACCGAGAATACTACAGGGCAAACGCTTAGGTACAAGGAAATAAACTTTGAACGTACAAAATAGTAATTTTAACATCCTGTGGAGTTTAACTTATTTTGTAGAAGTAAAGTGAAAGACGGTGATACAAAAAGCAGGAAGGGTCAGAGCGTACAGCGTGCAGGCTCTGTCCCTGCTAGGGAAGGGTAAAGCTACATTTCTGTGAGATCACAGTAGGCCAAAGTCCCTAGGGTAACCAGTAAAACAACGTGTAACTAAGTTAATAAAAAGGGGGGAAAAAGTAATAGTATTTTATTATCCCAAAGATAGGCAAAAAGAGTGAGGGGAGAGAAATATAAAAACATTATGGTCCCAGTAGGAAAAAAAAAAAGCAGGGTAATAAGAGATAAAAACCCAAATATCTATGTAAGTAAAATAAATGTAAATCGGCCAAATCGTACAAGTCACAGACTAAGATTGTCGGACTGGCTGAAAAGAAAAACAAAATCTAATCATGTGCTGTTTAAAAGAGACCTGCTGCACATACAAGGTCACAGAAATGTTGGGTGGAAAAGATGAGAAATAGTATCCAAGTCATGGAGCTACTCGTCAGATGAAAGCCAGGGGCCCCGCGGGTCGGTCACAGGGATCCCCACCCGAACTCTGTATGTTCAGTGATGTAGCCTCATAGGCACGAAACAGGAGTCACAGGGATAAAAGGGGCCCCGGACAGGCCGGCGTCCAGAGACCCAGTCGGCACGCGGGGCCGTGGGGGAAAGCCCGTCGTGTGCAGACCCGCCGCCGCCGTTCCCGACCGGGACCCGAAGACTCCCAGCGGAGTAGAGTCTGATTCCCTCTGTGTCCTAACCACAAGGCAATTAAATTAGAAGAAGGCCCATAACTGAGAGCTATAATTAATTTGAAATTAAACAGTACCCTTATCATCAGCAATTAGTTAAAGGAGAAATCGGGATGATATTTAGAAAATATTTTAAAGTGACTTACGGAATGAAAATACCACGTGTCAAAACCGACGAGACTTGTCTACAGCAGGCCTTAGAGGAAAAATACAGCCCTGAACACAGGGAGGAAACCTTAAAAACTGTAATCGAGGTTTTGGCCTCTAGAAGCTAGAATAAAAACACCTCTAAGAAAAATAGAAGGTAACAAATAAATACAACAGAATCAAAGGAAAGGAGACAAAATATGGAAGAAGAAACCGACAGTGGTAAAGGGTTCCAAGGGGACTAATAAAGTTGATGAGCATTTAGGAAGGCCCAAAAAGGAAAAAAAAAAAAGAAAGAAAGAAAGAAAGAAAGAAAGAAAGAAAGAAAGAAAGAAAGAAAGAAAGAAAGAAAGAAAGAAAACCCCAAATTCCACCATCAGTCATACAAAGACATCATGGAGATCATTCAGACTCCAAAAAAACTAAGAAAGGAGTACTGGACGCAGCCACACTGTGGTGGAGTCTGGCCATCTGGGCCCCGCTGCCCTGACCTCCCCGGCGGCCTTGGGAGTCACAGGAAGCCCTCCCGTGGGCCGTCAACCCACAGGTGCAGCAGAAGCCAAATCAGGCTCCCGGCACGCATTTATTTATTTGTTTGTTTTCACCAATTGGCAATCGGAGTCTAAAATTTGTGCAGAAATGCCAACTTGCTATCCGGAACCTGAGGACCCATTTAAAGCAACAGAAGGTAAGGCAGCGTGCTGCTGACACACAGAGAATATACCACCCACAGAAGGGGGCCAACAGCACGGAAGAAATCCCGAACAAGCTGCATCCACACAGCGCCCGCTGCGTGAAGGGTGGCACTGAGGGCCGCGGGGCAGGGTGGTGCAGGGTCCGCCGGGCCTCCCTCCACATCGCAGACCTTACACGCGAAGGGGGAAACCGTAACAGCGTTAGGGGAAAACGAGACGGCCCCCTCGTGACCTCGGGTGTGGAGAAAGGGGAGCCCTGGTGAGCTGCTGGCGGCGGGCACACAAGCTGGCGCAGCCACTCTGGAAGACAGCGTGGAGGCTCCTCATAAAGTTAAAAATAGAGCTGCCCTAGGACCCAGCAAACGCAGTCCTGGGTATTTACCCAAGAAATACAAACACACCGATTCAGAGGGATACAGGCCCCCCGATGTTTGTGGCCGCGTTACTACACAATAGCCAAGGTCTGGAAGCTGCCCAAGTGTCCATCAAGTGAGGAATGGACAAAGAAGATGTGGTCCGTGTACACAATGGGATATTACTCATCAAGAAGAATGAGATCTTGCCATTTGCGATGATGTGGATACAGCCAGAGACTATTATGCTAAGTGAAGTCAGTCAGAGAAGGGCAAACACCATACGGTTTCACTCATATGTGGAATTTAAGAAGCAAAATGAGCAAAGGGAAAAAGAGAGAGAGAAACCGAGAAATAGACTGTTAGCCCTAGAGAAGCCGCTGACGGTCAGCAGAGGGGAGGCGGGGGGGTGAAAGTGTGCACTTGAGCTGGGGTGACGCGTGCACGTATCGAATCACGACACTGTGCACCCCAAACAGATATAATGCGGTGTTAACTATATTGAAATTAAAATAACTTTAAACAGGGCTGCCCGGGTGGCTCAGCGGTTGAGCGTCTGCCTTCAGCCCAGGGTGTGACCCTGGAGACCCGGGATCGAGTCCCACGTCGGGCTCCCTGCATGGAGCCTGCTTCTCCCTCCACCTGTGTCTCTGCCTCTCTCTCTCTATGTCTCTCATGAATAAATAAATAAAATCTTAAAAAAAATAACTTTAAACAAAAAGCAAGCCCCAGAGGAGAGCCTCAGAGCCCACATTCTGTGTATACGAGGGACGAGCTCCCTTCCACAAGAAAAAGACAGGCGCTCCCACAGAGAAAAACAACTACAAGACTGGAATTTTACAGAAGATACCCAGATGGTCCATAAACGTTTTTAATGGCCCTCACCTTCAGCGGTTACCAGGGAAATGCAAAACTTAAAGCTGCGCTCAGCTGCCAGTAGCCCCGCGCCAGAGCGGCGGGACCCGAGCAGGTGCCGCGGGCGGAGCGAGGGCGCGTGGGCGGGGCGGGCCTCCCACCTGCACCCCGGGCCTGTGCCCGCAGAGCTGCTCCCGCACCTCCAGCAGCTTCCCGGGCAGGGCAGCCAAGGTGGGGCCTGCCCGCGGGGCACAGGCTGGGGCGCTCAGGCGCAGGACTCTCCGGGAAGCCTGCCCGGTGCCCTGGGGGCGGGGGGGCTCCGGGCCTGCGGCTCCCCGCGGCAGGCGGTGCGGCCCACTGAGGATTTTCCGCTTTCCGTGTGTCTGCTCCACCCGCACACATGACGCCAGTGCGGCCCCGGTGGGTGCTTGCAAATGTGAAGCTGGTTCCTCAGCGACTGGGGGTCTGTGCTGAGGGCCGCGGAGCACCCCCCGGTGGGGTGCGGGCCACGCGCAGCAGAGGGGAGGGCGGGGGCGTGAGTGTGTCCACACCCGTGGCGTTCAGGGGACCAGGCAGAGGATGGACCAGGCTGGGTGGCTGGAGGATGCTCTGTCTCTTACCTGTTAGGTTCTCAGGCAGGTCAGGTTTGTGTCGCCCGAGGGGCAGCTCCGTGGGTCCGGGTGGACTCCACATGCGCCCTCTGCCCCCCTGTGGCCTCCACGAGTCCTGGGGGGCCTGGCCCCAGCCCTGCGGTGTAGACGGCCCCCCAGCCCACGCCCTCAGAGCCTCCCGGACTTCTCAGGGGCTGGGCCTGCATCGTGCCCGGTCGGTTGATTCCTGCCTGTCCCACGCAGGCTTGGCAAAATCTCTCGGTCACCGAGCAGCATTTTAACCTCCTGAATGAAATCCCGCCTAACCTTCGGATCCTCATCCTGCACCACTCCCGGGACAGGTAAAGCCCTCCTGCTCCTGCTCTGGGGCCGTTCCCCGCCCTGTTAAGAGTGTAGCAGGGTAGCGGGGACGCAGCCTCGATGGGGGGCATGTTGTCCGTGGACCGAAGGCTGGACAGACAGGGGCTGGCAGGGGCTCCCACTGAGATGGGCTGGGGCCAGGCTGTACGGCGGGGGCCTGTGCCTCTGCTGAAGGCCACCTTTACCGTGGCCCGGACGCGCTGGCCTGGCTCGGGAGCTTGCCGCTGATGACTCCCAGATGGGCCCATTTCAACGCTGCGTCTTGACTTGGCCAAGCCATTTATGGGGAGGGGACTCCTGCCGGGTGTATCTGGTTCCCCGAATCAGCATCTCGGGGGCTCCTCTAGGACCCCACGAGCCGGGCTTTGACCCTGCCCTTTGTCCTGCCAACAGGGCCCATCTGTACTGTGCTGCTTATGAGAGACCCAAGTCCATCCCGGCGGCCAAAGGGAAGGTGCTCCAAGTGGGGGGTGAGTCCTGCGAGGTGCTTATCCTGAGCCTGGGGCACGCACCCCGTGGGGCTGCTACAGGCAGGTCCACCCTCCACGCACTTGCTGGGTGGGGTCATTGAGCCTGGGAAGGAGGCAGAGGCATGTGCTTCCGGACCCCTGGCAGCCCCCGGGGCCCCCACTCCCCCTCCTGGAAACACCACCTTCCTGCTCTCCTCAGGCCTCAGGCACAGGATTCCACTTAGCATTTCATTTAAAACGAAGGAAGGCTGTAGCACGCACGGGAAGCTCCCATCCGTGTCCCCACTTCTGACGGCCATCGTGAGCGCCCACGGGCGAGCTGTGTCCGTGGCCAGCACCTTCTCACGTGGAGGAGCCCCGTGCCGGTGGCTTGCTCATGCTGTCCCACACTCCCAGCGTTCACGCACGGCCCCACTCTGTCCTCAGCCCCAAAGGGCGGGTCTGTGAGGCCATGGGGCGGGCACAGCAGGGGTGTCGGTCTCCACAGGCTCCTGCAAGGTGGCTCGGGTGGCCGTGAATCCAGCCACCTTCTCCCGCCTGTTGGCCAGCACCCAGCGGTTCCGGGAGCTGACCCAGGCCGAGGTGAACAATGAGGACCTGCTCCCGAGCTCAGGCCCGGTGAGCCCCTGAGCCCAGCTTCCGGGCTGCTCCCACCGCCAGGCAGGTGGGGTCGGGAGGGACAAGTGTGTCCTCAGCCATGCAGGCCCCAGGCAGTGCTGGACACCTGGACTGGGGGCCCCACAGGGTGGCCAATCGTTGACATCCCTGAGTGAGTCTGGTGCCGATGCCTCCCTGATGCCAGCAGAGAAGCCGATAGGGCAGGGGGTGCCAGGGTGGCCTCTCGGGTGGGGGGCAGGCAACCCCGGCAGGAGCACCGTGTGCGGGCGGGTGGGTGGGCCCCTGGCCCCCAGGCTTTTCTCCCGAAGGGCAGGTTCGAGGGCCCTGCAGGGTCCTTCCACTCTGCTCTGACCGCGGGCTGATGCCTGGGTTGAGCCAGGAGCTGGAAAACGTGCAGCCTGAAAGGGAAGGACACTCTGTGCAGAGCTTCAGTGACGTCCTGGCGTCCATGGAGGAGTACCTGAGGCCGCTGTTCCCCGTGCTCGGCGGCCCCGAGGCCAGGTGCCTGCGGGGGCTGGGGGCGGGGCCACGGAGGGGTGGGCGGGGCCACGGAGGGGTGGGCGGGGCCGCGGGGCGGGGCCACGGAGGGGTGGGCGGGGTCACGGGGCGGGGCCACGGAGGGGTGGGCGGGGCCACGGAGGGATGGGCGGGGCCACGGAGGGGTGGGCGGGGCCGCGGGGCGGGGCGGGGCCACGGAGGGGTGGGCACGGAGGGGTGGGCGGGGCCACAGGGAGTGGGGCGGGGCCACTGGGGGTGGGCGGGGCCAGGGAGGGGCCAGCGACATCTGCAAGACCCCGTGGGGTGGGTTTCGGGCCCAGAGTCGGCGCTGTCCCGGGGACAGACAGGAGGGTCCCCGTGTCTCCATCCCCAGCAGTGCCCCGAAATGCCGGGGGTAGGCAGGAATATGGGGCCCCGCCTGGGGCCGACGGGGTGGGAGCTCAGCCTGCAGGCCAGCGCTGCGGGACCCCGAATCCCAGGGTGAGCCGGGTGGCTGGCTGTGGGGTGGGGGACACTGTTCCCACCTGGAGGTTCAAGTCTCTGATGCTTCCGTCTGTGCCGAATCAGACGGTGCTGAATTCAAACGGCAAGTGCACAAAGGGCCCTTCACATCCAGAATGCCCGACTCGGGGCGTCTGTCATAGGGGAGAAGCCCTGCTCTGCTGGAAATCCTTTCTGGGGGCTCGTCCCCACCACTCAGGTCCCCTGTGCCCCCAGCCCTTGCAGCACCTGGTGCAGGTACAGGGGAGGAGTGGGGGGCACGGCCCCTGTGATTTGTTCTCAGTAGAGGAAGGCAGAGGGCTTGGCAGTGGGTCAGAGATAATCCAGAGTCCTGGCTGTGCCTGGCTGTGCCCGGTCGTCCCTGGGCCCTGGTATGGGGAGGCGGCCCCAAACCTGAGCTGTGAGAAGTGCCTCGTGGCACTCACCGCCCTGATGTGGAGGCGTCCAGAGCTGTTCTTTCCATTCTTCGTGCACATGATTTTCACTTGTTTTTAAAAACCCGAGGACGTGCTTTGGCTTCCAGGATGCAGGTCCCCACGGCTGTCGCAGATTCTGGGAAGGCAAAGGGCAAAGACAAGGAGAGGAAGGTGTCGCAGGCCCAGGGTGAGTGGGGGCTGGACGGGGCTCTGCTGGGGGGCAGCTGGGCGGGGTGGGGGCCAGGCCTCCCCAGAGGGGTCTGTGCCTGCCCGGCCGCCAGCACAGGGGGACCCAGCGCGCTTGCCCTTCCCCAGAGAGCTGGTGGCCCATGTGCGCGCTGGGGCAGCGGAGACGTGTGGCCCGTCACCCTCCTGGGCACCCCAGATGACCCACGGCCGATGAGCGCAGGATGAAGTGTGCCTGGCTCAGCCGCCCCGGGGAGAGGGCCCGGCTTGGGCCTGGGCGGCCTCGGCACCTCTGCGCTGCCAGGACAGACCCGCCGGCCTCACTGACCTGCCTGCGCCACCTGCCACGGCCCAGACGGGAGGTGCTGTGGCGCACCCGGGGGCTCCACCGCTTACCCGGCACTGCGGGTTGATAAATCGCTCTTCAAAGGCATTTTTATGGGTCGGCTTTCCGTGGCCCCCGCAGAATCCATGAGCAGAGGGAAGGGTGATGAGGCGAGGGCCGGAGGCTGTGGGCATGGAGGGAAGCAGGCCCGCCCCATGGTTCGGAGGCCGCCTCTGCCCGCCTGAGGTCAGCTCTGCCCTAGAACTTCCCCAGATTAAGGTCTTTGCTCACTTTTAAGCGATTTGGTTTTGCTTTGAACATACGGCGCGTTCAATCCAAGTGTCTTGTGGCCTTGCCCTCTGCGTGCTTTGGGCCTGGCGGAAGGAGCGGGTCGTCCAACAGGCCAGGCAGGTCCCCCGGCCTTGAGGGCTCCACGGCCGCCGGGCGGGCTGCCACGTGACAAGTGTGCAGACCTTCATCCTTCGAGAGGGGCTCCGTGGTGAGAGGGGTCCTGGCCTGGAGCTGCCCCGGAGCTGGCCACGTGGAGGCTGGACCGCGGAGGCCTGGGGAACCTGGCGGGAGCTCTGCGGGCCTGCATCTCCGCACAGCGAGTGCAGCCCATCCTGGGCTTCGTAGGTCCGGGGGAGCCCATCCCCCGCCGCCTTCGTAGCTGCTGCCTCCCTGCCCACAGTTCAGCTCGAGGCTGCAGACGACACCGTCCTCATCGTGGACAGGCATCTTCTGGAGCTGCCCCTGGAGGGCCTCTCTGTGTTTGAGGCAGGGATGGTGTCCTCCGTGTCCCGAGAATTCTCCCTGCAGATGCTGTGCAATCGCCTCCGGAAGGAGGAGACAGGTAAGGGGCACCCTCGGCCGCGCCCCAACTGCCTTCACTGCGGGCCCACCTGGGTCACCTCCAGGCGCTCCCGCCACATGCTCTAATCAGTGGCTGCCACCTGCTTCGGGGGCCTCAATGGCGTGTGAGGTGCCGTGGCTCCCTGGAGGAGAGGTTAAACACTGATCTCGGCCTCACGAGCCTGTTTGAAAGGTGTGGGTGGGTGGTGACCAACGACATGGCCACCTGCTTCCTGGGTGGTGAGCAGAGGCGAGGAGGGAGGGACCAGGAGCAGGGACAGGACTCAGGCCATTGGCAACCATGGGCCCAGCGCCTGAAACCATCCAGGCTGTAGCTTGTGCTCTGTGCTGTTTTACGCACTTCAACAAATATGAAGTTAAATTAAAAACAAATAGTTTGGGCTTTGGCTTCCATCCCAGAGGAGGTAACAAGGACCGAATTTGCCCTTCCAACAGAAACAGGTGAAAACTGGAAAGAGAGGCAACGGTGGGTTTTGGACTCTGGAGGGTGGGGCTGACCCCACATAAGACGGATCCGAGCCTAGAGGAGCGATGACCTGTGCTCAGAGCCCTCGGAAGGGGAGTACGGCAATTAATAATGGCCAGTGTCTCCCACCAAATCGAATGCAAAACAACGGGTCCAGAAGTTTCCATAAGCCCCAGCCACAGGAGGCGGAGAGGAGACTCCAGGGGGGGTGGTCAGAGCGACAGGCCCCCGGGCGGCGTTTCAGGAGCAGCCACAGAACACAGGCGCTGCGCTCGCAGAAGCAAGGCCAAGAGTGACCCCGACTTCCCGACGGAGCCAGCGCAGCCGGCGAGCGACAGACATCCCTACGTTAGTGCCGAGGGTCGGAGCCGCAGCCCACACGCCGTGAGGACAGCGAAGTGGAACACAGAAGCACCCAGGAATGCGCAAAGGGCAGGAAAAGGGAAAGAGCCGCTGGGGCCGGTAGAAACAAACAGCAGGTGTGTCCACACCAACCAGCAGGCGCCCCCTCCTCCGTGGAGGGTCCCAGCCCCCGACGAAGAGGGAGGGCTCTTTGTGGGCAAGTCCGCGTCCAGGGCCAAGTTTTGGCAGGTTGTCTGGTTTTCATTCTTTTTTTTTGGTTGGCAGGGTTTCCATAGGTTTGAGTGTGCACTTTCTTATTTTTGTGACCACAGATGCCGCCTCCCACCCTGTAGTTTGTTCACTTTCTTAAATGGTGTCTTTTGAACAAAATATATTTTAAAAGGTTTTATTTATTTATGCATGAGGGACACACAGAGAGAGAGAGGCAGAGACACAGGCAGAGGGAGGAGCAGGCTCCATGCAGGGAGCCCGACGTGGGACTCGATCCAGGACCCCAGGATCACGCCCTGGGGTGGAAGGCAGGCGCTAAACTGTTGAGCCACCCAGGGATCCCCGCTCTGGGGTCTTTTTAAAAACTTGTTGACTCACAATCATGAAGCTCTTCTCCCATGGTATCTCGTAAATACATCTGGTTTTCTTTTCTGCCTTTAACATTTTATCCACCCTCCTGACCTACAGCGCAAGGTACGGTTTCCATTTCTTTCCCGACATGAGCACCCAGTGGTCTGTGCGTCGTTTACAGGAAGGTCCTTGTTTCTCCTCTGCTCTGGGTGGCCCGTGTTGCTGTGGCAGCAGCAGAGAGTAGAGCACCCCCGGGGTGGTGGGAGGACTCCCCAGAATCTGAGTGTGACCTGACCCCTGTGCAGATGTGACCCAGGGACCGCCCTGAGACAGCAGAGTGACCCAGATGACCCAGGAGGCCCGATGGCAGCACCAGGGTCCTTTTAAGATGGAGGCAGGAGGGTGGCAGAGGGATGGGAAGAGCCGCACTGCGGCCTCTGAAGATGGGGAGGCAGCGAGGCCGCCAGGAGGCAGGTTGTAAGGAAAAGGCGGGGAACAGATTCTCTCCAGAGCCCCCAGGAGGAAACAGCCTGGCCACACCTGGATTCCAGCCCAGGGGGACCCTTTTCGACTTCTGACCTCCAGACGGTGAGACAGTAAATGTGTATTTTAAGATCCCACGTTTGGGGCAGTTTGTTAGGGCAGCAACGAGACATGCACACAGGCTCTGAGCGTGAAGTACCAGTAATACTGACTAAGCGTGAGTTCAGGCTCTCCAAACGCATTAGTGGGTGCTGACCGCCAGGACCCCGCACACCCAGAGCGGGGCGAGCTCAGGGCCGCGGGCCGCGCCGGCTGCAGGAATGCCGCGTGCGTGGGAAGAGCTCAGGGTTCTTCAGGGAGAACGACCAAAAGAAGAGAATTGGCAGATGAGCCCCAGACCAACAGTCGGAGAACGAGTAAGAAAAACAAACGAACGGAACGCGTGAGCCAAGCCCCCAGGAGCCAGGGACCGGGAAGCACACACAGGCCAGGGAGAGGAGAGGCAAAGCCC
Organism: Canis lupus baileyi; assembly: GCF_048164855.1. Lineage (NCBI taxonomy): Eukaryota > Metazoa > Chordata > Mammalia > Carnivora > Canidae > Canis > Canis lupus. Next base: position 620,375 of record NC_132866.1, read on the forward strand.
CAAGGACGCCCGGAGGGATGAGCAACACTGGCCGATACCACAGTGATTGGGACAGAAGCCGCTACCAGGACGTGGATTTCTTAAATCCCCCTGCATTTGGAAATTTAGAAACACACTTGTGCACATCTCATGGGACGGGACGGTCCACGCCTGGCGGAGTGAGGGCAGCGGGGCTGGAAGGGCCTCACAGCTTGAACATTTGTATTGGGAAAGGAAAAGGTTGGATGTTCATAAGCCTTAAAGCATCGAATTTATGAAGTTAGAGCAAGAACAGCAAAAAAAAAATCTCTTAAGAAAGCAGAGGAAAAAAAAAAAGAAAAAGAAAAAGAAAAAAAAAAAAGAAAGCAGAGGAAGTGTCCAATAAACGCATGAGCAGACATCAACAAAAATAGAAAACAAAATCTTTTTAAAAAAACTCATTAAATAGACACATTCTGGTAAGAATGATCAAGAAAGAAGTGGATGGTGCACAAATACGCGTCAGGAATGAAAAGAGACTCAAACTCTAAAGATGCCGCAGAGATTTGGAAGATCGTCAGAGACCGGACGACCGCGTATCCAAACCCTTAGGCCAAGCGGACCGCGTCCTGGGGAAGCACAGCTCCCGGACCCCGAAGGAAAACCCTGAGGGCCTCCGAGCCAGCAAGGAGGGGAGATGGACGACTTACCCCGCTGGGATCGACCAGACTTTCCAGAAACCGTCCACGCCAGTCTCTACGGGTCTCCTCGAGAGTAGAGCGGAGGGCCCACCCGGCCTAGACTTCCGTCGCCCCGGGCACCCAAACTGCCAAGAACAGCACAAGAAAGAAAAATAGAACTCTCACCACCCAGCCCAAACCCACAATTTACAAGTGTCATTAGATTAGATTAAACGAAAACAAACTTACAAGCATCTCAATTGCTGCAGAAAAACAGCATTTGATAAAATGCTTGCGTTCGTAGTAGAAATTCTTAGCAAAGGGGACAGAGTGAAATACCTCACGCCGGTGGAGGCGCCACCTGGACCTGGGGCCCGCTGCCTTCCTGAGGGCACCCCCGGGGAGCCTGCCGTCCCCGCCCTGCTGGAGCCTCGATGCGGGGGGGGGGGGGGGGGGTGCAGAAACGGGACGCACGAGGGAGAGGGAGGAAGGCGAGGCAGTAAACTGCCATCCTCTGGGCCCCTCTGATAGAACCAGGAGCCACCAGAACGCTGCGGCGTAAATCCTCGTGCGGGGGGCAGAACCGCCCAGTGGGTGCTGGGCCCACTGTGTGAACGGTCAGCCAGGTGGGCTGGGGCCTCCGGGACTCGCCTCTGGTGGGGTCCCTTGCGCCGCCTTCCCCGGCCCTGCAACCTTAACAATTCAAAGGCGACTGCTCTCTCGGCTTCACAAGAATTAAAGTAAAAAAAAAAAAAAAAAAAAAAAAAGAATTAAAGTCAATTGTTCACTACTTTTGGGTTTGTTTTTTTGTTTTTTTTTAATTGAGGTGAAAGTCACAGAATGTAAACTTAACCCTTTTTTAAAGTATGAACAGTTCAGGGACAGTTAGTGTGTTCATGATGCCGTGTGCCACCAACTCTACTAGCCCCGAACACCACCTTCTCGTGTCGTCTGCAGCCGAAGGGGCCATGAAGAAGGAAGGCAGAGGCAAGAAGAGGAGTCCAGGGAAGAAGGGATGGAAGGTGGGCACGTGGGCCTGGGGGGCCTGGGGTCCCAGCTGCGGGACACAGGACCCCAACGACCCTTGTCCGTGGCGCAGGACACTCCACCCCGGCTCATCCCGCCCGACTGCATCATCGTGGACGCCGACAAGTTCAAGTGTATCCTTTACTGGCCCCGCTGCCCGGGTGGCCCAAGCCCGAGCGCTGTTGCTCCTTAACCGAGACCTAGTCGTGGTGGACCCCTACGAGGAGGCCCAGGGCACAGGTGAGTGCCTCCCCGGGCCACGCTGGGCTCCCTCACAGGGCAGTGTGGCCGCGGTGCTGTGGCCTCGGAGCCGGCCTCCTGGGCACGGCCTCTGTCCCCCAGCTGCCCCGGTTACACCGACCACGCAGGGGGAGTAGGCCCTTCGCCCTCACAGCCACGTCAGGACAGTGGTCGTGGGAAAGATGAACCCCTAAACGGAGTCCGGTGCAGAAACGGGACTTGGTGCTGCCCACTGCAGCGCTGAGTAGTCAGCTCCTGGGGGTTGCTTTGGCTAAACTGGTTTTTAGACTCTTTACAAAGGAGGGAAGGCGCCCTGACGTGCCCACCAGCAGCAAACGTGGAGTCGGCCGGGCCCTGGGTCAGGCCTGCTGCTGCCCACGCCCGCGGCCTCGCAGCTCCGCCCTGCTTGCTCACCGCTCCATTCCTGTCGCAGAAATGCTGACTCCTGTCTTCGTCACCCGGGAAATTCTGGAGAGATTCCGAGACACGTTCACCGCCCTGTGGGTGGGCCATCTGGGCAATAAGCACCTGCCCAGGTTGGTGTTGGGGTGTCCTGCAGGGGGCAGGTCTGTGTGGGCAGCTGGAGGGGTGCTCTGCACGTGCTGGGAGGGGCCGTCCTCCGTCTCCCCTTGTCTCCCAGGCGCCCCCGGCCTGGACCTCCCATTCTGCCCCGTGCACCCCCACCTCTGCTGCCCCCCCAGGGGCTCCTGGGGTCTGGCCTTTCTCCATCACACTGCGGGCTCCCCCGTCCTCATGGTGCCTGTGTGGGGGAGTCACTGTCCTCATACCCACTGCACAAGTGAGGACCTGGCACCCAGGGGTGGGCTCCTGCCCGGGAACCCCAGGCAGTCCAGTGCCCGCCGGCCCCTGGCTCTGACAGCTGGGGGGAGTGTTGGGGAGAACCTGGAGAGGGGCGGGGCCTGCTGGGGGCGGGGCTGTGGGAGAGGAGGGCGGGGCCTGCTGGGGCGGGGCTGTGGGAGAGGAGGGCGGGGCCTGCTGGGGGCGGGGCTGCGGGAGAGGAGGGCGGGGCCTGCTGGGGCGGGGCTGTGGGAGAGGAGGGCGGGGCCTGCTGGGGGCGGGGCTGTGGGAGAGGAGGGCGGGGCCTGCTGGGGGCGGGGCTGCGGGAGAGGAGGGCGGGGCCTGCTGGGGGCGGGGCTGCGGGAGCGGAGGTGGGGCCTGCTGGGGCGGGGCTGTGGGAGAGGAGGGCGGGGCCTGCTGGGGCGGGGCTGTGGGAGAGGAGGGCGGGGCCTGCTGGGGCGGGGCTGTGGGAGAGGAGGGCGGGGCCTGCTGGGGGTGGGGCTGTGGGAGGAGGCGGGGCCTGCTGGGGGCGGGGCTGCGGGAGAGGAGGGCGGGGCCTGCTGGGGGCGGGGCTGTGGGAGAGGAGGTGGGGCCTGCTGGGGGCGGGGCTGCGGGAGAGGAGGGCGGGGCCTGCTGGGGCGGGGCTGTGGGAGAGGAGGGCGGGGCCTGCTGGGGGCGGGGCTGTGGGAGGAGGCGGGGCCTGCTGGGGGCGGGGCTGCGGGAGAGGAGGGCGGGGCCTGCTGGGGCGGGGCTGCGGGAGAGGAGGGCGGGGCCTGCTGGGGGCGGGGCTGCGGGAGAGGAGGGCGGGGCCTGCTGGGGCGGGGCTGTGGGAGAGGAGGGCGGGGCCTGCTGGGGGCGGGGCTGTGGGAGGAGGTGGGGCCTGATGGGGGCGGGGATGCGGGAGAGGAGGGCGGGGCCTGCTGGGGGCGGGGCTGCGGGAGAGGAGGTGGGGCCTGCTGGAGGCGGGGCTGCGGGAGAGGAGGTGGGGCCTGCTGGGGGCGGGGCTGTGGGAGGAGGCGGGGCCTGCTGGGGCGGGGCTGTGGGAGCAGGGCGGGGCCTGCTGGGGGCGGGGCCGAGTGCTGGGGGCAGGGACACTTCCCTGTGGGTGCTCTCTGAGACCTGGGTGCGGTTGGCCGTCAGGGACGCATCCTTCTAGCACTTTCCAGACTCCCTGCTCAGTGAGATGAGGACTCATTCCTGGGAGTCGAGGGCCATTGTCAGGAGAGCCACGTGGATAGAAGGAGCCCAGGCGGGAGCTGACCCTGGGCACCAGGAGAGTGGCCGTTAGCTCTGTCCCAGCCGAGGGGGTCGGGGAGTGAAGAGCACAGACCCATCCCGAGAGTGTGCAGCCCTGAAGGCCCCCGTCCAGGGGTGGTCCTGGCTGCAGCACCTGGGGACACCGGGACACCTGCTGCCTGCCTCTGGCTCCGCCCACGGGGCCACCCTCCTTTGCGTTGCAGCCAGGCCGAGTGGGAGCAGCTCCTGGGCAGCTGTGGCGGCTTCTTCTTCTATGGGATGGAGAGCTTCCTGTCTCACATACTGGTGGAAAGGTTGGCTGCCATGAACCTTCAAGGTGAGCCCGTCCCTCAGCGCCGCCCAAAGCCCCACGCTCTGCCGGGCCCCAGTGCGCCGGATGAATCCACGCAGGGACAGAGCAAGGCCCCTGAGTCCCCACCGGTCACCCTCTGATAAAGGGCTTGTGGGGGGGCCCTTGGGGGCCCCTCCGGCTCTGCCCCTCCTCCACTCCCAGAGACCCTCCGCCAGAGTCGGGAGCTGGCCGGGCGCTTCCAGGGCACACTGGCCACAGCCCCCACCGCTCCTGCTGTACACGCGGCTCCTCTCGGCCTGGCACGCTGTGGCTGTCCCCTGAGGACTCCCGAGTACGAGGCCTCACTTGCCCTTGGTGCCCTCGTCCTGAGGCAGTGGCTGACTGGCCGCACTGCAGAGTCGCTGGGAGCCTTTCAGGGACCCTAGAGGGTGCCCTCAAGAGCACGCCCCTGCTGGCAGCACAAGCAGCACAGGGACGTCTGTCCTGTGGTCAGGGCAGCTGAACCCCTGGCCCATCACCTGGTACCTGTCTCCTTTCCAGCCCCCGAGAGATGGGCCATCCACAGCCCACCCACCCCAGAGCCGGTCACCTGGGGATTCCTTGCCCCAAGGGGAGGTAGGAACCGGCCCTCTCAGGGGCCGTCTCGGAGGCACGAAGCTGAGTTCTCAGGCTCACCAGGCTTGGGGGAGGGTGACGGCACCGCTGGCGCCCCGTGCTGCCCCCATCGAGGCTCGTCCTCACGCGCTGGAGGTGCCGCCTGCCCCTGTCCACAGCCAGGCCACTGCAGGAAGTGGGGCTCTCGGCGTGCCCACAGCCAGGGGTCGCACTCGGATCCTGGCACCCATCTCGGGGCACACGAGCCAGGGTGACCAGCCTTCACCCCGTGCCTGAGACCACCCCCCGCAGGCTGGGGTGCTTGTGCATGGCATGCTGGGAGCAGAGCCGCCTGCACGAGGAGACGGCAAAGGGCGGGGAGTTCCTGAAGCAGATTACGTCCCCGAGAGCTCGTGCAGCCAGTGGGTCTTGGGAAAGGGTCTGTGGACGTCAGGTCCGAGTATGGGGCTGCGTTTCCCCGATCCTCGCACCCCTGGTGCCACCCCCAGCCTGCACTGGCCTGCCCGTCCTGGGCGTGCAGCTGCTCAGGCCCCTCCGTGCCCCGCAGAGTGCCAGATGATGGTCCTGCTGGACCTGACGCGGTCCTACAAGAGCATGCGGCGGCAGGCGGAGCGCTCGGAGAACAAGAGGTGCCTGGGCCCCTGCACCGGCCTGGGCCGGCCGCCTGCCTCCACTCCCGGTGCCGGGGGGCCAGGACTGATGGGTGTGCTCCAGGGGCTGTGGGGGCCAGAGTGTCCCTGCACCCCCGGGCAGAGCCCTGGAATCCGCCCCCGACCCCTTCCCTGGAAGAGCCGGGGGCGGGGGTGCAGTGGGAGGGGAGGGCAGCTCCAGCAGCAGAGCACAGGCCGGCCTGTCCTCCCGAGGCCCGCTGGGACTGGGCCAGGGGACAGAGGGCCGGCCGCCGGGGGGGTGCCCTGGCTTCAGAGCGCCCCACGTCTCGTGCACCCCAGGCCTGTGTGGGCTCCCAAGGTGGCAGAGCAGGGGCCTGTCTCATGACGGATGCTTTGCGTCCCGGCTCCCCCGAAAGGCTGGGAGTGGCCCCGAGGGATTGGGCGGCGCCCCGGGTCGCCCTCTTATTGGACGACATGGGGGGGGGCGGGGGGCGGGAGGGTGTTCTGATTCCTTCGCGAACCCCAAGAGCTTCCGTCCACTACCCGGTGCTATCTGGTCTGAGGGCTGGGCGGCTCGGGCCGTCCCACTGGAGCTCCATCCCCCGCAGCGTGGCCCAGCTGTGCTTGGAGGACCCCATCGAGACCGCCGTGCTCCTGAGTCTGGCGGGGGTCAGGAGCATCCTGGCAAACCAGTGGCCGACGCTCCTGCGGGACAACGCGCTGCGGGCCAGCGTCCTGTGGGAAAGTGAGTGGCGGGCATCCCGGGCGCGGCCCCAGCCTGCGGGCCCCCCAGAAGCCCGCAGGCCGCGCCCCTGGCCAGTCTGAGAGGTGTCGCCTTCCTAGATCTGTTGGCGCTTGGCAAGCCGATCGGGAGAGCAGCGCGCGTCCTTCAGAAGATGGGAGCTGGTGACGTGAGTAGCCACGGTACGCGGCTGTCCCTCAGCCCCGCCGGCGTCCCCGCGGCCTGCAGGGCGGGGTGCCCACTGCGTCTGCGCCCCTCCCCGGGCCAGCAGCGCCGACGGACAGCACAGCCCCCCGTGGGAGCTGGCACCGCAGACCCTTGGGGCAAAACGTGGGCGTTAGGAGTGCGCGGGCGCCGGAGGCCTGGAGCCCAGGAGCCCTTGGGGCGGGCGCACGAGCCTTCTAGGTGCGCAGCGCAGAAGGAGCTTAGGGTTTAGGAGCGACAGGGTCCAGGGGCCCGCATACGGCTGTGAATGCGTTGGGGGTGGAACCTGCCACAGGTGCATGAGGGCGGAGGCCCCGGGAGAGCCGGCCGTGCAGCCGCTGCTGACAAGTTGCTCTGTGGACGGAGGAAGGGGAAGCCGCGGCGCCCCCCCCCGCCCCCGTGCTCGCTGCCGTCCCGTGCTGATGTGCCCTGGAAGCAGGGACAAAACCGTGATTGTCGCGCAGGCCTCCCCACAGTCAGCGGTGGCAGCAGGAGGTCGGAGCTGGCGGGGGCCCGGCTGCCCGGCCCTCCGTGCTGCGAGTGGGCCCCTCGGCTCAGTGTCCCTCAGCGTCCCCGGGAGCCGATGGCGGCAGTGTCCACGTTCAGGGCTGCGTCCGCAGGCAGTCGGGCCCCCTCGTCCTCCGGGTGCCCCCGTGAGCCGGGCCGCCGCGAGCGCTGTCCCACTCTCCCTCAGATGAGTCTGCGTGGACCTCCAGGGACAAGCCTCCGTACCTCTGGCCGCAGCTCGGCGACTCCGCTTGGCTCCCTGTCACCCTCAACTCCGTCCTGTATGGGCTGCCCCACCTGGCCGTCGGGTGACCCCGGGGCCAGGGCCTGCAGACCCTGCCGCTGAGGAGCCACCGCCCAGCCCTCCCCAGACGTCGGCTCCCCTCCTCCAGTGGCCCCGCCCTGAGCCCCAGTTCTGCTCAGGGTCAGGCCAGGGCCCTCCGAGTCTGGCCGGCTCAGGGGCTTCCTCCTCGGGACCCCCTCCCCCAGGCTTGTCTGGGGACCCTGGTGGAGGAGGAGAGTCGGAGGGGTGCATCGCTGACCCCATGGCTGCCAGGACCCCAGAACCCTCCCCGGCACTGTGCCTTCCCTCGGGCCCCAGTGGTGGGGGGCGGCTGTATTTGGGGTAGGGCTGGTCCTGGGCTGCGGCTCTCCCTGGGGGTCCCCCGGGTCCCGGACAAGGAACACCATGGATTTGGCGTGAGCCTCTTAGTAAACGACAAGTGTCTGCATCCCCGTGTGCGGTGTGGCCTGGGGCCCCGGGTGCAGCACCGTCCTGCGTGGGGCTCAGCCGACGTCGCCGGATGAGCGCGTGAGCGAAGGGAGTCCAGCCCCGGGGCCTCGGATGTGCCCGTGAGGCCAGGTCCCCAGAGGCAGCCAGAGCTCCCCGGGAGTCACGGGCGTCTGCTGGAGGCAGAGGTGGCTGAGACGTGCAGCCCTGGTGTCCCAGGCCCACGGGGGGGACGTGCAGCAGCAACACCTCCCCCACGGTCGTGGGCACCACAGTGGACCAGGGCAGCCCCGGGAGAGGCCGCCGACCCAGGGCTGGACAGGCCGCCAGAGCCGAGGTGGCCGTGGGAAGAGCAGAGGCCCCGGTGCCCAGCAAGTGCCCTGCGCAGGCCCCCAGCCACCCTGGCCCATGTGGAGGCTGGGGACGGAGCGGCTAGGACCCCGTGTCCCCAGAATCCCCCGGGCTGGTGGCCGTGGACGAGGAGAGCCGGCTCCAGGTCTCTCTGGGTGGAGCTGAGCCCGTCAGAGTCCACGGGCGGTGGGGGTCCTGGTCCCCAGGGGCGCAGCAGCCAGGACGGGGAGCCCGGCCCGGGGGCCACTGGCACTGCCCCTTCCAGGCCCCAGCACAGATCGCAGCCTTCTGCCTGCCTCACCTGGACACGCGTGGCCTCCGAGCACCAGCTCTGGGGACACCTGGGAGCCGGGGGCAGCCCCCCTTAGGCCAAGGCACCACGGTCACTCTGGGCTGGGAGGCCTGGAGCTAAGCAGCCGGGAGACCTGCTCGCCCGGGTTCCTCCCTCTGGTGCGGTGAGGAGCGTGGACGCGCGTGTCCTGGCCTCGTGTCCTGGACGCGGGTGGCAAGCCCACACTCAGCCCCTGCCCGGGGCCAGACAGGCCGCACGGGGGCCTCCTGGGTGGCGCGGAGGCCCGGCCCCATAGTGAGGCAGAGAGTGTGACACTGGACGGCGGGAGCATCCCATGGACCTGCTGACCCTGCTGCGGGGAAGAGGCGGCCCGGGCCCTGACGTCACCCACGGGGCGGAGACGAGGCAGCCTCTGGGCGGCCGTTGGGCTGCGTCCTCTGACCTCGGCGTGTGCCCAGCTCGCGCCCGGCCCCGCGCCCCAGGCCGCACCCAGAGAAGCGGGGCTCCGGGCTCCGTTGGCGCGCGGTCCGTCCCACCAGCGTGAGCCCTAGACACAGGCCAGTGTCCTTCCCCGGGAGTGGCCGAGCGGGGCCTGGCGTGTGTGCCCGCGGGGTCCTCAAGGACAGGCAGCGAGCCGCCGACCCCTGACGGCCTCCGGGGCGCTACCGGCCGGGTCACACACCGCATGGGTCGCGTCATGGGTCGGGACCGACGCATTCTCAGGATGACGAGAGCACAGGGAGGGGAGAACACGGTGGTGGCGCGGGGGGCATGGGGCCCGGGCGGGCAGGGGTCCGTGCGCAGGTGCACGTGCTCTGGGCACCGGGCGGAACGGAGCTCGGCGGCGGTCGGGCTCCAGGTCCAGGCGCCCCGCTGGGAAGCTGCGCGAGGGCCGCGCCGCCCCGACTGTCTCCGCGACTCCTTGCAAATCTACGGTCAGTTCAACGTAAGAACTTTCAAAACAGCTCATGTCTGACAACATCGAAAAGGTGGTGATTCCCTTCTTTTTGTTTAATTTTTTCCCTTTTGTCAAACATACACATACTTCTTCCAGTTAAAAAAAAAAAAATAAAAGAGCTAACTAATGATCAAGGAATAAATTCAAATCAGAGCAGCCGTGGATATATGAGCTTCCTTCTAGAAAGATGTTGGCACCCACCCAAACAACAAGAATAAAAGCCTCTGGAGATATTTCATCTGTGCAGCCTCACATTTTTTACCTTATGCTGTGTCTACGCGTGTGAGAAATATGAAACGTGAGTGCTCGTCCGCGTATCGGAGGCTTTGAAATAACTTTCTGAGTTATGCCCCAGCAACATGACAAATCACATTATCAATTAGCTCCTGTAACAGAAGTGGCATCCCGTAATATATTCACGCATGAAAAAATTGCATGGGTGGAATTTATGTAACCCTAAAAACTGTAAGGAGAGAAAGGATCACTTGGAATTTATTGGTGATCATAGACGGAAGGTAATTGGAATGGCGGGCCGGCCTCGGAGGGAGGTGGCGGGATCCCCGCGATGCCCGTGCCCGGGGCCCTGGGGCTGCAGGGGGCCAGGCGGCCCTGAGCCCGTCACTCGGGAGCCCGTCCTGTCCTAGGGGAAGGGCAGCCCTGGCCTCGGGGCCCGGAAGGGCCTGACCTCACCCCGCTCCCAGGCCGCGTGTCCAGGCCCAGGCCGGCGGGGCCCCTCCCTTGCAACGACTGGAAGCACCAACGTGCTCCGGCTTGCTTGGCAGTCACCATTTTAAAAGTCACATCTGTTTTAATTTTTTTTAAAGATTTTATTTCATGAGAGACACAGAGAGAGGCAGAGACACAGGCAGAGGGAGAAGCAGGCTCCATGCAGGGAGCCCGACCTGGGACTCGATCTCGGGACCCTGGGGTCACGCCCTACGCCGGAGGCAGGTGCTCAACCGCTGAGCCCCCCAGGCGTCCTTCATCTGTTTTAATTCATATCTTGAAAATTGTGATTTCCATTTTTTTAAAAAGACGTATTTATGTATTTTACAGAGGCGGGGGTGGGTGCAGAGGGAGAGAGAGTCCCCCGCAGAAGTCCCCACCGAGCCTGGGGCCACTGCGGGGCTCGATCTCACAACCCCAAGATAACGACCTGAGCCGAAACCGAGTCCCACGCTCAACCCACCGAGCCACCCAGGCGCCCCGAGACTTCCGCATTTTTACAACAAGGACTGTTTTTTAGACAATATATTTTATTGTAGGAAAGTTGGAGAATTAAAAAAGGAGAAAAATGTACTCAAAAGCCACGCCCTGGGTCAGCGTTTGGGTGGCCCCGTGCCTGCGGCCCTCCCTGCGCGGCGGCCTCTCCCGTGGGGCCACCCAGCGCCCCCCGCGCTCCCGCTGCCACACCTGAATCACAATTCTCGTGGGCAGCATCTCGGGCGCGCGGCGGACGCTGGCCGAGGGGCCTCCGGGCGGGCGGATCAGCGGGGCCGGGGCCTGCGGGCTCGAGCAGGCCAGCGGGGTCGCCCCCCGTGGGACCTGCGGGCGGTTTCCCCAGCTCAGTACGTCACGGTGGGGCCTCAGTCGATCCCCGTGGAAGAGCGTCGCCCACCACCCCGGGGTCCGTGCCCGCATCGCCGCCGCAGGTGCGCCCGGGGAGCGAGTGCGGGTCGGGCGGGCGCCGGGCCCTCCTCCAGGGAGTTCGGCGTCGGCTGCAGTCGGCCTCCCCGGTGGATCCGGATGAAGAAACCAGGCGCCTTCATACAGCTAAAGCGTTCACAGGTGCTTGTGTGTAGATTTCTATTCAGCCCCTCCATCCAGCCCCGGTCTCCAATAGTTTAATTTCTATATTAAATAATTAAAACTCTATTTTCAATTGCTGTGAACAATTGTTTTCCTTAATGATCTTCCCAGAGGAGCCAGTAATTTTATATCTTGTAAAGATGATGAAGTGGCATCATTATCCCATATCTCTGAAATATAACCGAGCGACTTCAGGGAAGGCCATTCGTATTCAATTAACGCTCCCTCGCGTTAGGGCGGACAGTATTACTCCGCGCCGCGCACCCCCGCTGTCCTCTCATTTTATTATGACGATGATGGAGACAGAAACAACCAGTTTAATTATCCCATTTCCAACAGAAATCAATTTCAACACGTCCTCGCCCTTAAGCGGGAGGAAGCCAGCGACGCGGCTCGGGGGCCGGGCAGGCCCACCCGCTCGCGGCCAGAGCGGGGTGCACAGGGCCCGCACCCCACCCCCCCCACAGCCAGCCACCCACACCTGCACCCCGCCCCTGGCACCCTGCACCCCGCCCCCAGCCCCACCCCCGCCCCCCGCTCCCCGGGGTGGCCTCCCAGGTGAAGCAGCCTGTGGGGACCAGCAGGCCCTGGGAGCACCTCTGACCTGCCTCCTGGCGTCCGGGCCCCGGGGACTGCGGGCTCCGCCTCCCTCCCTCGTCCCTCCCGCCGCCACGGACCCGCAGGCCGGGCCTCAGTTTCCCGCCCGGTGCTGCCGAGACCTGCTGCCCACGCACAGGTGGGGGCGGGGGATTTACCGGCGGCGTCAGGGTGATTCAGGGGACGCGCCCTGCCTCGCCACTCAATCACGCCGCGCTCCTGGCCGCGTAATCTAATTGTTTGACATTTTTATCACAATTCATTGAGGCCGGAGGGAGATGACGAGACGGATGCCCCGGCGCTTGGCTGAGGGCCGGGAAGGCGCTGATGGGCCAAATGACAGGGGCGCTGCGAGCTTTTCTTATTATAGATTTTAATTCTTTGTGACAAGAGGCAGGAGATGGTGTCGGCTAATCAGGCCGAGCGGCTGCCCTGGCTGGGGCCCGGGGTGGGGCGCCCCCCGCGCTGGCCCCGTTCTCCGGGCTGGGGACACGGCGGGTGGCTGGGGACGCTCGCACGGCGGCACAGCGTTCACCGGCCCCCCAGCCCCGGCGCGGCCCACGCAGCCACGTGTGCCCGGGACGCTGGGCGACTGGCCCTGAGGGTCCCGCAAGCCCACGTGGGGCCCCCCAGGCCAGGTCCCGTCCAGGGGTGCGGGGGGGCAGGAGGGGCCGCGGATCCCCGACCTGGCCCTGCTCGCTCCGGGCTGCAGGACCAGGCGCCACCGGCTCCTTCCCCGGCCCGGCCTCCCGGGCAGCAGGGGACCAGCAGGGGCTCCGGGCACCCCCACCTGCCCTCCTCCCCGAGCCTGGGGCAGGGGCCTGGGGCTCCGCTGCCAAACCACAGGCTCAGGGGCCGGGGGGCCCTGTTCCCGCTGGAGAGCCCGGGTCCCTCGCTGACCCCGACGTGCCGTGTGGGCGCCCTGGGAACGTGGGCGGAGGGGAGCTCCCGTCTCCGGGGACGGGGCTGTGATCCCCACACCTTGGCGCAGTCTGTGGGGCAGTGAGGGCGGCTCTCAACGTCGCCAGGCGACAGGGACGTGGCCCAGCTGGGGGCCCTGGGTGTGCCAGGCAGGGGCGCGTGTCCAGGCGGTGGGGCCGCTCCCTGGGCTGGTGCCGGGACGCGCCCCACGCTGCCCTCGGGCCGGGGACAGTGGATCCAGGCGAAGGCGTGACCCGAGGGTCTCCTGGCTCCAGCTCGTGGCAGTGACCCCCGTCCGCGGCTCGCTGACCACACGCGGCTGCCCCGTCCGGTGCGCTGACCGTGACCCACCGGCCTCGGCCTCCGAGGGGAGCACAGCGCCCGGCCTGCCCGCCTCCCCCCAGAGGCCCCCCCCGGGCTGGCTCCAGGGGCCCTGCCCCGGCCCTTCTCACCCACGGGCTGACCTGCCGAGCACCCTCCGCGCCGGCCGACCACGGGCGCCGCCCCACGCTGACCCCCGGCCCCACTCACAGGCCTCGTCCCCCTTGGGGCGTCCCCCCTGGAATCGCGAGAATAACGGCGGCCCTCGCAGAGGGTGCCCCCCACCCCCCGTGTCCCCAGGAGCACGGCCCCCCGGCCTCGGTCGGACTCGGAGGGTGTAGAGGGCACCGCACGAGGAGGCCGCTAGGGAGTGAAGGACGCTGGGGGCGGCCGAGCCTCGTGGGGGGGACGCTCCGGGTGCGGGGGGGCGATGCCAGCGCGTGGGGGCTTGTCAGGACGCGGCCAGGACACTCCCCGCGAGCGCACCCACGTCAGGAAGGCGGCTGCGCCTTCTGTCCTCGAGCACCCACTGCCCCAAACCTCGGGGCGGATCCCCGAGGCGCAGACTGAGGCAGGAGACGCGACCCCGGGCAACGCGCCGCCCGAGGAGCCCGTTGCTGCTCTGTGGGTCGTGTTACTCTCCAGGATCGTGAAGGACCTGATCCTCCGCTCGGTCCCCGGGGGCAGATGGGACCGGGGCCCCTTCTCTGCTCCTCGTTCATGGGCTTAAAGATGAAACAATTTGTTTCATGAAATGAGGCGCGCAGTTTCCCAGGTGGCGCCACGTGGGGGCCCCCGGCCCGGCCCCACGGGCGTCCTCCCTCCTGAGCGGGCGCATCACCTGCCGCGAGCCCGTCTCTGTTCCCCGGAAGTCCCCGTTTATCCCGCTCCCATTCCTCGCACCCCACGCAGGAGAGTGACCGGGAGTTCACGGCCACCCGGGATTCGCTTTGCTGCAGCGCCCAGACCGCAAACCCCACAGGTCTGACTCCCGTGTCCGTGTGTCCTGTGCAAACCACACGGCGGGCAGGGACACGCCGGCCCTGCACCCGCACCTCCGGGTCTTTCGGGGAGACGGTCCGGCCCGTCCTTCACGCACCCAGGGGAGGAGGAGGCGGCGCAGGGATGACAAGCAGAAAGAACCTCGGGGGCTGCGGGCAGAGAGGACGTGGGGCCACGGGGGTGGCTGCTGCGATGGCAGGTGACACCACCACCAAGGCCCCTCCGCTGGGCCCGCGGCCCCAGCTGCTCACCCTGGCGACGCCCCGGGCGGTCTCCCTGGCGGGCGGGCTCGGCCCACTGTCATTTCACGGGAGGTCAGGGATGCTGCGTGGAGCCCCGGACGGGCAGCTGTGTCCCTGGCCGCGTCCCCGTCCAGCCCAGGAGGCTGGCGCTCCCGTCCCGCCCCTCGGGGAGGCCCCACCCCAGCACCTCCTCCCCATGTGGCCTCCTGGCACGGGCGCCTGTGTCCCCTGACGGCACCGTCCGCCCTGCACAGCGGGACCCGCCCACCCTTCCCTGCCCTGCGCGCGGCCCTCCCGTCTGGGTTCTGCTGGCCTCACCTGTTCCCAAGGACCGCCGTGGGCAGCACCTGCCCCAGGGCCCGCCAGGCCCGCCGTGGAGGGCAGGTGTGTCACACACAGAGCCTGGCAGGGACCTGCCACCCAGGGGCACCGCGCTCTCCGTGGGGCGAGGAGGCCAAGCCTCCTCTGGTGACGTCTTCATGTCGTGCTCCCTGCCCGGGTCTGGCAGCTGAGAGTCCCCAGACCCCTGCCTGCTCCCCCCGGGATGTCCCGGAGTCTCCCGCAGCAATGGGTGTACCAGGGTGCCCGGCACGGGCTGCAGAGTGGGCCCCAGAGACCCCGAGGGCCCGGGAGGGGCCCCCAACACCAGGCCATTCTCAGACCCAGGCCCACGTGCCCCTCGCTGGGAGAGCGCGACGGGGCCCAGCACTCTGGCCTGAGGCCACCCCCAGACCTTAGGACACGTCACAGACCTTCCTTCCAACTCCCTGGGCTGGACCCTGAGCTCCTGCCCCCCTCCCCGGCCCCGGGCCTCCAGCTGTCTCCAGGCCGGGTTCCGGGAAGCAGCCCCCCAGCCCCCCAGGCGCGTCGGCAGGCCAGCCCTTAGCAAGAGGGCCCCGGCCACCCTGTAACCCACGAGGGGACGATCCGCCTCCCATGACGGGCGACAGGCACCTCGTAAGAGCCCAGGATGGGGTGGACAAGGCAGCCCAGGCCAGAGCCCAGGGGGGCAGGGGCAGCCCCTCCCCGCGGCTGAGGCCTGCTGGCCCCGAGCGGCCCGTGGAAGGTGCCCGGCCCCTGTCCTGGCACAGCCAGACCCTCGCCCGCCACGATGCCCGCGCAGAGGGGGGCTGGGACCCAGCCTGGAGTGCGGCCAAGAGCCCTTCCGGAAGCCTCCGCCAGGCCAGGCCAGTCCCGTCCCATCCTGGGAGCACGGCGACGGCGGCCGTGGAGCGAGGCCCTAACACAAATCTTTTACTCGGTGCTCAATTAGCGCGTTTGGCACGCAGTCAGGACCCCCCAGCAGCCCCCGGGAGAGAGCTCATTACCCGCGATTGCACATCTGGGGCCCGCGCAGCCCCGGGGGAATGAGTCTGAGCCGTGATTTACGGCCACTTCCCTTTGTCCTTTCCTGAAGGAGACACGGTTCTCGGGACCCCAGAGGATGGCTTCCGAGCCGTCCTGTGTGACGATCCCCGAGGACTGGCCTCTGCTGTCCCGTTGTGCGGCCGCCCTCCTGGGGGCCCTCCTGCGACTCTGAGCCAGGCGGCCCTGCAGGGCTCCCCTCCAGGGATGGTCATCCCCCAGGGATGGTCCACGGGGCCCTGGGGGGTGACTCCCAGCACAGACCATCCCTGGGGGCTCGGGTCCGCCTGCCGGGCTGGGCTGGGGCCGCCGCCTTGGATGTGGCTGCAGGGGACGGGTAGCCACAGGTCTCCGCGGAGCCTCTCAGAAGTGGGAGGGACAGCAAGGCGGTGCCAGGGCTCAGGTTCCCACGGGGTCCCCCTGCCCCCGGGGCCCTGGGCTCCGAGCTACCTCTTTGGGGTCTGTCTGTGGCTCAAGTGCTTATGGCCGCATGCCTGGCGGGTTGGTGCCCATGGGGTGTCTTGCAGAGAGCGTGGGTCCCGGGAAGCAGAGAAGGAAGACAGGCACCTGCAGCAGCCACCCCTGCAGCCACCCGAGCGGCAGAGATCAGGAAGCCGAGTGTGGGCAGGGGCAGCTGGCCGAGGGGGTGCCGCCCTCCGGAGAGGCTTTCATGAGGCGGAGGGAGGGAGTGTGAGTGGCCGTGTGTCAGCAGGGGGGACGTGGGCACCCCACAAGCACCCGCGGGCTGTGGACCTGTGTCCCCAGGGCGGAGAACGTGCGGCCAGCTCAAACGTCACAGCCCGGGAGCCCGGGAGCGTGTGGACCCCGCAGCAGGCCCTGACTCCAACGGGGGGCTGCACCTGCGGAGGAGGGAGGTGAAGACGGGGCAGGGCGGGAGCCCGCGGGTCAGCCCAGTACAGAGAGGGGGGAGCTGGGGCGCCGGCAGGGGCGCAGCGGGAGGCCGTGGACCCTGGGCTTCGGGGGAGCTTCAGGCTCTGCCCCGACGGGAGCGCCACCCCTTCCCCGCTGGCCAGGGAGGAGCGGGCCGGGCTTCCCAGCACCCCTGCCTGCGCCCAGCCCCCCCTTCCTGAGCACACCTCCGGGCTCCTCCAACGGGGCTCCCGCCTCCCAGGGCCTGGCCGGCCTCTTCCTGCCGCCCCGCAAGATGCCCTTGGCTCAGGCGCCTGGGGCCCTGGGTGGTGCCTACCTGGGGGAGCACAGAGCCCCTCCCCCGCCCGGACACGGGGCTCCCACCCGCGGCTCTCGCCAGCCCCCGGAGCACCTGGGCACCGAGCGTCCCCGCCGGGCCGGGCAGGGTCGTGGGGACACGCTCAGGACGCGCATCCCGAGGTGCGGCGCGCAGGGCCTTGGCTGTTCCCGGGGCTGCACAGCAGGGCAGGGGGCAGGGGGCAGGGGGCGAAGGGGCGGGGCGGGTGGGCGGAGGGGTGGGGGGAGGAGGCCCCTAGCCTCGTCCCCGCCCCTGCCCCGCCCACCTGAGGGCCTCCAGGACGGCCCTGCTCACTCCCCCGCAGCAGCAGGGGTGCGGTGGGAGGGCGGTGCTCAGGTCCCACCGGGGGCCAGGGGGGCCGTGGAGGGGCGGGGAGCGCAGGGGCCCCTGCGTGTGGCCTCGGGGGTGACGCCACGCGGGCGTGGGCCTTGCCCCAGCCCCGGTCCCCGCCGCGCTCCCCTGCCCGTCGGCCCGGGGCGGCCCCTCCGCGTCCCCGACCTGCTGTGGCTCCGGGGCCCGCGGGCGCAAGATCCCTGGATGGGCCGCGGCGCCTGCTCGGGGAGGGGCGAGGGCTGCACCACGCGGGGCCCCGCGCCCCCCCCCGCCGCCCCGCCCCTGTCCCCCGGGCCGCCCCGCCCGCCCCGCCCCTGCCCCCGTGCCCCGCCCCCCGCCGCCCCCTCCCCCGCGGCACTTGCCGAGGCTCGGGGTTCGGCTCCGCGGCCCAGCGGTCCTTGGCGCCCCCCGCGGCTCCCGGGCGCCGGATGCTCGCAGCTCGGGGCCAAGCGCTCCCGGTCTCCGACGGCGGCGGGTTTGCGCGCAGAAGCCGCCGCCGCCGCCTCCGCCTCCGCCTCCGCAGGACGTTTCCTTCCAGGCCAGGAGGTGGCATCCTCCGACCTCGGCTCCGCCCGCGGGATCCGCCGCTGGGGACCTGCCCCGAGGGGGCGGCGCCTGGGGGCGCTGCAGGGGGCGCGGGGGGCGGGGCTGGGGGCGGGGGGAGCCTGGGGAGAGGGAGGGAGCGGGGGGTGGGATGAGCGGGGGGAGCCCTGGTGGGGGACCCGGGGAGGGGAGGGGAGGGGAGCGAGCGGGGAGGGACCCGGGAGAAGCCGGACGCTCACGCCTCCCCCTCCCCGCGCCCACTGGCTCCCGGGAGACGCGCGGCCCCATCGCGACCCCGGGCGTCCGGGCGGGAGCGGGGGGGGGGGGGGGGGGGCGGGCGACGTCAGAGACCCGGGGGCGCGCGGCGGGGGGCGGGGGCGGCTGGGGCCCCAGGTCCTGCGCAGCCTCCCCCGCGCCCCGCCCGCCCGCCCGGGGAAAGGGGGGCCCCAGGGACGCGCCCCGCCCGCTCCGCTCCGCCCGGGCCCGGGGTCCTGCGGGAGAGCGTCCCCCGCCCGGTCCCGGGGCGCACGGGCGCGCGGTGCAGGGAAGCGGGGCAGGTGAAGCGGGAGCCCCGAGGGCGCGGGGGCGTGGGCGCGGGGGAAGCTGCGCACCCGGAGGGGAGCGGGGAGCCCGACCGCCCCCGCGTCGCGAGGCCTCGTCCGGGCGGGAGTGACCGTGCGGCCGCCGGCCCGGGGCTCCGATCTGCCGCGGGGACCTCGCCGTCAACGCCGCACAACGAAAGCGGCGCCGCGAAGCGCCCCGGCGAGCGCGCCCCGGGTCCCCGCGCGGAGCGAGGCCGGGCAGTCGTCGCGGGCGCCCCGCACCGGGCCGGGGGAGGCCGCGTGGGCGCGAGGGTGTGGCCCCGCCGGCGGGGAGCGGCCCCCGAGGCCCAGCCGAGGCCTTCGCGAGGCGCCCCCGGGAGCGCACAGCCCCGCGCGCAGAGCCCGCCGGCCCGGGTGTGCTGCGTCGCGGGTGGGCCCCGGACCCGGCGGGGGCAGGGCGTGCGCGCGGGGCCGTGGGCCGTCGGGGCGGGGAGCGCGGGGGGCGCTCCCGGGGCCCGGGGCGAGGGGGGCGCACGGCGCGCGCAGGGCGGGTCTCGGGATCTGCATTCCTGCGGGCGATAGACTATGCCGCCGTATTTTTCCGTGGTTCCCCATTAAAAGCTTCGCCTAACTAAAGTCCCATCCGGCGGGATTTATTTCGTCCCGCGGGAGATAAATCAGGGCCCGAATTTACAGCCGGGGAGGCACCTGCCGCGCTAATGGGCCCTTCATGGAGTGCGGGCCGCGGGGGCGGCGGGCGGGCGGCGGGCGCTGGCCAATGGCCGGGCCGCGGGCGTCCGCAGCCAATCAGCGCGCGCGCCGCGCGGGGGCCCCCGCGGTTATCAGCGCGCCCGGCCCGCGCCCCGCCGCTCGGATCGGCCGGAGCCGGAGCCGCCGCCGCCGCCGCCGCCGCCCCTGCCCGCGCCCCGGCCCCCGCCCCGCGCCGCGCCCGAGCCGCCGCCCAGCCTCGCGCCTCCCCGGCCGTCGGCGCCCGCGCCCCGAGCGCCCCGGGCCGCGCGCAAAGTTCCCGGGCGGCGGGCGCGGCGCGGGGCGGCGGCGGCGGGGCCCGGATGCGCTCCCGGGCCGGCGGCGGCGGCGCCCATGGACGCTAACCGCCCGGGCGCGTTCGTGCTGAGCAGCGCCCCGCTGGCCGCGCTGCACAACATGGCCGAGATGAAGAGCGCGCTGTTCCCCTACGCGCAGCTGGGCCCCGCCGGCTTCAAGGCGCCCGCGCTCGGCGGCCTGGGCGCGCAGCTGCCCCTCGGCACCCCGCACGGCATCAGCGACATCCTGGGGCGGCCGGTGGGGGCGGCGGGCGGCGGGCTCCTGGGCGGCCTGCCCCGCCTCAACGGGCTCGCCTCGTCGGCCGGCGTGTACTTCGGGCCCGCGGCCGTGGCGCGCGGCTACCCCAAGCCGCTGGCCGAGCTGCCGGGGCGCCCGCCCATCTTCTGGCCCGGCGTGGTGCAGGGCTCGCCCTGGAGGGACCCGCGGCTGGCCGGCCCGGGTAGGCGCGCGGGGCGCGGGGCGCGGGGGGCGGGGGGCCGGGCGGGGAGCGGCGGGGAGGGGCGGGGAGGGGCGGGCGGCCGCGCTCACCCGCGCGCCCTTGCAGCCCAGGCCGGCGGCGTCCTGGACAAGGACGGCAAGAAGAAGCACTCGCGGCCCACCTTCTCGGGCCAGCAGATCTTCGCGCTGGAGAAGACCTTCGAGCAGACCAAGTACCTGGCGGGCCCCGAGCGCGCGCGCCTCGCCTACTCGCTGGGCATGACGGAGAGCCAGGTCAAGGTGAGCGGCGGCCCGCGTCGGGCGAACCGGGCGGGCGGCGGGTCGGTGCGCGTCCTGCGGGCTCAAGGCCCCGCGCGTCCCGGAGGCTGCGGGGTCCCCGTGCGTCCCGCGGCCCCGCGGCTCCTGCGCGCCCGCCCGCCCGCCCCCGCCCCCGCCCGGCCCTCGGGCCGCTGACCGCCCGGCCCCGCAGGTGTGGTTCCAGAACCGCCGGACCAAGTGGCGCAAGCGGCACGCGGCGGAGATGGCGTCGGCCAAGAAGAAGCAGGACTCGGACGCCGAGAAGCTGAAGGTGGGCGGCTCGGACGCGGAGGACGACGACGAGTACAACCGGCCCCTGGACCCCAACTCGGACGACGAGAAGATCACGCGGCTGCTCAAGAAACACAAACCCGCGAACTTGGCGCTGGTCAGCCCGTGCGGCGGCGCGGGGGACGCCTTGTGACCCGGTGGGGTCGGGTCGGGGTCGGGGCCCGGCGCCCCTCGCCGCCGCCCGGGTGTAGATATATTTTTACAGGATAAGTTATAAGGCGGCCGGCGCGGGCTCGGGCGGAGCCACTTTGTATGATCAATAAATTATTTAACACGTCCCGGGGAGCCGCGGCTCCGAGGCTGCACCGCGTGTGTTTCCTTCGCGGCCCCCGCCCCCCCCCCCAGTCCCGGGCCCCGCGACCCGGACCCCTCGGCCGCCCGGGAGCCGGAGGAGCCGCGACGCCAGCGAGCGCCCAGCGCAGCGGGACGGGGACCGGACGGAGACGCGGCAGGTGGGCAGGTGCGCAGGCGGGCAGGTGCGGCGGCCTCCCGGGCTGCGGGCCGGCTCCGCGGCGGGGGCCTGGCAGGTGAGCAGCGCCGCCGCGTGCTGGGACCCGGGGCGGGCGAGGGGCGAGTCCCAGCTGCGGCTCCGCCCGCGGCCCGCAGCTCCCGGACCCTGCAGCGCCCGCGGCTCAGGCGGCCGCAGCCTCCTCGCTAGAAATGGTCGTTCGACTCATCCGGGCGCCAAAGGCAAACCCGAAGGAACCGCGCGCCCTCCGAGGGTCCGCTCGCACTGCCTCCTCCCCGGTGAGGCCCGGACGGCTCCGCGGGGGACGGGACCCGGGTCGGGGTGCAGGGAGCGCGGTGGGGGCGCAGGGACCGTGGTCGGGGCGCAGGGAGCGCGGTGGGGGCGCAGGGACCGTGGTCGGGGCGCAGGGATCCCGGTCGGGGCGCAGGGAGCGCGGTGGGGGCGCAGGGACCGTGGTCGGGGCGCAGGGATCCCGGTCGGGGCGCAGGGACCTCGGTCGGGGCGCAGGGACCGTGGTCGGGGCGCAGGGATCCCGGTCGGGGCGCAGGGACCTCGGTCGGGGCGCAGGGACCGTGGTCGGGGCGCAGGGATCCCGGTCGGGGCGCAGGGATCCCGGTCGGGGCGCAGGGACCTCGGTCGGGGCGCAGGGACCGCGGTCGGGGCGCAGGGAGCGCGGTGGGGACGCAGGGAGCGCGGTGGGGGCGCAGGGAGTGCGGTCGGGGCGCGGGGCCGCGGTGGGGGCGCAGGGATCCCGGTCGGGGCGCAGGGTCCGCGGTCGGGGCGCAGGGATCCCGGTCGGGGCGCAGGGTCCGCGGTCGGGGCGCAGGGACCTCGGTCGGGGCGCGGGGCCGCGGTCGGGGCGCAGGGACCGCGGTCGGGGCGCAGGGAGCGCGGTGGGGGCGCAGGGATCCCGGTCGGGGCGCAGGGGCCGCGGTCAGGGCGCAGGGACCTCGGTCGGGGCGCAGGGAGCGCGGTGCGGGCGCAGGGATCCCGGTCGGGGCGCAGGGGGCGCGGTCGGGGCGCAGGGAGCGTGGTGGGGGCGCAGGGACTCCAGTCGGGGCGCAGGGAGTGCGGTCGGGGCGCGGGGCCGCGGTCGGGGCGCAGGGAGCTCACCGGCAGGCCCCGCCGCAGGTCCGGCTGGGGGAAGACCTCGGGCCGGCGCTCCACGTGGTCGCATCCTACTGAGAACTGTGGAGCTTACAGAAACTGTAAGGTTTCTCCTGGAAGGCATTTTTGAAAATGTTAGAGAAACGGAAAAGGCTGGTGATTGGTTCTATGCCGCGTGGGTGCACCATCAATTTTAAAAAACAGACGTTTCTTTTGAACCACTGGCCGGTCTTTTTAATGCAGCAACATGGAAACCTGTTTTATGTCTGGGTGAACTGCTTTCCCTGCTCACGTTGAGAGCAAAGGAATTTCCAGTTTTAAAGTCTCGAGGACAGCAGAGAGTTTTTATAATCTCGTTTTTAAATGCTGCGGGGTAATTCGTTAGTTACCGGTACGGTAAAAAAAAACAAAACAAAAAACCCGAAAGATGATTTTCCTGCACTTAACTGAGCGCTTGGTTTGGTGTAGCCGAGTCTGAGGACGACCTCCGGGATCGCCCCTCTCTCCTCTCGGCTCACCCCGGTCTCCAGTTAGCAGCCCACAAAGGAGCGCCCGCCCGCCGCTTAGCATCTCAAAGGCGATGGGGCAGGGAAGGCAGAGAAACAAAGCGGACGCAGGACTGTTTTCACCATGATCAATTTTATTGCTTAGGAACCGGAGCGGTCATTTCTAGAGGCCTCCACGGCGACCCACAGCCGATACCCCGTTCCACAGAAGCGCGTGGGGCCGGACTGCCGCGGGGCACGGGGACAGAGCAGCGGCCACAGCACTGACGCCGAACAGACCCCGATGGCACCGTCAGGAACGGATTCGGCAAGCGGACACCCCAGCACTTCAGTGGTAGTGATTTACCTAAAAACGAGCGTCTAAGGCCTTCGCCCAGTCCAGGAATTCTGTAGTGTTCTGAAGCAGATCAATAAAACATACGTTGTGTTTCATCCACAGGCTCTGCAATGACCTTTTAATGCTGTCCTTCGTGCTAGGGGAGACGTCGCGGCGAGGCTACTACTAGGCTGGCTGCGCTGCGCAGCCCGGGAAACTTACAGTTTTGCTCGTCGTAATAGGGTTATGTACAGCCCATGTTAGAAGCAGGTTCTATCTGAAGCGGACTAGGCTAGTTTTGTTTCTCCCATGATATTATTGTTTATGTAGAGTACTTGGCACCATAGAACAGTAACAAAAGACAGACGAAACGGTTTACAAAATTCTTAAAAGGTACACCCGAGCTAGCTACAAACTTCACATTCAGTTCTTAATATTACACAGAAAAAAAAGGCATAGGAGTAAGAATCTGCAAGTGTAGATGTGCTGTGGTCAGCGTCCCCCGGACGGCCCCGCTGGGGCGCGCGGTCGGACAGGTTCACGTGCCTCAACTGCTAGACTCCGTCTCTACCTGCGGACAGGACCCTCTCAAGCATTCATCCTGGAAAGTATATTTAGCATAAGTTTTGGTAAGATTTATAAATTATTTTTAAAAAGTATATATTTATATATATTTATATATATAAAAATGGAAAAGCAGCTGCAGTGTGATTCAAAAACCATGTAACACGGCAGGGGAGTAAATAACACGGCAGGGCAGCCGCCGGAGGCGGAGACAGGCCCCGGCTCTCCTCCAGCGGCCACACCGCCCACCGCCTCGCCCGGGCGCACCTCCAGCTGGCAGAGGGGACGTGGCCTCGGGGGGCTTCCACGCCGGAGAAGCTCTTCCCACGCTGACAATGATTAAAAATTGAAACTCTGAAGTCTCAGGTACAGACTCCCTCTCCTGTCTATAGAGTTTTGGCAACAGGACGGTGACTTATTACAAAAACCCAATATTTCTACTTAATGTCACACGAACAGACAAGACAGTGAGGTATGTGAGGCTTTTCCGGAACGTCCGGAGGCTGAAGCGAAGTGTGGGGCCGGCCGTCTAGCGGGTGGCGCTCGGGCGGGTTGTCGATGCAGCTGTAGGAGGACGTATCTCAATGGACGGGACGTCACCTGCTCCTCGCGCTACAGGGAGGTCTCGCGAAGGGCCCTCTGGTGTCGCTGCCATCGCTTCCCTGCCGTGGAATTGGTCACTCGTTAAAGGAACAAACACACCAGGAAAAGCTGAGAAAAGGTGGAGGAAGGAGTCATATTTACCACACGTCACTGCACGACACAACACTTGTGCACATGGGCGTGAGGTTTACCTGCCCCGGGCGCGATGCGGAACGCCAGGAACACGGGCTGCGGCGGGAGAAGAAGGGCGTCAGGAGCCCGGCCGAGCCCCGACCCAGCCCGACCCCGACCCGACCCCGCTCCGACCCCGTCACACGGCCTCCCGCTGGGGCCGAGTGGGAAGGGCGCGGCCTCCAGGTACAGGGGGCGCGGCTGCCCGCAAGGCCCTGCGGACGGGGGCACCGGGTGCCCTCCTGGGTCCGCTCCCGCGGCGACGGTGCCCTGAACTCGGGACAGCACAGCGCGGGCGCCCCGTCGGTCCGGCGGAAGGTAAGACGCGAGCAGCACTGCCCGGGCGACAGCGGGGGCCCCGGGGTGGGGGACGCTCAGGCGCAGGGCCACCAGGAGCCACCGCGGGTCCCAAGGGCACACGAGAAAGAGGGCCCTGGAAGCCACTGCTGGAGTCTGTGTCTTGTCATAAGTAGTGAAGTTCTCTACTTTGTTCCACGGGACTAGGCTTTTCTGTGCTTGCCTCCCCCCTCCTGGTATTTCACTGCAACCAAGTGAAAATAGACCAGGCGACCTGTGCCCTGGAGCCCGCCTGGCCCCCCCCACCTCCCACGACCAGCCCCGCCCCCGTCCCACCCCCACCGCAGTCCCTCCACCCCCACCTCCTGGTCCAGCCCCCCCACCTCCCACCTCCCACCCCGAGTCCAGCCCCTCTCACCCCACTGTCGCCCCCCCCCCCCAGTCCAGCCCTCCTCCTCCGGGCAGTCCCCACCCTGGTCCAGGCCCCCCCTCCGCCGCCCACCGGGGCCCAGGGAGGGCACATCACCTTGTGGTCTCCCATGCAGACGTTAGGCCCGATGTGGTCGTAGGTGACAACCTTCTCCTCGCTCTCCGACTGGGGAAGCAAACAGAACCGTGTGGAAGGCGGGGATGGAGGGGCTTCCTGGGGGGGAGGGCACGAGCCCCGCACCCCCCGCCTGCCTCCTGGAGGCCTCTGGCCAGCTGGAAGGCAGAGCCTTCTGGAAGCCCCGTCATCCCCCTAGCCCCTGGCTCTTCCTGCTTCCGGAGCAGGGTCGGGTCGGGGCCCCGCGCCCTCGTCTCGTGCGCCCAGCGGTTCTCTTAGCCCAGATCCGTGTTCGGAGGCGAGCAGACGCCGAGTCCTGCTCCCCGCGTGTTAATTAACACTGTGCACCGGCTGCCCTTCCTCCGGGCGCCTCAGCCACCGGCAGGTGCCCGCGTGTTGGGGCGACCGGGAACCGTCTGTTCCTGGCAGGCGCCCCACTGGGCCGGATTTTCACATCCGCAGCTGAAGCACCGAGACCGTAAAGTTAGAACTGAGTTATCTTTAATGCAGCAGGAAGCTTAAGGTCAGATTCACTTTCCAGCACGGTCGCCTGCCAGAAAGTATAAAAACGTAACCTTCGGCGCCGGCTGCGCCCCTCCCGAGCCCCTCCCACCCTCACGCGCCGCGGCCCGCGAGGGGACATTCATCAGACACGCGCCGTAATTTACAAAGGCAGCAGAAAATTGTGGATTTCCATCCGCATAATCTCGAGACAGATAAACAAATTACAGCCGCGCGCTCATCACCGCGGCTCCCGGGCACCGCCACCAGCCCGCCGCCCTCCGTGTTTTCGGGCCGGGGAAGCAGAACGGAACATGACGACGAGGTAACCGAGCGTAGCATGATGGATGAGGCCGCGGAGCCGCTCGCGAGGCGCGTCTGCTCCGACTGTAACGCCCGCCGCCGCCGGGCGGCCCCCGGGGAGGGCCTGGGCCGTCGGGGGGGCTCCCTCCAGCTCTGAAGCATCACAGCTCCGAGACGTGAACGAGCAGGAGACCGTCTACAGGGAACCGCTTCCAGGGAGCCGCCTGCAGCCCCGGGCGCGCAGCGGAGACGCCGCACAGTGGGTTTCCCTGGCTGTGGGTGCTTCCCCTGGTGGACGCCACCCGTGTCTCTGTCCCCCGCACCCTGGAGGCACCGCACGTGCTCGGGGCGGCAGGTGGATGCTGCGAGCCACCGCGAGACTGCGCCCGGTTCTCCCCAGAGCGCCACCAGCAGGCCGGGCAGGGAGGGCGCCGCCACATCCGGGGCCAGGCAGGCTCGGCCGGAGCCGTGGCCCTGTGCCTGCGTGGCCGACATCCCATGGGGCGTCAGTCGAGAGGCCCTGGGGGGAAGCGGTCCTGGGGCAGCCCCCAGCGACCGGCCCTGGGTGCGAGGGTGTCAGACGGGTGCGGGTCCCGGACGGGGCGCCGGGCAGGAGTGCCGAGGCCCCGACACAGCAGGCTTCCTGCAGACCCAGCGAAGCCCCTGCCTCCAGCCCAGGCGCCTGGGGGCTCCCCCTGGGCTCGGGAAGGACACCACGGGCTGCGCCCTCACGGAGCAGGGGGCACCGGGGGTGCGTGCGGCAGGGTGCTGGAGGCCCGGGGCAGCCTGGGGGGGGGGCGCTGCTCTCCTGGCTGTGACCCCGCCTGCCCAAGAAGGGCCCCGGGGGGGGGGGGCGGGGGGCAGCTGGAGCCTCAAGCAGCAGAGCTCAGGCCCACCCGTTGCTGTGTCTGCTCTGAGCACCGAGCACCTGCCTGCGGCCCTGAGTGGGATGTTTGGGACGCTTCCTCATGGACGGGGTTGACAAATCTAATTCAGATATTGATTCTTTTGAAAACACTCTCTGTATTAAAATGTGGGCACTGGAAATTCTGGAAAATCAGGAGGCTGCCTCCTAAAAGCTGCCTCGAGCCTGGATGTGAATCGGGCTCCTGATTTACAACTTGGGGGAATCAGGACAGATGGGTCCACCGCACTTTACAGCTTACAAGCGCCTGAGTGGACGAGAGCATGCTTGGCTCCCGAGGACACAATAAACTACTGATGTTTAAAGCACCGATGACCGTGCTGCGTGTTTTGGGTTCAGAAAGTCCTGGGGTGTCGCGAGGGCCCTGGGGCCGGGCGCAGGGTCTGAGGGGGCCCGTGTGGCCGGTCCTGGGGCAAGGCGGGCACTCACCTTCAGGATCAGCTCCCTGGCGGACGGGGACATGAGGACGCGGTCACACCACGCGGGGCACCGGGTGTTCATGTACTGCCTGCCCTGGCCGGAGTCCTCGCTGTACGGGTAGCTGCGGGGACAGAGGCACGGGTCAGCCGGTCGGCCACGGCTCTAGCCCCGCCTCCCGCGTCTTCCGGGCCCCCGGGGAGGGCCGGGAGGTTCTTCCCACGCACGCGGAGCGGCCAGTGCTGCGCAGGGAAGGAACCCACCAACAGAAGATTCCAGAGCACAAGGCCAAACCTACGATTTAAGTTCTCGCTTGTATTTTAGTTGTAACAGGCCCCGGGGACAAACCAATGGCATCACCTGTGATGCTGTGCTTTGGGTCTGGGACGCTGTCTGAGGACGGCTTGGCCCGGCCTGGCTCTGAACGCAGGGGTGCCGCTGGGGGACTCCCACCAGGCGCCCGGAGGCGGAGGCGGGGGTTCAACGCGGGCCCAGCCCCGTCCCCGTGCCTGCCCCACCACAGCGTCTGCTCAGCAGGTGTGCGGTGCCCCGGCCGCGGGCTCATCGTGGTGGCCCGGCCCATGGCCGTCCCGGACTCGGGGCTCCGGCCACTGGGCGCCCCTCCCACCCACTGACCTGGCTCAGCCACGGGGCAGGGCCCTGACGGCAAGGGACACAAACGTGGGCGGGGAGCCTGGGGGCGCCGCCAGCTGGGGACCCCAGGGCGGCTTCTTTCCAATTCCAGGACCCACGGAAGCAGTCCCGTCTCCGTCCACGGAAAACCGCCAGCCCCACCCCAAGTGGGCATCCTGACGGGACTGAGGGGTGAAGAGCGCACTCAGGATGAGCTGCCTTCGGGGAGACGGGGGCAGCGTCCCGTGTGCCCGCAGCAGTGAGGCGCATCTGCCCACCGCTGGTGACCTCGTACGGCCGTCACTAGAGTCTAGACTTTTCCTTGTAAAAAAATGTTTTTAAGTTCATTCCAAAGGCCCACGTGGTCTTGGGTGCGAGCTGGCGTCTTCTCTGCTTCACCTTCCTGCACCTGGAAGGGGGGACGGCGCTGGCCTTCGGGCCGCTCTGCGGAGGACCCGGTCCCTCTGCTCTGCGGCCTCCAGACCCGTGTCGGGCCTGCACGCTGACCAAAGGGTTCCCGCCTGCCCGTCCTGCAGGGGGTCCCACACGCCTTCACCAGGAACAGAGGCCGAGGGCCCCAGCCCCTCAGGGAATCAGCGTTTCACTTGACTAAAGACCCAAAGCAGCAAATATGCTTAAAACCCAAACCCACCCAGTCCTGCCTGTAGCAGCAGCGCGTGCAGGGGGCCCGGACGGCAGCGGCTCTACAGACGCCTGAGCAGGAGGGCGGCGAGCCCGTGGCCGATGCTGCTCCGCGCGTGCAGACGCCGGGCCCCCGGCTCCGCGGCGGTGAGGAAACGACAGCACCAGCCGGGCCCTGCCCGCCTTGGACCCGCAGCCTCGCCTGGGCTGGGGACGGGCTCGCTCCAGGAACGTGCTGCCTGGGAGCCGGGGACGGGAGTCCGCACGGATCAACCCCAGCTTCCGGAGGACAACGTGCGGAGTCGCGGGTCGAGAGCGAGAAGCCCCCTGGCTGGGGACGAGGTGGGGATGAGGGCGGCTGCGAGCTGGAAGCCGTGGTGGTGGGCGGGGGCTCTCCACAGGCGACAGCGAGTCATCGCAGACTAAAGGGTCGTGCGGAGATGCAGTCGGGCAGGGATGAGCTCCCAGCGCTCGGACACCCCCCTCCACGCTCGGGCACGCCCCCGATGCTGCGACAGCAAACCCGTTCGGGGGCCCAGCTGGTCCTGGGGGCTCGTCTAGGGCCGCACACAGCACCCACAGACCACCAGGACCTACCAGGGCCAAAGCTCAGAGTTTGCACCACGGGCCCAGGGTTGTGCCAGGACACAGAAGGCGACTTCTAGATCCATGGGTCAGAGGTGCCTACGCAGACCGCGGAGCTTCCGTCCTGCCCTGTCCTCGCCGGGACCCAACAGGCGGTCACCACTCACAGGGGCGCTGGGATGAGTCCCAGAGGAGAGCCGGAAAAGCCGCGAGTAGCGGCTTCTGGGTCCGCACCCCGAGGGCAGTCCCGGGATCCCGCATGGCCTGGCCCATCGTGCTTGGGCAGGACCCGGCCGCCACCGTCCACGGTGTCCACAGGGCACTCAGCAGGAGGAAGGACCTGTGCCAAGAAGGGTCCTGCTGGTCGAGGCACTGCCCTCGCTCCCACAGCGCAGGGGCCCCTGACCCGGGAACGGGCCCAGCCACAGCGCGGACGGAACGGTGCCGCTGCCGCTGCAGGGAGGCCCAGGGAGCCGGGGGCGGGGGCAGAGCACCGGGGACCCGGCCCGCGCAGCCCCAGAGCGGATGGGGTCAGGACCAAACCTGCTGCCACGCCTGCGCCTCTGAGGCAAGCCCTGGAGGGCCGGGGGCACAGGCAGGCGGTGCCCGGGCCGGCTGAGGGGGAGCCGTGACCGCCGGTGACAATCGCCCACTTGTCCCCCCCACCCCCGGGGCACCTCCAGCTCCGTCCCTCGGGATGTGGGCAGCGGCCCCTTCGCGGAGGCCGGGAGACGCGAGGACTCCATCGGAGCAGGCGGGCGGGCGGGGCTGCGGGGGCGCACCCTGACATCACGGCCCTGACATCGCGGCCGGGAGGGCACAAAGCCCGGCTGTGTTTCCAGCCCTAACCCACAGGGCGGCCGCGGGTGGGGGACGCCGGGCTCAAGAGGAGACAAGGTAAAGCACAGCCAGACCAGGACGTCCTGCACCTGCTCCCCCAAGCAGGGGGCACCCAGGGAGGCCGCGGGGACCAAGCGCCTCCTCGGAGCCCTGCCCGGTGACAGCAGCCGCAGCCCGGTACCCAACACGCTGGTGTAGACGCGGGCCCTCGGCGGCCTGGCAAACTGCGTGTCCCTAAGTACTCTGTTTCAAAAACCCCCACCGTTACTGATATTCCCAGAAAAGACCGAGAAAGACAAAAAGAGAAGGAAAGGGAGCAGGAGCCGCGGCCACACTGCGCTCTCGGGTGGAGAAGGGGCGGCGGCACCCGGACCGGCCGCGGAGTGCGCACCTGGCTCCCCCGAGCGGCTCAGCTCTGGCCACCCCGACACCGCGGGGGCCTCGCCCAGGGCGCAGGGGACGGCGGGCGGCGGGGCTCCTTCCGGTCCGGACCTCCCAGCGGGACAGGTGACCCCAGACACCAACCTGCGGCCCGAGAGCCTCTATCCCTCATCTAGAAGTAAACGCCCCGGGGCCGACCGCCCGCCTCCTCGAGCCGCCTTTACCTCGCTTTACAGACTTTTGTCCTCAGAAGCCACGGCTTCCCCTCACTCTGTGATCAGCTGTTGAGCAGAAACACCTCCTGCCCACGGGACCGTGATCCTCCCCGCGTGACTTCCCCGGGGATGAGGAAACTGCTTCGAGAAGTTCTGAGTAGACCAGCAGCTCCTGTCGTCACCGTGTCACCCGCGCGGCACGGCCCCCACGTCCAGGGACGGCCCTGCTGGAAAGCCCAGGGTCGTGGCTTCAGCACCACCAGCGAGTCACGCCTGTGCGACCTGCGCGTGAGCACGAGTGCACGGCCTTCTGCCCCGTGCGGCTGCCCTGGGGTCTGCTCGGGACCAGCCTGCCGCATCCTGCCGCGTGGCGCTCCACTGCGGGGGCGAGTCTCCGACCGCCACGGTGCGCCCTCCGGCCCCTTCAGTTCCTGGCTAGTCCCGGGTGTGGTGTGTGGAGCCTCCGGGTCCCGGGGCCCTCCCGGGGGGTCGGGAAGGTGTGCATGGCCCTCACGCGTCTGCCGCGGCCGTCGTGCTGGTGCTGGTGGCGCCCCTCAGCCCTGCCCCCTGGGCGCTGCACTCACCGTGCAGCCTGGGAGGCGTGCGGTTTCGAGATGCGGTGGGATGAGGAGAACATACGTGACGCGTGCTGCCGGGTGGCTGTTTTGGTTCATTTCATGGAATATCTCTGTTTTGCCAGAAAGGCAGACGCTGCTGTCACTCAGGAGTTTTGTCAAGCAGCGATGAAACGAGCCACTTCTCCAAGAAAACATCCAAGGCTATTTGTAGCCAGTGACAAAATCCAAGCGTTTGAGCCCAGCCCAGAACCCCGGAGAATGTGTGTGGGCCCCGTGCCTGACAGCGGCCCCGGGAAGACCGGCCTCCGCTCGGTGATGCCAAGGGAAGCGCCGTCCGACACCTGCCGACACCTGGGGCCTGCGTACAGTCGGGCGACCCGGGGGTTCTGGGGGCCGGCTCGTGAGGTCGCCCCCGTGTGTGCATGGGCGAGAGACCGGGCCCTTCTAACCGCAAGGAGCCAGCGGCTCACAGATTCGGGTTCAGATCCACGCGGTGAGCCGTCGGAGGGCCGTTCGCCTCAGAAGCACAGGGACACACCGCCGGCATCTCGGACCTGCACGTGTCCAGGTGCCACCCCGGCCTGCGGGGCGGAGGGGGGCAGGTGCCACCCTGGAGCGCGGGGCGCGCCCTCCTGCCCGCCGCACACTCTGCCTCTTGATCACCACCCGCGGGCGGCGGCTGCCGTCGTTGCCCTAACGCAGGTGGGAGCCGCGCTGCGCCCTCGATGGGAAGGAGCCGAAGGCGCTCTGGGAATGTCGGAATGTCAGAATGTTAGCCCGTCTTCCAGCAAAGTGACAGCATGAAGTTGCAATCCACTAGGCCTGAGGGGCTGTGAGTCCGTGGGGAACAGCGACCGATGTCTGGAGAACCCTCTCTCCCTTTGAGGCCGGTCCGCAAACGGAGCGTCTGTGGGGGACTCGGCGTGTGGCTGTGCCGACGCTCCGCGCTCCGGCCAGGACGAGCGGCCCCGGGCATGCCCGGCCCCACGCAGTGCTGCGGGAGGCGCCCCCGGGAGGGACCCAGGCCGCGTGACCAGTGTGCAGCGCGCCCCCGGCTCGGAGGTGCAGGAGCAGCAGCCGCGGGAGCAGATGCTCAGGGTCCCTGCGCAGGACAGACAGGCGACGCCCTGGGACGGCGAGCCCCACGTTCCTGGATTCGGAAGAACCGGAGCAAACATAGGCCTTGCTGAGCCCAGAGCCCCGTGAGGACGGGACAGCCTGAGGCGGCCCCGGCCACACGGGCTCAGTCCTCGCAGCCTTCCAGACAGTCCCGGGAGCCCGGCAGCGCGCAGGGAGCTCCAGTAGGTCCTGACACGCACCGAGAGCCGCGCCGGCTGAGAGCACGCGGGGCCGCCCAGGAGCGCAAAGCCAGTCCCACGGGGCGGAAACGTGTGGGGCGCATCTCCCGGGCTGTGGAAGGGGCCTGGCATGCAGGGTACCCCTCGGTCCCTGCAGCATCTCGCTGTGCACAGCCCTGCCCGGGCAGCGTGGACGACGCACCGGGGGCCCCCTCTGGGAGGGTCCCCACAGGGCCCCGCCGACCTTTACAGACGTGAGCCGTGCAGCGCGGCCTCCGACCTCACAAGCCTCTGTCCAAGGGGAGGAGCATCCTCCAGTCCAGGACGCGTGTGCCTCGCCAGGGCACTGGCCTCCGCGGAGCCCCGGGGGAGGGTGGCCCTGCGGGTCGGGGTGCAGCAGCCCGGGGGCACCTCGAGCTCAGCCCCACCCGCAGGCGCCCTGGCCCCGTGCAGAGCCTCGTGGTCCAGCAGTCCAGCCTCAGACCCCAGTGCTGGGGCCCGGCCCTCAGGACACGGACACCCCCGAAGTCGTCCCGGGGTTCCCCGCACTGGCCCGGGGCGCGTGGGGATGGAATTCCTGCCTCCTCTCCCACGGGGGGACCTTGGGCCCGGGGCGGGGGCAGAGGGGCCGCAGGCCTGCCAATCTGGAAGGCTCTGGCCCCGAACAGGGGTTTGTTCACTCACGACTCAGCGGGCAGCGCTGCCCCTCCCCCGGTGGGCGTAGCACGGCGTCCCCAACTCCTGCACACTGCACACTTGGGGCTTCCCGCCCTCTGCTCCAGGGGGGACACGGGAAGCCCCCAGCTGCTTCCCGCCACGAGCTGCTCAGTGCTGCGGGCTGCGCACAGGCCGTGTACACACACCCACACCCAGGCCACACACGAGTACATACCCACACGTACACATGAATGTACACACTCCCTACTCACGTGTGTGCACACCACATGCACAAACTCCGCAATAGGTCTTGCACACGAACACACTCCCACATACACACTCATGCACATGCAAACAGCTACATGCACACGTGCACACATCACGTACACATACACGTACATAGCTTAGGCACACCCACACCCATGCAGTGGTCACTTGCATACACCCAAGTACATGCACACACCACATACAGGCCCTTGTGTGCACACAGCCATGCACACACGCACACACAACCCGTACCCCCACACCTGTATAAGATACGTGCATACACCCCTACACCTAGATATGTGCACATATAACCACACGTGTACCAAGTCTGTATACACACACCTACACACCTCATGTACGCGCGTGCAAACCCATGCACACATGTGTGGACTCTGTACACACATACAAACCCAAACACATATACGCTACACACACACGTACAGTAACCCACACACACCCTGCATGTACGTGCCTTTACCTGTGCACGTACCACATACTTACCCATGTGCACACACATGCACTCATACCTGAGGAAGACCCACATACTTGCTCACAAGCACATGTGCCTACACAGTGCACACAGTCCTCTGCACACATCCCCATGCATACATGGAGGTGCCCATGCGGCACACACGTGCATACGCCTACACACATCTGCACACGAGCTCATATACCATTAGGCACACATAGCCCCCCAGATGTACACACACGCGCACACACACACACTGCACGCCCGACCACCTATTTTACGGTACAGTCAGGAGTACCTGGCAGGCACCACACCTTACAGCCGCTACCTCACCATCGCTCATCACCTGTCCTGGACTTTGCTGCAGCTTAAACTCTTCCCACAGCTTGGAGCTCTCGCAGCCCCACGTGGCCACCCTGCGGCTGTGGACCCTGGTCACAGGCATGATCTCAAAAACGCAAAAGAGCTGGGAGGCGTGGGTGGCTCAGAGGTTGAGCATCTGCCTGCAGCCCAGGGCGTGACCCCGGGTCCTGGGATCGAGTCCCGCGTCGGGCTCCCCGCAGGGAGCCTGCTGCTCCCTCTGCCTGTGTCTCTGCTTCTGTGTCTCTCATGAATAAATACAATATTTTAAAAAGTACAGAAGAGCGAAAGGAAGGGGATTGGTGTGACCCAGACATGGGGGAGGGTCTCGCCACGGTCTCTGAGCAGAAGCTGGGCTCGGCGTCTGAGAGCTGTCGGTTTGCTTGGAAACCTTCCACCTTCCCTCCTCCCGTGTCCATCCAGGGAAAGTACTGTCTCATTTCCTAATTAAAGGGAAAGTAGGGGATCCCTGGGTGGCGCAGCGGTTTGGCGCCTGCCTTTGGCCCAGGGCGCGATCCTGGAGTCCCGGGATCGAGTCCCACGTTGGGCTCCTGGCATGGAGCCTGCTTCTCCCTCCTCCTGTGTCTCTGCCTCTCTCTCTCTCTCTCTCTCTCTCTTTGTCTATCATAAATAAATAAATAAATCTTAAAAAAAAATAAAAAAAGGGAAAGTATCTGATGAGTTGACTGACCAGGCAGGGTAGCGCCTGCACCTGTGAAGCCAGTGCTGCTGAGACACCCGTGTCCCCTCCTGTCACAGTTCCTGTCCCCAGTCCGAGTGAGCTCTCTGCTCCTCAGGCTCACGGGGCTCCACAGGCCGACCTGGACGGCTCGGGACACCACCCTGCAGCCCCAGGTCCCCCGACAGCGCAGGGACATCGCTGGGGGCCATCCTCCCACGAGCCAAGCAATCCCCACAGAGATTTATGCTCAGCAGCAGTCGCATGCCTCACGGACCCGGACCTTGCTGAGGGCAGGGTGACCCCAGCCTGGGCCCACAGCCCACCCCAGGTGTCCCGGTGAACACGGGAGGAGGTACCCCAACAACCAACACACACGCGCAGCTCTCCGAAGCTCCCCCCACGTAGCACGAAGTCACCCACTTCTCCTGTCCAGGGGCAGAAAGGGCCCCACACAGGCAGGCAGGGTACCCCACCCTCCCAGCGAGGCTTGTGCTTCCTCGGCCAGGGACCACCAGCCCAGGACCCCACCACCCACGTGGCCGTCCTGCCAAACTCCCGAAGTGTCGGGCGGGGCCAGGCGGGTTTCTCTCTGCTGCCCGGGCTGGTGGTGGGCTTGCTGCTTGCCCCCACGCACTGGCCACTAGGCCCTGTGGGCTCTGGGCTTGAGAGAAACTTGGAGATGCAGACACCAGTGCAGGGTACATGTGTCCACAGGGTCGTGGCCTCTGCCCGAGGTGGCCCCCAGGCCTCCTTCCTCCTCTCCAGCTCAGCAAAGACCGAGAAAGAGATCCTCGGGTTGTTCAAGTGAGAGGCGCCATTCGGGGCATCCGGCCTACCGCAGCCAGGAAGGGGCGGGCTCACAAATCCTAAGACCCTCTTTAGGTCTCAGGTGTACCTGGAAGTGTCGCGAGTTCAAGGGGGACACTGTGGTCAGTTCCTGGGTGGGAACTGCTGGGGTGGCCCCCTGTCCTGCGGCATTCCTGGCTGTCCCAGACCTCAGCCTGGGCACCGAGTCGCTGCCTCTCTGGTCCCCTGCAACTCACGCGGTGGCCCTCTCGGCCAGAGTCTGGACCCTGAGGTCAGAGGGGCACAGCCCATGTGCACCCGCTGCAGGAAGTCCTGTGCGCAGTGGGCTGCGGGGTCCTCTGCCAGCCTCCGCGCACGGGGCCCAGGGATGGGGCACCTTCACAGCACACGTGAAAGCCCATCTGGTTTCCGGGCATATTCTCGGAGCAGAGCTATTGTGTCTGGTGACAGGGTGTGACGTGGGCCCCGGACGCCCCCACGCCTGTGTTATAAAGTTTCCCTGAACGTGCCCCAGTGACGAGGATTCACACCGGGGTCTGAGAAAGGAGAAGGGCCGGGGAGGAGTCCCGGGAGAGGCCTCCGTGGCCCAAGGTGCCCTCCCCTGAATGCCTGGCACGGCGGGGGAGGCGGGCTGAGCCCCCGTCCAGCCGCAGCTGCCGAGGCCGCCCTCTGCGGCTTCCCTACGCCCCACGCCCTCTAAGGCCTGGGCACCGGTGCGGGCCGCACCCCCAGTGCTCGCGACGGAACGGGCTGTCACTGCTGCGGGTCAAGGTGCTGTGAACAGCAGAGTAAAGCACAACAGAAACTTCGTGTCTAAGAGAAAAACACCCCCAAACCTACCCCAGCACCCACACTGCCGAACGTCCTACGTTCCCAGAAAGACCCAGTGTGCTGGTCTGAGAAGTGGTATTTGGCATATTTCATAAAAATCTTTTTCTTTTTTTAGAGAAGAGAGCAGAATCGCTTATTGCTCTCAGCTGGCTGCGGCCTTCGGGGCTGGGCTAGAGCAGGCAGGAGGAAGGTGTTCACAGGTGCACACGGCCCCGGGGGAAGTTACCTGCTCATCCGGCACGCGGGGGCTCCTTACCTGGGAGGAAACGAGATGTCCAGCTCATACAGCCTGTCCTTAAAAACAGACAGCTCTTTGTCAAATTCTAAGAGCTAAAGAAAAGAAAAGAAACAAGAAAACAAGGTCACTGTGGCTGGCCTCCCGGGGGGCACGGTCGTGTGCGGCAGGGACCCACGCACTCCCAGGAGCCACGCCAGGCCACAGAGGGCCGTATGCAGGCGGAGCCGCCGGGGCTGCCCACGGGGTCCCTGGGGAGGTCTGTGGGCTCCCAGCAGGCCCTCTGCCCCGGGGTCCACACTGGGCTCCAGCCCCCTGCCCAGGGCGGCCCGGCCAGGCAGGGTCACCTCTGCCGGAACCACACGGGGCAGCAGACACGGCAGCGCCCTGACGCCGACGCCCGGCAGCACGGACACGCTCTCAGCTCGGCCCAAATTAAGGTCAACGGTGACCACGCTGGCGCGCAGGTGGGGTCAGCAGGAAGCCTGGGTGGGAAGCACTGGTTTCTGCGCGGGGAAGACAGCAGCCTGCCCGCAGAACCCTTCGGAACCAACCCCGAGGGGCACGGTGTCCCAGCGGGGAACGGGTGCCACCAGCCGTGTCCACCCCAGGCCGAGCTGAGCCTCCGCGATGCACAGCCTCGGACGTGCGCGTGGGTCAGGTCCTCGGCCCCCCAGCTCCTGTCCCGGCACCTCGTGCGTCACACCAGAAGTGTGACATCAGCAGCTCCATGTTTACGCAGTCATGGCCTGTGTGCCAAGCTGCTCCCTGAGCCACCTGCACACAGCGCCCCCCGCCAGGAGGAGCGCGGGGGGTTGTGGGGAGGGAGGGTACACCAGTAGAGCAGTAGAGCCTCACGCACGTTCCTGCAGAATCCCAGACACTCAGACGCGGATCACAAAGCACCTCGGACCCTGCCTGGGCAGGCTCAGATGTCAGGGGTTGGGGGCCTGGACCCCTCGTGCCACCCGTGAGCCCATATCTCCTGAGCGTGAGCCTGCTCAGCTTTCTGATGGGGACGGGCCTGGGGGACCCAGGGTGGTTGCCAAGCAGGGGTGCAGGGACCCACGGGGGGTGGAGCTTCAGGGAGGGGGTACCTGTGGGGTGGGGAAGCATGTGGAGCACACAGGGGCTTGGCTTCTATGGCACCGAGTGGCCTTGATGCCCAGCATCAAGGGGAGACTCTGGCTCCTCCTCCAGGGAGGTCTCCAGGCCAAACAGCTTCTGGAAAGTTCCTAGGTCAGTTCTTCCAGTGGGGCTGGGGATGGAGAGGAAGGGTCTAGGGACAGAGACGCACCCTCCGTGTGTGCGTGGGGCCCGAACAGGTCCTGCAGTTATGTGCACGTTTACTCCTGTGTTTCTACGCGTATTACACGCACACACACACGCCTATAGCGTGTTTCTTATCTAGATCACCCTGCAGCTTGAATTCCCGACTTCCCAGATCAGAGACAGGCCCTGGATGTGGCGGGGTGGACGTGGGGGGCAGCTGCTGGCTCGCACAGGCGCTCTGTGGTTTTGACCGAGGACGGATAAGAGGAACTGGCCTGGCCCGGGTCAGAGGCCGGGTTTCCAGAAGGGCCGGTGTGGAGCCTCTAGGGAAGTCCGGCCAGGCTGACGGGCGGCCTGGGGGTCAGCAGGAAGCATCCAGGGCCCCTTATTACTGCAGGGTCGCGTGTGCAGCCGCAGGGCCCGTGCTCCGCTCTCCAGGCGTCAGCACATCTTCCCATCTCTCCCGCACTGAGCTCAGGCGCTTGGAGAAGTCCATGTTGTGGAGACGGAGGTGTTGAGACCCTCCGGGATGCGCGGCGGTGGCGTCCTGGGACCGCAGCGCTCCCACGCACCCCGCGGAGAGGTCCTGGGCCTCCCTGGCGCGCAGACTCCTCCCTCGGGCCGCCGAGTCGAGTCGTGCCTGGCGCCAGCTCCCCTCCTGCGGGGGCCGGCGGCCTCTTCGCTGCCCTCTGCCCGGTCTCCTCCGTCTGGAGCCCCGCTGCTGGTCGGCGCACCGCCTGCCCCTGAGGATGCGTCTCCCGTGGCCCAGCGTCAGCTCGCCCAGCGTGGCCGCCGGCGCGGCGCTGCCCTCCACCCCCACCCCTGCCGTCCTGCCTGGGGCGCCGCGCCCTACACACCGCCGCCGCCAATTTACCTCGAGGGCTTCTCTGTGGCCACCTTCTAGAAGTTCTGTGTTATTTAATGTTTCTTCCTGGGTGTGGTGTCTGTTTCTGATTCTTTCATGTTTTTAATCATTTTAAATATTCTCATTTTACAGTTTCTGTCGGCTACTGTGCTGTTCACGTGCTGTTCTCAAGCGTGCGCCCGACCTGTGTGGGGCCTGGACTGCAAGCTCGCCTTCGTGGACCTTCGTCTCGGGGGACGTGGGGCTGCCGTCCATCTGACCCCACCCGCTGTGAGAGGCGAGGGGCCAGGTGCTCAGGTACAGGTACTCGGAACGTGACCCATCCGCTGTGCGGTGCCGGGGCTCTACGCTCTTCCTTACACGTCGAAGGAAACCCGGGGAGACCTGGGGTGTCCCCCAGGCTCGTGCCCCCCGGAGCCTCGGCCAGGGCACCCCTTCTCCGCGTGGACGGCCGTGGTCTCTCCTGAGTCTCGTGCGGCGCCGCTTCGGGACTCACTTGCAGCTGACCCTCCTCTGTCGCCAGCAGCCTGCGAGCCCCGTGGGGCATCTGTGTCCAGAACGGGGCCCGAGCAGCACCCACTTGGTGGCCCTAGGACTTGATTTTACAGCAATCCACACTCGCTTCCTACTGTTTCCTCAGGAAAGGGCACTGCCTGTGTCCAGATTCCTCCCCTGAAAGGGTTCTTCTCTCCCAGGGAGACGCCACCGCCTCCCGGCTGCAGGCCAAGCCCCCGCGGCCCCCCAAGCTCTGCAAGCGGACAGAGCACGCACCGTCCCTCGCTGGCACACGCACGCACACACGTGTTCCGCTGTTCTGAGAAATTTCTGAGTCAACAGACTATAAAGCAGTGACCACGAGGACGCTGACCAACTTCACTCCACTGTGTGTCTGACCCCAGTGACAACAGTGGGGGTTCCCAGGTCCCCAAGACCAGCCTGGGGGACACCAGGAGGGGCTACGGGGGCTGTGACTGCGCACTGACGCTGGCTCTGCGTGGGAGCCCGTGCATGTGGCTTTCCCTGGTCACCTGCTGAACGTTCCAGTTTTGTGCAGCCTCGGAAAGAGACCCTGGAAGCCTTCCCGGGCCCTGGGCCTCTGCAGTGGCCAGAAGCAGCCTGGAGGGCGTCCACGTGGGTGCCCAGGGCCCGCGGAACCCGACACCCGCACGCTCACACGCGTGTGCTCCAGCAGGCGCGGCCTGGCAGCAGGCCTGAGACAAGCTGGAGACTCGGATGAGCCGTCGGCGTGGCTCCGAGCAGGAGGGCAGCTCTGCCAGCGAGAGAGCACAGCGGGCAGGTGCGCCATGGGGCCGACCGCGGCAGCCCCTGGGAGGGAGCCACGGGGAGCCCGCCGCGTTTCTGTGTTTCTACCTGCTGCGGGTGCGAAGGAAAATTAAAGCAACTCGATAGCCGGTCTGGGACGGGTTTGAGCCTCCCAGCTGCTGAAACCGTAACAGCCCCTCTGGGGGGAGCTGGACCACCGGGGTCTGGCGGGCCAGGCACCTCCTCCCGGGCTGTCCTGCCGTGCGCCCGCACCCCAAGCCCCGCACGGAAACACGCAGCTGCTCCCCGGCGGCTCTGCCCGTAGAGCCCCCGTCTGTTGGCTCATCTGTCCGTCTTCTAACGTGGAGATGTTCTGAGCCGTGAATACTCACGCTAGGTCCACGGGTGCTTACTGAGCCTCTGCCGTGTCAGGCCCTGCTAGACGCTCAGGAAAGGCCGAGGACAAGAGCGGACGACCCTGGCCCTCCTGGGCCTCCCCAACCTGGCCCACGCGTCCCAAGCCGTGCTGGCAGCTCGCCGAACCCCCGGGGGACCAGGGGGACGCGCCCAGGGCTCCGTGAGGGCGGGGGGCGCAGGGCTGCCACGGGGCCATCTCCAGCCCTGAGAGCTTCCTGATTAGAAATTATGCTGCATTTCTGTTGAAATGATAATTTGTTTCTCTTTGAGATTTTTCAGAAACATGATAACCAATTTCGCATGTATCTTAAACATTCTTGTTGATTACAAAGTGAAAAACAGCGCAGGGCGTGTGTGGACAGTGATAAAGCGGCGGGGCCGATCATATGTATCTGTCAGCAGCTGTCCCCGCTGTACAAATTCCACTGTTACTGCAGAGACACCACGCTGATAAAGAAAAAAGAGCCCGGAAAATCAATGCGCCTTGAGCTAGAGCAGTTGCTAAACACACAGAAAACATCTCTATCCAACAGGCCAAGCGCTGTGAAGATTCCCAAGCCTTGCCCTGGGACAGCCAAGGAAAATTTAATCTCTCCAAATCCTCACCAGGGCACTCCATCCTGCAGCCCTGACAGCCACACTTATAATTAATTATACAATTTCGATGGGAATATCGACTAAACAAAGCTATAAATCATAGAAAAAGTCAATAGGCATGGACACATTCAATCATGTCCCGGCCAATGATTACTACTCTTAAAATACAATAATTATTTCCAGAAGCCAGCTTGAATTAAATTTCTGTCAGGCGGGTACAAGACCGGTGCTTGATGAAGGGCGCGATGGATTTTGGGGCTGCGTCCGGCGCAGGCACATCCATCCTGCGGATGGCTACTTTGTTCCAGTGGCCGTGGGGCCGCCTCGCCGCGGAGGTGAGATGGCTCATCAGACCATTTATCTTGTCCCCCGTGGCTGGTCTGGACGACCCCGCTTCCTCTGTGTGACTGACGTGGAGGCGCCGTTCAGCGTGCCAGGTCGCGGCCGGGGGCACGGAGTGCGCGTCAGCGTGGCCCCGCGAGGCGTCTCTGGAGGCCACCCAAGGCCGGAGAGCCCTCGGCACACCCTCTGTGCCTCCGGGGAGGCCGCGGCCCGGGCGCCCTGCCCTCCACGAGGGGCCACACCGACCCACCAAAGGGGCACGCGAGTCTTTCCAAAAGAACCCCATGGAAATCGACTCTCCGTAACCCTACGCTGCATTTCTTTCATCTCCGAATGACATCCAAACAGTCTCCTGAATATTCAAACTCATTTTCCTCCATCTTAAAAAACTGTATAGGATAAATACAGAACTAAAAGCTGCCACCTCCAACAGTGACAGCATCGGTCATTTCTAATGGCGGTAACACGCGCTTTGCCCAGACGCAGAGGACAGTGGCGGGGGGTCCGGGTGTGCTGGCTCGTTTCCTGAACGCACGGCTTCTCCCGCCCTGTGCTGCCCTGGCCCCGGGCCCCACCGCACACCCTTCTCACCCATCTCCTGCTTCTTCCCGAACGTCCCAGCCCCTGGCCGCCTTGGTGCCACCCCCCGTCCACTCTTCGCCTCCTGGGCCCCGCATCAGGGGCTGCCTCTGTACCAGGGCCCAGAAAGCCTACGCTGCCTCTAAGCTCAGAAAGTCACACAGCTGCCCAGAGACAGCCTCCTGGGTACTTTCCCTGCACCCGGTCCCCCCAACAGTCCTGTCCCCAAGCCTGTGCCCTGAGTGCTCAGGCCCTAAAATCACCAGGTTGCTGCCCTCTTTGGTGCAGACAGCAGGTAGGGCAGGTCCTTACCCCGGTGCCTCCTGCCTAGGAAGTGGGCTGGGTGTTGCAGGGGACATGACTGCCGCGTGTTGAGCTGGGTGCTGCAGGGGACACAGAAGGAGAGTCGAGGAACCTCGCCAGGGCCTGAGGCCTCCGGAGGAGGTGAGACAGGAAGTGGCCAGGGCCGAAGGGAAGAGAGCCCAGTGGGACAGGCTGGTGGGAAGAGCAGGTAAGGAAACCAGAGCATTTGCTGGAGCAAAAGGAAACCCGGTGCCCTGAATGGTGGGGGGACGTGGGGGGAGAGCCAAGCAGTGAGCCCGGCCTCAGAGACCAGAGCAGGCTCCAGCCTCACCTGAGGTCGTGAGAAGCAGCAAAGAGCTTGGAGCAGAGGCCTGACCGGCTACACACGAGACGAGCCCCAGGTTGGGCCCCAGGGGAGACACAGGGATGTGGAGGGCGTAACGGACGTGGGGGCTGTGGGGATGGAGGCGGGAGGCAGCTCCACACCAGTGGTTTGATGGAGGGATCCATGACGGGCAGAGTCTGCTAGTGGGGCAGTGCCTGTCACCCAACACTGACACCTGTCCGCACTCCTCCCACACACTGATGGGAAACTGAGGCACAGGTGTAGAGCACTCAGCACAGCTGGGCCCCGAGGGCAGGGGTGACAAGACCATGCTGGGGCTCCCAGATGCAGAGAGGTGAGCACAGGGATGGCCAGGCGGGGGTGCAGAGTCCAAGCACC
Source organism: Canis lupus baileyi (assembly GCF_048164855.1). Classification (NCBI taxonomy): domain Eukaryota; kingdom Metazoa; phylum Chordata; class Mammalia; order Carnivora; family Canidae; genus Canis; species Canis lupus. Next base: position 663,195 of record NC_132866.1, read on the forward strand.
ATCTCCAGGCTTTGGAAGAAAGATGTCCTCCAGACAGGTGACCGTGGTCTTGGTGGCATGTAGGCTAGACTGCAGGGTGTGGGGTGACCGGGAGATGAAAATGGGGACAGCTGTGCACAGCCCCTATGGAGCTGGGGTGGAGTGGGGGGAGCAGAAAGGCCGGAGGGCAGGCAGGTGGGTGGCAGGTGTGTTCAGGTGTCCCCACCTGCTGGGGCGCCTTTGGGGAAGCCTCAGCCTTCCAGCATGCACCGCCCCCACCTGGACCAGCCTCTGCACCATGAGCCCCGGGGGCCGTAGGGTCAGGAGCCTGGAACTGGCCATGGAACAGTCACACAGCGACTGTTCATCTACACAAACAGATACCCAGGAACCACATAAAAACAGGCCCAAATCACATCGCGAGAGACTGGCTGCCCCTCGCTGTGCTGCGTCTCTGGGTTCTGAAGGGTTAGTGGGCAGTGGCTTCAGAGCAGGGGAGCAGTTCCCACACGACCAGGTCTCGACCAACTGGTTTGAGCTGCATGTTTCATTTGCACGCACATCCTCTGCTCACACGCACGCACACACGTGTGCACACAGGCAGGCACAGGGAGGCCTGGTCAGGCGTGTACACGAGCCCAGGCCGCGCTGGCCGCCCCGTGTGCCTGGAGCGTGAGCGTTCCACCTCCCGTGCCACCCGCCAACCAGACCCTGGGGCCCGCAGTGTGGCCCAGAGCCCGTCCCGGGAGAGCCCGGGGCTGCGACAGCTTCGAGGCCATCTGCAGCAGAGCTCACCGCAGTGCCGTTGTTGTCACGGAAAACCTCCTGGTTGAAGTAGTGGAAGAGTTTCTTCTCCAGCTGAAGCATGACCTGCAAAGCAAAAGTGGACGTCAGTGTGGGCAGAGTGGGGGCCACGCCTCGAGCAGAGTCCAGACGCCCCCCAACTCCTGACGGCCGCGGTGCACGGCCCACCGTTCGGGCTTCACTTACCTTCCGGTCATTGTCCGACTCGCGAAATATCAGCTTCACGACTTCATTGGTGTCGGCGGCGCGGACCGTCTGCATCGTGGCCTTTGTGCAGAGAGTCTGCAAAAGACACAGAAGGGACTCAGTCCCCGGGGAGGGGCCCCAGCCTGTGTCCCCTGAAAGCGATCGGCACACCTGGCCTTGCTGCCCTGAGCCCGTCCTTCCCAGGCTGCTTCCGCCTGGCTTCGCACCAACATGTCACGGGGCCGACACGCCAAGGGGCCACGGATCCGCCCGCACGGAAGCAGGGGCATCAGCAGGTGGGCGTCCGAGGGCAGGCCCGCCGGCAAGTGCCGCGCGGCTCTAGTGGCCCCGGCCTCCCTGCCCACCTCCCTGCCCTGAGCTGTCCCGGAGCGGGCTCACCTCTGACCCCGGAAAGTCTGCTGGGGGCTTCACTGCCCAGGGAAGTCACAGCCGCCTCATGGGGTCCCCAAGGCGGGCTGGGGATGCCCTGCAATGAGATCTGCCCTGGTGGGGGGGCAATGGGACAGGCCCGGGGGTAACAGAGGCCACGCTGGGTCCCAGGCAGAGACTCTGACTGGCTGAGGGACGGGACAGCTGGACAGGCAGGGAGAGGGCTGAGCGAGCACGATCACCCCCACGGCCGCCGGGCTGGCGCGCTCCACAAGGCACACGCAGCTCACTGCCAGGCCACCGCCTGACTACAAACTACCACCAGCTTTGTTGAGAAAATTCCTCTCTTCTGAACCTGGGTGTGCGGCGGGAAAGGCTTGGGGCGGGTGCCAGCGGGCGGCTTGCTGAACGCAGCTCCAGGACGCTGGAGACCCCCACCGGGCTGCTCACCCGGCTCCAGGGCAGGCAGGCACTTAGGAACGTATCCAGCAAAGCAAGTGCCAGGTGCGCCGACAGGGAAGACAGGGACGGCGTCGTACAGAGAAGGTAGGCCGCGCAGACGGGCGAGGACCCAGCGAGCACGCAGGAAGCAGGGCCCCTCCCCCTGCTGACCAGGGTCCATGCACACAAACGTCCAGGACGGGCACGCGGTGGCGGCCTGGGGCTGAGTGCCAGGGGACAGAGGCCGGTCTCTAAACCACAGTTCAACGGAGCTGCTCTTTAAAAAATGACTAGATGATTTTTATTAAAAAAAAAAGAAAAAAAGATGACTGCGAGGAAACAACTGATTTTGACTTTTAAAAACATCCTCCTCTCAAGGGCCCTTGTGAAGTCGTGGGAAACCCTTCACCCAGGGGAGGGCGGCCTCCGCGCAGGGGCGGGCAGGGCAGGTCCCGGTGCGGCTGGAGACCCTTCCTGGGCAGGCTCCACGGGCAGGGACCCGCTGGGATGAGCCGAAGCCTCTCTGCAGCCCGAGGCAGACCCTTCTGGGTTGGCCGGGACGTGCACACGCTGCGCCCAGCATGGGGCAGGGAGGCAGTGGCTGCTGTCCCCAGAAGGGTGGGACCAGGACAGGCCATTGACATTCAGAGCACAGATGAGTTAAGCAGGTCAAGCCCCCAGAGTGGCTTTTGGACTCATGTGTCACAAATCAGTCTGGCCGCCTTCAAACAGTGCGGATTAGAACAAGCGCAGGAACAATCCGGAGCAGAGCGCGGCCACCCTGCCCGCCCCAGCGTCCGAGGAGGTCCGGCTCCATCCAGATGCTAATGTGCTTAAGTGGCTTAAGTGCTTCCGTGAATGGGGGAGGGCTGGGGCAGGCAGACGGCCATTGTCGCCACCCCAGGACGCGATTCAGGAAACTCCTGGTTCTTCTCCCAAAGGCATCTGCTAGAAACTTTTAAAAACATTGCTTTATTTAGCCATTTCGGGCGGGCTCCCAAAGGATAAACATCTGATCAGCCAGGCGCCCTGAGAGGGGCCACCCTGCGCCTCCAGCTCTCGGCCTGCTTTCTCCACACCCTCCCACGGAGGCACCTCATTCACCAGGTTTTAAAGAAGTGATCAGGACCCGGCCAGCCCGGCCTCAGCCTCGTCTCCGCTTTCAATCCGCAGTCATGACCACTCATGCAGAAACCTGCAGGCCGGGGCCTTTCCGCTCGCCTACTTACCGAAGGGATTTTTCTTTTGAAAGGAGGAAAAAAAATACCCAAAATGCTATTTTTTAAGCGCCATCTAAGATTTATTTCATGATCAGCTGCCACACGAAGGGGCACCAGATAGGACGGCCCCGCACTTTGTCTTCTTGGCACTCGGAGTGCCCGGGTTTTGTCTTGGAATTTCCCGGGACCGCTGTCAGCAAGCCTGTCCACCTGTCGTGTGGACAATGAGATTCCTGTGTTTCTTCGCAGTCTGGATAACTGCTGGAGTAGGCGGCCGGGACAGGGCACCCCCGGGCCCCGGGTCAGCCCAGGGGGCTATTTCCAGTGTTTTCTCCCACTCCTGAAGTTTACAGCCCACCTGACACTCAGCCACCAGCGCTCAGAGGGGCACAGAGGGGCACGCGTGCCCTGCCCACCCCAGGAGCTAAATTAGCCTGTCCCAAATGCCCCCATTCAACTGCCACTGATGCTCCCCCACGGCCCCAAACACGAACCCAGGCAACAGCTCTGGACCCATACAGCTGGGCCTTGTGGAGTCCACTCCGTATCCGGTGCTGCAGAGGAAGGACCCCGTGCTCCGCAGCAGCACGGACGGTGAACGTGTGCAGCTCAGGCCCCCCGGAGCGCACACGGGCCGCATGACGGAGCCCCAGGGGTGAGGAGCTCTTGGCTCCCAGGATGCCCGCGGTGCCGCAAGGGGCACCTCAGGAAGGCCCTGACTTACGGAGCCAAGCCTGACGGGGGGCAGCCTCGCAAGGGATGTGTCCGTTACAAGTCTGTCCCGACGTCCCGCAGGGCAGGCTTCAGTCCGTGTAGGCAAGAGGCACACAAGCAGAAACCTCTAAACGTAAATTCCAAAAACTCCACGAGGGACAGGAACGAGGTGAGGCAGCCCGAAGCACAGTCTGAAGGTCTTGTTTAAATCAGTCCCTTGCTAACCTGCGGATGAGAGCCGGACCCCATGCTGCGGATCCACCTGCAGAGGCGGCAGGGGAACCCAGCTCCCCCGCCTTTGCCGTCAGCTGCCGTCGTGGTCTCTGCGCGGCTTTGCGCCCAGCGCCCGCAGCCCGGTGCCTCTGGCAGGGGCTGACGCTCTCCAGGAGTTTCCAAAGCACCAAGCACAGCCCGGGCAGGTGAGAGGGCCGAGAGCCGCTGGTCACGGGGGTGTCGAGTGGGACCACGGCGACCCCGTAACAGAGCGCCCGGAGGAAGAACGGGGCAGCGACAGCGGAGCAGTCATGTGGGGGCTCCAGGGACAGGCAGTAGGAGAGCTGGGGAGGGCCTGGGGGGCCGCCGGGTGTGGGGTCTTCAGCCTGGCGCCTGTGGTGGGAGGCGGTGTCCCAGGAAGCAGCCCGGCCCCGGATGTGGGCAGTGGAGGGGGTGGAGGGGGTGCGTGCCCGCGGGCGTGCCCCCCCGTTCCCCAGGGGTGTAGTGGGTCCTTCCCTCCTCGGGGGCAGGCTCCTTGCTGGCTCTCCACTGTCCTGTTTCCCTCCATTCCAGAAAATGCAGGAAGCAACGCACATATTGCAAGCATATTTTGAATTTAAACCTGTCTGCTGAGCACAAGCGGCTAGTCCTCCTTCTGTCGGCAAGGCCCCGTGTGGCCTGGGAACCCGCGTTTGGTCCCCCCCCAACCGCCCCAGAGTCAGGAGGGGTCCCAGTGGGAGCGGGCAGCGGGCAGCGGTCTAGTCTCCCTCAGGCCAAGAAGTAGCCCACCTCCCCCAGGCTCCCTGTCTGGCTGGGAGTGGAGCTTCCTGGAGGGTGAGCAGGGCCACTGTCCCGGGGTCACTATCCGTCTTCTGTGGCGACACGGGGTGGGGGGGCCCAAGGTGGATCCTGATGCCCGTCAGGGATGGAAACCAGTTGGGGCCAGGTGTCCGCAGACTGCTGAACGTGCAGGAAGCGCACGGCGGCCTCTGCTTTCCTTCCCTCCGCGAGGCCCACGGAAACAACCGGTGGAGCCCCGGAGCCCGCTCGGCCTCGTGTCGTTCACACACGTAGGGCAGCTTTGAAGGAAGCACCGGAGGGGATCCTCGAGGAATCACACACCAGCCACCACACACGCTTTCTTTTGTTTTTAAACTGAGATCCCCGGAGGCGGCACCGGAGGGAGAGCCCCGGAGGGAGAGCCCGCAGCGCCCTGCACGGGTGGGCGCCCTCACCTGTCGCACCAGGCAGCTTGTGGGCGAGGCTCCCGAGGTGAGCGCTCACCCGGCTTTCCTGCTCCCGGCAACAGACAGGAAGGGAAGAACCCCTCTGCAGAGGACATCTGATGGTTAAGAGAAGTGTGCGGCTGGCACTTCTCAGATGTCAACACCCAAGGACAGAAGGAGGAGGAGGGGGGAGGAGGGAGGAGGATGGAGAGAGGAGGAGGGGAGGGAGGAGGAAGGAAGAAGGGGGAGGAGGGGGGAGGAAGAGGAGGGAAGAAGGGGGAGGAAGAGGAGGGAAGAAGGGGGAGGAAGAGGAGGGAAGAAGGGGGAGGAAGAGGAGGGAAGAAGGGGGAGGAGGGGAGGGAGGAGGGTGAAGGAGAGAGGAGCATGAAGGAGGGGGAGGGAGGAGGGGGAGGGTGAAGGAGAGAGGAGGAGGATGAAGGAGGAGGAGGGAGAAGCCCTGAGCCCTGCCCCTGCCGCGTGCCCAGGGACTCCGGAGGACGCGCCCCTCCTCGCTCGAGGCCTGGCGCCCGTGAACTGGTGGGTGGGCTTGAAGACACATTTCCCCCATCGCTCACGCCTTGCCGGGGAAGCGGGACCCTGCTGCAGGCTTTCATCCCCTGACAGCTCCGCACACGACAAGCAGGCCCTCTGAGAGCGTGAAATCGGAAACAAAGGAATGCTCCAGCCTAATTTCAGCCGCAGATGCTCCAGAAAAGCCGCAGGAAAAGCTTGTGGAAGAAATGGGCCTTAAAGCAACGTCTCCAGAGGGGCCAAGGAAGTGGTGCGCCCGGCCGAGGCCGAGGGCGTCAGTCCCAGGGAGGCGCCTCCTTTGGGCCGAGGGCTCTCCAGCCCGCCTGGGACCCCAGAGCCATCCGACGGGGGCCAGTGCTCCCCGGGACCAGCCGTGGGCCGAGGGGCCACCCTCTGGGACCTTCCTGACAAACAGCTACGACAAAATGGCAGCAAAGCCACCCTGAGGAGCGCACGGTAGACGGAAGCAGCCAGGCCTCAGGCCAGCTGTTGGGGAGCAGGGGGGTGGGTGCCCCGGCCCATACAGAGCGGAGCGTGGGAGGTGGGGCCGCTGTGATGAGCGGGCCTCCGCCACCAAGAGGGGAGCGGGGCCACCGCGGGGCATGACCCCGAGTCCTGAACACACGCAAGGGCTATAATGGAGAGCCACCAGCCCATCACTTCGCTGAAGGTTCCAGAATGGAAACCGGTGGCTGTAAGACGCCTGGGTCCCTGGTAGCCTGAGCATCCGGGGGACAGTGCTGGGAAAGGGCGCCTCAGCCGCCGACCGTCCACTTCTCCGTCCCCCTGGGGGTGGGCTCATGCTGCCCCACAGCCGGGGTGGCCGAGGGGCACCTGCAGCGGAGGGGGCTCAGCCCCGGGGACATGGCTGCCGCACAAGCCCGGGAGGCCTGCTGCCCCGAACAGCAAGGACACACCGTGCACGCCCGGCCTGGGACAGCGGCATGAATTCTGGCGGACGTCTCAGCTCCTTCCCTGTCCCACGTGAGCACAACCGTGTACACGGACAGCAGATGTACGCGCGTCTACACGGCGTGGGTTCAGGTCACGTCTGTGCACACACGTGCACACGGGCAGCACGTGTGTTTGATGCACACACAGGTGCATACGCTGCGCACCACTCGTGTACACACACACTGGCACCTGCACGCACGTGCACGCCTCCTCGCACAGGTGCACGGCTCCCGGGGGGCAGCGAGGGCTGTGGTAGCAGGGGAGGGCGGCAGGCCTGGGGCCGTGGACGGCCATGTCCTGGAGCTGACCCCTGGGGTTGTAGGATCAGGTCTGCACGGACACACAGAACAGTCCCGGATGGGGCCGGAAGGCAGCTTCCAGGGGAGAGCAGCTCGGGGCTCGTCCTCCCCCGGGAAAGGAACCATCCCAAACGGTCCCCGTCCCGTGCACACAGACTTCCCGAAGACCCTCCAGCGAGCTCTTTCAAAGGTTTTCCCACCAAACCCCTGCACTCCCAGCAGCAAAGAGGCCCCTTACTGTTGGGGAAACACCGCCTCTGAGGACCCCAATGTGCTGATGCCACGGGAGCGAGGGCCCCGCCACTGCGCCCGGGGACACGGGGAGCTGCTGGCGGGTCCTGAGGAGGCGCCGTTATGGGGCTTATGTCAGCGGCGAAGGCACCTTCCCCCTCTCTGTTTCAGACTGTGCACTGTTCATCCAGAACAACAACACCCCATAAAGACCCTTTCATCTCCTCTCCCAGGACGGCTCGGCCGACTCCCGACCAGCCCGGCCACGAGGGCGGGTGCCAAGGAAGCGGCAGCAGCGCCCACGCGCGGGTGCCCTGGGCCAGCCCCACGGTGCCTGTGAGCCCGCGTGGACCACTCAGCCGGCGTTCTGGAAGGGAGCCGAGTGGGCTCTTCTCAGGCCAGGACGGCTCCCGGCTGGGGACACGGGACGTGCTCCGGGTGTGGTCTCGAGAGCCCCGGGCTTCCACGGACACGCCAGGCTCAACCTGGGAGGAGAGGGGGCCGGGGCACCTCCTCCCACCAGCCCGGCTGGCTGATGTCCCCATGGGCTGTGCTGACCCCGAGCAGGAGCAAAGCAGTGTCAAAGCACCACCGAGCAGGACGCGCAGAACAAGGTGTGAGAGATCCGGGAGCACGGGCCTGACCACAAGTCAGAAAATCAAGTTCCCACAACAGGAGGCCACTGACGGGGAAAGTCTTTTTTGTATGATCACGGGAATAATTATTGTGACATCAATCTACCCGCTGGAAATATGAGCTAATTTGTAAGACGAACCTTCTGGGAGAAAATCCCCTCAACGTGACACCCAGAATGGTCATAAGTTTAACATCGTAGTTTAACGCCACAGGCCCCACAACAAAACAGATCAAACAAAGGTCTTTTTTTCTGAAACACTCATTAAATAAATTTAACGATTTAAATGAGTAAACCTTCTGTTTTAAAACAAGACCTTAGGGCAGCCCGGGTGGCTCAGTGGTTAGCGCCACCTTCAGCCCCGGGCGTGCCCCCTGGGTCCTGGGATGGAGTCCCACGTCGGGCTCCCTGTGTGGAGCCTGCTCCTCCCTCTGCCTGTGTCTCTGCCTCAGTCTCTCTGTGTCTCTAATGAGTAAATAAGTAAAATCTTAAAAAAAAAAAAACAAGACCTTAAAAGGCCACACGAGTAAGCTGAGTGATGCGGCTACCGCCCCCCGCACAGGCTCCCGGCTCAGCCACTGCCGACACAAGTGATGCCCGGAGCCGAGGAGGCCGCGGGCCCCGCAGCCCGGTCTACGCTCCTAACTCAGAGGAGACACCCTCGGGAGCACTAGCGTTTGCCAGCGACCCAGGGAGGGGACGGGGCGGGCGGCACACTGAAGCCCCCACCGTCCCGGAGGCGCCATTCCCAACGAGGCTTTCTCCAGATGTATCCCTGTGGCGTCTCCTGGGCACCGGGCGGCCACAGCCGTGGCAGACACCGACCCGCTCCTGGGGGCTCACGTGGGCACCGTGTCAGCGGCCGAGGCTCTGGGGTGCAGGGGCGCGGCTGGGGCTGAGATCAGCAAGCTAAGCGGAGACCAACTGCAAGCCAAGCCAGCACTCCACCGGCACTCGGGGGCGGGGCACAGCGACTCTCCCGGCGGGCGGCCCTGGAGGGGTCCTGGGGAGCTGGCACCGGCTGTGACAGGGCCCCCCAGGCCGAGCGGGAGTGCCTCCCCGGGACGCCGGAGCACCCACGGGAAGGTCTGCGTCGGGGGACAGGGCTCGGGCCGCCGGCCGCACCACTCTCGTTGGCTGTGGTCCTCGGTGCTGTCGAGGGGCGGGGGGCGCACTGCTGTGCTTCTCTCCCGCCCCTTCCAAGGCCATGCTGTTAGCCTGGGGGTGCCCCTCCCCGAAGGGTCCTCGTGGGGCCCGCGTCCCCACAGGCCCACCTGGCACCTGAGCGCACGCACACGTGTCAGTGACTGGCAACTGGTTTTCAAAACAGCCGCCAGCCTCCAAAAACACATCCATCACCATCACTGTCAGGGATGAAGGACGGCAGGTGGATGCGCGGCCGGGCCTCACAGAGACGGGAGCGCCTGGCACTGCTGTCACTCTTTGTCACTGCGGCCAGCTGAGCGCCCCAGCTGCCAGTTGCCACTGCGCAAGGCATAAAACATACCCTCTGAGCGATGCCGCCAGCAGGGCTGAGCTGGAGGCTGCGTTAATAACCAGCTTCATGACGCACGACCCCTCGGAGGGCACGTGACGGTCGTGTCTGACTCGTGTTTTAACTACGGCTTCGGCAGAGCCCCGTCTCCTCAGTCGTGCCCTGCGAGCTCGCTGCAGGGGTCGCCTCGGAGATGGGAATCTGCTGAGTCCTGGGGGGCGGGGTCCTCTCACGCTGCACTCCGGGGACCCTGTACCCTTCCCACCATGCAAATGGCAAGATTCCGCAGCCCGGAGCTAGGGGCCTGCCCCCCCCCCCCCGCCTCCCCCGCGGGAGGGACAATCGCTGCCTGTACTTCACGGGGGCCGCAAGCTGCTCACTGGCCCCTCATTGTTTCGGAGGCAGATTTAATTAACCTCTGATGACTCCGGCCAGTGTATGCGACAGCGGCGCCCAGGAGGACAGCGAGGAGCGCCCTCGTCCCGGGCCCAGGAGGCTGACCTTGCCGCTCCAGGTGCGCGATCGGCTGCGGAGTCCACGCCAAGGCCAGCGTCGGCTTCGAAGGGCACATTCCAGAGGAAGAGCCCTGCCCAGCGGACGGACGGACTCTGCACGCTCTGGCAGGAGGGGCATCCCCACCCCCGACGCCTCCCTAGGCCTCCGGAACACTCACAGCCGTGCACCGTCCAGGGCGCTCCTGCTCCCCAGCCGCGCTGACCTCGGGCCATCTGAAAATATGCATGGGCCCCTGTGCCTGAGCTGAGGGCTCAGACCTCCTCCAGAGCCAGGGCCGAGGCCGCATGGCCTTCTCCCACCCCAGGACCCCGTTCACAAGCACTGAATCTGGGTGTCCACAAATGGCTGTTGTAAGAGGGGTCCCTGCTGACCGTCCGCCTGTCCACCCCGGGAGGAGGAGGAGGGACAGTGCCAGGCTCAGGCCAAGGCCGGTGTGGGCAGCGTGGGTCAAGCCCCTCCGGGCTTCCCTCTGACCCGTGTCCTTCCTGGGCCCTGCTATGGTTTGGAAGGAGAGGCCAGTCCCCCACTCACCTCCGCGGCACAGCAGACGTGCAGAAAGCACTCTGAGCTGGTAGGTGGGCAGAGGACGCCTGTGCTCATCCAGGCCCCTCCTCCTGGGTGCGCACACCCGGCAGCCTGCCTGGGGCCGCACCTCTGCCCTGTCTACACTGCCGATCTCACTGACACCCCTGGAGGACACCTGAGACCCCAACAGGACCCCACAGCTCCCAGCCAGGCCTCGCCTACAGGAGACCCATTCCCAAACATGCCCTGCTGGCCCCGAGCTGACACGACGGTCCAGACACGGATGCCTCTGGAATAGGGCTCTCCTGCGGAAGGCAGGTGCTTCTGGGACAGGGTGGCGGGAAGCACAGACGCCCTGGCGGACTCTGCTCTCAGGTTGCTTTTCAGACTCTGGGGGTCACAGAATGGACGGAAGCCCAGCAGGAAGGGCAGACAAGGTGCAGGACTCGGCCCACAGGCCGCCCAGGGCCCGGGGCCGTCCCACTCGCTGGGCAGATGCACCCCCACGGCTCTCCCGGCAGCCAGGTCATCGCCACGGGGGGCTGGGCTCTGTGTCCACCCAGGGGTGCAGAGCAGGCCCCACGCAGGAAACACTCGCTGGACAAACGGGGAAGAGACACCAGCTCTGGAGCAGTGGCTGGAAACTGAGCAAGATCAGAGTATCCAACCTGCCCACGGCGTCTGTGAGACGGACCCACCCGTGCAGGCCGCTGAAAACAAAGCACTAGCTCTGACCTCCCGGGGGTGACCCGGGGTCCCTCCTGACACCTGCCGCTGCAAAGACAGGAGACGAACTCGGGAACGTGGCAGGCGGCAGGAAGCGGCGCAGCCAAGACGGGCCGCCCACAGGACCCCGCGGCCCCCAGCCTAGTGACGCAGGCCGGCCTCCCGCGTGTTCTGTAAGGGGGCCGCCCGGCGCAGTCAGCCCGGAGGGATGCCGGCCGCTGCGTCCCCGTCCCGCGTCCCGGGGGAAGCCCCGGCTCAGCAGTGCAGGCCCAGCGGGCGCCTGGGTGTGACCTGCGGGGCCCGCGGCCCGGGGCGTGGTGCTTCACGTGACGCCCGATGCCCGAGGCTCAACGTAAAGTGCTTCTCCCCACGGGGCCCCAGGGATGAGCATTTCTAACAAGCTCCCCGTGACAGGAAGCGGCGGCGGTGCTCACCGGTCCCTCCCGTCACATCCTCACCACACAGTTACTTTGCACGACAATCAGAAGCAGTGAAGTGGGTCAGAGGCCCAGCGAGAGCCGGCCCCTCAGAGCGCGGGGCCCTGAATCTGCATTCGCGGAGGCCGGACTCCTGGACGCCCCTCCTCGACCGACCGCTCGAGGTTGGCTCTGGCGGACTCACACACTCAGGGTTCCCACAAAACTTCTGTTACTTGTTTTTGCAGTTAAAACCCCTTTTAAAAAGCCAGGCCAGGCCATTAGCAGATTCCGATTTTTCCCAAAGAGGTACTTACGCGGTATTTTAAAATTCGGTGACCGAAGACACCTTAACCAGCGCCACTAAATTAACCGCCAAGGAAAGAAGTGTGTTCTTTTTCAGTGCAACTTATTTTTAGGTAAACCTCTCCCAAGAAGCGTGTTTACTACGTTAGTGTTCGGTCCATCAAGTGAGGCGGGCGTGCTGATCTGTTCCGCGCTGTCGGGCCGAGGAGTGTCCCTCAAAATTGGTGTCCACCCAGACCTCAGAACGTGACCTTATTTGGAAGTAGGGTCTTTGTGGGTGTAATTAGTTAAGGACCTCGAGATTAAACCAGGCTGGATTTGGGACGGGCTCCAAGGCCAGTGGCTGGGGTCCCCCCGAGGGGACGGTGAGGACAGAGGTTGGGACAGGCCACATGATGACAATAAGCTAGAGGTGCACTGGGGCCACCAATGAGCCCCATGACCCCTGTGACCTTCTGAGGCCGCCCTGCACCCTCCCTGTCCGTCTCCCCACTGTGAGTCCTGGGTGTCCCTGCTCTCGGCCCCCCTGTGGTTCAGGCCTCGGGTCCCAGGACGTCCAGGCACCTACAGGCCCCTGGTACCTCCCAACACCATCGCCGTGGGGCTTCCCAGCAGAGCAGTCAACAAGGACCTGGGGGCACACGTAAAAACATTCAGCGTTAACCGAGCTCCTTGAAAGGGGGAGCCCCACACGTGCAGGCTGATTCCCCCCAGGACTTTGCACCTGGCGTCACAGGCACACAGGACACGGGACCGGAGCTTCTCCCCATCAGCGCTCCAGAAGTGCAGGCGGCTGACCTCCCTGCGTCTGCTCAGTGCGGCTGCGCCTCAGTCCACTGCCCCAGGGCGGGGGGGGGGGGGGGGGCAGGACCCTGAGCTACTGGGGCCCCAGGGCCAGCCCAGCCGACAGTAGATGAGGACCCCACAGGCCCCACGGGCAGCAGGCATGGGCGGTTCCACTTTTGAAAATCAGCTACTGACGGAGCCCCACCCCGAAAATAGCATTTCAAATAATGCTTCCCTGCGTCAGGCAGTTTTGACGGCAACGTCATCAGAGGGAAGAGCCTCCTTTATTTCCTGCAGGAAGTGGGGGGAGGCTGTCATTAAACCAGGCAGCCTGTCAGATGTTGGTGCTCACTGATCTGGAACGTTCCAGGCCACGTGCAGCCTGAAGATTCATGAAGGTCTGCAGAGATCTCGATGAGAACGTGTCCGCTCTCGGGAGCTGCCCCCAGTTCACAAGACGGCTCCTCCCGCCGGTGACCACCTGTGTGCAGGGGCCCCACGCTGCTGAGGCCACGGGGCAGGGGAAAGGCATCCGTGCGTCCGCCCAGAGCAGTCGAGTCCGGCAGCCGGCGTCCTGCAGCGCCAGGGCCGCACACCCTCCCAGCACTCGGTGATGTCCGGGTGTGTCCACAGGTAGCTCTGTGGGCCCGCCCCGCGGGGTGCCGTCACATTAATCACAAAGAAGAGAATTTCAATACATTCGTCATCTCTGTGGAACGACGGGCAGCCCTGACTTTACAGAACGGCGTCTCAGAGAACGGACGACCACCGTGTGGCTGCGTCTGTGCAGGGGACCTGGAGGGAAGGTGATCGCCTGGAGGCCCCCATGTGTTCACCCGGGGGGCGGGCGCTGCACTCTGGGCAGGCCCCGAAGGCTGGCCTGGGGTGGGCTGTCGGCCTCCTGGGCAGGTGCGGTGGCGGGGGGGTGGGTCTCCCCTCTGCTGCAGCGGGTGTGGGGCTGCGGTCACTGCTGCCGGGGCACACGCCGGAACCTTGGCCCCGAGCCAGAGCCACAGCCTCCCCTCCCGACTGCGGAGGTGACACTCGAGGTCACGCGGCTGGGACCAGGCAGGGCTGAGGCTTTCTATCTGCACCTGTCCACCGGGCATCCCGCCAGGGGCCCTGTGGGTGTACCTGGGGACACGGGACACGGCCTCCAAGCCCCCGGATAGAGCGGCACCTGTGAGTTTTTAAGTGGAAGAGAAGGACTGGTTTACAGCGTGGGCAACGGGAAGCGATGGGCCTGCCACTGGCCCCGCCCCGTCCCCAGCGGTGTCTCCAAGGCTCTACAGCTGAGGACAGAACCTCTGCGGCAGGATGCCGTGTCCCGGGGGACAGCAGCTGCGGAGGCCTGCAGGACCCCGTCCATTTCTGTGTCCAGCAACGGCCCCCCTTCAACAGTAAAACATCTTTATTGGGAACGTTTGCTTTATATACTAGCAGTGAGCGCGGCGGGGCTGAGCTTGCCTGCGGGGGGCGCACCCGCCTCGGCAGCTCCCGCGAAGACCCGACCTGGGCCAAGGCCCCCCACGAGGTGGGGAGCAGGTGCCTACCTCCACCACGGACTTGGAGTCCAGCCGGAAGTTGAAATCGCCAAACACAAAGTAGGACACTTTCTCGAATCGCTGGTCGATGATTCTGGGAGGAGAGAAGGACACCACGTTACCGCCACGCCAGGCCAGCCGCTCTCTCGGCCACGCGCCCCTCGCACGCCCTCCCGCGCACTCCCAAATGGCACGGGGACCACGCCGCGTGCCCAGCAGACAAGCGCAGCTCCCTCTGCACCGACACGCGTGTGCTGCCAGCGCATCCTCACACGTGGAAACTGCATCTGGTGGGAAGGGCAGCTGGCGTGGGGAGCAGTGAAGGCCGGGGCCAGGGACTCGGGGGAAGGACGCGGGCCGGGGCCTCCCCCCCGGCACCTCCACGGCTCCTCCCAGGCGGGTCGCACGCTTGTGCTCGCTCTGGAAGTGTTCACACATCATCCCCATTTCCAGGTTTCAAACGTGTAAAGCACAGCAACTGCATCTTTTTAAAAAAAGTGTGGCACTGCTCGCTTGGAAACAATTTTTTCACCTATTTTAAGTCGACCACAGTCCACTTCCTCGCTTTCCAGAAACACACACACAGCAAGTGTGCGACAGCCACGGCGTCAGCCAGGAGGCCCCTCACGGCCGCACGAAGACTGCTCCCTCTGCGCGTCCCCAGCGAGCAGCAGCAGCGATAACGACCACCGACCACCACCACCGACCACCACTGTTCACTCCTGACGCAGAGCAGAGCGTCGCTTACTTCCGGCGGGAAAGCAGAGTGCGCAGCATCGCCAACTGGACGAGCAGCGGAGCGGGGCGCCTGGCTTGGAGGGAGGGACGGGCAGGGAGCAAGGCCCCCGCAACGCTGCCCGGCCGTGGCTCCACTCACGCACTTGCTGGGGCGGGGCTGTGGGCCTGAAAATCCGATGTCGTCAGGCAGGCAGAGGCCAGGGGCACAGTTTCTGCCATGTTAACTCGGAAACTCCCTCTAGCAACGCCTCTCCGCTGCCAGCAGTGCCTGGGCCAGCCGGACGTCATGCTGGGGCTCCGCGTCCCCCTGCCTGGACTGTCCCCCTGCCTCGGGCACCACTTGCCACCGTGACCTCCTCACTCGATGCATTAGCTTGGGAAACAGAAGGGACCAGGCACAGGACCATGTGCCGCCGCCTGGCTCTGCAGCGTTCTCCTGGGTCGCAGGGTCTCCGCAGGCCGTGGCTGCTGCCCTCCTAGCACTGGAGGGCGGCAGGGCATGTGGGGTCCTGGCATCCTGGTGGCTTCCAGACCCCTGATGGTGCACAGTGAATTTGTTGACACCATCGACCCATCCTGTCCCTGGAAACGAGCTGTGCTTGTGCTGGAGTCTGTGCCCTGGTCCCCTGGGCCTCGCAAGGACGCTGCCTGGTCAGGTACCTGTGGAATGTGTGTCTTCTGTTCTTATTTCTGTTTTTCCTTTCAGATTCTCTCCAGTTTCTGTTTGAATCCCAGGAGCCTCCAGGGAATTGGTGAGAACCCACCCTCGGTCCCTGGCTGGTCTCTGGGATGTTCACGGGGCCTCCAGCTGCAACTGAGGGTCTGCCCCCTTGGGGGTGGCGAGCAGGCCCCTGGTTGTGCGTCCTGTCCAGGAGGCCTGCCCACCCCGGGCCGGGCAGGGCTCCCCTTCTTCCCTCTCCAGTTGGCCTTTAATTTGTCTGGAATCACAGTGTGAAGTCGGGATCTCAGGTATCGATTTTCCCGCCCATCGATCGACTGCTGTTTGTTAAACGTTCAATCCTCTTCCGTCACTTCATGGAGCACAGAATTCCCCAAATCATGTGGCCCCAGGCCCTGCCCCGCACGCCTGCAATCAATGCGACTTTCCACACAGACGCCCTTCCCGCTGACGATTCCTCTAAGACCAGCTCAGCTACCTTCGTGTTCTGCTCCCATCTTTTTTTTTTTTTCAAAAGATTTATTCATTTATGATAGACATGGGGGGGGGGTGCAGAGACACAGGCAGAGGGAGAAGCAGGCCCCATGCGGGGAGCCCGATGCGGGACTTGATCCCGGGTCTCCAGGATCAGGCCCTGGGCCGAAGGCAGGCACCGAACCACTGAGCCCCCCAGGGATCCCCCTGCTCCCATCTTAATCGCCGTATCATCTAGTCGTGTTGCACAAAACATCCTGTTTTCCCTTCTAATTGGAGTAACTTTCCGCTTATGCACACATTTGAAGACAAAAGGCCATACTCAAGAGACCCCGAGGGTGCAGCCAGCGGGCCCCCTTCCTGCCCAGGACGTAGCGCTCCCGGGAGGAGCGGCGGGCGCTGAGGGGCCAGGACCGGCCTCCCCGCCGTCCTCTCCCGCCCTCAGGAGGCCTCGGCTGCTTCTGCCGCTAAACATCCTCAGAAACCAAGCCCGTGGGGGCCCGTGCAGGCGCCTGGGGAGGCCCCTCGAGCGTGGGCAGCAGGACACGCGGGGGTCCAGGCCCGCAGCACGGGCCGGGGAAGGAGGCGGCCGGGAGCCTGCAGGAGGGAGGGCGCCTCGGCCCAGAGGCTGGCACGCGGCGGGCGGTGCGGGCGGTGCGGGCGGTGCAGGTGATGCAGGTGATGCAGGTGATGCAGGTGCTGCGGGCAGGGCGGGTGCGGCGGGGGGGGGCGCCGTCCGCAGGCGCAGGTGGGCCGGGGCGTCCCGCGGGCCCGTCCCAGGCTGTGGCGGGGCAGGCGTCCGTGGCGGGCGGGCCCAGCGGCGGCCCGCGGCTCCCCGACCAGCGACCAGCGACCAGCGACCACCGCAGGCAGGTCCCGCCGGCGCAGGAGCAGGTCCCCGGGGTCACGGGCCGGGCCGCCCACGTCCTCCGCGCGGCCTCACGCCTCTCGAGTGCGCTTCTCTTCACTCTCTTTTCAGATATTTTTGAGAAAAACTAAACCACGGCGACGCCCCGGCTCGGCTCGCGCCCGCTGGGGGGCACCGCGGGCCGCAGCCGCGACACCTCGAGGTCAAGGAGCCCCGACCCGAGGCCTCGCTTCCGGCGAGGGGGCGGGGCTTCGGGGACGGGGCGGGGCGAGGCTCCGGGGGCGGGGCTTCGGGGACGGGGCGGGGCGAGGCCCGGGGACGGGGGGCGGGGCTCCGGGGAACGACGCCCGCCGCGCAGGTGCCGGCCGCCGAGGGGAGGGCGTTCGCGCCCGTTCGCGCCCGTCCCCGCCCGTTCCCGCCCCCGGGAGCCACGGGGAGCCCGGCCCGACCCCGAGGCCGCTCGCAGGGCAGCGCTCAGTCCGCCCCCGCGACGCCGACCGCGTCCAGGTCCGACCCCCGACGGGACGGGACGGGTTTCAGGAAGCGCAGGGGCATCCGGCCTCCAGCGTCCCGCGGCCCGCCCCGCCCCGCCCCTGCCCCCCGCCCCGCCCCGGGGACCCGCGGGTCCTCCCAAGCTCTCCTTAGAACCGGAGACCCGACCGGGCTCCCGCCGCTCCCGTGGACGTCAGGGCCCGCGCTCATTCGTAACCCCCTCCCCTCCCCTCCCCTCCCCCCCGCCCTCCCTCCCCTCCCCCCTCCCCCGCCTCCAAAGGTCGCGGCAAGACGGAGGGGCTGTCAGGGCGGAGGCAATCACCTGAGTGCCAGGCCGCTGCCCTCCCGCGCTCACTTTTAATTTCAATAGAGTGCCATTTGGACCAAGAGAAAAAAGTTGTTTTAAAATTAATTACCTTGTCAGACGCTATTATGATTAAAAAGTAGGCCCACATCAATATCATGCGCCTAATTCAAAAAGAGAATTACAAGAAGAGCCATAAAAATCAATTTTTTAGGCCTTGAAAACAGAGTCTCGCCGTGTTTTGACAGGCGATTCCATTACGTGACAAGCCACGCTGACATGTGCCGTGTCCCGGAGGCCGCTCAGGAGGGGCCACGCGAGTCCCCAGGAACAGGCCACGTCCATCCTCCGAGCATGGAGACGACGTCCCAAGGGAGTGGGGCTCCCGCTGCGGACGCTGGTGCCGCGGCTGGTGGCTCTAGGCACGTGGCACCGACAGCGCGGGGGGCACACAGACTCGTGTCACCCCGAGAATCTGGCACAGTCTGGAAAGGAGGCAGGCGCCAGTCGGTCCAGGCCGCGGGCTCGCTCCCCTGGCTTTCCCCTTTCATCTATGGCACACGCAGGGATCACACACGGACACGGGGTGACCAGCATCTGCACTCGTTCCCGGATCCACACGGACCACAGCCCCTGCTCACGCGGTTCTAAGCAGCCACAACACCCACCCGGAGGCTCCCACACAGGGTGGAGCTTCTGCGGTTTGCTGCACAGGCGTCTAAGCTGCTCTTACTGAGCAGACCAATCTGTTTTCCCTTCTAGTGACGGACAAAGATTTTCCACAACCTCCATGGGCATGTGGGACGTGTGTGGGGCACGTGTGGGGCACGTACAGGGCACGTACGGGGTGTGTATGGGGTCAGCAGCTCTCAGGAGGACAGTTGCCCAGACAGGACACAGGCCAGCACCAGGGAACCTGCGGAGGTTTGTGTACAAGGCTCTGAGGCAGACAGAGGATCTCACAGATGGATGAGGGGGTGTTTGAAGGGCCCGTGCCACCGTCAGGGCACCCACAGGCCTCAACGGCCCCTTTGGTGTCAGGCAATGCCCCAACAACGCACCTGCCCAAGGGGCACAGTGACGGCTGCTGACCAGCCCTCCCAGGCCAGGGCATCTGGCGGGCCTAGTGGACTGAGGCCATGGCACCCGAGGGCCCCAAGGTGGGGAGCTCCGTGGCTCGGCCCCAGGGAGCCATGGCAGGTACGGCAGGTAGCCCTCAGAGAACCGGCTGTAGGCATCAGCATGTCCCTGGTTTGAGGGCAGCCGCTGGTGCTGGAGGCCCAGGTGGCCCACGATCCCTGTCGCAGGCATGGGATCGGCTGGAGCAGCCACAGCACGACTCGTGCTCTCACTGGCGATACTGGAATCACAAAGTCCGCTCTTTCCTGCTACCTGTCTCCTGCCCCCCACACCCCCCCCCCCCCGCCGGGAACTATCGCCACATTTCCAAAACCTGCCTCTCATCCTAGCAGCTGGAGCCTGAGCCAGCTGTTAGCAAGAGACCCTGAGGCCCTGCTGAGCCCAGGTCTGTGTCCCTCCCCCAGATTCTCAGGTCGAGGCCCCGACGCCCCTGAGGTTGGCCATGGGCCAGTCACGGCATTGGGGGTGACGAAGGTGAGATGGGGTCTGAAGGGTGGGGCGCCCTGGGGAGCAGACACCAGCATGCTCTCCTCCTCGTGCAGACACAGCAGCCAGGTAGCCGCGTGCCCACCAGGCAGCGGCTCCTCACCAGGACCCAGGCAGCTGGCACAGGCTCTCGAGGCTGCGAGCAGTGAGCGTGTCGTTGCAGCCACGGGTCTGTGGCACTCTGCATAGCAGCCTGAGATGACGAGACAACCTGAGCCCCCTCCCGGGCCTCGGTGTCCTCGCCGCCACTGCGACGGGGCCCCTCACGCCAGGATTTCCCAGTGATCAAGTCCCTGGTCCTCCTGCCCACTGTCCCCCAGCAGCAGCCTCTCCCGGGGGCAGAGCTGCAGGGCGCTCGCTCGCTGTGAGCCTCGGGCGGGGCTCCTGCTCAGGTTCCTGCAGCGATTCTCATTGTCACACCCATTTTCTACGCTGAGAACCACCTCTCGAGCCGCTCAGATACCACCACGAACCAGACCATCGGCACAGGAGATCTTGAGTGTCCGTCGGGACAAACGAGAGCCAGTCTGGGAGAGCCGACTATGCCTCGGAGGCCTTCGCCACCAGCAAGTGCAGCAAGCACGGGGAATTGCGAGCCACGCCAAGGACGCCCGCAGGATGCCCAGCCGCAGCTCGAGACGTCGTCCTGTTGGCAAACACGGAGAACAAGCCAAACGCCAACGTAGTGGTCGAGTGCGTAGGCGGCAAGTGCGTGACGAGTCCCGGAGCGGAAGCTGGATGGAGGCTCCGTGCAGAATGCCCCCGGCGACGCTCGGCACATGCGGCTGAGGTGCTTCCAGAGGCTTCCACGTGTGGAGGGGCACATGGCGCAAACGTGTGTGGCCAAGGCCTGCACGGGTGTGCACAGGACACACAGACAAGGGGCGGCGGCACCCACACGAGTGTCAGGAAAGGAGGGCTGAGGACGCATGAGCCACACGGAGACACCAGAGGTGGCTGAGCCGGGGCAGGGCGCGCGCTGTCCTTGGCGTCTTGTATGCTCTTCTGGACGCTGGGATTTGTTTTCAGTGAAGTAAAATAAAGGACAGATCACAGACCACGGCGACTGAGACGTAAGGGACACTGAGCTCATTCTGCTGGGTCTGCAACTGGACTTCACGCGTCCTCACTGGGCGTGTTCCTACCCGGCACCGTGAGCACGCAGCGGCCCAGGGCCTACGGGCTGGGCGGGGTCGAGGGCGCTGGCCCCTACAGCTCCACGCTGCGTCACGCCCACGCGACAGCGGCCACCGCGGCCTCCAGGCTCCAGGCCTCCCTGGGCACTCAGAGCAGGGAACCAGGTCGCGGGAGGCAGCTCTGCGCCTGGCCACGCGGAGGGGGTGTCCCGAATGACCCAGGTCTTTAGCCGTGCTCGCCTTTGCCTGGAGACGCAGCGGCTTTTCTTCTGCCCGCTGAACAGCCAAGCGAGTTCTGGGAACGGCCTGAAGAGAAACGTTTAGGTTGGAGGGGTCTTTGAGCAGCTGACAGCTGAGTGATGGCCGCCCGGGAGGCCACAAAGGGAGCGGGGCGGCGGGGCGCATCACGTCGCCTCTCCCTGGGAAACTAATTGCTCCCAATTGTTCCGAGCAACATTATTTTTCTGGCAATCATTTCCTTTGAATGCCCAAAATGAGCATGAAACAGCTCTTTTGCCTGGACATAAAAGTTAAATGTCCCAATGTTGATCAAATTAACTTGAGCGCCGGGACAATGGACTGTATTTCTGAGAAAATAATGGGGGGACAACGGGGCGCTTCATGCCAAGATTTCACAGTTGTAATGTAGAATGTTCTGTTGAACTAGGCCAGGCCACGTTTCAAAGGGGAGACAGAAGAGCCCTGTCACTTGTGGAAAAAAATCTCATTTCATGGCCGAAAGCTTGGGGAGACGTCAGGAAGTTCTGGCGCTGGCAGCTCAGGGAGGACGGTGCTCCGAGGTCTGCTCCTCTTCCACCCCAGGACGCTCCCCAAGTGCTCGCCCGTGTGTGCAGGAGGCGCACCGACCCATCCCCAGGGCGGCATGGAGGTGAGGCGCTCCGGGGAGGACGGGCCCCAGGGTGCACACAGGCCTCCCAGACCCGCACTCCCTGTTAACCAGGGGTCGCCGCCTCTAACGTCTCTTGAGGTTAAAAGCAAAACATTTGTGAACTGCACAAAAAACACGGAGATGATTATTTGTAATAAAGCCCAGAGGACCCCATGGGCTGCGCTTTGTTAACACAGGGTCACCCTCGGAAGTCTCGACGGGATTCCTTCCCAGGAGTCCCAGGCTGCGGCCAGCGTCGGCCCAAGGGCCATATCCTGCACGAGTGCTCCCTGGCGCCCACGGCTGGCACGGCTCGGGGGTTACACACTTCCGAAGAGTTTGTCTCTTCAGTTTTGTTAAGGTAAGTTTTTAGTTTGGAATAAACTGAGATTTACAGAGAAGTTGCACAGGCAGCACCAGGTGCCTCTCAGTTTCCACCCAGGCTTCCCACCCCCGGCGCTGGGGGCCGGGGCGCCAGGCTGCTGTGCCACCTCTGCCCGGCCGACGCCACGGGGAGACGACGCCGGGAAAGGCAGGCGCCCCTCTCAGGAGCCTCCTTGCCGTCTCCCCGCGTCCCCACAGAGCGCGGCGGACAATGCTCCCAGAGGTTCCCAACGCCGTGAATGGGGCACTGTTGGTGGCAGCGTCCATTCAAAGGGCCAGCGTGGCATTGTCTTCCCAATCGGCAGAGCAGAATGCAGTCTGCTGGTGGCTGCCAAAAGGTTAGCCGCCCCGATGAAAGGAGGGCCCGTTATTCACCGCGGCTACAGAGCTGCCCTTTGTGCCGGGCGGCCCGGCCCTGCACGCCGGAGGTCCGGATCTGCGGCTGGCTGAGCTCCCCACAGAAGCGATTCATGGGAATGCAAAGTCGCAAAAAAGTGCCCCGAAACCCAAAGCCTGCTTTCCCGGAGGCCCTAGAGGAACGGCGGTCTGGGGCAATGACACATTTAACGGCAGAGCCCGGTGACAACCTGACTACAGGCCCCAGGACCAGATTGTTCGGGGATATGTCTCGGCCCCCAGACGCCGCGGGAGGTCCCGGCGCGTGGGTGCAGCCAACACAGAGCCCGTCGGGCCAGGAGGGCCACACATGGCTGTGCCTGGACCAGCCTGGCTCCCGGACCGGGGCTCACTGTTGCACCTACAGCACCGCAGGCAAGCGGTCTGGAGCAGGGAGCGGCCCCCGGCCCCTTCGTGCCGAGCCCCCGCCAGAGCGCTGCTCCCCTGCACCGGACGCACCTGCACGTCCCTGTCGTTTTTGCTTCTGCGACTAGACGGCCAGGCGCCGGCAGGTCAGTGCCCGCCCGAGTATTGGTGCCTGGGTGGTGCCGGCATTCTCACGGCATAGACACAGCACTGCTGAGGCCGGCACGTTGGGGGCCCTCCAGAGTGGGCCCGGGAGAGAGCCAGGGGCGGGGAGCCCCGCCGCGGGCGGTCATGGGCCGGCACGCTGGGATGCGGCTGGGATGCGGCGCCAGGCCCCACCCTGCATGCCCGGACCTCAGGTCGGCATGGGGCCCAGCTCCAAGAGCGCCCAGCCTGGGTCTGGGAGGACCCCCAAAGAGCAGCCAACACAGAACCTGTCCTGGGTTAAAGGCCAGGCCCTCAGCGAGCAGGACCAGCAGCAGCAGCAACCAGACCCCACGTCCCACAGTCGTGGCTCCTCTGTGCAGGCCGGCAGGTGGCAACAGGACCAGGGTGCCCAGACAGGTAAGGTCCCTGGAGGTGAACGGACGGCCACTGTCCCACACCTTCCAGCTCCCTGTCCAGAGCACGTCCCTGCTGGGCCCCGTGAGCCATCCTGAAGGACCATGCATGTGTCAGGTGAGGCCCCATGCAGGCCGGGGCCAGGGCCAGGGCTGAGCTGGGGGCCGGGGGTGGGGGGGTGCTGGGTGCAGGAGGAGGGGTCAGAGGTCAGAGTCTAGTCCTTGGCATGTTTATGCGGATGCGTAACTCCGTGCCCTCGCACAGACACAGAGGTGGGGGTGGCAGGGACCCCAGGAAATTTGAGATTGCCGGGGCAGATGTGGGGAGATCCTGTCAGCAGTGACCGCTCTTGCAAGGTCAAGTGGGTCACTGGCATCATGCAGGCGGGGGAAGCTGGTAGGGGAGGGCGTGGGTCTGAGGTCCGGGGAGGACAGCCCCACAGACGCAGGCTGCCAGGCTGAGCCTAAGCGAGAGGTCCACCTGCAAACCCAGGGGGACGCTGGGCCAGGACCACACGTACCCTGTCAGTCGGGGTGCGAGGGGCGGCCTTTCCTGCCCAGATGCCTGCCAGCCCCGACCCTGCAGAAGGTCACACAGCAGGGTCACAGGCAGCTGGCAGGCCTCCCGGGTCCAGAGTATGAGGCTCTGAAAACCAGCAGGAGGGAGAGTGGGGGCGGGGTGGGCAGGGCCCGGGCCGCAGTGGGCGAAGCCAGGGGAGCCGGAGCCCAGCAGCACCCAGAGCGGCGCGGGTACCGGGGCCACGGGAGGCCCGTCTATGGCCAGCAGAGCGCGGGCCACGGCGTCTCTGAGCCCTCGGCCGACACGTAACACTTCAGCTGACATCTGAGGACGTCCTCTTACCTTCCCCACGACGTGGAAGAGAAACTAAGACCACCCACCCACCTCCGGGTCCGTCTGGCAGGGTCTGCTCAAGCTGTGACACGGGGGCCAGGATTTGGGGCAACATTTTTGTATTGCACTGTATTTTGGCAAGTTTCGTATTTTGGCAAGTAGAAAAAAAACATGAGGGTAAGTGAGTTAAGAGAGAAAGAGCCAGCGTCCTTGGAGGAGGGGCGGGGGCACGTCCGGCACCTACCTGTCCAGCACGTAGCCCAGGGCCTTGTGTCGGATGCCCGAATACACCGAAGGGCTCGTCTCCCAAGCAACCAAATTGGAAGCATCGTGAAAAAGATGGATGTTGACCAAGTCAAAGGCACTGCGGAGAGAGAAGGAAATGGTGACAAAGGGCTGGGGCTGCAGGGGCGCCTGGCGTGGCCCAGGTCCCTGCGGAGATGTGGGGCCGGGGCCCGGGGGTCGCAGAGGGGAGCACCTCCTGCACCCACTCCCGTCCTCCTCAGCCACCTGGGTCGACCCAGAGCACGTCCCCTGCCGGGTCAGAGGGGGTGCATGCGACCTCAGGGCCAACTGAGAAGGGGCTGTTTCCTGTCAAGGAAAAGATGTGACATGATTGCAGAAACCTTCCTCGAGCCCCAGGAGGAAGGAGGAAGAAGGAAAAGAGGAGAGAGGAGGGAGGAGGGAGGAGGCAGTGGAGGGAGAGGAGGGGAGGAGGGGAGGAAGGGAGAGCCGCCCCGAGGGCCCCGGGGAAGGCACGGTGCCGACTGCAGGGGTGGCTGAGGGCCCACCCGGGACGGGCCACCCCGCAGGCACCCAGTGCCCCCACCCCGCCCAGGCGTGCGCTCAGCAGGCCACTCCCGGGACCCACTGGCACTAGGACCCTAAGACCCGTGGTCCCTGGCAGCTCGTTAGGAAAGCTGTGGCAGCAGGGGTGGGGCCGCGCTGTCGGAGACCAGGCCCGAGGGTCGGCCTGGGGGGGCTGCCCACCGCCTCAGGGACCCTGCATCACACGGAGCCTCCGTGAACAGCGCGGGCCGAAGCGTGGGGGCGGCCGGGGCGCTGACGTCAGGGCGGCTTCTGGCGGCACGTGTGCCCACGCCGCCCGGCGGCACCATAGCCAGGGAAAACATTCCGAGGTTTACGAAGCGGGGATAAACAGCAGCAGGTACACGTACCAGTCCGCCACGCACCATCTTGTCCGGACGAAGCCTTTTCTCGACCATTTGCACTGAAAAACAAGTGGGTCGTACAAGTGAGCGAGCGTAACAGAGGAAGGGGACGGAGCCTCCCTCACACCCGGGGACACCCAAGGCGCCTCCCCAGCCAGGCAAACCGCTCCTCTTAGCGCTACAGGCTCCTGCAGGAAGAAGCGGAGCGAGCGCCCGGGAAGGGCAGAGCGTCCCACGGAAGGCCGGCCGGGCCCCACGCTCAGCCACGCGGGAGGGGAGGCAGCGGCGACTCCAGGCTGGCAGGGGTGAGGCGCCGCCGAGCAGAGGAGCAGAGGACGGCCTGCCCGCGGCCTCCACGAAGGCCCTGCCGCGCGAGCCCGAGAGCCGCCTGTGTCTGGACGCCGGGAGAAGGCTCCTGCTTGCTGGTCCCGGGGCGGAGAGGGGTCCCCACACCCACACCCGTGGGGGCTGCTCACCGCCAGGCGCTCATGGGCCCCCGAGCAGTGCGGTGACTGCCCCGTCGAGCACGCTCATGACGGCCGGCACGGGGGAGTGTCACACTGCCCCACACGGGAGCCGTGGCCAGCTGGGCCACAACACGGCAACCGTGTCCCTGAGGAGCCGGTGGTTCCTGTGGTGACGCCCTGCTGGGGGTGTCCTCAAGGTCCCTACGGCCTCCAGGTGCCAACCCTGGAGGCCCCTCGTGTGCGGCCCCGCAGCCCTGGAGCCCCCACTGCCGAGTGTCCAGTGCGCAGCACCCTCCCCGCCACCGCCGCCACCCTCGCCAGGCCGAGCCAAACACCCACTCCCGGCCCTGAGCCGTGTTTTCCCTCTTCTCACAGACCCACCGACGCTCTGCAGGTGCCGGCACGCACGCTCCGGAGCCTGGGCCTCTGCTCCCCGACTGTGCCCACGGGACCCAGGCGGGTGTGGGGGGAGACGGGGGCCCACCCCGCGCCCAGAGGAGCAGCACGCCCGGGATGGATGCGCAGCAGGAGAGTCCGCGTCCCCACCGGGCGCCGAGCCCTGCTGCTGAGACCCCAAGCTGAATTTAACACGACCACTGGTTTCACTTCCGTTAAAATTGGAAGGCATTTGTGAATTTAATCTAATTAACCAAAATTTAATTATTGTTCTCAATTTTCAGTTTTGTGGTAACTGAGGTCTCTCCGTATACGTAGACGTGTACGTGTGCCTTCAACACTGCACGTGTGTACCTTTCTAGGTGTTTAAATTGTCCACAATGATGGAGCGTTACCGTCACTAACAGAACACACACGTGAAACAGGACACAACGTGTTACTTGTTTATACAACATCGATTTGTGATCGCTGTAACTTCAGGATCCTTAACCAGGTTTCAGATTTTTAACTACACTGCAAGTAAATCTCAAAAAAAAAAAAAGTTTAGCAGAATACCTATTTTAACTAAATGCACAAAATATACTATTTTTGAAGTAACTTTGTCATCACAATTACAAACGTGTCTACGCTGCATTTCTGAGTAACCGCACAGCATGAAAAAGCAGGGCCCCAGCCTGTGACACCCTGACCTGTCCTCGGGCGGCCGGGCTGCAGCAGGTCCTTCCCGAGACCCCCTGCCCCCGAGGGCCGGGTGCGCGGTCACGGCAAGCGCTGCTGCATCGCGGCCCGACCGTCAGCTGCCGAGAGCACCGGCTCCCGGAAGGAAGGGCCAGGCCCGGACTCTCCCTGAGGCCCTTGCCGGGCCCCGAGCGGGGTCGGTCACCTGGGCCACGCCGGGCCAGGCCGCGGCCAGGGACACACCCAATCACCCGAAGGTGTGAGTGCCCGCCCAGAGGGGCCTCCCTCACAGCCCTGTAGTGGAAACACACACGCGTGCTACCCGCACACGCACACAGGCCCACAGCTGTCCTGCACCCGGGAACCTGGTGCCTCGGTCCCAGGCTGTGGGGTCCCTCCAACGTCCGCCGGCCCGTTTCATCCCATCTTCCTGCTGAGACCCGCTGGTGGGCGGGCGCGGGGGCCGTGGCAGGGTCCCGCCCCGCCTGCAGAGAGGCTGTCGCCACGGAATGAAACCACGTCACGCGGGCGGGGGCACCGCCACATCGCTCACCTTGCAATATTAAGTCCCTGCTCAGACCCCCTGTTAATAGGATTCCTTTAGCCAGCAGATGGATGGCAAATGCAGGACGGTTCATCCACTAAAGGACGGCATAAATCAGCGCGGAGAAAGGGAGGCTGTGGGGAGGTTATCGGCACGCAGCCTTGCCCGTGAAAGGCCCGCTTTGGAGCATTAGTGAAATTAATCCATCTTTCATAAGAGCTCGGAGCAGTCCCCGTGATCTATGGTAACAACCAATTTCTCACCACAGGCAAGGGGAAAAAAACGCCTCGGCCCCGATCGACTACACAAATCTGCTTTTTAAAAATGGTCTCACATTATCTGGAGTGCTGCTCCCAGAGGCAGCATTTGAAATTCATGCCGAGCCAAACGCACCCATAAATCAGCAGGGAAAGTTTTGTTAGTTTTATATGCAGTGGGCTGTAATTATTTGGAATTGCATTATGGCTCCATCATGGTAATTACATTTAGATTATCCGTAAGTGATGGCAATAAAAGAAGAGAAATCAGGCTTAGAATAATTCCCTCCCCCAAAACGCGTGCAAATCCAGCTCAAGGATTGGCTCGGAGGCACGAGAGCAGGGCTGGCGCCGGGCGGGCACGCGCCCCTGCAGCCCCCGCCACGGGCCCCACTGAGGCACCCGAGAAACACGTCACCGGTGTCTAACTAGGTGTCTCCTTGTCTTAGTTTCGCCACGGCCCCTCGCCACACGCGCACGTGCCCAGGCCGTGGGGACCAGGCGCCATCTCTAACGCAGCAACATCACGTCCAGCCAAACAGGGAGGGTGACCCCGCTGCTCTCCAGCAGAGACTGGGCTCTGCCCCGCGACACCCCGCCTCTCCTTCTAGAAAACCTTCCCTTGCCTGCGGATGGACGGTGGTCGCCCTGCAGCCAGGTCTGCGTGGGTGCTGGGACTCGGACCCCCCACTTCTCCCACAGGAGGGAGGCGGCCACTGGCCGTCACCCCCGCAGAGCCACCAGCACCTCAGAGAGGACGGCGGACTGGCCTCAGACGGAGGCCCCCGGGGGTGGCTGCCCGGACACGTGTGCAGGAGGCAGGACACCACAGCCCAAGCCCTGGACTTTGTGTGGACCCACCCACGCACCAGCCCCCCAGCCCCACGCCTCTCACCCGCACGGCCTGGGAGTGGAGGGAAGAGTCGGGACCTGGGCCAGGCGGCGGGGCCCCCACGCGCTGCGGTATAGGGGCCCAGGAGACAGCCTGAGGGCCGGGGAGCCGGGAGCCCCCAGGAGGCCTGTTGCCCTGCAGGACGGACAGAGCGTCTGTGCCGGGGGCTCAGCAGGCTCCCGGCTCCCCCGCGGGGCATCCTGCGTGGGGCCCTGCCCTGCTCTGTCCTCCTCTGGCACCAGGGGGACGCGGGGCCGTCAGAGGCCTCTTCTCTGGGTGCATCACAGCTCACGGCTGACCGAGCCTGACTCCGGGCACCTCCAAGGACCTGGGCTCCAAGGACGAGGACACAGGTGTGCGTGGGGGCGCAGGAGCGGGAGGAAGAGGGACCTGGGAGGTGAGCAGTGCGGCCAGGTGTCCGCCGTGCACGGGTGATCAGGGCCTGTCCTGCCCTCGGAGCGAGTGTGCACCACGCAGCAGACACCAAGGCCCCGCTGCACCAGGCGTCCCTGGCTCCCCCGTGCACACGGAGGTGCGTGGCTCTCCCACGCGGGGGCCCCTTGCTCCTCAGCAGGCGCCAGTGCACAGCCTGGGCGCAGGCAGATGCCGTCAGCAGATAGCACGGCTGGGGGCGGCCTCAGACCTCCCCCACCTGCCCTCATGTGGTCACCCCCGCAGGCCCCCAGAGTCCTGCCTCTCCCGGGTGCACCCCCACTGTGTCCACTCCTTGCGGGGGCCCACGCCACCGGCTGCCAGGCTCCAGGTGGTGCCCCCCCGACTGGGATGTGCTCTGGGCCAGGGCGCAGGAGCCGGGCAACCCCAGATCTCTGCTGCAGTCGCTCGGGCTGACGGAACAGCGGGAGAGGCAGCTGAGTGGGGCCCGGGGGCTTCTCAGCCACTGGGCGCCATGGGACACCCTCCGTGGAGAAGACGCAGGGAGACCTGCTCCCAAACCTCCCCGAGCACCAGTTAGAGCTCGCTCTCCCGGCTGCCCACGGCCAGAAACCCGTGGCGGCCCTGCCACCGGCTCTGCAGCCCACCGCCTCCACTAGGGCCCACGGTCACTCTCGGTGGCCCCGCTCAGCTCTGAAGCTGACTCTGTGGCCCCCAGCGCCTCCCAGGGGACAGCAGCTGGGGCAGAAGTTCAGGGAACACTGCCAGGGTTCAGTCAGCTGCTTCCAGAGCCTTCCAGCCACGCCGCAAGCTCAGGAGGAGCAGGGGCCAGCGGGGGCTGGGGCAGCCGGGACAGAGGCCGGCCCCGACACCGCGTCCTTGGCTCAGGGACAAGGGATGAGGAAGCTGCGCCCGGCGTGACAAGCACACCCATCCTTCACCGCGGCGGCCACAATTCCTTCACCCCGGGCTGGCGTCGTAAACTAGTTAATACAGTTGTGGCCTTGCTGGAAATCAGCTCCAACGCGGGTGGGCGTCTCCGCGGAGGTGGGCGGTCCTCTGCAGAAGGGACCTGGTGGGGCGATCCTTCTTGCCCAGGGCCGACCTCCGCTGGCGGGGAGCTGGGCCGTGCAGGCGTGTCGACACCCCGTCCCCACGCTTCGGGCACGCTTCGCCGTGATTTTACAGACCACAGAGGGCACGGTGAGCTGCTCGCTCTGGGTCGACGCGTGAATCACACGGGATTAGCGGTCACGGAGTTTAAGATGATCCGTGCAGCGTAACGACTGCACACCAACAGCAGAACGACACAGAAATGCACGAAACCCCAGTGGAAACAGATCCGCACGTCCTGGTCACTGCGTCTGCGCGGCGGGAGGTTAGGAGCCCCGCTGTCCCTGAGCGCCTGAGCTCTGCGGCGTCAGCACCCCAGGACCCGGGGAGGGCGCCCTCGGCTCCCGTGTGCGGCTGTGCCTCTCGCGGGCTGCCCCCCGAGGCTTTGCCTGCGAGACGGCGAGGGGCCCAGCCAGCACCCCGGCAGAGGGGAGCCCCCGCCCCCGCGCCCCAGCCGCACTGGCCGGGCCCACCCGCGCCCTCTAATGTTTGCTGGGAGGCCACCGGCCTCTCCAGCCCCAGTGAACTGGTATTTTCCTACCTCGTGTGGGGAAGGCTCCTTTGCCTGGAAATGATGGTTAGAGAACTTGGTGGTTCGTGTAACGACAGACACGACAGGTTCTCAGCCCCACCTCGGACCCCCCAGATGGACCCACGGGGGCCTCAGGACCTCCCAGAAAAACCGCCTGCTGGACACGTGGGCAGCTGGGACGCGACCCCCTGCCCCGAAATACGAGGCCTTGAGCTCCTCCATCCCACCACTGCTGAGGCTGCGGGCGGCCGGGGACCCACCTCGGGGAAGTAGTCCTGCGGGAACTTCTCCTTCTCCAGCATGGGCGTGCTCTCCAGCGTGTCCGAGTAGATCTCCTTGCCGGTGACTTTTTTATACTTCTTGGCTGGAAAAGAGCAAAGGGGGACACGAATGACCTCATGGCTACGCCCCACCCAACCGGAGCAACCCGTGGGGAGCTCGGGAAGCCCCTGGAGGGGAGGCCGCGCGGCTCCGGGGGCCGCCAGTGGCTCGTAAATTCCCACTCCACGACCCGGAGCCTGACACTCCACTTCATTATCCCGGAGAGCTTCCAGCCTGCAGATTTACAAGGGCTAATTGGCCTCCTCTGTTAAAACTGTGAATATATTTAAGACGGCTGCAGAATAACCATTCACTCATACCTTAATACGAATTTACTTAATAACATCGATTTCCTCCCCACATGCAGCCGACATCACTCATGTCCGGGGAAGAGCAGTTTTTCTGTGAGGCTGAGGCACAGGGAATACGGTGTGGGGCGCTCTGGACTTCGCTGGGCACAGCTCCCTGGACCCCGCATCTGGGCTGACGCCCCTGCGGACAGGGCTCGGCCTCGTCCTTTCACACCCAGGCCCAGGCCCACTTCTTTCCCCCAATGGGTCACCCCACGCCCAGGGTGCGGTCTCACGCGTGGCCCGGTGGCGGGGGCAGCTGGCTTCCCCACAAGATACTGTGCAGGGAGCTCGGGCAGCAGCGGGCCAGACGCCTGCAGGGCCTGCTCCTGGGCCAGGAACACCTGGCACCAGGCGAAGCTCCTGCCAGGGGTGACGCCGAGCCGTGCTGTGTTTCTGTGGGGTCCGTGATCCTTGCCCCACAGCAGCCCCAAGGATCCACAGATGGGAGCGCAGAGCGGGAAGGAGGTTCATGCGCAATGTCTTGGGACGAAGCTCCGGCCACTGTGGGTGTCGGGGACAGTGAACCTCAGGTCAAAGCAAACCACGGCTGGTAAGGCCCGTGATAACCTGCCCCAGCAGCAGGAGACAGGATTTGGTGACTCAGGGAATTCAGGACAGAACAGTGACGTGGAGACATCCCCCAAAGGCAGAGCCGCACGCTCACTGTACCCACTGTCCCTCTGGTCTTGTTCTCAGACACGAGGATGATCACTGAGAGCACAGGTGCATGTGGTTCTGAGGCTAGTCCCCTGGTGTCCCCTCACCAGTCACCATGGCCTCCAGAGACCCCCTGGGGGAAACAGGACAAACCCCGTTAGTCAGGAGGCTGAGCCAGGGGGCAGGTGGGCACAGGTTGAGTAAAGGAACAAGTGGCCACCGCGTGGCCGTGACCCCGTGCCTGACACCCACCACCACTGGAAAGTGGTGCAGAAGTGTGTTAATCACCGGAGGCGGTTCCTGGAGCCACCCATCCACGTCCATGGCAGGACATTTATCAAACAGCAGCCCCGTGCGCCGTCACCACACTGGGGAGGTGCAAGTGCAAGCGCCCATCTGAGAGGGCGGCAGCCACCTGGCCCGACACAGGCTCTCCTCCGCGGGGCACCCATCCACGCCTGGGGAGGGCGGGCCTGAGCACCGCGAACTGCTCCCTGCGTGTCCCACCGGCAATGCGACGCTTCTCCGCGGCCTCGGCCTGTAGTGGCGGCTCCCCGGTCTTGCTCACCCGACTCCCTTTCTGCCACTGAGTCACCAGCAAAGGCCCAGCTCAGATGTCCCTCTGCAGCCTCGACCCTCCTGGGCTCTTCCTCCTGAGGCAGGACACCGGGCTGCCGGAGCACCAGTCCCTGAGCTGCAGGGGTGGACGCCCCCGAGGTACATGCTCCCAGGACCAGTCCTCCCAGGACAGGCGCCCACGGTCCTCCGTGGGCTGGGCGTGAGCAGGTGCACGAGCAGGGGCAGCGGTCGGAAGTGCCCCATGGCACTGAGGAAGGGCACAAGAGGCTGCAGGAGGCAGTTTTGCTTCAGATGCAAACCCTCGTTGCTTAAGAAAGAGGGTGGGACCGGGAGTGGAGAGCAGGCGGCCTTCGTGCTTCGTTAAGGAACAGACTACTTTTTGGAACAGTTTCAGGATAAAATCACTCGGGCGGGAAGCGGGTAAGCGCCCAGACTCCCCAAGTCCATCGGGCTCTCGACCCGCTGCACTGGCGCCCACGGTGTGCGGTTCCTGCGGAGGCCGGGGCTCGCCGCCTGCGCTGTGTCCCACTGTCCAGACGTGTCGGGGCTTTGCCCGCGCACCCGCCTCCCGCAGCCCCTCCAGCACCGTGTCCTGCCTGCACCTAGCCGCCACCTTGTCACCAGCACCCACCGCTTTCACTCAGAAATACACCTGAGGTGCCTGTGTTTTCTGTGGCTCAACGGCTCACTTCACTTTACTGGTCATATTCCACTGCAGGATGGACCGCAGGTTGCTGACCCACTCACCTAGAAAGGACACATTCTGGTTCCTTCCAGTTGTTGGTAATTATGAAAAAGAGGCTGTAAATATTTCTGTAGGTTTTTGTGTGGACGTAATTTGTCAACCCCTCTGGGTGACACACCAAGCAGCATATTTGCTGGGCGGCCTAGTAAGCCTCAGTTTACTTTGTAAGAAGCTGCCAAGCTGGCAAAGGGGTCGCACCACGTTGCACCCCAGCAGTCCTGGGTGGGAGCTCCCGCTGCTCCCCGTCCTCCTGGCGCCTGTACCATCAGCAATCTGGGTGTTGGCTGTCCCAACAGGTACGTGGAGGTCTCCTTACCCGTGATGTGGAGCCCACCTTCATAGTTTTATCTGCCACCTATTATACATCATCTTGAGTGAGATGTCTGTCGGAACTTTTGGCTCATTAATTGGGTTTTCTTATTGTTGAGTTTTAAGAGTTCCTTGCATATTTTGGATTATCAGCTAGTTTTTTTTTTTTTTTTGCAAATATTTTCTTCCAGTCTGTGGCCTCTCTTTCCATTTGTGCAGAGATTTGTAAATTTAATGAAGTCCAATGCATCAGTTTTCCTCACGAAATGTGGCATTGTATTTAAAAAGTCATTGCCAGACCCAAAGTAACCTAGTTTCTGTGTCACCTTCCAGGCATTTTATACTTTCATACTTTATACTTTGGTCTCTGATCCGCTTTCAGTTAACTTCTGTGAAGGTGTGAGGTCGGCTCTAGATTCAGTATTTTGCAAGTGGACGTCCAGTTGCTCCTGCACCACCTGCTGAAGAGATCATGTTTGCTCCACCGTCAAACATCCATCGACTATTTATGTGGGTCTTATTTCTGGGCCCTACTCTGTTCTGTTGATCTTTTTGTCTATTTTTTTCACCAACACCACACTGCCTTAACTACTAGAGCTTTTACAGTGAGTCCTGAAGTCGGGTAGCGTCAGTCCTACAACTCTGTTCTTCTGTCAACACCGGGTTGGCTGTTCTGGGTCTTTTGTCTCTCCACATAAGTGTAGAATCAATTTGCTGAGGTCTACAAAGTAACTCGCTAGAATTTTGGTTAACATTGCACTGAATCAATGGATCAGGAAGGGAAGAACCAACATATGGACAATACTGAGTTTTCCTGTCCATGAACATGGGATACTGCTCCACTTACATCCTCTTTGATTGTTTTCAGCGAGTTTTATAGTTTTCCTTGTATTAATCTTGTACATATTTCACTAGATCTATTTCTGAGTATTTCTTTTGTGTGTCTGCTGTTTTAGAGTATACCCCAGAGCCCCACTCCATGTTTTGGTTTGAATGCTTGGGTTTTGCAAACTGTCTTGTTTGCACAGCAAACTTTTACTAATTATTTACTTGAGTGATTCAGTGGTCTTACTTCTGTTATTTCTGAAATTGTTTTAAGTAATTTTTTTAGAGATTTTATTTATTTGACAGAGTTCTGAGAGAGTGCGTGCGCGCACACACATGCGTGCAGGGGCACATAAGTTGGGGGAGCGTCAGACAGAAGAGGGAGAAGCAGGCTTTCCGTGGAGCAGGGAGCCCGATGTGGGGCTTGATCCCAGGACCCTGGGATCATGACCGGAGCCAAAGGCAGATGCTTAACCCACTGAGCCACCCAGGCGCCCTTTTATTTCTGAAATTTTGACATAAGTATCTTGGGATTTTCTAGCTATCTTTCTGTTATTGATTTTTAGTTAAATTCCACTGTGGTCCAAAAGTATACTTTGTATGATTTCTGTTCTTTTAAATTTGTTGAGGAGTGTTTTATGGCCCAGAATGTGGTCTGCCATGGTAAATGTTCCACATGAACTTGAGAAGAATGTGTGTTCTGCTCTTGTTGGAGAGAATATTCTATAAATGTCAATTAGATCCAGTTGATTGATGGTGCTGTTGAGTTGAACTACGTCCTTCCCAATTCTCTGCCTGCTGGATCTGTCCATCTCTGATAGAGGGGCAACGAAGTCTCCACCTGTGACACTGGATTCATCCATTTCTCCTGGGAGCTCTATCAGCTTTTCCCTCCTGTGTTGGATGCTCTGCTGTTGGGCACACACACGTTAGGAACTGTTAAGTCTTCTAAAGAGAACTGACCCCTTTATCGTTTGTAATAAATAGGCTTCTTTATCCTCGATAACTCTCCTCGCTCTGCAGTCTGCTGTGTCTGAAATGATTTGCTACTCTGGCATTCTTTTGACTGGTGTTAACTGGCGTGGCCTACCTCTCTCCATCCCTTTACTTTCAATTTCACGTGTTAATGTGTTTTTAAGTGGGTTTTTAGTAGACAGCACATAGTTGGGTCTTATTTTGTTAACCATTCTGACGATTTCTGTCTTATAATTGGTGTAGTTGCACCACTGACATCTAAAGTGAACCTGGCTAAAGTTCAAGTAAGACTCCATATCGCTACCTTGTCCACCTATTGCCTCTGTTTCCTGTGTCTTTTTTGTCTTCTTCTTTTTTTCTGTAGACTTTTCTGGTTTAATTGAGCATTTTGTATAATTCCATGATTTCTTCTCTATTAACATGTCAACTGTATTTCTTTTTAAAAATTTTTAGTGATTGGGGCACCTGGGTGGCTCAGCAGTTGAGCATCTGCCTTTGGCTCAGGTTGTGACCCAGCGTCCTAGGATCGAGTCCCACGTCGGGCTCCCTGCATGGAGCCTGCTTCTCCCTCTGCCTGGGTCTCTGCCTCTCTCTCTCAATCTGTGTCTCTCATGAATAAAATATTTTAAAAAATAAAAATAAAAGTATTTAGTGGTTGCCAGAGCTGCAATATGCATTCACCACTGACCCAAGTCCACTTCCACGTAGCACATATTCCTCTACAGGGAGGACAGGTTCCCTGCCACAGAGCCCCCAGCTCCTCCCTCCCATCCCTCCTAACATCACTGTTACCTATAAGCTATAGCCACATGATACGTTGTTGCTGTTGACACTTGGAGCAAAAGTTATCTGTCAGATTAAGAATAACAAGAAATGAAATATTTTACCTTCGTTTATTCCTTCTCTTAACACTTCTTCTTTCTTAACGTAGATCTAAGTGTGCAATCTATAGCATTTTCCTTTTGTCAAATAAATTTTAATATTTTTTGACAGGTGGGTCTACTGGAAACAAATTCCCCCAATTTTTGTCTGAGAAAGTCTTTATTTCTCTTTAACTTTTGAAGGATAACTTTGCTGGATACAGAATTCTAAGGTTTTTTTCTTCTACCAATATAAATATTTCACACCACTGTCTTTGCTTCCGTGGTTTCCGATGAGAAGTGCGATGTACTTTGTATCCTCATTCCTTTCTAGGTCACCCCAACCACACCCCTGCTTCTTTCAAGGTCTTCTCTTCATCTCTGGCTTTCTGCAGCTTGAGTAGGACATGCTTATGTGCAGGTTATGGGCATCTGTCTGCTTGGTCATCTATGAGCTTTTTGGATCTGTGGCTTGGTGTCTATGATTAATTCTGGAAAAATCTGGGCTATTACTTCAAATATTTCTTGTTCCTGTCTCTCTTACGAGTGCTGCCTCTTAGTGCACATGCCTCACCTTCTGCACGTGTCCCACAGGGCTTGGACATCTTGTTCTGCTTTTGTGTCTTGTTTTCTTTCTCTCTTTACTTTTCAGTTTACAAAGTTTTCAGTGACACTGGCTCTGTCCTCAGCCGTGTCTAGGCTGGTGAGCTCGTCAAGGGCCTGGTGTTCTCTCTCTTTTGAGCTTTACCTTTTGATTCATAGAGTTTCCAACCTGACTCTTGTTACACATCTGCTCTTGCACGCTGTCCATTTTTTCCATTAGCGCCTTCCACATATTAATCAGTTACCTAAAATTCCCTGACAGCTCCAGATGGAGCCCACGTCCTAGTCTGGCTGCAAACGTACCTGTTCTCTTCACACTGTATCTTCTGTCCTTCAGTCTGGCCTGTAACTTTTGGTTGAAAGCAAAACATAAATAATTGGAAAAAGGAACTGAGGCAGATAGGACTTTGACGTGAAGCTTTGTGTTTCTCTCGTGAGGAGCTGGACTGTGGTTCCTGCAGGGGCTCAGAGGCTGAGATATCCTCCCCCGTCCGGTTCTTGTCTCCTCTGCCGTCGCTGTGCTCCTCCTAAGAATCCTTCCTGAGTAGGGGGCGAGCTTTGCGGACTGTCCACCATGACCCCTGGTGCGAGGATGGGCACTGCGGCTGGGTGGAGGGCGCTGTCCCACCATCGCTCGGGCCGCAGGGCCCGGGCGCAGCCTTCTCACGCGCTCTCGGCACCTCGGCCCCCTCAAGCACGGCAGCAAGGCCAGGAGGCTGAAGCTGTCCACCGGCCTCCCCTAGGCCCTGGGCCGCTCTGGTGACATGGCCGTCCTCGAGGGCAGGCCTTCAAGGAGAATGAGCAGCTCCTTCCCTCTCCCCCCACCAGAAGGGCCGGGGGCTCTTCTCTGACCTTCACCACGACAACCTGGTGGGGCTCCTGCAGGCAGAGCTCACCAGAGTGGGGGGGCCGGCCTCGGAGGTGCTCTTCTCTCTCAAGCGCCCCAGAGCCCCCAGCATTCTGCATCCCAGCTGCTCCCAACAGTGCCCCTTGCACAGGCTGTGGCTCCCGGGCTCCGCCCACCGGGCCCTCCAGACTGGGGCAGCTCTAGCTCTGTGGCCTCGCTTCTCGAGGGACCTACCAGGCTCACTCTGCCCTGGTTTGCTCAGCACCATCCATGCTCGTCAGGTGTTGGACCAGAAACTAGTGTCCCTCCCACCCCTTTTCGTCACACCTTCTGGGAGTCCTCAAATTTCTAAGTACTAAATTTAGGCTATTGCTTCTTAAAAACTTAATTCAAAATTTTCACAAATTTGAGACTGTTTCTGCTGTAACTTAAGTCATACGAGTGAGCCTTAAAGAGCGGGGCCCACAGCCTGGGGGCAGGTGTCCCCGCTCCCCTGAGCCCCGTTGTGCCATGCACCTGCGCCCGGCAGTGATGTCATGCTCGGCCACCGTGCGCCTCCAGAGGGAGCATGTAGTCCTGCCACAGACGTGCCCAGGCACGGTCACCACCACCGTCTCCACTCATCCCTGGGGAGGTGCTGGAGTGGGGCGTATCGGCTACTGTAGTTAGTTTCAAGCACACCACGGGCCAGCTGGGTGTGTCACGGCTCATCTGATTCAGTGATAAAACATGTATGGAAATGGTTACTCAAAAAAAGGAAGAAGTTCAGTAGACCCGCTATACACCCAAGCCTGACGTACATACAGGCTCATGAGAAGTGCAGCCCCGCTCCGCTTCCAGCTCCACCTGGAGCGTGCTGTGCCTGCACACCTCCCCTCTGCTCACTCTCGCCCACAGCCCTGCTGCTCCGGAGCACCACCCATGGGTGTCCAGCATCTAGTAACATCAGGGCAGTGGCCTCTAGCCTGTCTCTTGCGAGGTTTGCAAGGCTACTTACTCCCAAAAAGTCCCTGGGTGGGAAGTCAGTGCTTGTGTTTAAAACTCGGTAAAGAATCCTGAGGCAACAGGGCCGATGAGAAATCATCCTGCTGGCTGGAATCCTGTTCTTAGTGCTGATGAAATCACTACTCAAGCAATTTAGGGAAGACTGCTTCTCAATTTCATAAGAGGTGATCTGTCTCCTAAGTGAGCAAAGATAATGAATCTGAACAAACTGACATAATTAGTTGCTCTCCACAGTTATTACAACTTCAGTGACATCTCAAATTAATGTGATCTGGCTCAGGAGCCGACACGGAGTCAGAGTCACGTGTGGTGTGAAGGGGGTGTCGCACAGGGTGTGCACACAGACACCCACCGCCGAGCAGGTGGACGCAGGGCCGCTGGGCTCGGGGCCGCTGGCTCAGTGTGCGGAGACACAGAGACAGGAGCTTCTTAGGACGAACCTCCTCCACGAGCACAGGTGCTGGCCTAGAAATGCGGCCGGTTTTGCCCTCCACCGGCTACCATCAGCTCTTTTTAAAGACACCACCCTTGCGGGCTGGTCTCCATTCTTGCCCATTTGATACAGACACAGACACGAGACCATTCCTCGTCCTCTGGACTCCACTGCGTGAGAGCCAGTGCCACCTGCCGGCCCTGCTTGGGGAGCTGGCGGTGGGGGGGGGGGGAGGGGGGGGCAGGGGCTGGGGTCCGGGGCAGGGTCCGGGGTGGGGTGGGGTCCAGAGCTGGGGTCCAGAGCGGGATGGGATCTGGGATGAGGTGGGGTCCAGGGCAGGGTCCGGCAGAGGTGGGGGATCCAGGGCGGGGTGAGGCCAGCTGGGGAGTCCCGGA
This sequence comes from Canis lupus baileyi, assembly GCF_048164855.1. Taxonomy (NCBI): domain Eukaryota; kingdom Metazoa; phylum Chordata; class Mammalia; order Carnivora; family Canidae; genus Canis; species Canis lupus. The sequence goes on from NC_132866.1 coordinate 702,447, forward strand.
AGAGTCTTACCTTTAAAGTCAAACTGGTAGATGTTTTTTAAGGATTCGTGAAGAAAATAAAAGCTTCCTAGCGCCTGCAGAGCAAAGAGAGAAACCGAGTGAGACCAGCACTGGGGACGGTTTGAAAGCAGGTTCACGTGACAAACAAAAAGCTCGGTTGAACCAGAAAGGAGTTCAGGCATCAGGCCTTAATCGCGGTCCCTGGGATGGCTGTGAGCCCACCAGCGCCACAGCTCGGGCTCTTCCCCGACAGCGCGCACCCACTAGCGCAGTCCCGCCTCGCCTGTGAGCGCCGCGTCCAGTGGGGAGGGGCTCGCCTCCGGCCTCCATCCTCCTCCATCCTCGCCGCCTGCTGCACTCCACAGCGGCCCCTCTCTGCCCACCCTGCCCCCTGCCTTCCTCCTCCTCCTCCTCCTCCACGAGGGGCGGCAACAGCACTCCCCCCAGAGCCACTGGCCTCGTCCCCTCCGTGGACCCCGGGGTCCAGTCCTGCTCTCACACTCAGGTGAAGGCAAACCTGCAGAGGTCAGGCTGGCAGTGGGGTGACCCCTGGGGAGGGCTGCGTGGGACGCCGGACATAAAGTTATTTGCTGTAGATGTGACATTCAAACTTGGGTGTGTTTTATAGGCTTGTGCGTGTGTATGTATGCACGTGTATACATCTGTGTGAGTCGGTGTAATGTGTGTACGTGTGTGCATGTGTGCACATATATATACCTGTGTACATGTACACATGCAATGTGTGTATGTGCACGTACAGCCGTGTGTATGTAGGAATGCCCATGTGTGTATATGTGTGCACGTGTGTGCATATACATGCACGTACATATATGTGTACACACACTTTAGGAGCATGCAGCCATGTACACACAGATATAGACGTGTGCGTGTCTGTACATATGTATATATATTTTATTCTTCTGCTAAATCTGGCAACCCCAACAAGGGGCCTGGGGAGACCTTTAGGTGATAAAAATACCCCACAACCAGATCGCAGTGGTGGTTACACACTACAGGTTTCTCAAAACCCACTGACCTATACCTTAGAAGGGGTGAATTTTACCTTTTATAACCCTGACTCATGCAACAACCCCCGTCGTCCTGGAGCTCCCACCCCCTGGGACAAGATCCAGCAGGGGACAGAGGACCAGCCAGCAGAGCCAGCAAGGCCTCTGCCTGAGGCTGAACCAGTGAGAGCTGGGGGTATGGACACCAGGCAAAGGGGCAGGTCAGTGCACGGCGTGTGGGGCTGGCCATGCAGGGACGCCGGCCGTGACCAGAAGCGCTCGGGCCACCCCAGGCAGGGCCTCACTGGAAGAGACACCAGGAGCCACTGGTGGGGCCCTAACCCCTACTTTTCATTTTGCAGCTTCATGCGGAAGGCTGAGGAGGTGGAAAAGCTGGGGGCGGACGGGCAGACAGAGAAGGGCCAGTGTGCGAGCCGGACAAGCAGGCCCTTGACACCGGCGCCTCTCCCCCAGTTCCCAGCTGCCAGGACCTGCTGCACACACTCCACCCTCCCGCGTGCAGGCACATGCATACATGCACACATGCATACATGCACACACATGCACACAAGCACACACACACACATGCACACATGCACATGCACATACACGTGCACACGCAGGCAGCAGAATCATTTGAAAACAGCTGCCAGCCCCACAACCCTTCAGGCCTGACGCACTGCAGCGGGCTCCCCTGGTTAGAACGTTCCCCTTCGTAACCACACACCAGTATCTCTGCAGCAAACGGGCAGGAGCGCCTCAGATGACCAATATCAAAGCCCAGACTAAAGTTCCCAGCCCCCCTGCCCATCCTCCATCCCTGCCGCTCCCCTGCAGCTGGTTTGGCCCGGCTTCCTCACCGAAGGGCTGCCTGGGGGGTGCGCGTGGGGGGGGGGGACGGAGGTGCACAGTGCAGGCTGCCCACGTCCCCTCTAATCTGGGTGACGGCCTGCTGCAGGGCTCTCCACGGCCCCTGAACTCAGGGGTGCTCTGCTGGCTTCCTCGTGCCAGGTGTGGTTGTCTGCATGCCTTCCAGAGGGACCTGCTGGTGGGACCCTGCCCCAGTGCCCAGGACACCAGCCAGTGAGGACGGTGGGTGCAGGGGGTGCTAGTGACCTGGGGCACACATGCAAGCCCCATGCACCCTGACCCCAGCATCCCTCCCGCCATCCCCACAGATCTCCGCAATCTGGGAATTGCAGTTTCCGGCAGGCTCCACGCCCTCGGGGCACCACATTCTCAGCCATCCCACCAATGCTGCTTGTCACCATGACCCTCCCCTGTGGAAGATGCTGCAACTGCGGCCTCTGTCGAGCTGGGCCCCAAATACTGCCAGTCGGTCAAACAGTCAAAGGGCACAGATGCTCCTGGTTCTGGATGCATGTTGCTGATTCCACAAAGGGCACGTGTGTTCAGAGCCACGGCCCGGGCCCACTGGCAGAGGCTGCAGAGCACCCGCTCTCCGCGAGGTGCCGAGGCCCAGGCCAGGCACCGCACCGCGGGTCGGGGCTCTGCCCCATGCGTGGCTCTCCCACGGGCCCGGGCCCAGGCAGCCGGCAGTGTCCTTCACCCAGGAATCCACGGGCAGAGAGAGGACACCTCCTCGAGTCCAAGCACAGTGCCGTCTCACAAGCCTCCCTGATGGGATCCAAAGACAAAGTCCTGACACTTCCTGAGGTGCAGGCGTCCCCGGGGACCTTCAGACCCCTCCAGGTTTTGGGCCTCTCTCGGTGGCCCAGCACTTCACTCGCAGTGGCAGTGTGTATGTGTGTGTGTGTGTGTGTGTGTGTGTGTGTGTGTACACGGGAAAAGCTGCAAACTCGCAGACCAGACGCCTGCTGACTTGCCAAAGCACAGCACTGAGGCCTCGTCTTGATTCCTCGGGGAGACCTTCCCGTGTCCGTGAGCATATTCAGTGAGGGAGCAGCCGGGGACTCGGTGCCGACAAGTGGAACGGAGGGCTCCCTGCACCCCGCCGCCCCCCGGCGTCAGGCACCTGCCTCGAATCCACTCAGAGGAAGGCGCACGTGTGAGGACGGCCAGCAGCTGCCGTCTTTTTTTTTTATAACAAGACACAGTTGAGGTCCCTCCAAGTAGGAGGGACGGCAGGACCACCGGCAGCCCGCGGCCCCCAGAGAACGTGCAGGACGACGTCCCTGAGTGAGCTTGGCCTCTGCGGCCCCGCGGACGTCCGCCTCGGGCAGGGCGTGCTTCCGTCTGATTCCGGAAAAGAGGGTGCTCAGACGAAGTGTCAGGAAATAAACGTCGTGGAAACCTGTAACCACTGCCTTGTTGAACCTGTACCCAGTGCGATCAAGCTAATACCACATAATGAAGTTGACAATAAACGGAAAACACACCGCCAGTGCAGGTGTCGCAAGTGTAATTCATGGAGTCAGAAAACCCATAATTAGCTCTAATGAATATTTAAAGTCAAAGTTCAAGCTAACTTTTTCAATGTTTAACCCGCTCTATCAATATGGCTCAGGGCACGCACCTGTCACCGGACCCGGCGACGTCTGCACAAAAGCGCGCCCGGACCTGCGGACGGGAGCCCTGCACTCGCGGGGCCCTCCGACCACGGCACCTGTCAGCACTGTGCTCGCCGCGTCTGAGAATATTGACTCCTTGCCTGTTTGGCTAAAAACAATTAAAATACTTTTTACATATTTATAAACCTGACTGTCAAGGGTGGCAATTAATTCCCCATTAGTGAGACGCAATCCAGTCGATGCCGTACTCCTGCCGGAACAGCTCACACGAGGTGGCTCCACCCACCGTGGGCCCGGCCTCAAGGCCTGGCCTGGGGGGGGGGGCAGAGTTCCGGGGTCCTCCAGCACAGAGCCGAGCCCCCTGCAGCATGGGGCTGGGAGACCCCGGCTCCCGCGTTCGACGGAACACAGCAGGCCGCGGGTCCCCGACGCTCTGGGCCTCCGTCCACCTGGGCATCTGCACGGCCTGCTGCCCACCTCCCCCGGCCCAGCAGCGGACTCGGGGGCAAACGCCATGAAGCCAGTTCTCGGCCCAACTGGAGTCCGCCAACGTGATGCCTGGCCCCACGCAGCCACGGGCTTGCTCTCTGGAGTTGAAGTCTGATGCCAGGCAGCCGACGCGGGGGCGCAGACCACCCCACACATCACGCCCCTCCTCCAGTGGCGCTGCCGCACAGGCCCGGGGGTGACCTGGGCCTGGACAGAAGCCAACCAGGAAACAGCACAAAGCCACTCGTCAGAAAGGCCTCCATCACTTTTTATTTGCAAACAAATCAGAGGCCCAGTGATTAATCATGCCTGCAATTAGGTTAGCAGCCAAAGTACATATCATTGACCTGCAGGCCTCCCGCATCCGGCTCGCTCTTCCTCGCAACATAGAACGTTCCTAATGCTCACGTCAGGGACAGCAGGCAGAGGCTCTCGGGAGCATGTTCTTCTTCTGCAGACACCACGGAGAGCGTGTCGAGAGTGACCCCGAGGGGCGATGGGGGCGCCCCATGTCCTCATCAGTGTCGGCGGCCCCTCCCCACGGCCCCTCTGAGTCCCCAGGACACAGAGCCACGGCGGCCTCTCCCAGGGGCTGGGCTGGGCTGGGGCGGGAGGCGGGGAAGCCAGCTGCGGGGTCGGTACCCGGGCGGGGTCCTGGCACAAATGCCACGCGGCCTTTGGTGAGTGTGTCCTCCTCCGGGACGGCACACGAGCTGCCTCTACAGGTAAAGTGTCTTCAACTTGCTGTTTTTTAAAAATAAGTAAATGGATTTAAGAACAGGAACAGGAACTTCCTGAGACGTTGATAACCGTCAAGTTTACAGCAAATCAGAGAACCTGAGCTGTTCTAAGTGAGAACCAACGGATGAGAATGAATCACGGCTGGAAAAGCCTCCTCGGGGGGGAGGGTGGTGACGGCCCTGGCATGTGGCCCGCTCTGTCCCGGCGCAGGCGGGCAGCTCGGGGACCCCGTGTGACAGCCGTGGCCTCGCCCGTGAGTGTGTGGTGTGCGGTGAGCAGGAGGAGCTCCGGGTGCAGCCCTGAGACCCGCATGGGGACAGGCACTCGGCTGCGGGTCAGCCCCTTCCACACCATCCCCTTGTCCTGATTCGCGGCGACCTGAGCACTGAGGACACACACGACGGGGAGACGGGCGCGTCCCACATTTTTACTCTAGTCCACACTCATGGGGCGCGTGGAGCTCACTCTCAGAAGCGGGAGCCCTCGGGAGGTGTGCACACGAGTGCGGCAGCAGCACCTCCCGACACACGAGCTCACTAACGCTCAGCAGTGCCAAGGTGGGTGAATACAGTCTGCACTCTCCTACGATGGCGTACCACAGGCGAGGAAAGCAAACAAGTCATACCCCAAACCCAGATGGGCTGGGAAAGAGGAAGTCCCTACAACTGAAGTTGTAGTTACCGTATGGCCAAGGTAACAAAGACCTAATCAAAAGGAGCTGAAATTTAAAAAAAAAAAAAAAAAAAAAAGGTGATGTTAAGACTCTACCCCAAAAAAGGAATAAAATCATAAACACAAAATTCAGAGCATGAGGGTGGGGGTTCGGGCAGGTGCCTGTGCGCACCCGCAGTTACACCTGAGAGGATGCTGCTGGGCCCCGCGCGGGACACCACGGGCCTCTCCCCGGAGGTGGCCGCCATCCTGGACGGCAGGGACCAGGCTCCGAAGCTCAGCGCGCTCAACCCCATCAATCCCACTTTATCTACTCTCCGCAGGAGCTTGGGGTTTTTCCATTCAGGTATAGTTTACAGACATTCCAGACTGAGACTGTCACCTTAGCTTACTTTTAATGCTCTGTTACAATCCAATCTGTAGAAATACTGCGATTTTTATCCATCCCGTTAGAGGTGGAGACCGTCTCCGGTGTTTTCACTATGACGACTGCTGCCACGGTGAACACGCGTGCACAGTCCTGGAGCACGTGACAGGCATGAGAGGAGCACGTCTGCACTGAGTGTGCATATGAGCCTGGGCTTCCAGGTCACAGGGTACGGGCACCCTCAGACGCAGGCGTCATCAGGGTGCCCGGGCGACCCCACTCCCCAGCACTTCCGGCAGGGCCTGCGGCTCCTCATGCCCGCCCAGGCCTGGCGTCAGCACACTCTGATCTTTGCTCGTTGGAAGGTGTGAAATCACACACCACTGCTGCTTGGATTTGCATCTTCGTTATGCTGTCAGAGTCGTGCACCTCTTCTTAGATTTGGGTTTCTCCTGGGAATTCCTTATCAGTATCCTTTTTTCTATTTGTCTTTTTCTCATTTTATAAGATTTTTAATCTTTAAATATAATTGGAAATTATTTCTCCACCTACTACTTGCATTACAAAGAATTTCTCCCTCTTTAGCTTATCTTTTTGTGACAACTTTCATTAAACGAGAAGTTTTTAATTTTAAAGTAGTCAAAGTAATCAGGGCGCCTGGGTGGCTCGGTCAGTTCAGTGTCTGACTTTTTATTTCGGCTCATGTCATGATCTCGGGGCGTGAGACGGAGCCGCACCTTGGGCTCCATGCTGAGTGTGGAGCCTGCTCGAGGTCCTCTCTCCCTCCCTATGCCCCACCCCCGACACACACTCTCTCTCAAAAAGTAGTCAAATCAGTCAATATATTCCTCTACAGTTTCTGCTTTTATGTCTTATTTGGAAATAGTTCCCTAGTTTGACTCCACAGTGATATTCTCTATATCTTTGTGCAAAGCGGTAAAACTGTGTTGTATCCATTTAAGATTTTCCAGTAACAGAGACTTGTTTGAGGCTGTGGCACAAGGTAAAGCCCCACGTTATTTCATTCTCCGTGGAAACCAATCGTCTGGTCTCCCCACGCCTTACCTCGCCACCCTCACAGCCTAGCTGTGCACCTACTGGAGGTCTGTTCGTGGGTCCTCAGTTCTGCCCAATTCATCTGTTTCTAGTAATACTTTTTCCTATTTTAGCTTTATAACAAGTGTTGATATTTACTCGTTTTATTCTTCCTCACGACCGCTTTCGTTATTGGGGCCCTCTGTGTTTCCATGAAGCTGCTAGACCTCGGGGTGTGAGATCGAGCCCCATCGGGGAGTATAGCTGCCGGATCACACCCACGGCATCTCGCTAGGGTCTGGATGAGACACAGGACTGCGGAGAGGGGAGAGATTTTTAGGATATTCAGCTTTCCTTCCCATAAATATGATACATCTTTAACCATATATCTGAAGTCTTTCAAAAGGTCTTCTAAAAAAGGTTCATGATTTTCTCCATAAAACCCTTGAAGCCCTTTGGTCAGACTCAGTCACCTTCTGGTTTCTGTTGCTATTAGAACATGTTTTTTTAACCGCGGTTGGTCACCAGCGACCAGGAGTGCTGCTGGCCGTGGTATGTTCATCTTTTGTTTAGCAACACCGCTCAGCTTCCTTTCCGGTCCAACAATTACGGATTCTGATGATTTCTGAGGGCTTCTTTAGGTTCACTTCTTATGCACAATCTTTATGCCTTTTCTTTCCTCGTTCTTTGTTTTGTCTTGTTGCAGCACCAGGTGGAAAGAAGGAGCCTGGCTCCGAGAGCACCGTGCATGCTGGGAGGGCAGCAGGGGGATGCACCTGATTTGATTTTCTGATAAATTTAAAGTAAAGAAAAAAGTAAGGTCAAAGATGACCCAGGCGTGGTGAAGGAAACGAGTGGGCAGTTTTCTGGGTGGAGGAGACTCCAAGAGGAGTGGGATCTGGTGGGAAACAAGTAGCCAGGATGAAACATCCACGCAGGGACGCCCCACAGGCACGGGGCTCCTGAGTCTGGGTCCATGTCTGAGCAAGATGGGACATTTTATTGTCTGTGAAGGTTGCGATTAGAAGTGGTGGGAATGCCCAGGAGGAGACGTTGGAGGGCTGAGCCCGGCGCAGTCTGCGGCAAGGCACGTCGGCAGAGAGGCCTGCTGGACGGGGTGAAGCAAGACGATCACAGGCCGTTTCTGGTCTTTAATCAGTTAAAGTAGTGAATCACTTTTAAACATTTTAAAATGTTAAGCCAGCCTTGCACTCTCGGTGTCCACCCAGCAGGCCCATCACGGGTGTGTTCACACGTGGTTGGATTCTGTTCCTAATACCGCGTGTAGCAGTTTTACAGTTTCCAAGCTTGTCTGTTCCCACGACCCCAGGGAAATGACTCTCTGCCAGTCTTCAGTGACGTTCCACCCAAGATCCAAAGTGTCCTTACACTTTCACGGCACTTGTGTTCTCAGCAGCACACATCGCCTGCCCTTCCTTCCTCCTTGACTTCTGGGTTTGAGGACGAGTGTCTGCCTCTCTGGACTCTCCTCCTCCCCAGGTGAGGACACACTGTGCATGGAGCCCTCTCCTCCTCCCTCTGTGGGTCTCCAACCTCCCCTGTTGCAGGGCCCGGGGCCTCCCTCTGAAGGCCAGCCGCAGCGGCCAGGGGTGCGCAGCTCCACGTGCCTTCTCGCGAGGAGCCCATCTCTCCTGACCGAGGGCATCACTGCCTCACCCCCTCCTGCCCCTGGAAACGGAGGGCCTCCGGACCCCTCCAGCCGCTTCTCCACCCACACTGTGAAGTCCTCACACCACAGAACCGCTGTCCACCTCTGTCCACTTGCAGCCCCACGCCGGGCCAGGACCCCTGCTTCCCCCACGGCTACTGCCCCTCAGCCTCTGCACCCGGCGCCGGGGTGACCTTTTAGGCAGAGAACGTGACCTGTCACTCCCCTGCTCTTCAGTGGCGGCCAGCACACGGGTCCTCCGGACCCACTCTTGCACGTTCCCAGGCCCCACCCCAGCGCACACACCCGCCTGCCGCCGCAGGTCTCCATGGAGCAGCTGCCTCCTCTGAGCAGCCCTCCCAGACTGCTCGTGCAGAGCCTCGGCAGCCCCAGCATGGCCCCCCACCTTCCCAGGGCTGCTCACTGTGGCCGCATGCCTGTTTCCTTCCCAGTCCTGCCTTCTTCACCAGGAGGGGTGGGAAGCTCCTTGTCGGTGTTCCCATCACCTCGGAGCCCCCAGCTCCTGGCACGCGGCAGGAACCCAGCCACGCCTGGCTCAAGGAGAGGGAAGCAGAGATGCCCCCGCGGGGCTGACTGCTGAGCGGCCCGAGACCCAACACGCGGGACCGTCGACTCAGGTTTCAGAGGAAAGCCTAACGCACGGCTGCCCGGCGTCTCCAAGAAGCTGAGCGTGGCTGCAAAAAAATAACACTTTTTATCAATAAGGGGAACAAGTCTTTCAGGAGAGTAGGCCCCTACCCCGCTCCTGGTTTTGAAACAATTTAATAGATTGAGTAATAAATCAAAGCAAAGTTACTGTAACAGTCATTAGATTATAAACAATAATAAATGAAACAAAGCTTTTGTTTAAATCAGCGTGGAGCTTCATTGATCTCTTCCTGTATAATAAACTCGCGGACGGCCGATCTAACTGGATGAGGGGCATTACTGCCCGTGGCACCGAGCGGCACCCAGCGGGGCGGCCTGTGCGGGGGGCTGCGGGGGGCTGCGTTTAGCACGTCACTGTCTCGGCGCTGTCCTCTCTCTCCGAGCGGCTTTGCAACCGTCTGAAATGAGAGCTGACTCAGGTACAAGGCACTGACGTTCCAAGTCCAGCTTCCGTAGCTAAACGCGAAACGACGGCACCAAGGTGTCCCCCCGCCTGACCCCCGCCACGGGCCCCGCTCCGGGCCGGCCGCCTGCCCGAGACATGCACGTGTAATTTCATTTCGTCTCCCGTCCAACAGCCAGCATTAGAAGTTAATTAAATTGGTTGTCCATTGTGTTCATCTACTTACAAAGTTAATGATATTCTGCTCCTGAATTAAAGAGCATTTTATAAAGCTTGCCCCGTGGGAGGCGGCACGCGGTGCGCTGGGTGCTGAGCCCTGTCGCAGCCCCCGTTGTAGTGGCCCCAATTAGGCCATCAGGCGAGGGCCCGGGCCAAGCACACGTCATCCTGACAGGAGGGTAAACGCTCCACACAACAGCCACTTAATATCTCACGTGGTTTCCATAAATCCCCCAGATTAATACGCCTGTTAACATTTCGTATTACCGCAGCGAGCGGCAACTGAAATGGAACAAGACGGCCTTTGGAAATGGCCTCGAGCACGTGACGTGATGAGCGCTGGGTGCTGTAACTACATGTTGGCAAATGGAATTTAAACTTTAAAAAACTAAAAAAACAAGAAACGAAAATGAAATGGCCGCAAGGACGGGCCGCCTGGAAGGGGGCAGGTGTGAGGGCGAGGAAGGCAAAGCGGTGGCAATGCCAGACCCTAGCATGCAAGGGACACTGGGCGGCAAAGTCACCAGCTGGAGCAGGGCACAGTCCTGAGAGGACTCGCGCCCACTCGCGCGCCCACTCGCTCCACAGACGGTTACCAGCACCTTCTCTGTGCCGCACGGGCCTGGGCGTCCAAATGGTCCCAAGGAGTGAATGGCTGAGGCGTGGGGGACAGTGACAGGTGCGTCCCACGAAGGGCCAGCTGCTGACCACAGGGGCCCGGCCCACAGGAAGCCCCAACACAGCGGAGCGGGGGGGGCACTCGGGGACCATGCCAGGGTTCCTGCCAGGGTGGCCGGGGTGGGCTCCTGCAATGGGGTCTCTGGAGAGAAGATGCCCAGCTTGAAATAGCTGTTAAGACTCCATAGGCAGACATTGGAAGATGCTGGACATTCGGGCCTGGGGCCCAGGACAGAGGTGGGAGAAGTGTAAATGGGGGTGCACAACACATGGGTGGTCGACACCACAGAGGCTGAGCTTGCCAAGCAGGGACTGGACTCAGGACCGCCACCAGGGAGGGACAGGGAGCAGGTGACAGAGCCAACAGAGACTGCCAAGTGGGGTCAGTGTGGACAAGGAGCTGTCAGCGAGGACAAGGGGAAGTCATGGGGACACGGGGTGGTCAGTGGGGACCCAGAGATGGGGGGGACATGGGGCGGTCAGTGGGGACCCAGAGATTGGGGGGGGACATGGGGCGGTCAGTGGGGACCCAAGATGGGGGGGGACACGGGGCGGTCAGTGGGGACCCAGAGATGGGGGGACACAGGGTGGTCAGTGTGGACCCAAGATGGTGGGGGACACGGGGCGGTCAGTGGGGACCCAGAGGTCGGGGGGACACGGGGTGGTCAGTGGGCACACAGGGGCAGGTGGCGTCTGGAGGGAGTGGCCCCGGGACATGGGGACTGAGCCCAGCCTCCCACTCCGCCCGCGGGGGTGTGTGCGGCTGCGTCTGAACGGTCCGTGAAGGAAATTCTGGCCCTCGAGGCTCCTGGTCTCACGGGCAGAGACGGGCAGTCCCACCCCGAGGCCCGGAGGCCGGGGAAGCACGTTCAGAGGACACCGTCAGGCGGGTCGGGAGGCTCCCTCTCCGCACACCGTCACCTGCCGCCGTCCGGCGCACGTGGACCTTCCTCTCCCGAAGGGAGATCCTCCTGCCTCTCCCCCGACGGCACGGATTTCACAAGCTGGTGCCCACGACGGGCGGGGGACGGCGGCCGACTCCCCCTGCAGCCTGACGGGGGGCGGGAGGCAGGCAGAGGCGGCAGCGAGCCCCCCGGCGCGCGGTGGTTCACGTCGCCTCTGGAGGTCCCCCTGCACGTGGACACACTTGTCGGTAACACGCGTTCTGCAAACTGGAAGTTCCAATGACGAGCAAAGAGAAACATCAGTCTTAAAACAAGCAGCTTTAATTATGAAATTTATTAAGTCATTTTTTCATGTCTAAGTGATTAGAAATATAAAATCAATAAACTTTTATGCCAATTAAATTATATGGAGCATTTGCATCATAATCAAAACAGCTCTGACTTTTATCTTTTCTCTTCCAAAAATCATTAGCTTTTCAATTACAATTTCACCCTTACCAGCGTTCTGGAGAAATCGGTGACGTGCATTACGGAGGGAGGATAATTAAAGTCAGATGCACTTTAAGAGTCAGACACAAGCTGTTTACAAAATACCTTCTGCCCTCAGGGAAGCCTGGGGCGTAGGAAATGCTACTCAAAACACTTAATTGATTTTTAAATTTCAATGATATTGCCAATGCCATCCACTCCGCTTCAAATAATTTAACTTACTCCCTGTTGCAGGGACACTCCGAGGGGCTGCATTCCGCCTCGGGCCTCGTCGCGGTTACTGTCCCCACGTCACAAGCCCTGGGAGTGCGGACCGGGACCCGCCGGCCTCGAGGGGACCCCCCGGCCCTGCACGCCACCGCGTGGGTCTCCGGGTCCTGTGACTGCTCTGCGCTCCCCCTGCCACCCCGTCCGGACGTCCGGACGCTTCTCCGCGCGTGAACACAGACCGTCCTGCAGGAGCCCCGCTTCCGTGTGGTCCGCTGGCCAGTGTCTGCGGCGCTCAGTGCCGACGGGACAGCACGACTCCACGGCGGCCTCCGTCCATGGGAGCCCCTTGTCCCCATCACCGTCTGTGAAGTGTCTCGTGTCTGTGCTCGAGCTCGGGGGACACTGGTCGCCCTGGGTCAGTGGCTTCCTCAATCTGTGAGGCCTTCCACGCGTGGGAAAGCTGTCCCCTAGCATCTCTTGCAAAATGGCTTCTTGAAACAAAGGACACGTGCTTCATCCCAGCTTGGTCCTGGGCTGCGCCCCACGCCCGCAGGCCTCGCCCCTCCACACTCTGGTCACTGGGCCGCATCCTCTGGCCCCGCGGCTCATCCCGCTGTTCCCTCCGGGCTGTGCGGTCGCTCACCCGGGCCATTTCGGTCCCCACAGGACCGGAGTCCCCTTCCGCACAGCGGGGCTGACCGTCCAGCTCTCTGCACACAGAGCCCACAGGGGAACACGGCACGGCGCCAGCGTGCGTCAAAGGAACCACGGGACAGCGCGGCTCTCCTCTGGGACCCCCCACGACAGGGCCGGGGCCTCAACTCCTTCCCCAAGTTTAAAAGCCCAGCACCCCCTTGCCCGCCCTGGTCCCTGGGTCCTCTGCTGGCTGCGCAGAGCCCCGCTTGGCGGCAGCCTCTTCCTGCCTGGGGGCCTCCGTCGGGCACGGGGCCGCGGCACAGGGGACATGGGCGGAGAACGGTGGAACCTGCTCCCCGGGGTCGCTTGCAGCCCTCGCTGGTGGTTCCGTGATGCCCCCGGGACGGGCTGTGGCCATTCAGCGCTCCCGATTGTTCCTACTGGGCGGTGCGCGGCCTGTGTCCCTTCCTGCGGCACCCGGAGCGCGCTACAGGGGGAGTGGGCGCCTCCACGTGTGGCTGGGCTGAGCCAGGGTGAAAGGTGTGGGAGGCACGGCCGTGCCAGCAAGGGAGGCTCTCCCGGTCCCGGCAGGGGCCGCGGCACCTGAGCACCCTGACCGAGCACCTGCCACTGCGCACAGCCATCGGCCCACCAGCAGGAGGGCGGTGAGGGCACCAGCTCGGGCGCACGCCACCCTCCGCATTGCGGGGCTGCCGGCCGGCCACTCACGCCTCCCATAACCTCATCCCCCTCCTTCTCTTCTGAGGCCAAATCACGGGGCTCTTCAGGGAGAAGCTACCACCTACCAACGGCCTTGATATCAATGAGGCCTGTGGATGGCGCCCACGGGGCGTGACGCCCACCCCCGGGTGCACCTCCTCCTTGCTGGTGCGGCTGCCCCGACCATGCAGAAATCCATCACTGTCCTTAAAAAAGATGGAGAAACAGTGTTTCCCTGGGACGGGCACCTGAGGGCAGGTGTGGCCTCCAGAGGTGTCTCCAGGAGAGAGGGAAACGCTGGCCCGCGTGTGCGGCGGGAGAAGATGCGTGAAGGGAGCCCCACGGTGGGGGCACCTGATGGACCCTTGAGGCCAGTGGGACGTAAGCAGGCACGACGCCCGCAGGAGGCCCCTGCGAGGCCCAGGTGACCAGGCGCCCTGTCCCCCTCCGCCCTCCTGGGTGACAGGGCCCCACGCGCCTGGTGGGAACAAGCAGCCAGGCGGGCGGCACACCCACCCTGTGGGCGCGAGTCTGACGCAGCGGCTGTGCCGGCAGGACACATGGACGCCCCGGGGCTGGCACAAGACAGAGTGGGGCCGAGGGGTTTCCCGGGAAGGGGTAGGTGAGGTTGAGACCCGGCGGGGCCAGGGCCGGGGCCGGAGAGGCGGGAGGGGCGGCAGGGCACGACGGCACGGGCACGGGGGCCATGCGGCCAGGACAGTGGCTGGGTGCTCGGGGCTGGAGGGCAGGAGCGCCCACGCGTGCGGAGAGCAAGCGCACCGAGCGGGAAGCAGGGCAGGGGCTGGAGAGCCAGGCCGGCGCGAATGCGGAGGGGACCCCAGGCCCGCCCGCGGCAGGGGAGGTGGCCGTTCAAGGGGGCCGGGCTGGACACGCAGGACCCCACCCCGCGCCCTGGCGACTCCGCGAGCCGCCCCCGGGCGGGGCCGCAGGCCTCACGCTCATCGATTTCCCATCACGGCCACAGCAGTCCCCATGGTCTGCCAGCGTCTGAGGGCAGCCGGCCGTCGCTGTCCCCTGCTTCCGAGGAAGTGTTGAGCCAGAGCAAGCGCAGCCACCTGTCCCCACAGTGTCCTCCGTGGGAGGCGCTGCCTCTAGTGCGTCAGACAGGGCTCACGGGCTCTCAGCCTCCCCGGAGATGCACCAGCAGCTCTCAGAGCGCGAGCTTACGGCAGCAGCGCAGGCCCGCTTCCGTCACGTCCCCCCGCAAGGGCAGCCGAGCCCCCGGGGGCTGCTGGGCGCTCCTCCGCTCACCGGTGCCGGCCGACCCGCGTCTCAGGGCCGCTCGGAGCGGGGAAAGCACGGTCAGGTCTGCACAGCGATGGATCCCGGCCGCGAGCAGGTGCCGAGAACAGAGTCCTGGTGGGGACGCAGCTGGTCGTCAAGGGGAAGAGACGTCGCCAGGGCTGAGGACCCGGGAGGCCGGACGGCGCGTGGAGGTCGCAGGCGGAGGGACGGGGGCCTCGAGGGCTCGGGTGCAGGTCCACGTCTCACTCGAGGAGAAACACCAGCGTGTTTTCACTTCCCCGATCATGTTTTAATTAAATCTCCAGCCGCCGTTTGAAATAAAGCCATTATGGACAGTGATCCAGAATTTCATCATTCCCTACTGAGCCATAAAATCAATCACCTAAGTTTTTATTATGTCAGCTCTACAGAGTAAAACGGGTGGAGGCGCGATGGGAGCCCCGGTGCCCACCCACGGCGGGCGCACTCAGGGGCACGGGCCGGCACGGCGACGGCAGGAGAGCCTCCCAGGGGGCCCGAGGGAGGTGCTGACTGAGTTCCCGTGTCATTCTGTCTCGAGGAGGACCGGCCACACGCAAGCCTGGGATTTGCCTTTGGAATTTTCAGGAGTGACATGAGGCGTGCGCGGCCCCCGGCCCCCGCACCCCACACACGGCCGCCCCAAGGGGCCCACCGACACAGCACGTCAGAAAAACGGAATAATTTTGTTTGATGTTACCTAGAAATGAGGAAAAATAACAAATACTTACAAAAGTTACACCTGAAAAATCTGCACTCAAACTTCTGTTCAATGTACTTAGCGAAAAGGTCAACACTCGGAATTTGCTGGATAAATAAATGTTGGTAAGGCGGATGAATCACCGGAGAATTGGTGCATGGCAGCGAATGAATAACCTGCGGACGCTTCCCAAACCCCATTATTTCCCCTTTTCCAAGAGCCCGAGATTCATGTCCCCGCATGCCGCCAGTTCATTACCGAGAAATGCCATCCCTCTTCCGGCTCTCGCCGGGCGGCACGCGGCCCCTCGAGGACCCTTAATGTTTAATTCCCCATCATCCGCTCCGCTGAACAGCTTAATCTCTGCTTGTGTGATCAATACTATATCAGTGTAAATTAAAATGACAATTTTAAAGTAATTAAGCCTGTTAATGCTCGATTCAAATGTCATTATTTGCACAAGGGATTGAGGAGACGTTACACGGTGTCCAGGGTGACAGGAAGATCTCCGCGCCTCCTCACTCCTGCTGCGTGGCGGCCACTAGAGGCTTTAGCAAAGCGGATTAACTTCTGCTTCGCCCCGCCAGGGCACCTATCCAATTTCTAAAGAGGATAACGCAATTTGATAAATTTAATTCCAGCTACAAACTCAGTTACTGTGATAACACATGAAAACGGGGAGACTCTGAACGAGGCCCACATTTCTAAAAATACACTCGGCTCCGGAAGGAGGTACGACAGTTATGGTCTGATTGAATTTGTTCTCTCTCTTTCGAAAACCCTTTAAATAATTACGGTGGCTGGAAGAACCGCCAACGTTCATTACACAGACCAGCCCCAACCCAGAGGGGCCCGGCCTCCGCGGCTCACCGTGGAAACGCCTGCCGGCGGAGCCCGACACACGCGGCCACGTCATTAGGTCACCAGGCCTCATCCAGACACAGAAAACGCCTGCGGCCCAGACCCCTGCCTGGCCCTGCTCCGAGCCTCGGGCCAGGGTGTGGACACACAGAAAGGGAAGGGAAGCCAGCCGTCCAGGGCCTGGCACCTCGTCCGCCCCGGGGCGCGGGGCGGGGGGCGCGGGGGACGCGGGCTCAGGCTGCTGGCGAGGGTCCCACCCAGGAGCTTCTCCACCGGAGCCACCGGCAGCGGAGCCCGTGCGGGCCGCTCTGCGCCGCACACTCGCGGTTCGCCCGCAGGGAAGCCGCCGCAGCAGGGCCGCATCCCTTACTGTGCAATAAACACGGACAACCCGACCCTGATTTCACCACAAAGAGCAAAGTGTAACAATTTCCATCTGAAAGATGTGTGAGCGCCCCGCGGCCGGTCCTTCGGGGTCTTCTCGGACAGCCGGGGAGGCGGGAGCGGGAGGTGGCCAGAGCAGCAGGAGGGCCGCCCTGGGGCCGGGGTCTGTTCTGGGTTGTCTGACGGTTTTCGGTGCGCTCCATGGTTCCATAGACGGGGGTGGTGTGTGGCCCGCGGGGCGGCCCCAGGTCACCTGCATGCCGCAAAGGCCTTATCCTCCCCGCCTCTGTGCGTCCCTGCGTCCCTGCGTCCCTGCGCCCGAGTTGCTGCCTGCAGGGGCGCAAGGCGGCTGCAGGTCGGGGAAGGTGCCTGCACCTCTGCGCTGCAGACAAGGGGACCCCACGGACGAGACACCAGGTAAGAATTAATGATCGTTGACGACTAACGGTGAGACGGAAGGAAACAAACACCCGGCTCACAAGGCCCCGATCCTACGGCAAACGCATTAAGGGGGTAACGCGGTTACGACGTTCCTCCCTCCCAGCCAGGAAAGCATCACGTGCGATGCAGGAAACCCCAATCTCAGGGCTCCGTCTCTACGGCCATCAGGCATCGGCTCTCCTGGAAGGCCGCGGGTACACGGCAGCGGGAAAAGGGAGATGACGGTATTTTTACGCACCTAAGAGGCAGCGTCCTGAGATCTAGAGCAATGAGTCACCGCAAGACGTGAGCTCCTCGGGAGGGTGCGCCCCAGGGGAAGGAAGCGGGCCCTGCTTCGTCAGCCTGTTGTGAAGACACTGGAACAGCCTCCAGGAACCATGCGCAGTGTGCAAACCCGGCTTTTCATGTCCTCCTGTCTGAGGGGCTGCTGCGCCCGGGCCGTCCTGCAGATTCGCTGGATCCGCGTGGCCCGGAGGCCCTGGCATGGCCCCTGGGGGAGCTGCAGGCAGAGACCTGGCACGGGGGCCGCTGGGGCCTCGGGCAGCACCAGCCTGGGAGCAGCGGCCGCCCCGTGGCACGGGGACTCGGCACCGTGGGGAGCCCTGTGCTGCCCCCCCACGCCCACACGTGGGTGCAGCGCAGCAAGTAGGGCAGCAGGGTGTGCACAGGAGAAGTCTGACGCACAAAAAGACAGCACCTGCGGGGTGCGTGCACACGTGGGCCACGGGATTCACCGTGAGGACACGCAGAGGCTGGCCGGCGACACCACCGCGGGTCACACCTGCCGGGACCCGGTGCCACTGGCACCAGCCATCGGGGCCAAATGCAGCCCGGCACAGAGGCCAGCACCCCTCGGGCAAACAACGCTTCCCACGGCCCTCAGGACGCGGCAGGGAGTGAAGCCCGGCCACCCCGCGGTGTGGACGCAGGCGCGCGAGCAGGAAGCCCGGGGCGCACGGAGCTGCACACGGAGCCGCTCCTGGAGACAAACGTCGCGGAGGCCAAGTGAGCCCGACTACAAGCCAGACCGTGAATCAACCGTGACTATTTTGTTATGTTCACTGCTTCACTGATTTTCTGTCAGAAAATGCTAACAAGCAGGAAAGTCCTTAAGAGCTTTACAATTTTTCAGTTTGTTCACCAATACATTTCCAGCGGCGTATTTGTTTCCTGGGCTGCGTGTGACACGGCCCTCGATCACGCCTGTCTGCGCCTGATGGATCGGCCGGCCACGAGGCGCCTGTTCCGGACTCCCACTGGGGAAAGCCAGACCCGCCAGGGAAGGGCCGCTTGGACGCGCAGGGGACCCCCGGGCTCGTGCTGCCCAGGCCCTGTGCGGAGCGGCCCGGGGAGCGGGAGGGAAGCAAGACGGCCCGGCCACCGCGCTCAGAACCAACCCAGGCCCGGCACCCGGGGATCGCGTCAGTCCTGCCGCGGCACCAGCAGGTGTGCAGGCGAGTCCAAAGGGCGCGGCTCGGGATGACAAGGATGCACGAGGCCGCGGGCAGCTGTGTGGCCAGCCGTGGGGTGGACGGAGCCCCGCCTGCAGGGGGGTCCCCTCCTTATGCCACATGGCTGCCGTGCGGGGTCCCCGCCCCCAAGCAGACCCCAGGCCAGCTCCTTGCAGAGATAAGGCCATGTGGCAGATAGGCTTATTGGGCACAGACAGGCTGAGCGGGCCACCCGCACCCCTGAGCGCCCAGCCCAGCCACGAGTCCAGGTCCCAGATGTGGGCGATGCTCCCTCGGACACCCTGCTACCCTCGGCGCCACATCCACCCGCTGGCCCCACTCCGTTCCAGTTCCCGGAGGACAGTGGCTCTGGTAGCAGCAAAGCAAGGCCGCGGGCCGGGGGGCGTGGCTCCCAGACGCGGGGCGGGGACAGGCCAGCTGGGGCCGCACGCTCAGCCCATGCCGGACTGTCGCTGAATGCAGCAGCCTGGCCAGTGGGGGTGCACGCCGTGTGCCCGTGTGCCCGGCTGGCCTCCAGGGACACCTGCAGCACACGGCCCGCCCCCGGCCCCAAATTCATGGTGAGGAAGGGGAGACACACACAGGACAAGACGGTGGCAACTCGGGAGGAAGGGGCTCCACGGAGAGCCAGGATCGAAGCTCACCGGAGACGGGAAGCGACTCGTCTACACAAGGAGCCCCGCGGCGGTCCGCAAGCCCCCTGGCCAGCTGCGAGCGGGAGCGCAGAGCAGACGCGGGCTGATGTCACTCCGACAGGCAAACCCTAACCCTTATTTAACCTAAAACATGCTTTTCACGTCATACTGACGGCACCTGCACAGCGTGGTCGTGAGACCATGGTTCACACTTGGCTGCTCCTTGTCCTGCAGCGTCCCCCCTTCTCCGCAGGTGCCTCCCTGGAAGGCCGAGCACCCAGCCATTCGCCTGCGACCAGATTCTGTAGCAGCGTCACGGGTGCGGGGCCGCGCAGGCCGCAGTGTGCACGGGGTGGGGGGGGGGGGTCCGGCGGGCCCCAGCGACAGCACAAGCGCTGCTCCCGGGCTCCCCGTCCCCGGAAGCCCCCGATCCGCCTTCCGCCCGTAGGTGAGTTTGCGTTCTCAGGACCATCGTGCCGGTGGAATCGCGGCAGGACCGCTGTGCCCCAGGCCGCTCCCCGCCTGCGGAGCAGGACAGCAGCCCGTCCCTCCGCCACGCGGCCGTCCTCAGACACGACGCCCCTTCGCGTGGGCCCCTGCGCTTGCTGGACAGGCTGCCCCGCTTCTCCTGGGCCACCTCGGGTCACTCGCAGGAACTGCCGGGGTCCCCCAGGGGCCGCGACTGCACGTTCCCGCAGGCCCCGGGGCCACCCTTCCCACTCCCGGGGTCCGGCCTTCCGCTGCCCTAACAGGCTTCCGTACCCTTCCCTGAGCCCGCGAGGCTTCCCCGTCTGACCTGGGCCGGTGCCGCGTGTCGGGGCAGCACTAAGTGGCATCGGTGCTTCACGGGCAGGACCGCAGCCCGAACTCCTTTGTCGGACAGAGTCTGCACGTTTTCTCTCTGCCTGTGAACAGCCTCCTCCTGTGTCTTTGGGAGAACCCGTGCTTTCATTCTGATGAACCGCAACAGATTAACTTTCCTTTCATAGCAGTTTGTGCTTTCTGTGTCACGTTTAAGGAACCTTTACCAAAGCTGGGGTGACTCAGAGCCTCTCTGCGCTCTCGCAGGGGCTCATGGTTGCAGCTCCCACACTAGGTCTGTGGTCTACTCACAGTTACGCTGTCACAAGCTGTGAGGCAAGGGCTGACTTTTTGCACACGATCATCTAATCGTTAAAGCGCCACTTGTGAGAGGACGGCCAGCCCCGCCCTGGACACGCACTCGGCTGGGCTGCCCGACGGCCTGAGAACCCAGGGGAGAGCTGTTCCTGGGCTCTCCACTCGGGCCCACGGCCTGCGCATGTGGCTTCACGGCAGTGCTACTGTGCCTCAAGGACCAGCGCTAGGACGTCTTCCCGCACAGCGTGAGTCCTCATTTACGGGCTAATCTAAGCCCCTTACACATCCACGAATATTTTAGAACCAGTTTGTCAACTTCCACCAAAAAAACGTCTGCTGAGATTTCAACTGGTATCTTTACATCAATGTGGGCAGAAATGACATCTACGTGGTAGTGGGTCTTCCAACCCCTGAACATGGTCTCTCTCTCCCTTTATTTAGATTTTCTCTGGTTTTTCTCACTGATGTGTTACAGTGTTTGGTACGTGGGTCCTGCTATCTTTGGCCTAATTTATTCCTAAATTTTGATGCTATCATAAATGGTAATGTTATTTAAATTTCAAATCCCAACTAGAAGGTGAGAGCTTATAAGCCATGACTACATGACCAGGCTGTTAAAACATCCGTTACGTTCACATCAGCCAATCCCTCTATTCACGGAAGCACTTGGTTCTCATCTTCTCCTGAAGGAGGCTGTGTCCTCGTCACCTCCAGTGCAGTCAGTTCGGTGAAGCTGACTTATGCCTGAAACAGCATACAGCAGGCTCCGCACCCTGTGATCGGCTGGAGCGAGGGGCGCACGCGGGGGAGGAACGCGGGCTTCGCACTAGGCCGGTCCGTGCTGTGCGGCCTCCTCACCGGGCGGAGACCCAGAGAGAGACCCGGAGATCCGCTCCATCTCCCAGGCTCCTGCGTTTGCTCCCACTTCTCTTGCGTTCACTAGGGCCCCCCTGGGTGTTGGAGCTTAGGAGAAGGAAGCAGAGTCCGCTCGGTACTTAACTTCAACCAGAGGTTCAAAGCCAGAGCTGACAGGTCTTTAAATCTGCAACAACCCATCTCCTCTTTGCCCGGAGAACCTCACCTTTCCCCCAGCTGCAATGGCTCCCCACTGACCATCTGACATCCTTCAAGTCCTTTGCCTGATGCTCAAAAGGTCACCAGGGCTCCAGCCTCCTCTGTCACTGCCAATCTCTTGGACAGGCTGGGCTCAGATGGGCGTCCTGCTCCTCCTGCCCACGACACACGGCTGCTTCGGCGTGCCACCGCGCCGACCCACATGCCACCTCTTCCCACACATCTTCTCTGAGGAATCCCTGCCCACCAAGGCTTTTTTAAGTCGGGAAAAAAAAATCAGTCTACAAAAGGATTATTATGAAAAACAACAGTTCCCCGGCCATTTCAATGTTCTCCTCCCCAGAGAAGATTACTTTCTTTTACTTGTTTTCTTCTGGTATCCACCTCCGTACCACTAGAACTTATTCGGCTACTTCTTGATTTTCTAGTTTTCAACGTTAAGTATTGATTGTTCCACTGTGTTAGATTAAGATTTAATTCCCTCTCACTGGCTTTCCTCTTCACTCACACGTCACACACATGCATCCCCGATCCCTCATCCTCTGGATATAAACACATTTTTACTTTAATTAGTAATGAGTGTTTATATCGCCGTAACTTTAGTAATGTCCTTCGCGACAGAACATCATGACTGCATCTCCTTTTTCGACTGCTCTTTGTTTTTCCTGTAGATCGTTACTGCCTTCTTTTTATGTTCACCAAGTTCTTTATGTATGTTACCATGATGCGTCCGCACACTCTGTACGTCTCACCCCAGTAAGTCTCGGCACATCAGATAACCTATCAATTACATCATCTCTTGGAGAATCTTCTTAGAAACTGAACTAGCTTCATTAACTGCTCACCTGCTCATGATTCCCCTCCTGGGCTCTACCTTCACTCTTGACCTGGGGACCCCCTGGACAGTTGGGGC
Organism: Canis lupus baileyi; assembly: GCF_048164855.1. Classification (NCBI taxonomy): domain Eukaryota; kingdom Metazoa; phylum Chordata; class Mammalia; order Carnivora; family Canidae; genus Canis; species Canis lupus. The sequence continues at coordinate 724,731 of NC_132866.1, forward strand.
GCAGGCCTCACACACAGGTGCACACACTGGTGTTGCAGAGCTGGATGGGAAGGGCACTGCGTCCAAGAAGCGGAGTGACCCCCCATGCACGTGTGAACTCTCTGCTACACACCGTCAAGGAAGCCGCCATGTTCAAACCCCTGCTTCCTGGGTTTCCTGGACCCTGTGCCCACTTATTTGGATATAGCACCTCCTGACAGAGCTTCTTGACAAAGGGTGCTGGGGACATAATTTTTTCCACATCTTACATATCTGATAGACTCTTCATTTTTCCCTGTTTGCACGCTTACAGACTGGCCCAATGGGAATCCACAGGAGAATTTCTGGTATGCCAGAGGTTGAGGACACTGCTCCTGGCTGTCACCTGCTGTCCAACGTAGCACTCGAAACAGGGTACCACTCGGGTTCCAACTCCTTTGGCTAGAACTTGCCCTTCCCTGTTTTCCTTCAGGGCTGCCCCACAGGGCCTCACCAGCTGTATAACCCCCCCTCCCCGCCCCGTAGGGCCTGGGCCTGGGGGTGGGAGGCCAGGGGGGCTGTCCACAATCCTGCGCTCCACAGCGCAGCGGGCCATCCACAAAGGGGCCCGGGAGGCAGAGATCCATGTCTCCCGCGGCTTCCGTGCACACACCCCTGCCCAGCCTGGAATGCTTTTTCCTCTTTCCTTCCACGGCTCACTCCTGCTCATCCTTTAGGTTCAGATGAAACCCATCTCGTCAGGGCAGCCTGTTCGTAACTCCTAGATCCATCAGGCACCTGGGGTGCCCTTCTCTCTTGGTCACTGCACACTCTGTGCTTGTGCCCCCGAGTCTGCACGCTCCACATGGGAGGAGAACTTGAGGATGTGTCGTGTCACGGGTGGCTCTGTCACATGACATGCCATGGGTTGTGACCCAGTGTCGTGTGTAGGCACTTGCTCCCAGGGCCCATAAGCTTGAGGACAAAGAGCACAGTGCGGAGAGCGGTGCGTCGGGAGTCCTGCACTGTGTGCCATGCAGCGTGGGGCCCAGCCACCGGCGCAGGACAGCACGCTGCCCCGTCGGCTGTGGGAAAGGGCTGCTGGACTTCTCTCTTTCTGCTTCCCACCATGGAACTCAGGCTGGGAGCCGGAGTCCGAGCAGCACACGTGGGCACCAAGGTGACCAGGTGACCCGCTTTGCCAGTGCTCTGGTTTCCAGCCTCACATCTGCCCTCAGGCGTCCTTGCCCAGCAGAAAACCAGCCCCCGGCCTGTTTCTGCCACACCTGCCTCGGTGCAGAACGTGCGTGCACACGGCAGGGCCTGACCAAGGTTTGTGGACTACGTGAACCCACGTCTCAGCTCACCACTCATGTGGGGCTGTGGTTCCAGATTTTGGATGAATCTGAACATGATTATCCTTCAAAACTCAACTTTTTGAATCAGCGCTGGGGACCCACTCCACACGGAATTGTCAGCGTGCCACTGACCAGGGCACACAAGAGGAGGAGGACCTCTGCACACAAGCCACAGCAGCCCTTTGCCTCTCTGGTTCTAGATTCTTCTCAGGGAGCTCTTTTATTTATTTTAGAGAGAAAGAGCACACACGAGTGGGGGTCGGGGCAGGGGAAGAGGAGAGAAGCAGCCTCCGCGCTCCATGCAGGGCCCGGAGACACTGGGCTCGATCTCAGGACCCTGAGATCACGACCTGAGCTGAAAACTAAGAGTCAGACGCCTAACTGACGGAGCGGCCCAGGCGCCCCCCAGGGAGCTCTTTTTCTTAGAATTGTGTGCACTTAACGTGCACGACGGGATGATGCGAGGGGCCTTTCTCAGCACGTCCTTGTCCTGGTGGAGGCCCTGCCCGTGGGCGCCCGGGGCAGAGGTCAGGTGCAACCACCCACATTCCTGCAGCTAAATGGAACGACTTTAAGTCACCTTCATGCCTGGGAAGCCAGACCAAGCCTCTGCTGGGAACAGACCCCGGCTCTTAGGAAGGAGGCCAGCTCACGGCCTCAGCTCTGCACCAACCGAGGCACAGACAGGACCGTGGCCTGGCATTCCCATCGGGAGCCTCCTGCAGCCCCCCGCACAGCCCTGTCCCGGTCCTTGGCAGGAACCGGAGTGGCAACCTCTCAAGCTTCTTAATGCAGGCAGCATGCGTCCCACGTGCATTCTTACGTGAAATATTATTTCTAGAGGCAGGAATGGTGCCCAGAGCAAAGAGAAATGTCAGTAAACAGGACTGAAGGACTGGACGCTCATGGATATGTGGCTCTCAGAGACGAGCTCTCTTCCGGGCAGCGGTCATCTCCGTCCCAGGGGAGCTGGCTCCTCCTACCTCCTGCCCCAAACCGTGGAGCAGGGTGATGGCCCCCACAGGGCCAGCGTGCCACACGGCCCCACACACCACAGTCCCGCCAGTGTGGTCGGCCCTGACCACATCCACCTCGTTCCACCCCTGCTGCCGAGCCAGGCTGGACGACAGCGGTTCCTTCCTGCGTGACCCTCAACCCTCCCAGAGAGGCCCATCCGCGCCCCGGCTGGTGGCCCTCCTTCTGTCCTGCCAGCACACCAGCCCCTCGGAAACGCCCGTCAGCCTCCTGGACCTGTGCCGACTCCAATCGGTCAGAACCGCCGGCCCTCGTGTGAGGCACAGAAGGAATGTGTCCCTCGGGCTGTGCATCTCAGTGACCGCAGAGGAGCCTGTGTGTGCCTCGGCCTCCTCCATCTGGCGGGGACCACGGCCACATGCACGCGACACCTCTCATTAAGCGCTGTGGCCAGAGCGGCACAGGCACCGCAAGCGTCCTGCTCCGTCCGCGGTGTCAGGGGCAGACCACGTGCGTGGAAAACACCGGGCCGTCGTTTCTCGTGGCTCAGGAGCAGGGCGCCGAGCAGGAGGGGCATGTGGGCGGGGAGGCCCAGCACAGGGCTGGCATCCCCCGGGAGGCCCAGGGACAGGACCTTTCTTCTTGCCGCCCCCAGGGTGCAGCCGGGGGGCCCTGTGCCTGGCAGCGGCTCAGTCCACACACAGCGAGTGGGAAATGGTCGCAGGGGACCCTGGCTCGGGGCCGCGAGGCGTGCTGTCGGCCCCACATGCTTGAAGTCCCACGTCTTCCTGGCAACTCTTGGCCCCACAAGCAGCCACGCAGAAGTGGCCACCCCACCATTCGCTGCGTCCCTCGCTGGCACCCTCACGCCCCATCCTGCTGGGCCACGTGGACCCACACACACCGTGTGGCCTTGGGCTCTGAGCTCTGGGGGCCCCCGAGAGCCTCTTCCCAGAAGCACACGGTTCCCCGACGCTGCCGAGAACCACAGCCGCACCTGAGCCGGCCGCAGGCCACTGCTGGACGCCGGGGACCTGGGCCTCTCGGGTGCAGGGGGCTCCAGGGCTCGGGAGGACCTGCTGTGCCAGGACACACCCGGCGCCTCCTCGGAACGCACGGAGCCGGATAAAATTAACCTTGTGGCAACCGTCCTTCCCCGCTCAATAGCCCCACGCCACCTCATCTGTTAGAGGCAAATAAAAAAGTCAAGTCTAAATGTATAAAAAATTATGATAGAAGCCCTAAATAAGGCAGGGACTGCAAGCTTATTGAGTCAAAAATCAATCAATCAATGAGCGAGTGGATCAGAAGCACCTCATAAGCCCCAAAGAAATAATTTGCCCAAACACTGGGATTTAACAGTGGAAGATCAAATTTCAACACTTTTAGGAAGTAAATAATGAAAAATCAATTCAAAGAAAAAACAGATCAAGAACCCTGGACCCTGACGTGCCGACACATTTATTGCTGAGACCGTTTCTCGGCTGACCCGAAAACTTCGGGAGGTGTTTATTTACTTTCAGCACCTTCCAGAGATCAATATTTTTAATTTGGATCCGAGTTATTATTTTTCACATCACAGCAGCGGGGAGCGGAGTAAAGTGGCTCATATTTTAGTGCTAAAAAGATCGATATGACAGCTTCACCTTCACTGCGGGCCCCCGCCGCCGCCCGGCCGCACATCACCGCGTCCCGCGGGGCTGCAGGTGCCGCCGAGGGGAGCCGGTCGTTACCGCCAGCAGAGCAGACAGTGTGATTTAGCGGAGCGCGGAGGGCCCGGTGCCCTCGGAAAACCAATCTTGCTTCCCGCACTCCATCAGGCCTGTCGGGCCCACAGGCAGGGCGCGGAGGCAGGCGAGCCACCGGGAGGGGAGCCGCTCCCGGAGCAGATTAGTTCCCTCATCAGAAATGCATTTGCCTTCCTTCCCCTTCCTCAGATCAAAGAACATCAGTAAACTCCATTAATTTTCCATAAATTTCCCCTAAAATCTTACTCAGGAGAGCAGAGACAGGATGAGGGGCTGGTCATGGGGGGAGCACGGGGGAGGCGGCAGGGCACGTCCTCCAGGAGCACGGAGGGGGCGGGGAGGGGCAGGGACGAGAGGGAAGCAAGACAGCAGCTGCCTCCCCCTCCCCCCGCCCCTCCTCACCCCGCAGATGGGGTCGGGGCAGGCAGGCCCAGACCCTCCCAGAAAAGTGGGCCGGGGTCAGCATGGAGGCCGTTGGGCTGTGCTCCCCGTGAGGACCCTCCTCTCGGCAGGGAGCCCCCAGGACGGGGGACGGAAGAGGAAGGAGCACGCTTGCTGGTGGCCAGCAGCGGAGGTGTCGCGGGGCCGGGGGCCAGCAGCGCGGGCACTGCAGCGGGGCTGTGGGAACGCACCTGCAGGCCGGAGGCCGCCCCCCAGGCCCCAGCCCCTGCCCCCCAGTAGGCCGGGGGAGGTGCCTCGGGAGGACAGTCTCCCCTGGAGGTCGGGGGTCGCTGCCGCGTGGCTTGCCTGGCACACACGCAGACGACGCCATGCTCCAGGCTGTCCCGGCGTCCCTGGGCCACGTCCGCAAGGTGCTGGCTCGACCCCACCTCTTGCCTCCCAGAAATGAAACTCAGCTGCGCACCTCTTTCCAGGAGCCTCACTGGCCGAGGGCTGAAGATGCTGCTGGGACCCCGCGGGCAGCGGAGGCTTCGGGGCCTCCCCGCGGTGGGCTCTGCACCCTGGGAGCCCGCTCCATGGCCCGCCCACCTTCCTGGGGCCTCGGTGACACTAAAGGACGCGGACACGTCTGTGGCTCCAGACCCCTCTGCCCAGAAGGAACCCCACTCCTAGAGCTTCAAGCAGCCAGAGCTTCCGGCGCTGAGGCAGCCCCACGGTCACACAGGCCCATGCGCTCTCCGGGCAGCGAGGCCCCAAGGACGAGCTCCGCAGGTACCAGCCCAGCGCCACACGACAGCCGGTGCCAGCCCTGCCCGCACCCGCCCGGCCCGGCAGACAGCCCTGCCCGCCTGTGGGTCCCGCTGCCGCGCACACGTCTGGGGCCCCCAGCCCCGGGCAAGGACAGGCAAAGCTGGCTGCCGTGGCTCCCTTCCCGCAGCAGCCGTGGCCGGGGCTGCCCGTGGGGATGCACCTCAGCCCCGCATCCGTGCCACCTGCACCCTTCCCCGCCTGGCCATCCGCGCAGCCGTCTTGTGGCGTGCAGACTGGCACAGGCTCCGCGCCGGGCTGCGGTGTTGGGGCCTCCAGCTGCCCCACCAAAACCACGGCCTGCGTCTCCACGGAGCTGGTGCCGCAGGAGAAACACCGCTGCACACGCCCGTTCACCCGGCCCGACGTCCCTGGCGCACGGCGGTCCCCGAATCCCGAGGGCTCCTCGGGGCACTGGGCATCGATCAGCCTGCGGGTCGAGGGGCCCTGACGGCCGGGTCAGTGCCCAGGCCCCCCGCAGGTCCTGCCCGGGAGCCAGGCGCCCCCATCCTCCTCTCCTTCGTTCTGCGCACGCGTCACCCAGGGAGGGCAGGGAACGCGGGGGCCTCCGGCCGTGGCTCCCCCGGGCCTCAGCAGCCCGGGCAGCCGGGAGTTCACACAGATGAACGGCCCGCTCCGCCGCCACCTCCGGGCCCGCGCGTCACACAAACGAGCAGCAGGACAGCAAGACACGCTCTGCGCCAGCAGTGAGAGGAGACGAGGAAATTACACCAAAATAAATTTGCAATTTCTTCCTCATTTAGCCATTTCTGAAGCCAGAGTACAGGAAAGCCGTTACCTTCACGTCCCCCTATCGACGTCCAGGCTTTTCAGGTGGTAAGTGATGAGCTTTCTATGTTCCTCCCGTGAAATGAGACACGATTCCTGTGCTATTGGGTCTCGGATCAATAGACACTCGAAAGCCCTGGAAAACTTCCGCAGCCACTCCCTCAGTGTCAAGGCCTGCACGGCCGTGCCCTGGGCTGCTGCGAAGTCAATGTGGCCAATCAGGGGGCACCTGAGAACCCAGGGGGAGCTTCCCAGGGGGGCAAGTCCTGGGGGGCTTCCTGCAGGAGGCATCTCAGGGCGTTTCGGGGGTCCAGGTGCACCCCGCAGCGCTGGGCGCTCGCTGTAACGCAGACGATAGCAGGTGCCTCGGAGTAGGTGCAGAGCCCCGGGTGTCCTCTAGGGACCCTCCTCCCTAAGCCTGGGGCCCTGGGCAGGCGAGGCCACGCGGCAGCCTCCACACGCCTCCTGGGCCGCAGGGCCCGGCACACGCGGCAGGGAAGGGCCTGAGCGGGCAGGTCCCAGGAAGCCGGACAGTCTGCAAAGTCCCGCCTACCCCGGAGCCCATGCTTGTCACCGAGCAGCTTACTGAATCACCAGACACATCACGGCCCGACTACGACCGCCCTTCCCCACGGGCTCCATCACTGACCCCAGGGACGGGCAGACCGTGCGGGCCATGTCCTCGCGGGGCCAACAAGACGGCGGGATGGGGTGCTGGCAAAGGGCAGGGGCGCGCGTGAACGCACGTGGTGCTTCAAGGGAGGGAGGGTCCCACGGGGGGCAGGCCAGGGGCTGGGCGCAGGTGCTGGAGGACGGATTCGGGCAGGACGTGCATGAGCGTGGCCGCCCCCACCCCCCAGAAGATGGGCGCCAGGGGAGGGACCACCCGGTGACAGCAACGCCCGCCTCCTCCCAAGGACCTTCCAGACGCTGAGGCTCAGCCAGGGGTGTGCGGGGACCGCCAGCTCCCGGACCAGATGCTGCTGGGCCTCTGGGGCTGCAGGGACAGGCCCCTTGGGGGCACCCGCTCCGAGTGTCCTCTGCAGGGCCATTGACAGGGGCCTCCTGTCCGTCCCCGCTGCGTCCCCCCCACGTGGCAAGAACAGGACAAGGCGCCTTCAAACAGCGGGTGGTTAACTCCAGTCGTCCCAGTTCCCTGTGGGCAAGTCCACAAACCCTAACGGGATGTCGAGACCTCAAAGCGCGAGGACACCGAAGGGCCCCGTGTCTGTGGAGGAGACCACGTCCCTCAGGGAGGGTCGGCCGGGCGTCCGTGTGCGCACGCTCAGGCAGGGCTCTGGGCAGCCCCAGGCGGGGGTCTGCACCCGGGCACCTCGGGGACGAGCCCCCTCCCTCGTGGGGTCTTTCCTTGCTGCCACGTGGCTTCCAGCACAGCTCGCCCTGCCTTCCCCCCGCGTCCCCTTGACGCCCCACAAGAGCGCACCTCATCTTCCCAAACTCCACATGTGCGGCCCAGGCTCAGGGGCCTCGGCCCTGCACCCCTCCAGGCCGGGGGGGCTCGCCCGATCTGTGCTCTAGGTAGACTTAAACCCCCATCCCGAGCTCACACCAGTGGACCCACAGGGACGGACGAAGGGCGCCCACGTCTCACCCAGGCTCTCCCGTCCCCGGGGCCCCACTCGCCCACGGACTCGGAGCAGGTGTGCTGCAGCCCCAGGCCAGAGCGGGCAGCCAGGGCACAATCGGGGGTCGGGGGGCTCGGGCGGTGGGGCGCCAGACGAGGTCAGCAGCAGGAGCGCCTCTGGAGCAGCCCCGCGAGGGGAGGGCCTCGGGGCGCCCGGTGCCCGGAACAGTCCTGGCGGGCGCTCCAGCTCGGGCAGGGTCCTCAGCCTGCCCCGGGGGCGTCCCCAGGGGTCCCGGGGCAGGTCGGGCCACCGTCCGGGGCCAAAGTCAACGGCCAGCCCGGAGCAGACACGCAAACAGGCGGTGACCCTGTCAGCAGCCAGGTCACGGCGCAGGGACAGGGACAGGGACAGCGGGCCCCACGCACACGGCCCGCGCGATCCTCAGGAGCAACCTCAGCATCCTCGCTGTTCCAGGTCTGCCAAGGCGGGAGCAGCTCCTGAACCAGCCTCAAGGTCCCACGCGCTGCTCTGGCGCCATCTCCTGGTGACAAGGAGCACCTGTGGGTCCCGCCTCCGCCCGCGGGCACCCTACTGAGCCCCCGGGGTGGGGACCCCCAGGCCGCGGCCCCCCCCAGATCCAGGCCCCCCAGGTCGAGCCCCCAGGCCCAGAGCACCCCCCAGCCGTGGGCCCCTCAGCTCAGAGACCCCAGGCAGCCGCGCCCCTGGATCGAGTCCCCAAGGCTGCAGTCCCCTAGATCCAGGTCCCCGTCGAGTCCCCCAGTCCGCAGGCCCCTCCCAGGCGCAGCCCCCACGCTCCTGCGGCAGGGTGGACCCCCGCGGTCACGCTCATGCCAGGTGCAGGTGCAGCTTCAGCCTCTTTCTGGGAACACACCGCTATTTTCTGATCCCTATTAATACCCGTGACAGCATTTATGTACAAGATAAATTCATTTCAATTTTCTTTTTCAATTAATGGACTATTATTTGAACCACACTCAGCTAAAAATACCGCTCCAATACTATTAATCTTGTAAAAATTAAATTTTCCTCCCTCTGACAGCCAGAGGCCACCAGGTGGGGGCAGGAGGGTGGCCACCCAGATGGCCCACAGACCCCAGCCCTGCCCGGACGCTGGCAGTGCCGGGTCCCCTCCACCAGGACGTCACAGGCCCCCCGCAGAGACGGTCCCACACGCAGCACATGGAGGCCCGGCCCCCAGGGGCCCCAGGTCCAGTAGGATTTTATCACAAACCACGGGCATCTGAGTCAGGAGGTGAGAAGACAGACGCACACGGGCCTCCGCGCCAACTCCGGGATGAGCTCCAGCGACCATTCCCCACTCGCCACACCGGCTGTCGGGCTGTCCCGTGGCCACCGGCAGGCCTCCCAGGACTGCGGCCCCGGGACAGCACCCACACCCGCAGCCGCCCTGCCCCGCGCCGCCCGGCCCGGGTGAGCCCCGCCGCGGGGACCGACTGGAGCGCGTCTCAGGCTCCACGGCCGCGTCTCCCGCCAGCGACATTTCCGTGCTTCCGCCCCAGAGACGAAAGCGCGGCCCCTTACCCTGATCTGCCTCGGCCCGGGACCACCCGGCTTGCCGATGCTCCAGTGTGAAAACCCGGGTGCTGAAGAACCAGATGCGACGCCCTCGTTGAACACTTCGCCGCACCCATTGGACGGCAAGCGCGCCCGGCGAGGAGAGCACGGGCTCCGGCCTCTGCGCCTCCTCCTGGGGGCCTGCAGGCGGGTCCCCCCCGACGCCCTGCACCAGGCGACCTGTCACGTGGCTGTTCCACGGGGTGAAAATCTCTCTGGTATTTACGTTATTTCCAGTTTTTGCCGTCGAATAGTTTTTGATGACCGCCGTGTACACAGCTGTCCGGGAGAGCGGCTCTTCTCCCCGGAGGCTGCGGCGCCGCGGGCGAGCCCCTGCCGGGTGTTTGTTCTCCACCACAGGCCGCACCGCGGCAGCCAGAGCTGCATCCCAGGGAACGAGGGGGACGGAAACACGCGCCCGGCCGACTGCCGACACCGCGCCCCTCGTCTTGTCGGCCACGTGCTCGCGTGGGACACATGCAGCTGTGTGGGCACAGGACGGCGGCGCGGGCGGCGGGGCCCGGCCCCGAGTGGCCGCGGCTGGGGTCTGCCGGGCCCTGCCCAGCGCGGGGAGCTCCTGGCCCCGACGGCCTGGCCCTGTCCCCCACAGTGTGCTGCCCCGCCAGGAGGCCCCGGGGACGCGCGGACCCGCCCGCCGACCGTGTGCTACCAGGACGAGGTCACTGGTTGCTTCTACCCTATTTTCCTCGTCACTCCTTTCAGCTCTTAGTTTATTATTTCCTTTCCTCTACTCGCTTTGGGTTAATTCACTTATTTTTAAGTTTTCTAATGCAAGCACTTAATGCTAAAAATTCCCCTGGATGCGCCACTCTAGGTGCATCTCACGAATCCTGAAGGGTTCAGTCTTTCATTCATCGGACCCACGAGCCAGTCTGCTCTGTGAGATTCTCTCGGACTCCAGAGATATTTGCAAGTTGACTGTTTATTTCCACGCATTTAGGAGTCGTCCACACATGGTTTACTTCCAGTCTGTGCACTCTGTGCTCAGAAACACGAGGGGTCTCGCCTCATGCTGGATTTCCACGAGCATGTGAGCGTCCCCGGGGACATGGTCCGACACCCCCGCGGCCGGGGAGGGAGCGGCAGGTGCACACGCAGAGTCCTCGGCAGGCGGCCTCGGGGCGGCCCGGAGCTCACGGGGCCACTCTGCACCCACCCGAGCCTGACCCAGCCTTCTCCCAAGTCTCCTTGCCCTTTGTTTTTAGACATTTTTCAGGAAACAGCAGCAGCCGGCAGCCACCCTGCCCGCCCCATGGCCACCGAGCGTCCTCTGGCGCAGGCCCAGACCCCGTGGCGCACACACAGCCCTGCGGGGCTGCCCCTCCAGTCGGTGTCCCGCCGACGATCCTTGGTCCCCCTGCAGCAGCAGTCTGTGGGAGGAGCCGTCGAAGTCTCTGCTGCCCCTGATCTGTCCCCTGATCTGTCCCCGGCCATCAGTGGTCACAGTGGGAGCACGATTCCCGACTCTGGGCACCACCCCGTCCCCGTACGTCCTCTTGGGGGCCTGGCCTCCTCCACCTGTGATGCTCCGCGCTCGGAGCCCAGTGGCGACTCTGACGCACTCACTTCCTCAGCGTGTGTCTGTGGGGCCTGTTTTCCTGCACCTTTTCCTGCTACGACACGGAGCCTCCCACTGAAAGGAGGCCGTGCAGACGTGAGGGGAGGTGACCGACCCCCGTGACCGCCGTGGAACGCGGCCGCCTCTGGGGCTGAGCAGAGCGTGCGGGGAGACCAGCGCCTGAGGGTGACGGGGGTGGAGGATCCGGAACCATGGCCTTGGCCTCATCAGGATGAACCTCTGCTGCTCACAGGTCGTCTGCAGGAAGCCTGCGTGATGACTCCATCTGCGCATCCACACGTTTCATCAAATTTTTAAAACTTTCTCTAACATCCTTCAGGTATCGGCCCGTGTCCTGCTCCCTCTCCTCCTGGGGTGCAGCAACACACACACTGGCGCCCCGGACGCTCTATCCCGGCAGGGACATCCCGTTAACCTCTTTCACGTCTTATTCTGAAGGGTCCCCGTTGCTAGGACCCCAGGTCAACTATCCACCCTGGTCCTCTGCAGTGGCCTGCGAGCCGCTCGCCCCAACCGACAGATTTGCACTCCAGGCACCGTGCTCTTCATCTCAAGTCCCAATGGGGGACAGTGCGGGGACACAGGAGGCTCAGGAGTGCATTTATGCAAAGGACGGGCTGAGAGCAAATGGCCAGCGGTCAGGGGCAGGAAGGCCGCAGGGGTGCGTGTGGCTGGGCGGCCAGGACAGCAGCAGATCGCGGGGCAGCCAGGCCCCGGTGACCATCTGGGCCACAGGAGACACCGCAGAGCTGGCACTGACGCCCGGAGAGACTGAGAACTGACAGGCGTCCTTCCCACCACGGACGGTCTCCGAGGCTGCTCCCCACTCAGGACGTGCTCCCCGGCCCTGCCCACCTGGCGCGCAGGCACCTGCCGCTGCACACCACCAGCCTTCGGGGGCTCCGTGCCTGCGGCACCCCAGGCTTCCGGTGACGTGAGGGACTTCAGGGGAAGGACACGGGGAACAGAACCTGGAGGCTCTGAGCAGCCCCGAGACGTCCCTGAGATGGGAGCCGACGAGCAGCTACTTAAGACCCATCTGACATCTGCGCCTCCCAGAAGCCTTCAGCCCCGCCCGTCACCAGTACCACGTGCAGCTGCTGCACCCCAGCGGGGGCCCCTCTCCAGGTGTCCACCGTCCCCCCACCAGGGCCCCTCGCAGAGAAGGGACAGGAGGCCAGGCCCCCGAGCAGTGCTGCGCGGGCCCACGAAGGGACCGGCCTGCATCCTACGGGCAGGACCGGCACGAGCAACTCTGCAGAGCAGACCCAGGGACGGTGCAACCCCTCACCTCCGCACGGAGCCCCAACTCCCCCATCAGCCCGTGGGCCACGGCCCTGGACCCCTCTTGGCAGCGGCCCCCCCCCATGGAGCCGGTCGGTGCCGCTGACGACAGGGAGCATCCCCATGGAGGGGACCCCAGTGGCCGCCTTGTCAGGAGCAGGCCCTGCGGACACTCACTGTGAAGTGCTCCTGGGATTTGAAGTTCTCGTCCAGGTAGACGCGGGCCCTGTTGTACTCCTTCATCGCGTCACTGGACAGCAGCTCTCTGGAAGGGAGAGGGGAGGAGTCAGTCCTTTAGTGAAGAGCCACCCGAGCAGCTGTTGTACGGCCCGGGCTCCCGGCGGGCACACCGTGCTGTGTCACCCTGGAAACGCCCCCAGCCAGCGGTCGGGAGGCAAGGGCAGCAGAAACTCAGGCACCCCGTGTGCTGCAGGCGGCGAGGGCTGCGCGTCCTGGCAGTGCCCCCACGACACCCGGGGACACTGGAGGCCGGAGACGCAGGGGGGCGGTGGCACGGGGGCTCGGCCAGGGCCATGCACCGCGACGGCACGACCCCCGGGACCCTGGGGGTCTCCCGGCTGCTTGTGCGTGGGCAGGGGCGGGGGCAGCACACTCACAATGCCCCCCGGCCCGGCCACTCCCTCGCTGCCTGCCCCCTGGGAGGCTGAGCACCGTGCGCAGCTGCCGGCGTGTCCTCCTCCTCAGGACACGGAGGAGGAAGCGTCTCTCAACACCGTCCCGCTGGGCCACGGTCTCATTTCACAACCAGAGAAGACTAAGTGGGCGCCTCGCCGTCATCTTGGCAAATGTGGCCGGAAAGGGAGCCAGTGTGCCCCCCGAGCCCCGCCAACACCCCAGAGCAGCAACGGGAAGCGAGGGGCCTCCCTGCTCAGCCGACGGTCCCAGCGCGGAGCCCCCGCAGCTCGGTGGCCACAGGGGAGGGGACACGGTGCCCCGAGGCGCCAGCCCGTGGGCCACACGGCAGAGGCCTCTGCTCTAGGAAGCAGGAGAGGGGACCTAACCGACCGCGCAGCGCCCCACGCAACAGTCGTCACGTCTGCGGCCAAGTCAAAAACTGACCCGGCGCACGGCACAGTGTGAGCCCGGCCTGCAGAGAAGCAGGGACGGCCGGCGAGCCCCAAGCCGGTCAAACATCAAAGGTCTCCGGGAGACCGTGAACGTGACCAGAGGTAAAAATTCACACCGCAAGGGACACTTCTCCAGCTGAAAACAGAACCCGGGGTGGCCGTGAAAGCAGGTGAAAACCCAGGGAAACAAGTGAACCCGCGGTCACTATGGGACACGGTGACGGGAACCCGCACTGCGGCGACGCAGCCGGAAGCGTGGGGCCCGGGAGACAGCACAGGGCGACCCCAGGACAGCGCCCGGGGACACAGCCAGGACGCGGGGACACAGGGAGGACAGCCTACGGCTTTTCCCAAATCCGGTTAAATTAGACGCCCAGGGACAGGGAACCACCGAGGAAAACCACCCCCACCTGCAGCGGGGACGGGCGCACCGCAGGGACCCTCGGCGAGGCCCACGGCCAGGCGCCACCCGCCACGGCACGGCCCAGCACAGCGCGGCGACGTCCTGCCGGGGGACGGGCCGCCGGGCTTCTGGCCACGACGAAACACCTTCCGACGCTGCAGACTTTCTTCAGGCAAACCGAAGGGAGAGAACGTGTCAGCGGTGACTCGTGCTGACGTGACGCACACGGCCCGGGGAGGGGGCGCTGCACGGACACCCGCTGCGGGGCCGCAGCCTGGAAACCGGCGCTGCTGGAAATAAACGGCCTCTTCTCTCGCTTTTTGATCTTCTTATAAGGTAACAGCTCAAAGCAAACATGATAGCGTGTGTCACACGTGGTGCGGGTAGGAGACCGACCCGACGGCAGCGCCAGGACGGCAAGGGGACCGCAGAAGCGGCCGTCGACACGCAGGGCGGGGACACGGGGCAGGGACATGGGGTGCGGATGTGGGGCAGGGGTTAGGGACTGGGGTGGGGGAACAGACGTGGAGGGGACACAGGGCGGGGACACGGGGCGGGGACACGGGGCAGGGACGCAGAGAGTGGATGCAAGGTGCAGACACGGGACGGGGGTTCAGGGACTGGAGTGGGGGGACATGGGGCAGGGACATGGGGTGTGGACACAGGGCAGAGATTAGGGCCTGGGGTGGGGGAACAGGACCCGGGGGGACACGGGGCGGGGACATGGGGTGTGGACACAGGGTGGGCGTTAGGGACTGGGTTGGGGGAACAGGATGTGGGGGGACCCGGGGCAGGGACGTGGGGCAGGGGTTCAGGGACTGGGCCGCGGGGCCGCGAGTGGCCTCCCTGCACCAGCCGCTGTGCACCTGCAGGCCCCCTCTGGGAACCCCCGGCCCCCACACGCCCGCTCGCAGCCTCCCCAGGGCTCCTCAGGTCACGTCCTGGCTTCTGCCCGAAGGTGTGTGGCACAGTGTCACAGCTGACTTTCACCCTTCCATTCACTCAAACTTCTGCATCTTTAGCACGTGACACATTTAGCACCTTTTCAAAAGAAATCTCTCCCTGCTGCTGAGCCGCAGACACCTCTCCCTGGTCTGGTCTCAGCGTCGTCACCCTGTCACGTCTACTGACATGTGTGACACTCGTCCCGGGTGCGGGGATGGGGGGAGGCCCAGTGTCCTGTTCTCACGCAGACACCAGTGGCCGGTCCTCGGCTGCAGAGGGCAGGGCGACGCGGGGCGGGGACCTCCTGAGCACCCCCCCCCGCAGCCCGGCCCCACCCTCGCCGCTCCCCAGGGAGGCCGCAGCCCAGCGGGGCACGGGGACGGGCGCCCACCTCACGCCTCCTCAGTATCCCTGTGGCTACTCTTGGCTCTTCAGCTACGTCCCTCGCTCTCCCACATTGACCTTCGCACTAGTTTAAGGGTCAAAAAAACTCGATTGCTTTAAAAGTACATTTTTGGGGACCCCTGGGTGCCTTCAGCCCAGGGCGTGACCCCGGGGTCCTGGGATCGAGTCCCACGTCGGGCTCCCCACATGGAGCCTGCTTCTCCCTCTGTCTCTCTCTCTCTCTCTCTCTCTCTGTACCTTGGTGTTTCTCATGAACAAATAAAATCTTTAAGAAAAATTTAAAAAACAAAAGTACGTTGTTTTGGGAAAATATGGCCACTCTTTTACAAAAAGTATGGCCCTTAACAGATCACCGCCCAGTTTAACCACAGAGAACACGGAGGCTCGCGTCCACCCAGCACGTCAGGGGCCCCGAGCACGGGTGGGGGGGCGGCCGGCAGCTGACCCCCGGCGGCCACGCGGCTGGGGCTCTAGGCAGGGAGCCCGCGGCCCACACCCCCGCCGGCACGGGGCCTCCACTGGCCGCCTCCGAGGGCAGGAAGCTCTGGCCGTGCTTGGCGGGCAGTCGGTGTGCAGGTCCCAGCTGGGGGAGGCCCGGGCCACACCTGGGGGCTCAGGGGGGCACATGCAGCGGGGCCGGCGGCAGAGACGACGTCCTGGCCCCTCAGGCGGGAGGCAGCGCAGAAGGTGGGCACCCTGGTCCCACCTCCCCAGGACAGGCTATTGCTCCTGGTCCCTGCCCTGGGGACAGGCTGTCACCCTGTGGTCCCTCCCGGGGACAGGCTGTCACCCCTGGTCCCCCCTCTGCAGAGACAGGTTGTTGCCCCCAGTTTCCCCCTGCCCAGGGACAGGCTGTCACCTTGTGATCCACTCCCAGGGATAGACTGTCACCCTGTGGTCCCCTCCCCAGGGACAGGCTGTCACCCCTGGTCCCCCCTCCCCAGGGACAGGCTGTCGCCCCTGGTCCCCCCTCCCCAGGGACAGGCTGTCGCCCCTGGTCCCCCCTCCCCAGGGACAGGCTGTCGCCCCTGGTCCCCCCTCCCCAGGGATAGGCTGTCGCCCCTGGTTCCCCCCAAGGGGCAGGGCATCCAGGGAAGAGGCGCAGGGCCGTGGCGCGCACCAGGACTTACTTGACGAACTTGTCCACGTGTGACATGGAGGCCTCGTAGTTCTTCCCTCCGAACTCCTGGCAGTGCAGGGCCATGAAGTGAGGCTTGTGTGTGTGCACGACCTGGGGAGGGAAGCGCAGGACACGGTCAGAGGCTCCGCACTGCACAGCCACGCGGGGAAGGCGGCCAGGACTGGGGCCCCGCACCCCCAACAAGCCACCTGAACGGTTTCTAGGGCTCCTGCATGCAGTCCTTCTGGCCCCGTGTCTTCTGTTCTCCTGATCCTAGTCCCCACGTGGGTTCAGAATGATCAGAACCCGCTTCTATAACCTCGAGGTTCATCCCCTCCTGTTACAAACACACGTAGGTGCTGGAGTGGAGCAGCTGTTAAACCCCAAAGAACAAACACCCCGATTATCATCCCACTGCTGACACCGGGGCACATCCTCCACGGCGGCTGCAAGCCCAGCTGGCACCCATGCCGAGTGTGTGTGCAAACACCGCACGCATGGGCGTGTATGTGCATGTAAGCACGTGTGCACATGTGGGCACGCACACGCTTCTAAGCTGCCCGGAGAAAGCCAAGCGGACGGCGTGCTCGCCCGGGGCTGGCGCTGCCCCATGAGCAGTGTGCGCAGGGGCTCCTGACATCGCCAGGGGGCAGGCGCCCAGCGTCCATGTCCCCGCGGGGCACGCGGCCGCCAGCAGGACTGCCCCCAGGCCCAGGGCCACGCGGCAGCGGAGGTGGCACGGCCACAGAGCCACTGCCCTGCAGCCAGAGGACGCAGGGCCTGGGGGCGGCTGCGCGGCAGCCACGGCATCCTCTGGCGCCAGGGCTCGGCGAGCTGCGGACCCGCCCCGGGCCTTTGTTACCGGACAACACGAGCAAACATCCCCGACGGAACGGTTTCCTGAGCTGCCCGGCGACGCCGTCAGGAAGTGTGGTCACTGTCCGGAAGCCCTGCAGCCACGCCCCAGCCCAGCCCAGCACAGGGGCTCCAGCTCCCCGGCACCGACCCACGCTGGAGTCTCGGGGCGACCACGGCACGCGCTCATGGCAGCGACGGGGCACAGCCACCCCGCTCTCCTGGGCCCAGGGACAGCGTGTCACTCCTGGGCCCATGAGGCGGCCAGGCCACTAAGCCTGGGCTTGGGGCAGGGGCAAGGGCCGCGGGGACCACGGGAACCAGAGGGCCGAGGGCAGTAGGGCAGGGGTGCGGGGGCCCGTTCCCCGTCCCCGGCACCCGTCGCACTAAGTGCACATGCCCGTGGCTGCCAGGGTCATCTTCTGGGTGTCGTGCGGCTCCTCCTCTCTCCCCAACACCTAAGTTCCCCTTCCCCAAACACAGCACCCCAGGGGCACCCCTGCACACGTCTGTGAGGTCACCTGGATCCCAGCCTCGGACGCGGTCTCCTGCGGGGTCTGGCGGCCAGACTGGCGTGCGCAGCCCCAGTGGACAGCAGCTGCTTCTAGGACTGAGCCGGGCCCAGAGCACGGGAGGAGGAGGAGGGCACTACACGGGACGGAGGCTACGGGCGCCAGGGACGCACGGCACGTGTCAGGGGACACGCGGCCCACAGCGCGGCCGGGAGGCTCCGCAGGCAGCGGCTGCCCCTCCGTCCACCAGCAGGCGCCCAGCGGCGCAGCCCCCTTGTCCTCCCCTGGGCCACGAACAGGCCACAACCCAGGCCCCAGGGCTCGGGGGTGGGACCAGGGGACCCAGGACGGGGCCTCAGGGCTGGGGGGGGACGGGGGTGGGGCCAGGGCTGGGGGGGACCACGGGACCCAGGATGGCAGGGGCAGGGCCAGGCCCTCAGCGCTCCCGCTCCCCGCTCCCCGGCATCACCTGACTGAGGAGTGACAGCCCGTACCCGTGCTCTGGGCCCGCCCCGCCAGCGCACCCCTCCTTAGCGCACGCCGGGCCTTCCCCAGGCGGCCAGTCTGCTCGGCCGGGCCTGGGGCAACACAAACCTTCTCAGAACAGGCGACTCCTGGGGCGGGCGGCAGAGAACGTGCTGGCCGCGCGGCCCTGCGACGCCCGACGCCGTGTCGGTCTTGGGCTGCCACGGTGGCCGAGGCCTGCGTCAGGCTCCAGAACTGCCCACGGACTTCTGACCACGGACCAGGCCTCCTGGACAACAGAGCCGCCGTGCAGGCCCCCTACCCTGACGGCCGCCCCGGGACCCCAGCCACCCTGCAGCGCTCTGCCTGGACAAGCGGCCTCCACTCGCCCCCACCACCCCGGATCCGGAAGGGAAGATGTCTGCAGGCACCAGGGGCTCTGGACACGTCCCTGACAGGCCCACCACGGGGGCCACGGGCTCTGAAAGGCACTGGTGGGATGGACTCGAGCAGCAGGTGCTTCGGGGCGTGCAGAGGGCAGCGGGGGCGTCCACGGGCACCGGCCCCCGGCTGCCCCTCCACCCACAGGCGCCCCACCCCGCCAGGCCGAGCCTCGACCGTGAGCCAGACCAGGGGGTCATGATCCGGGGCAGCCCTGGTCACGGTCTCCAAAGCCCACGGGTTAGCAAAGCCCTCGGCACCGGCTAAGGACGCTGATGAAGGGAACGTTCCCTGCTTTCCCCTCGTTCCGACCCGGGGGCCGCCTCTCTACGCACCACACCCCCCGGGAGGCCTCGTCAGCCCAGATGGGTTCTGAAGGGTGCTCGGGATGTAGGGCAGGCCCCCCGTGGGGGCTGAGGCCGGCGGCGGGGAGGGCAGGGCGTGCAGGGTCCCGGGAGCTGCCCTGGCCACCCCTCCCCAGGCCCTGCCGCCCGCCCAAGGACACGGGGTCCCGAGGAGCCCAGGTGCGCTGCAGGCGCTCCGAGCACAGGCCCTCAAGGGCAGGCCCAGGCCAGAACCCCAAAAGCCAGGCTCGAGTCCCTGCCCTGACGCCGTCCAGCCGTCCGTCCCACAGCAGCTCACGCTCTCCGGGGAGCATCCTGACCACCCTTCCGCCCCCTCTGCCTCCCCCCGCCGCTCTGGGCAGGGCCTGGCTGCTTGACCTCACTCCCTGGGGACTCCCCCTCTCCAGCACGGCCGGGCTGCCACGCCGCGTGCACCTGTCCCAGGCGACAGGGCCTCAGCGTGGCTGTGACATGTCCGGGGAGCACTGGTCCCGACCCTACGCCTCGCTGTGGGGTTGGCTGCAGCCTCAAACTCACGAGGGTGCGGGGCACTCAGGATGGGGCCGTGGGGTCTCAGGCCTTCCACCTCCGCCCCGGCACCTGCGAGCCCACCTTGACGCACCCCAGCCGGCAGCCGGGCAGCCACCCTCCGGCTCTCCGCCTCCTGCGCCCGCACTTGGCTCCGGGTCTGACACCCAAACGCCCGGCGCTGTGTCCCGGGGCCGCACACTGCCCGGCTCCTCAGGAGGCGCCTCTCCTGCCCACAGTGCGGCCCCTGCGCCCCCTGGTCTCCAGGCGCGACGGCTAGTGCACAGGGCCGCGCCCTGACCGAGCCGCGCTTCTGGGCCAGGAGAGGCCTCGGCTCGATGTGCGCCGGACGGAAAACACAGCCACCTTCCAAATTAAATTCATATTTGAAACTAAACTTTAACTGATTGTAAGTTTAAATAAACAGCCAAGACAATGGCTCCTGTGACTTGACTTTATCTGTGTGACCTTCCCTGACAGCGACGGTCTCTGCGGCGACCCCAAGGCCCCAGCAGCAGAGGCCGCAGGGCACGTGGCCCAGAGGGACGGGGCCGCCAGAGAAGGGACACACGCGAGGGGAGGCAGCCCCGGGCCGCTGCGGACCCGCAGAAAGGGAGGCAAGGGGGAGCCGGGCTCACAGGCCGGAAGGGTGGGGAGCCCCGCGGAGCCTGCACCTCGCCGGGCGGGCAGAAGGGGGTGCTGTCGGGCCGGGACTCGCACAGGCCTGCTCCAGCTCCTGCCCAAGGACAGGCGTCCCGCAGCCCCCGCAGCGACAGAGCTGAATCCACCCAGACCCCATCTGACAATGGGAGGAACACCTGGAATCAGAAACACAAAACAAACCAGAAATGGGCCAAAAACAAAAAAAGAAAGATGGCATTACCCTCAGAAGAGAAATGGAAAAAAGACAAAATCTTCACAGAAAAGAGGAACAGAGAACAAAGTACCAAGGGAGGGAGGCTCTACTGACAGGTCAAGCTGCAATGGGCGGGGGGGACGGGCAGAGGGAGGCGGACCAGTGCGGAGGGGAGGGGAGAGTCCGCAGTCCCTGCGGGAGGACCCACCAGATCAGAACTAACCCTTACAATCCTAATCCGAGGCAACCCCAGAACACAGAGACCTGAGGTGTACCCCACAGCCCCCCCAACATCCCCGCAGAGCGAGGCGACCTCGCAGGGGCGACCTCCAGGCCTCCAGGTCACAGGTCGGCGAGGAAAACCGAGGGTCAGAACCACACAGGAACCAAGGGGGCAACGGGACGGCCGCTCTGCAAACCTTGATCCCTTGGATCAAGTGTGAGCCAAGGACTCACACACCTGCTAAGGGTCCTTCAAACCTCAAAGGCTCAGAAAACGACTTTTAGACAGAAATCTAAGGAATTCCACCCGGAGCACATGCGGGCAGACGTTTTCCATGGAGAGAGCCACGCCAATGCTCTCAGCTTGGGAGGCCATGGCGTCTACACGGCAATAGCTCCAAGGTGTCAGTGTAGACAACAGCACACGTGTACACACACACACGTGCATGCACGCACACAGCCACCCATGAGCCCACACGTGTGCACGTGCAAACACAAGTGCACATTTACAGCCATGCACACATACGAGCACATGCATGTGCAAACCCACATGCACCCAGCCACACCCACATGAGCACACGCGTGCATACGTGCCCACACGTGTACACATACCAGCACATGCGTGCGTGCACACCCACACCCACACACATGTGCGTGCATATTCATGCACATACACGGGCACACACACAAGACCAAGTGACACAGCCAAGCACCCTGACGTAACAAGAGCCCGGGTGACGGCTGCACGCAGTCCTCTGTACGCACTGCAGGGCGGTCATGGCCGGGTCTCCGGGACTCCCGAGACAGGGCACGTGGAGTGCACCGGCGAGGGCAGCCCACAAGCAAGGCCATCCCGTGTGATTCCACCGACACGGAAACCTAGAAATGCAAACCCATGGATAGCAGGGGACGGAAAGCAAACCAGTGGCCACCTGGCACGGGGCCCCGGAGCGGCCACTCCAGCCTGCAGGAACCGTGTGGCACACGAGCCTCCAGGGTGGACAGGACGTGCCGCACCACCCGCTTCGAGCACGCGAGGCCCACTCTATGCCACTTACACCTCCATACAGTCATGAAAACATGTTCGTTTCTACCCAGTGATGCGCCGCGGGACAGGAAGTCCTCATGAATCAGGGGACAATGGGGGACACCTGAACACAGACCCGACGCTCAGGACGTGACGGAGCTCCTGCCAATCTTTGTAGGGGGCACCGTGACGTGGAGGGTGCTCTGTCCCTCCAGAGACACACGCAGACGCGCTGACATCTGACGTCATGCTGCCTGGACTTTGCTCCAAGTGACGGGGGGCGGGGGGCACGACCACAGCAGGACCGGCGGGAGCTGGAAACCACGAGCGAGGGTAGTGGGGACCGAGGGACGTCGTCCTGGTCCCTCTACTTCACACACGTTTTAAATTCATCACTTATAAAGTGTGTTCAACACATTCATCGTCTGAGTCGGAGGAAGCGGGGCTCAGCTGCCCGCCCCCTGGACTCTGGAGCTGGGCAGGGGGCCTGAGGGACGAGGGCGAGGTGACCTCTGGTGTCCCATCTCCCCGGTTCCTTCACGGCAGGACCCCACAGCTCGTGCCGGCATCCTCCGCTGCAAATCTGCCTGCAGCGCCCAGGGGAGGGCAGGTGCCTGTGCGCAGGGTGTGGGACCCGTCGCCGTGTCACTCAAAGCAGACACACCAACTAAGGACTTTGTGTGAAGACAGATTTAATTACGGCACGTGGGGAAAAATTCAAAATAGCTCATTAGAAAATGATCATTTTAGTGACACGCTGTGAAAATTTTTGCTAAGGAAAATGTTTCCTTTGAAGCTGAGTGAAGCTGTATGGGGCAACTGTCAGCTCGCCCGGACAGCCCCCTGAGTCGCACGGGTGGGGGGCATCCGGCAAGGGGCTGTGCTCACCCCGCGTGGACGATGCCAGTGCACGCCGTCCATCGTGCACACTTACCCAACCACACCCTGCAGCCAGGTGCCACCCCTCTGAGATGTCCTCACCAGACAGAAAGCACCTGTCCGGTTTCTGACGCATCCCAGGAACTGCCGCCCGGGGGGACAGGTGTCCTAGGGTCTGGGCCAGCAGCTGCCCGGCAGGTGTGCTGGGAGGCCTGACAACTGGCTCTCGGGGGCAGAGCCCCAACTGGTTGAACTGACCCGTTTCCACGACAGCACTGCCCTCTAAGCCCCCGCTGAGCTCCTGACGGGATGGCCCTGGACCTGGAGTTTGGGAGACGCTCAGCGACATGCGGCCACAGTCTCTCCCCTCCTGCAGACACTAATAGCCCAGATCCCAGGAGTAAGACGCCGTGAAGTAACCAGGGCGCAGTGAGTGTGGGGCAGCTGTCCTCTCTGGTTTTGTATCATTTACGGGGTCACAGGTTAACAGAACCAGATGGTCAGTGACGCTGCACGGAGCAGCCGGGGCCTGAGAGCAGAGGGCTTGCACAGCTGGCGGGGGCAGGCGGGGGGCAGGCGGGGTGGCGGCGTGGGCTCTGCAGGAGGCACATCCGCCGGAGGGGTCCTGCTCCGTCCTGCCTGGCGGAGACCCCGTGCCCGGCGCCCTGGGCCACCTGGGTGTCCATTTCCTGGGCAGCCTGTCTTGGACAGTCACCGAGAGCCGTTGGTGAGGACACTGGGCCCAGGCCCTCAGCACAAGCCGACGGGTGGCGGGATCTCGATGCATTGCATGGATCAGTGTGGCGGAGGCGCTGGGAGAGCTCTGGTCGTTCCCCAGCCCTTGGGGAGGGCTCGGGACCACGGTGACCCTGGGCACGGATTCCCCTCCGGGCCGACGACAGGGACACCCTGAGGATGGACAGAAAAGCCCTGCACCGCGGGGGACGTGTGGGGCAGCGCAGGCCTCTTCTGGTGGGAAACGTCTCAGGGCATGACCCGGGGGCAGGTGGTCTCCAGGCCCCGGGCCTTCACTCAGCTGGGTCCTGCCCGACGGGGACGCTGGTGTGTCCTCACCTGGGACAGCGAGCAAGTCACCGCCCAAAGTGCATATGCACGTCACCAAAGTTCTACAAAACAAAACACAGCAACAACAAAACACCTTCTGATAAAAATACACGGTTCCTTCATCAGAGGATCAAGAAAAATATTCTGGAAAAGAGGGAATTGGAAACGTGGGCCAGAAAGTGGAGGACGCCCCAGCACACAGGGCAGCCTCGGCCCCGTGCAGGTGGCCTCCGGAGGTGGCCTCGCCCACCAAGCAGGGAGGCGGCCGCGCCCAGCGCCCAGCGCACCGGCCCCTCCGCGCCAGGAGGCAGCGCTAAAAATAGCAGCAGCCAGGCCTTGTTAGGCTTTCTGCAGAGAGGAGCAGCGGAGTGACCTAAAAAGGAATTACGTCCTGCACACAGGCCCTGGAAGCCTGGGAGCCAAGATAAGGCGCGGAAAGGGGACAAAGGAATTTCTCGAGAGAAGAGCTACTGCTCTTTACACGCCGGCTGCGAGAACACACTCATCTGGGAGACGCTCTGCCCACCCGGGCCGGGGCAGCCGGGCCTCCACTCTGCAGGCCGGGGTCGCCCTCCCCAGGCTCCGGGCCGCGCCGGGCGGGCGAGGCTGGAGGCTGGAGGCTGGAGGTGGAGGCCCGCCCCCTGGAGGGAGCCCACACTCCGCTGCCCGCGGCCCCGGGGACGCCCGCCCACAGTCCACACCCCGCGACCACCGCCCGGCCGCTAGCAGCCCATCTCCCCACGGGCCAGCGCGCGGAAGGCCACAAGCTTCCGTGGCCCCAGCGGCCGGCGGCGGTGGCGAGGGCTCTTCGGGGCCAGCGTGAAGCCGGGCCCCCGCTCGGCGTCCAGGATGGGTCCGGCCCTGCCGTGCGCACAGCCGACGGCGAACGCCGAAGCTGCGGCTCCCGGAGGCTGGACGGGCCACCAAGCTGCGCGGTGTGCGTGCACGTATGCGGGTGAGCAGGAGGCCGCACCTGTTACAGACCAGCAACGCGCACCCTGGCTCCATTTTAACACAACTTGCTGCTCCGGGACATCAAAGCTCTCCCGGCACGGGTGGATTTTCACTTAAGCAGCACTTTTCCCCAAGGGAGGGGGAGCAGGACCACGCCGGGGCCCTAGCCCATACGGTGAGGCCTCCCACCTGCTTCGGGCTGACCACAGGGCCGGCGGGGGCCCCGGCCCAAGACACCCACACTTCCAGAAGGCCCGTGCCCAACGCCCACCCACCACGCACACCCACACGGCCCCTTCTTGTGATCCCAGGGCCCACACCTGGCCCTGGCCTTCCCCTCAGCTGCCCTCTGACCCCTCCACCTCCCCAGTCCCCCCAGGGAATCGGCCTGGCCTGAACTCCCAGCCCGTCCCTCCAGAGCCCGGCGACGTCCACCCACACGGAGCCCGAAGGACTCACTTCCAGCCCCACAGGAGTTACCACCAACCCCACGGGGAACCCCGGATCTGACCCAGGGCACAGCGGACTCCCCTCTCCTCCTGGGCCCACCGCCCTCCTCCTTCCTCCCTCCTCACGTGCCCACATCTGCCGCCCGCCCTGCAGCAGGAGGCCCCCTCGACCCCGAGGCCCCAGTTCCCTCCTGAGCCCCCCGCCTGCAGCCCCCCCGCCCCTGCCTGCTGCCAGGAAGCCACGCCCAAGCCCCTTCCAAGGCCGCCCTGACGCTGGACCCCCGCCCCTGGCACCACCGCCTCTCGCCCCAGGGCTCCCCCTCAGGGGCCAGCTGGGCCATTGGCCTCGCAGAGGCTGGGGCCCCCATCCTGTGGCTGCACAGCCTTGGGCACATCTCCTGACCCCTGCACGCCTCAGTTTCCTCATCTGTAGAGTGGGGCCACGGCAGAGGCTCCGCTGGGCTGCGGCTGGCGGCAAGCACCCACGGCTTAGCCCAGGGCCGGCTCCAGACGAGCCCTTGAGACGGAGGAAACGCAGGTGCATCGGAGCACGAACTCCCCCATCACCTGGATCCGCAGCCAAGTGTTGCCTGCACCGCCGCCAGGGCCCGCAAGGGCACGGCGCCGTGAGCTCCCTCCCAGGTCACTGTAGTCGCCACGGGTGCCAGACCACCTTCCGTGGGCCTGAGGCTGAGAGGCGGGCCCGGCAGTGCAGCGATGGGCCTGTGGAGGCGAGGGCCTGCGCTCCCTGGCCCACCTGGGAGGGGAGAGGGCACAGGGCTGGGGGTCAGAGCGACTCTGGTCCCCGCATGTACGGCCAACCTGCAGGCGTCTGTGGGTGCCGGTGGCCACAGGGGCCTCCGTCGTGGTCAGCGGCTGTGGAGGTGACAAGGGGCAGCTTGCAGCGTCTGTCCTCTGCGTCTGCCACGGTGCCGCTCAAAACGCACCCAGGCACATCGCGACGTGCCGAGGGGGTGGAGTACAGCGGGCGGCACGGAAGGACAGGTGGGAGGTGTCCCAGGACCGCACGGGGTGAGGGGTGGGACACGTTACTGAAGCCGTTTCAGCTCCTCCTCCGTCCTGTTCCACTGTGGCTCCCAGACAACTGGGACCACGTGCTCTCACGGGCTCGATCCTGCAAGACGCACTCTGGTCACGCTTCTGCTCGAGTTTTACACATTCTTCTCAGTTTGTAAGACTTCTTCATGAAGTTTCTCAAGACCGCACCTTTACAGAGTCAGCTCCATCGCCCTTTCCTCAGTGACCCCTTCAGCCATCGGGAACTCCGAAGCGCCGCCCCGTGCACCCAGAGAAGACACGATGTGGCTCGTCCCCCTCCCCAGCGCTCCCTGCACATGGGGGACAGGCCGGGCAGCAGGGCCCGCTCAGCTCACCGCGGTCCGGCGGGCACTGGCGTCCACGGTGCACAGCGGCCGGAGGCCAGGGCCCAAAGGCCACGCAGGGTGCTGGCACGTGAGAGCAGCGACTCTGTCCCTCCTTAGGCCTTCGTGGTCCTCAGGCCCCGGAGGGGTGGCGCGAGGGTCTGAGCTGCAGGCTGTGTCCACAGACGTTCACAAAGAAACGTCCTCAGGAGGTGAGGCCTGTCATCAGCTCTGGACCTGAGAGTGCCTTCTAGAGCAGCGCTCACCCAGGCCCGAGGCCCTCCCCGGAGCGGGAACTGCGGGTCCACAGGGCACGTGACCCACAGGACAGCAATGGCGAGGGTCTCCACTGCACCAGCAACGCAGCCCCCGGGCACGCGGACCGTCCGTATCCCGACCGTGTCCGTCCCCGTCTGCTCGCCCCACACCCAGCTTCTCCCAACCAGCTGCTGCAGCCGATGGCCTCCACGAGCGACCTCACCGAGGGCCAGAGGGCAGAGGGCCTGGGCCGTGTCGTGGGAACCCTGGTGCCCGAGCCCCAGCCCCAGCCCTGAGCCTGCTCCCTGAGCGGAGTCTTGCCACTCGCCGTGACTCCCACTTCTTCCAGCTGACAAGCAGCTCTGGGGTTTGGCCAGTTCCTAATTATGATAAATCCTAATTCCTCCATTTTTTTCTCTTATGAATGATGCTTTCGGTGTGTCTAAGACATCGCTGCCTAATTCAGGATCACAAGGGTTTTCTCCTAAGATTTCTTCTAGAACTTCTATGATTTTAAGTTTTGTATTTAGGTCCGCAGCTTACTTTAATCTCCGTGTGGGGTGCCAAGTACAGAAATTCTGCATCTGCAGGTGGACAGACGGACACCAATTTCCCAGCACCGTCTGCGGAACACACGTCCCGTCCCCTCACGAACTGCAGTCAGCCCTCGTCCCCTGCCTGCCGTGCTCCCGGGTCTCTGGGTCCCTCTTCAGCTCCACTGATGTGTAGCTCTGTCCCGACACAGAACACCGTCCCCACTGCTACGACTTTACAGTAAATCCTCAGATGAGACCGTGTGAGTCCCTAACCTCCTGGCGGACCTCGTTCCCTTGTCCTCCCAGGTAGCTGCAGATGTGTCTTGCAGGCTTCTACCAAACAGCAGGCGGAGGCGTCACGGGGAAGGGCACCACACGGGACCTCAGCCGGTGGGGGCCACGTGCTGGCACCATGGCGTCCCCATGCCACGAACCGGGCCTCTCTGTCTCTCCCTTGCACGCAGGTCACGGGTCTCGGCGCACCCCTGCCACGCCCCGGCCTCGTCCCTCGCTCCAGCACGACCGTCAGGGTCACATGCGACCTGTCCCACTGTGCACAGCGAACAGGAGGGAGATGCTTCCACTCAGCCCCGTGTGCTGCCGACTGAACACCTGGGCTCACATTAGCAAGGCCTCCGCGGACTCCCCATGGCGCCCCAGCAGCCCCTCGCACCTTCACCCACACACGCGGTTTTGTTCCTTCCTTTCCTTTCCTCTCCTTGTCTGTCTGCACCTGCCAGGACCCCCGGGGCCACAGGGAGCGGGAGGGGGCCGCCAGCGCTGGCGCGGGCTGAAGACCCCCACAACCCGGGACAGGTCCCTCACTTCTTCGTTTCCTGAGACTTCTCATCAGAAATGGTTCTAGAATTTTGCCAGATGCTTTGTCTGCGTATATGGAGATGATTGTTGGCTTTTCTTCATTAATCTGTCGACGCAGATTTTATTGATTGATTTCCGATCTCCATTTGCTGACGATGCGCTGCCCTCTGATACGTAGTGTTTATGCGGCACGCATGCGCGTGTGACGGGGTCGCGTGCACCGGTCCACACGGTGGAAGTCAGCGTTTTCTCCTTCGCGCGTGTGGGCGACGTGGTGCGTGTACTTCTCAGGACTAAAGCCTCCGCCTGCCGTGGTGTTGGGACTGGCGTCGCAGGAAGAGGAGGCAGCAGCGCCTCCTGGAAGTTTCTGAACAACTGTGATTGTTTCCTGCTCAAACATGTGACGGAACTGACCGGGGAAGCCACACGGTCCTGGAGTTCTTTGTTGCGAAGAGCTGGGCAAATTTTAATTTTAATTTAACAGAAAGAGAGCTACTGAATTCACTTCTTGACCGTAAGCTTTGAAGCTGGACTTATTTACCAATATGTTCCTTTCATATAAAAGATAAATTTATTAGCATAAAGTTGCTTATGATACTCCCTTCTCGTCTGTTTCTTTAACATCTACAGGATTTTTAGGGATGATGCCCCTGTCGGATTTCTGAAATTGGTGATTTTGTCTTCTACCTTCAAAAATTAGATGTAGAGGGCAGCCCGGGTGGCTCAGCGGTTCAGCACCGCCTTCAGCCCAGGGCCTGATCCTGGGGACCCGGGATCGAGTGCCATGTCAGACTCCCTGCGTGGAGCCTGCTTCTCCCTCTGCCTGTGTCTCTGCCTCTCTGTGTGTGTGTGTCTCTCATGAATAAATAAAATCTTAAAAAAAAAATTAGATGAAGAAATAAAATAAAAAGAAATCAGAAATCAGTGGATGAAAAAACAAAAACAACAGACGTAATGAAACCCAAAGCAGGTTCTCCAAGATGGTAAAACTAATAGTCCTCCAGCCACACTCCCGACTGGTTTTCTCCTCCTTAGGGCCTGTTTTCCTGCATCCTTGCCGCCTGCTAACCTTCGATGGGGGGTACACAGTGACCGTACCCCCAACCTCGCTGGGTGCCCATCCAGGCGCCCCCACCCCTGGAGGCAGGTGGGGAGGCCTCAAGGCAGCTCTGACCCTCCCCGTGGTCACCGCCTGGCCTGGCCTGAGGTCTGAGGTTTAAAAACCACAGTTTCACAGACGTTTCTATTTTAAGGAGGGAGGGGGGGAATCCCTGGGTGGCGCAGCGGTTTGGCGCCTGCCTTCGGCCCAGGGCGCGATCCTGGAGACCCAGGATCGAATCCCACATCGGGCTCCCGGTGCATGGAGCCTGCTTCTCCCTCTGCCTGTGTCTCTGCCTCTCTCTCTCTCTCTGTGACTATCATGAATAAATAAATAAAATCTTTATAAAAAAAAAAAAAAGAAAAGGAGGGAGGGGAGGCTTCCTGCCCGTTCCTCCAGGTGACCTGGAAGCAGGTGTTGCTCATCACGTTCCTTTTACCGCTGCTGTCAGGAAAAGCTGAGCTCCCTGATTTGAGTCATCTCTTCCTTACTAATCGCTGAGCTGTTTTACGATTCCGTGAATTCTAAAACTTAAGAACGACGCAATGACGTGCGGCCGCAAGAGCACAGCGTCTGGAGGGGAGAACGGATTACCTGCCTTTGAGGGCAAATCCGCTGCTGGGAGAATCCGGGTTTGCTCTGCGGAGTCTTGTGCGCAGCAGGCATAATGTGCTACTTAACCTACTTGTCTGGCTAATAATAAATACTTATTACCACAATTTTTAGAATCTTCAATACTTGCTCAACTTATATTTGCACGAGAGACAGCCTATCTGTTTTAAAATGTATCCACACATCACAATGAACTCCGAACAACCTAGAAATCCTTCAACGGAACAATGACTTGAAAAGCGATGGCCTGTCCGGCTAATGAAACACTGTGGAGCCAAGAAGACAAGGGTGTGCGCTCGGTGACACAGGAAGACTTCCCAGCTTACCGGAGAAGAGAGCAAGCTGTCCAAATACATGTATCTGCAACGTGCCAGGGAAGGTGCCCTGCGCCGGGCACACAGCCAGCGAGGCGCACCGGGCATGAGCGTGGAACCACGGGCGCAACGGGGCAGGGGGAGCCGACTGATTCATCCGTTCTGCTTTGTACAACTGCCCCGGACTGTTACCCGAGAAAGAAGTGCTGAACGCACACCACGCACCAGACACAGCCCTGATGCTCAGGAGAGGCAGCAAGCGGGGCGGCAACCTGGCCCCGGAGCGACTCACAGACACGCCACCATCACAGAGCAAGGAAGGTCCAGCTTGAGCTCCCAGCAGCCTCCCCCGTGGTCCGGAGAGTCCAGGGTGACCCGGGCAGCAGGACAGCCCAGGTGTGGCCACGGCTCCTCAAGCGCCTTCCTGAGCACCCCGCCAGCAGGGGCCTGCACCCCCAGCTCCAGGCAGGCCGCTCCCTTCCCGGCACCACCCCGGGCCCTCCCGAGGGCAGGGTGTCTGACCGCCCTGGCTGTGGCTTCTCCCTCTCCTAGCAGGGGCAGAGATGCCGTCACGGGCAGGCCTCATGACCTCTTCCAACCCTAGTCTCCTCCCAAGGCCCCGCCTCACACACCTGCTTCAGCGCAGGACCGTGGGGGCCATGAGGATCCGGCCCGCGGCAGGTGCAGAGCCTGCCTTCCCAGGGGCAGAGGTAAATAAGCACCCGACAGACAGGCTGCAAGTTCAGGCGGTGACGATGAATCCTGGGAGCACGAGTGTGTGGGGGAGGCCAAGAGTGACCTGGAGGGTGGGGGGTGGCCGGGCCCACGACCGGAGCTGGGGGCTGGGGGCCCAGGGGTGGGAGGTGGGGAAGTGGGGACCCGGAATACCTGGCGTGTCAGAGGACAGAGCAGAAGCCACATATGGACCCTGGGTCTCCCCTGGGGGGCCGGGAGCAGGACAGCCACCGACCTGAGCTGGTTTCAGGGAGCACCGTGCGGCCCAGAGAGAGAACAGGGATGTGGCCGGCCCCGGGGGAGGTTCTGGGCAGACCGAGCAGGGGGCTCGGAAGGCCTGGGGCTGCTCCAGAGGAGGAGAGCAGGACTGGCCTGTACTTGGGGCCAGCGCACCCCAACAACGGGGACGTGCGTGTGACCAGCCCAGGGTGCTCAGGGAGGCTGGATGGGGAGAGGCGCAGGGCAGCCAGCTGGGGTGACGCCAGACAGTGCACCCCCTCTGGTGCCACGGCCACATCCAGGACCCAACAGGTGAAAGTCCTGGATGCCCAAAGCACCAGGGGCTCGTCAGGATGAAGGATGGAAACCCCAGCAATATTTTCTCCTCCCTGCATTTTTATGGCAAATGAGGATTACAGAGAAAGCAAAAATTAATCCAAAGGTTTAAAGGCATGAATGTCATATTCAGTTCCTGTGTTTATACAAGCAGCCCATCAAAGGCTACTCTGAAAAAAACAAAGTAACTGCACATAGGAACTCCAGGATTAAACATTTTTGAAAAAGGCAGTGGCCCTGGGCCCCGACGCCCTCCTTCCCGAGTCCGGCAGGCAGGACCCGCTCCCTCTGCGGAGCTGCGGGCGGCTGGCCGATCACTCACCGACCAGCTCAGCCCACCGTGTCAGGGCGCTGGTGTTAAGCCCTTACTTACAATCGTCGCAGAAAATTCCCTAAGTGTCGCTGGAACTTCTCCTTCTGAAGAGACTCCCGCCAACAAAGCAGGAAGCGCTCACGGGCACCGGCACGACCCTCACGCACGAGCCCTCCAGGCAATGGCTCGACGCTCCGAGCAGGACCCGGAGCAGCACCCGGGGCTCTGCCGACAGCCTGAGGGGCACCCTGGCCCCCGCCCTCTGGGCTCGTGTGCAGCGAGGAGGCTCAGGGAGGGCGACAGTCCTGAGGTCCGCGGTCGTCCGGGGTCAGCGTCCAGAGACCACACTGCCCAGCTCTGGACTCACTCGCACGTCCCGGCAACCGCATCATAAGCAGAGTAGGAAGGGGAACGGTCGGGGTGTGCACTGCAGTTCAGCCCGGGGCTGTCGGGCGGGGCCCCCACAGGGCCCCTCACCAGGGACCCACCTGCAGCGGAGCCAGGACAGCCGCGCTCGCCCTCCTACACCTACCTGCTCCTCGCAGCTCCAGGTCCACCCCATGGCCCCCCCACCCCCAGCCCTAGGACCTGCCTCTGAAAAACAAAGAGGAGCTGTAGCTTCACGTGGCAGCTGCTCCAGCCAAACTGACACAGACCCAGGAGCCCGGAGAGCAGGCTGGAGGGGACCCCAGGGCCTGTCCTGCCCCTGAGGCCGGCCTCCTACCTGGAGCCGCACCGGGGAGCCCTGGGCGGGGCAGAGTGTTAGAGGACGAAGGGCTGACCTCCCGACAGCCTCCCACCCGTCTATCCCACGGGACGCTCCCTCCAGAGCATTCCAGATGTCCCAGGGATCTGCCTTCCCTCCAAGAACCAAGCACAGCACCTGGTGACAACACATGTGGGATGGCTGAGGGAAGGACCCCACCTCCAAGCACCCAGGGGGACACGCGTCGCTGGACGCCAGGATGAAAAGGCCCGCCCGAGGCTCTTCCCTCCAGCGTGGGAGCAGGATCAGCCACCCGCTGCCACTGCACCCTGAGCATGTAGAGGATGGCTCAGCACCCGCTGACCCACCACCCGGCCGCCCTCCACCCCCGGTGTGGGCAGCGGGACCTAGAGCAGCCCACTGGCCCGTGCTCAGGCCACCCCCACCCCGAGCCAGGACCTTGCATGGAGCTGGCCGGACGCAGCCCACGCCCAAGGGACCCACTGCTGGGCCAGCCCTGCAGCCCCGCAGCCCCTCAGCCCGCGGACCCTGAGGCCAGGAGGGAGGGAGGCCCAGGGCCATCGGCGGTACCTCCTGCGGCTCCTGCTCACAGAGCGCGGCACTGGCTCACAGAGCTGCAGGAGGGCAGCGGGCCGAGCCCCAGCCGCCCCTCCCCCGGGGCCCCACCTGTGCCATCCTGCTCCTAGCTGCCCTCTGGGCTACCGGCCCTCACCTCCTGGTGGGCCAGTCAGCCACTGCCCCAGCCAAGCTGGTGCCAGGCCGCTGGGCTCCCCTCACCCACAGAAGTCCCCGAGCATCCTGCCTCAGAGCGGCCTCTCCGACCCCCACCCGGGGGCCCCCCACGTGTCACATGCTCAGCCCTACGGCACCCGTCATCCTCACCGTCTGCTGCTCCAAACCCGCCCCCAGCATCCGGCACAGGAATCACCACACACCGGGGGTCCCACCAATACCCGCTCCACACCCAGGGCTGGAGTCTGGCCCCTCGTGCCTGTGACGCGTCCCCTGGAGCCTGTGCCTGGGCCACCTCCCCTGGCCCGGGCTCCCCCGCTTTCTGCCCAGACCCCATCATGGCCCCTCTGGCGGCCGTGCCAGCTGTGTGCTCCCCACAGGCATCCTCATGTCCCCAGCAGCTTCCGGTGGCCTCCCCCTCTGAATCCTGGCCCAAGCGGGGAATCTGAGCAGGAGCCTCTGAGGGGAACGGGACGCCCATCACAGCCACGCACGACTCGGACAGAACACGGTTCCCACAGAAATAAAATACTCACGACGTAAATACTTCATCTGAGAGAGCTGCTGTCACAAGTACTTCTTACCTGATAGAACTCCCGAAGCCAGTTCTTCTGTAGGTTTTCTGGCTATAAATTAAGAAGAAAAAAAGACAGTCAGACCATTGGCACAGCCCCAGAGAGCCACGAGCAGAAGCTAATGGTCTTCATCAGGCCCTTGCAGGCCTCACTGGGGGCGTCAGCGGGGAGCACAGTCCAGGGGGGACCCTCCCGGTGCCCAGGAGAGGCCCCAGCTCCGCGTGGGGGGACCACGTGCAGGCCGCCCCGCAGACGCAGCTCTCCAGGCGACAGGCAGGCCCGCAGCGCCCGGTGTCCACACCCGTCCCCACGGGGACTGAGCTTCTGCCCCCACGACGCCCCCACGACCCAAAGTCATGGCAACCCGCGGCCGGCCCCCCAAGCAGGTGCTGGCTGCCCGCATCCTGATACACGGGAAGACGGAACTGCCCACG
This sequence comes from Canis lupus baileyi, assembly GCF_048164855.1. Classification (NCBI taxonomy): domain Eukaryota; kingdom Metazoa; phylum Chordata; class Mammalia; order Carnivora; family Canidae; genus Canis; species Canis lupus. The sequence continues at coordinate 758,483 of NC_132866.1, forward strand.
AGGTCCCGGCGGGAAGAAGCCGGGCTGGGGAGCGAGGGCCTGCAGGCCACCGGGGGAGCAGAGGCGGTGCCCGGGCTGCAGCAGGTGTGGGCCTGCCTCCCCCAGGACCAAGCTCAGGGGGCTGGGCCCAGGCCGGCAGCCCCCCCGACTCAGCAAGCCACCCGGACCCCGTCTTCCCTGCGGAGGAGTGAGGGGGAAGCTGCCCCAAAAGACAAAGACCGGGTGGGCTGGGCCGAACGAGCCGCCAGGGCAAGGGGCAGCGCATCGCGGGGCGTCGGTGTACAGACTGGGCCACGGGGCCACGGCACAGCCCTGGGACCCTGAAACCAAAAGGGAGAAGACAGGTGTGGGGTGGAGCAATGGGTGGCCCACGGCCACTGAGGAAAACAGTCCAGCGGGTCCCGAACGGGCGGGTGGAGTGTGCACGGGATCCTGAGGACACCTGTCCCCAGAGACAGGTGCCACCACTGCCAGAGGCACCGGTGGGAGTCACAAGAGGTGGGAGTGGCCCAAACATCCGCCCACAGAAGGACGTCACTCCACCTTGAAGGGAACAAAGCAGGGACACCTGCCCCAACGTGGGGGAGCCTCAAACTCGACGCTTGGACAGTCCACAGGGGGAAGCGGACTGTTGCGGGGGCCGCGGAAGTGAGGGGCCACCAGCCCTCCATGGGGTGACAGGAGTGCCGGGCGATGGACGAGCCCGGTGGCTGCAGCGCCCCGTGAGGCCACGCCCCCGCCGCGTGGAGCAGCGACACCGCGGGCAGGCGCCACGGCCGGGACGGGGCGGGGTGGCCAACGAACGGCCGCAGGACAGCGGGACCACAGCCCTGCCCGACCCCGGCCCAGTCCCGCAGGAGCAGAGGAGCGGGGGGCAGAGCTGCCCCTCTGGGGAGGTGCCTAGGCACACCCGTGACCGCCGCCTTTCACGGCCCTGAGTGAGGGAGAAGCGCCAGCGGCCCGGCCTGTGGCCTGACCGTGGCCTGGCACAGCCCTGCCCCCGCCCCCGAGGTCCCGCGGGGACTGTGGAGAGCACCAGGTCAGGCGCGGCGGGGGGCGGGCCCCCTGCTCCCTCCTCTTCCTCTTGCTCCTCTCCTCCGAGCTGGCAATCGCCCGCCTTACTCTCCCATTTTCTAACTTAATCTTAAAAGCTTAAGCCAGAGACAAACAACGAGGTGCTCAGGACGCCGTGACAACCCCTCCAATAACACTGGTCACCGCAAGCAACAGGAAGAGGCAAGGGACGACCAGGGAAGCCACTCGCGGGCAAGACGAGAGCGGCCGAGCCTGCGGGGCAGGAGCCGCGCCGTGACAGCTGCTAACTTTACTGCATGAAAAGCTGCTACCAACAGGCCAGACCAAGAGCAACGACTCACACGTGCCCCCACCGTGTGCACACGCGCACACGCACACGCCGGCTTGGAAGCTGCAGGCCCCAGGGCTGGACAGTGCGGATTACACGTCTCCACCGACACGGGCTCGGCACCATGGAGCAGAACCGTCCGTGGGGACAGAGCGTGCCAGGTCTGCACCTGAGATGTGGCTGGTGTGACTGAGGGCCTGAGTTTCTACTGTCGCTTAACCCTGAGCAGTCACACGGCTGCAGAAACCCAGCTCGGGAGGAAAAAGAGGGAAGCTTCTAGGTCCCACAATGAAGCGAATGTAATACTGACGTACAGACGTGATGAACACGGCATGTGCAACAGGGCAGAAACCGGGACGCCCCGGGGGCTCAGGGGATGAGCACCTGCTTTTGGCTCAGGGTGTGACCCCGGGGTCCTGGGATCGAGTCCCACATCAGGCTCCCTGCATGGAGCCTGCTTCTCCCTCTGCCTGGGTCTCTGCCTCTCTCTCTGGGTCTCTCATGGATAAATAAAATCTTTAAAAAGAAAAAAAAAGGACAGAAACCTAGGGGCCACCCCTGTCCCACCGACGGCCGTCAGTACAGACACCCAAAACTAAAGAATGATGAGAAGCTGCTCAGGACCACAATGCGAGGAGGCTCCCAGGCCTGGGTGGGTTTACCTGCCGGGACTTAGCAGGTACTCAGTGTCTATGTGAGAGAAGGATCCCTGGAGAAAGATGCCCTCTCGGCTCCGGCCGGGGGACGGGAGGAGGAGCCTGGAGAAACACACCCAGGTCCATCTTGCTGGGAAGAGACCTCACGGGCGCCCGAGCCCACCCCTGGAAAGGGTGCTTCCCCCAACCCGCCTGTCTACCGCACGGAAGGACGGGCAAGGGGGAGCTGAAAAACACGCGTGGGGCACCCAGGACAGGGACAAGGCGCACCAAGGGTCTGAGATTTAGCCACAGGCTGCAGAGCGCTCCCCCCCTCCGACGGCAACAGGGCACCGGTGCCGCGACGGCAGGTGCCAGCACAAGAGGGCTGAGGGGTCCTCAGGGAGCCCCAAACACAAGCACGAGGACCCCGACACCACAGCCACAGCACGCAGGAAACACGGCCCAGAGGCAAGGCAGAGATACCTGTGTACAGACAAAGGGCATCAGACTCTGCCATGACCCAGACTCCGGAACTGTCAGGAAGGGAATTAGAGTGCAGCATGGGCTGTGATGGGAACGGGGGGCACAGGACGGAGGAGCCGCACAGGCAGTGTGACGGGAACTCTAGACTCCAAAGGAAATACTAAAATCAAAGACACCGCAGCCGAAACGAGGAAGCCCTGAGTGGCTCAACACACTGGACGCGGCTGCGGTAACGACCGGGGAGCCCGAAGACCGTCACACAAACCCCCACAACAAAGATGCAGAGAAACACTGGAGAAGCTACAGAGCGTCGAAGAGCCCACGGACACTGTCACACGACGAGGGCCCGAGAAGACCGCGTGGCCAGCGCTCGTGAGGCCCCAACGGGAGGATTCTTCAGGATGAACGACGAGCCCGAGCCACAGGTCCAGGACGCTGGGGCACCGCGCGGTGGCGTAAATCCCGGAAAACCTCCTTGCAGGCACCCGATGCTCCCCCTGCAGAACCCCAGCAACAGAGCATCGGGAAGGGGGGAGAAACAGAGGGGCCAGGGGCCAGCACCTTCTGACAGGCAGGCAGGCAGGAGGGCCACCGGGGCTGAGGGGCCCACCCAGGACTCTGCTTCTAGCAAAAGGATCTCCCAAAAGCGAAGGAGAAACGAAGATGTTCTCAGACACACAGGACAGGAAACTCCTCACCAGCAGACCTGCCCCAAGGGTAATGTGTGTAAAAAGTTCAGCAAAAAGGAAAACCACACAGGTCAAAATTGTGGATTTACATGAAGAAAAGATGGAGAAGAAACAAATGCAAGTTCTCCAGGGAGAGTCTGCAACCATTAGGGGCCAAGCTCTGGCGAGCCGGGAAGTGCCCGCCGAGGCCTGCAGCGCCGGCAAGCGCCCCGCCTGTGTGCCCAGGGGACCCTCCCTGGGCATGGCGCCCGGGAAAACCGTAAGGTGTGGCTCCCCCCGATCGGGCACATTAGTGATGAGCTGGAAGGGTCCACGGAGGTAGGCAAACCCCGAGATCAGCTGGGCGGGGCATCAGGTGGGCGGGGCACGGGCGGGAGCGGAGGGCGCTCGGCTGGGGCCCGCGGAGGCAGCTGCCCCCCTCCCACGGCGGCGAGGACATAGCGCATCTCTGGCCCGCCGGGAAGGCGCCTGGGAGGGCCGACGTCCCCGCGGGGCGGGAGAGCGGGGCTGTGCCCACGGCGCAGGACACGGGCACCGAGTCAGCGTCAGAATCTGGCATGTGCTGTGTGCAAGGTAACAAAGTAAGTGTCGCGGTAAACGTTTCTCTGCATCCAGACTTTATTGCGTGGTCAGGTCCACGGGGAAGGAGGCTCTAGCGCGCCCGTGGTGAACCCGCTGTCCTACGACGCGCCGCGCAGGCCGCGGAACCCGGTCCCCAAGGGCTACGGAGCGGCCGGTCTGTGTGCTGACCGCCCGCCCTCAAACACCGCGGTGACCAAATACGTGGCTCACGTAGGTGCTCAGATACACGGCTCTCAACGTTGCCTTCGTTCACGGGTGTTTCTGGTGTTTTTTTTGTTTTTTTGTTCAATAACAAATCCGGGTTTATGTTCATCCTCCTGTCACGGGTCAGTTTACGGCACAGCTCGAATCCAGGCTTTCTGGGTGACACGTCTCCTCGCCTTGTGCGACTTGTTCAAGGGCGACGGCTGAGGGCCGCAGGCTGCACGCGCCCCCGAGCCCGGGACCGAGACGCCGTCACTGCCGCCGCCGCAGACACTACAACGACAGAGAAGAGCCTGAGGCCCCACGACGGGGAAGGCGCAGGGTCCGCAAACTACGGGGAACATGAAAGAACTTAGAGCAGGATGTGAAATCAAGACGCAACCTCGACGGCCCCCCTCGCCGAGAAGCCATCGGAGGCCGCCCAGGGAGAAACCCTGTTTAGCGCAGCACCGTCGAGGTGACCACAGGCAATGGCACCAGGAACGAGCGCGAGCCCCGGCAGAGGCGACCCCCGGCCCACAGGGAGGGCGGCCCACACCCCCGCCAGCGCCAGCAGGTGTAGACTCCACATCCCGAGCTCCACACTCGACTGTCAGGTTCACGTGGCAAAGCACACCCCAACTCGGAGTCTACACCCCATTCCCAAGGCAGACAACACGCTCCCCGCAGCCGCAACTGGGCGCGAAGGGACGGATGCCAGGCTGACCGGGGAGCGGGCGCCAGCGGCCACACACCCACGGCTGACCTTCCACACCCAGCACGTCTTCAAAGGTCTGATGGGAAAGTCACCGCCAGCAGGACCCCGCCCGAGGAATCCAGAAAAGGCCTCCAAGTCCGCGGACACGTCGGCAAGACGGTCGCCCCGTCCCCGGGCGAGAGCTGGCCAGCTGGGCCTGGCCACACAGCAGGCGCGCCAGGCGAGCGAAGGCACCCTTTGTTCTCCGGGAGCAGGGGCCGCGGGGAGGGCCGACCGTGGTGATGCTCGCCGTGACCGCAGGCCTGGCAGCTGAGGCAGGGCCGCCCGGCCACTCCCCACGCTGTCGCCGTTCCCGGGACGGGGTTGGGGCCCACGCACGACGGAGGCTGAATCTGCAACCGCAAGCAGTGCGCCCGGGCGGAGCAGATGACTGGCGGCCGCCCACGTGGCTCTCAGCCAAGCGGCCCACGGCCCACGGCGTGACACTGAGCACCTGAGCAGCAGACGCGGCCGCACGCTGCCGTGGCAGGGTACGGAGTTGGGGGCGACCCACCCCGCTTGCCCGCAAGGACGTGAGCCCCGCATGCACCCCGCTGCCCTCACTTTCAAGGGACGAGAAACCCACAGGCCGCAGCTGAGCAGCAGGCACGGCGCGCGTCCCGCGGAGGGTCACCGCCCGGCCTCCGCACAGCGACGCAGCCGCAGCGCCCTGTCCTCGCCCGGGGCCCCTCCGGCACTCCCTGCGGCCAGGCCTTCCACACTCCCACGCGCCACGGCTCGTCCACACGCGGAGGCAGAGGCCGGGTTTCAGGGCCACGCAGCTCGTCCCGGGCTGTGATCCCCACGAAGGCTGAGCAGGCGACCGCGGCGCCGCCTCCCCCATCGTGTGTGGCCCGAGACAGAGGCCAACTCTACGTGGCTCCTGGGGGTAAACACGAGCCCCGGGAGGTGACGGGAAGTCCCAGAACTGCAGGGCCTGGGGGTGTCTGAAGAAGGAGGCCTGTGAGCGTGACAGGGAAGCGCCCCCACCCAGGTGGGAGCCGGGTGCCCACGCAGGCTCTTCAACACACGGGGATAAAACTGATAAACCCTGGGCAGAACGATCGAGAAGTCAAGGACACAAGGGACCAAGGGAATCAAGGGAAGTCACCAACACAGACCTGGAAAGAGCAACGAGAGGCCGCGAACATGCGCCAACAGACCTGACTACTCAGACGAAGCACAAACCCCTGAAAAGCCAACGGACACAGGATGAAACAGAAAACGTTCATCCACTGAATTAGTTGCATTTGAACCAAAAGCCGCCCCACAGGACGCGGCCGGGCTCCCTGCTGAGCCGCACGGCCACCAACAGACACGCATCAACCCCACGGTCTGTCCCAGGAAGCCAGCCCCACGGCGAGGGAGGGACACCGCACACCCACGTGTCCCCGAGCCACGTGCACGAGCACATGAGAGAAAGGCCCGCGTGGCCCGGAATGTCGGCCCAGGGACGCCAGTCCTGTCGGATGCTGGAGAGACCTGTGTCGTCCCCGAGGAAACGATGCCATCGCTGCCAGAGACACGGAACATCCTCCAAAGCTGGGAAACAGAACACAAGATCTCGCAGCAAAGAAAGAGAAGGAAACTTCCCCAGTTTGCAAAAGGCTCTAAAGAAAAGGTGGTGAACCCCAGTCTGCAGCTCACCGCCCCCACTGCTTCCCTGTGAGAAGAGCAGGGGCTGGCCGGGCCTGGGGGGCTGTGCTGGGACCTGGGGGGCTCTGCTAGGACCTGGGGGGGGAATCTGCTCGGACCTGGGACGGACTGTGCTGGGGCCCTGGGGGGACTGTGCTGGGACCTGGGGGGCTCTGCTAGGACCTGGGGGGGGAATCTGCTCGGACCTGGGACGGACTGTGCTGGGGCCCTGGGGGGACTGTGCTGGGACCTGGGGGGCTCTGCTAGGACCTGGGGGAGGAATCTGCTCGGACCTGGGACGGACTGTGCTGGGGCCCTGGGGGGACTGTGCTGGGAACTGGGGGGCTCTGCTAGGACCTGGAGGGGGGACTCTGCTCGGACCTGGGAGGGACTGTGCTGGGACCTAGGGGGACTGTGCTGGGGACCTGGGGGGACTGTGCTGGGGCCTAAAAGGGAGGACTGTGTTGGGGCCTGCAGGGACTGTGCTGGGGCCCTGGGGGGACTGTGCTGGGGACCTGAGGGGGCTCTGCTGGGACCTGGGGGGACTGTGCTGGGACCTGGGGGGCTCTGCTAGGACCTGGGGGGGGACTCTGCTCGGACCTGGGGGGGACTGTGCTCGGACCTGGGGGGGACTGTGCTGGGGCCTGTGGGGGAGGACTGTGCTGGGGCCTGCGGGGACTGTGCTGGGGCCTGGGGGGACTGTGCTGGGGACCTGGGGGGACTGTGCTGGGGCCTGGGGGGACTGTGCTAGGGCCTGGGGGGACTGTGCTGGGGCCTGCGGGGAGTGTGCTGGGGCCTGGGGGGGGAGGACTGTGCTGGGGCCTGGGGGGGAGGACTGTGCTGGGGCCTGCGGGGACTGTGCTGGGGCCCTGGGGGGCTCTGCTGGGACCTGGGGGGGGACTGTGCTGGGGACCTGGGGGGACTGTGCTGGGACCTTGGGGGGTTCTGCTGGGACCGGGGGCAGGGGCTCTGCTGGGACCTGGGGGGGGGGCTCTGCTGGCTGGGCCCACAGGCCACCAGACCCGCACGGGAACCTTCACCTGCGTGTCCCCCCAACCAGAGCAGACAAGTGCACAGTGAGATGCTGACTACCTACGAGCACCAAGAACACAAGTTACTGGGCAACACGCCTAACAACCGGCAGGCAGGCCTCCAGCTGACACCACAAAGCAGGGCTGAGCGACAGGAGCCGAGAGCCAGCAGGGCCAGGACGGCAGCTCCCGCTCTCCTGTGGGCCCCGGGAGCCCCGGCCGCGACGTCAGCAGGCTTTCTGACCCACGGACCCGCTGGCTCAGAGGCCCGGGCAGAAACGCAGCCGGCCCCAGATCCCAAGGCAGACTCTGCAGACTGTGAAAGTGCGGCGGCGCCCAGGGGCCGAGGCGGGCGTCAGGCCCCCCCCAGAAAGCCCCCAGGGTGAAGGCAGCCGGTCCTGGAAGTAAAGTGGACGAACAGATCAACCTGGAGAGGGACGCACGCTCGTACCTTGATTCACGTCAACAAAGGTGCCAGCGCGATCCACGGGCGGAGGCCGGGTGACGCCCCGGGGAGAACACACGCCACCACTACGGCATCGCACACGAAGATTAACTGAGATGAATGGAAAACCTCAAGATAACAGAGAAAACCGTACTGCTCGAGGAGGCAAAGGGAAGAAGGTCTTCACAACCTGGTGGCAGGCGGATTTCTGAGGGCACAGAAAGCAATAATCATAAAAAAAAAAAAATCACAATTAGACACTGCAGGTCACTGAAATCACCACCGAGAAAATGAACAGACAAGCCACAGAAGTCAAGCAAAGACTGGGCCGCGACGTGTAAAGAGTTCTTACAACCCAGTTATGAAAACAAACAATTCATGAGAAAGGGGCAAAGGACGGCACAGCAACTGATAACTTTACCAAAAACAAAAATGAAGACGCACAAATGGCCAACAAGCAGTTGAAAGCAGCTGAGTACCAGCAGTCCCGGAGGAGGGGCCACCGCGCGGCTGAGATTAGCGGATGGAAACGCCGACCTCCACCTCCGCTGGCAGCGGGGAGCAACCAGACACCGGGGCTGGGGACTTCGGGGCAAGTCCCGCCCGTGACGCACCAACTGCACTCCCAGGTGGAATTACCTGAGAGACGGAAACGTGGCCACACAAGCACCTGCACTCGAATGTTCAGAGCGTCGCTCACAACGAAAACGCGGGCAGAGCCCGGGACATGTGGGCGGGAGACGAGCTAGACCCCCCGAGGTACGGCCAGAAACCCCTACGGGGAAAAAGGAGCAAAGTGCGCTGCCAACAGGACCAATGGGACAGACGGACAGGACAGACCAGAGCCCACGTGGACCCACTGGCGGGACGGCCAGGGCAGCTGAAGTGCACAGGAGGGAACCGGGGCCCGGCTCCCCGGCGGCGGAGGGGACGGGAACCCTCTGGGTGGGCGGTCGCGGTCTACACCTTGATGAAGGTTTGGGCCAAATGTAAGAACTTGTCAAAACTCAGGGGCACCGGGCGGCTCAGGGCGTGACCCCGGGGTCCTGGGATCGAGTCCGCATTGGGTGCCCCGCAGGGAGCCTGTTTCTCCCTCTCTCCGTGTCTCATGAATAAATAAATCTTTTTTAAAATGGGGGAAACCATTAAAGAAAAAAAGAAGGGCCTTGTCAGAACTCAGCAAACGAACAGTCAACCCCGTCCAGCGACCACGCGGAACTGTTCCACCAACAGAAACACCGAAAGCCCCGCTGAGCCCCGCTGGCGACACGCCCCGGAGAGCTTGGAGGGGAGCGTCCCGCCTGCCGCCCGCCACCGACCCCGAGGTGCACGGAAGCCACGAGTGACCCGCGGGCGGGGCGGCGGATCAGCGCCATGAAACAAATGCAGCAGAAAGTTAACGACAGAACCCAGGTGGCTGACACACAGCACTAATGGAAAAATTCCTTCAACTTTATCATATGCTGGAAATTTTGTAATAAATGTTGGGAAAGAGTTTAAAAATAAACAAGAAAGGGCCGAAGTTGACGGTCCATGAGGCCCTTTCCGTGACTTTTTCCACGAAGCGTGGCCAGCTGCAGGAGCTCCAGGAGGCCACGGGCTTGGCTTTGCTCCTCCCCCGGCGGGACCCACGGCCGGCTGCCCCAGACCCCGCTCCCGCGCCCTCCACTCCCAGCCATGAGCCTCAGGAAGGGGCCGCTCCAGCCCCACCCCTGGGCGGACAGGGAGCCCCACCAGCGGGAGAGTGGCCACGGGGAGAGCGTGACCCCCTCCGCAGCCCGTGCTGGGGACAGGGAGGGAGCTGCCCTCTGTAACCCTGGACGGCCGTAGGGCCCTGCGGACGGCCAAGCGTCAGGAGCCACAGAGGGGCGGGCAGGTCATGAAGCAGGAAAGCCCAAAACACCCCTTCTCCAACAATCAGACATGCTAATTCTTAGTCTCAGATATTTTTTAATCTTAAAATTCAAGTCCAAAATAACTTAAGTCTAAAAATAGGACCCCTGTAAAGTAAACACATGTGAAATCCTTCCAGCTCCTTCCCTTTTCACTGGCCACACCCAGGGCTGCACTGATGTCACACCTCCCCGGAGCCTCGCAGGTCCCTATGCGGCAGGAGGGGGGCAGGATGGGGGCCGGGGACAAATGCAAGCCCCCCAGCTGCAGGCAAGGCTGGCTCACCCCCGGGCCCCCTCCGAAGCCTCTGGCCAGGCTGTGAGGAGAGCACAGGGCCTCCGCCCGGGGCCCCAGAAACATGTAACAGCGAGGCACAGTGGTGGCCCCGAGGGACGGAGAGGCAGCCCTCGTGCTCTGGGACAGGAGCGAGGCACACGGACCTGCAGAGGGTGCCCTGGGGGAGCGGAGCCAACCACCCGAGTCCTCCAGCTCCAAGCCATCTGGGGTCTGGGGCAACTGGAGCCCGGGCTGGGGAGCAGGAGGTATGAACGCTGCATTCCTAGGTCATGGGGTCACCACACCTGGCCTGTGGAGTACAGGGTCACTGGCAGCGTGCCTGTGGACCACGGGGTCACGGACACCTGACCCACGGGCTGTAGGGTCACCGACACGTGCCTGAGGGCACGGGGTCCTAGACACTGGACCTGGCGCCGTGGGGTCATGGGGTCACTACACCTGCCCCACAGGCCCGGCCCGGCTGCGGCAATGGCTGAGCCGGAGGACACGGGACAGACGCACAGCAGGGCTGTCTCCGACGTGACTGGAGGAGGCAGGACAGGGGTTGGCGGGGCCCGAGGGCCAGGGCAGCACAGCGGCTCTAGCGTGGAAGGAGGGGCGGGTGAGGGCTGGAGGCTCTCGATACTCCCCCTACCTGACGCACACGCTGTTCACAAGTCTCATCAGACGCCCAAGGCAAAAGCTAAAACACGTTTTCCTGCAAAGGCCGCAGAAGTGACCTCCTGAAGCACACCCTCTGCAAAATCACTATTAAGGCAAAGGCGGAGCGGCAGTGAGTAAGGAGCGGGCGCGGAGCGTGTGCTGGGGCCACGCGGGGCGGGTGCCTGGACGTGCGACCCCCAGCCTCCCGCGGAGGCCGAGGCTCCCCAGGCTGAGAAAGGCGGAGCTGGCCCAACCGGGGCCGGGCGAAGCGGGGGCAGCTGCACACCGGCCGGTGCTCGGAGACCCCGTTCGGAGGGAGGCACAGCCGCCCACGGGCCACGTTCCACAGCATCGGAAGCACTCACAACGCGAGTTTGTCTTCACTGACGTGGAATCTCCATCTCGAGACACGTGTGGGCCACAACGCTCGTCCACACGTCAGAGCCCCACGGGCCCCTTGGGTCGCTGCCCCACCCCCGGCCCCCAGGTCAGAGGCACTCTTCCCACAGAAATGCAGGCTTCTCCCGGTCACATCCACCCAGGGCCCGGGCCGCAGGTAAACGTGTGATGCACAGGGTCGCAGACCAGAGAACACACCGGCAGGAAGTCCAGCCCCGCGCCTCGCAGGCCCCGCGCCTCCCGTACATTTAATCTCAGATGCAAAGGTGAGTAACGCGGCCAGTGTGCAGGGCGACCAGAGGGCCCCCGAAACACACAGCAGCCGAGTAACTTCACGAAGCCCCGGTGCAGCAGTGCTGGGCTCTACGGGCACCGGGGCCGGGGGCCGCCGACCTTGTCCTCCCAGCTCGTCCCCAGGCACCGCGGCCCTGCCTGGCACACCCTCACACCTTCCACCTCGCTGCTTTGCTCCTGCCTCGGCCAGAACCCTCCCCACACCTCAACGCCCTTCCCAACCTTGAGGACCCCCTCCCAGGTCCCAGAGCCCCCCAGGGTCTGCAACACACATGACAGAGTCTCTCCAACTGCAGGTGCAGGCCCAGGGGGCCCACATGCCTCTGGCAGGTGGGCAGTAGGAAGAAGAGGGCAGCCCCAGGAGGGCCCATGCCAGCAGCACCGGGAGCGCGGGTGCCAGGCACAGGTGGCCGGCCGGGCCCACTCAGGCCTCAGGACGGAACCCACACTCCCATAGAGCGCATGCTCGCACGGCACGGGCGTGAGTCATCAAGAGATCTACTTCGTTGAGAGGCAAACGCTCAGTGCTGCAAAATAACCCAGGAGAATCTAGAACACTCTAACTCGCACGCTGCCAGTCAGGTGAGTCGGTAAATACCCGCGCTGTGTGCAGGTAGGCCCGAGGGTGGGAGAGTGTGGGTCGGAGAGGAACGGAGCGGAGGAGGAGGATGTCCCAGCGCAGGCCCTGCCCCGCCGTCCAGGCCTCGGGGGACGTTCCACCCAGGGCTGGGCCCCAGAACCCCAGGGCACCGTCCACGCTTACACGTCACCCCAATCTGAACCTGCCGTCCACCCTGCAAACACGGCCAAACCTACACACCCGGAGCCCCACCCTGGACAGCACAGGGCAAGTGCCGGACCTCACGGGGAGGGGATGGACCCTGGGCGCCCCCGCCTCTGCCCTGCGGCCCGATGCTGCAAGCACCTCGGCCGTGCACGCAGCCTCCGCCACCGTGGCCACGGATGTGCAGAGCAGGGCGGGCCTGGAGCACGCGGGGTGGGGCCAGCAGCTTGGGAGCACCGCGCGCCAGCGGTGGCAACAGGGACAGACCATCTCCCTAGAAGGGACGGCGGTACAGGGACGGACGGGCCCCGGGGTCCAGAGGTCACCAGAGCCACAACAGTAGTCAGATGGCTCTTCGGCAGCAAGTATGAGAAAGGAGCCAAAGAGAGGCAGCGTGACAGGGTCCTCCGAACCCCACACCCAGGGCCGCGGCCACACAGCCACACAGAAGCTCAAGGGCCCTGGGCACCAGCGAGGCTGGCGGGAAGGGCCACTCGGGGGCCAAGAGCAGGGGCGCCCCATGAGCCAACTGTTTAACTTCGTACTGGATTCCTTCTGGCCAATGTAAACACGGTTTACAGGATTTCAAATAAACGGATTTCTACCCAGGAAAGAGCCTAAAAGTAAATGCACTCAAGTGCTTGTGGTCTGGTTAGGGGAGTGGGGGCCACGGCCTTCTCCTCTTTCACTAGTTTCCAAGTGACTGTGGGTGTGGTTAGATGGCTGGTTACTAATTTTACAATTTCCAGCCCGACTGCCACTCTGCTGCGGTGAGAGCCCGCCAGGCACGCTCCTTCCTGTGGGTTTCCCGCTGCCCCGTCTGTGCAACCCTCCCCTCCCCTCTGAGCAGAGGGGGCTCCTGGGAGCGAGCGAGGCCCCCCGGGATGAGGCCACCCCACCGTCAGCTCCTGGGCTGTGCACGGGCCTCTCGGCAGGGGGCGGGGGTGTCAGGTGCAAAGTGCCAACATCCAGGCGGCAACCCCAGCAGGGGTCCGGGCAATCCTTCAGAGATGTGCCAACACCAGGCCCTAAGGAAGAGCGCGCGCGTTTACCTGATGCGCAGATTATCCAAACAGCCGGCAGCGAGCCTGGAACCCACCTCTGCTGGGGTCTCACGCCTCAACGTCGTGCTCCTAAAGTCGGCAAAGTGCCGACCGGGCTTTTCAAATTCCAGGGCCCGGAACCAGTCCCCGTGCACGTGCTGAGAAGCCTCCCCGTCACACGGCCGACTTCACGGCGCGCGTCCGCGGCAGGCCCTGGGAGCACACGCACCTCCCATGTTCCGTTCAGCGGTTCGGCTGCTGGCCCGGGAAACCAGCGTCGCTGCTCCGCGTTCCGACGCCACCCACGGCGGCTCTTCCCTTCCCTAGAACGTCGGGTAACGACTGGTACAGTCCCTTTAACGGGCCCCGTATGATGAGGGGCAAGAACAGCCTCCCTGAGCCCCGCTCGCTCGCCGCGGCGGGAAACAGACCCTGTCCTCGCGGGCTCCTACACCGTCCGTGACATCCCAACAAACCCGAGTCTCTGCGAAAAACAGCCAGATACCGATGAGCTCTGCTGCCGTGTCTTCAAGGTGCTCTCGCTCTGATTCTGGAAACGACCCCATGTGGATGGTTCGGCCCTCGGCGGCCCAGGACACAGACCCCAGACCCCAGCTCCCAGCTCCCAGACACTGAGGGCAAGGCGCACGGGGCCCTCCTGCAGCCCGGGCGTCTCCCGGCGGCAGGGGCGACAACAAGCCGGCAGGTGCGACCAGACCACGAGGAGCAACAGCAAAAATACTCTGTGGGAGCCACACAAACCAAACAGGGCAAACAAAAGACAACCCCACCGCGAGCCCTGGGCTCCCACGAGTGTTTCTGAGCGCCCCCAACACACCGTCCCCTGATCACGACGCGGGGCGGGGCCGGGCACACCCGGCGGCCTGCTCTCCCCGGCCCAAATCCCGGCTTCCTCCTGGATGCAGACGACCCGCTGGGAAAACCGCTCCATCCACACGTGAGCGGACCCCTCCACCACCCTGAGCCACACCAGAAGTGTCTCCAGCTAAGGCACGTACAACATCCTGAAGGACACGTCCCTGGACCAAGAGTGTCTCCCCATCAGTAACTCTCTCCATCAAAGTCTGCACTCTCACACGCTGATGGCCACCCTCTCGGCACACCTGGTCAGCACTCCTGGGTCAGTGCAGGTGGGCCGGCACACCTGGGGGAGGCACCTGGGTGAGCACACCTGGGCCGGCACACCTGGGGGTTTCCAGCGCCCTTGCTCCTCAGGTGAGTCACATGGCTCCCTGTGGATGACTGCTCAGTTGGCACTTCCCAATTGTGATTCCACGTGGGACCCCGCCTCGAATGCCTACTCACCAGGCCCTCCCACCATGCTAAGCAGGGAGGCACAGAAGGGCCTCAGAGCCCCATGGATCAGCCAGCGAGGCCTGTCCAGTTCCCCAAGGACACTGCCCCTCGGAGCCCCAGGAGCATGGAGGGGAGGGCTGTCCCAGGTGCAGGTGCAGGTGCAGCCCCATCGGGACCCCACACTCAGCAGTAAGGAAGGAGCCCGGAGCCCGAGGCTGGGCTCAAACCTTGGCCTCCCTCACCGTGTGCTCAGCTCTGGGGCCTTGTTCCCATGTGGACACGAGATGGACACAGCACACGCTCCCCGGGGCTGCTGGTTCTCCCAGTACGCACTCCACCCGACTGTGATTTGCTAAGTTAGCTACGCCCCCGGACAGCTCTGCTTAGGTCCACAGTGGCTGGTCTCGTTACTGCCAGGCCCGCTCACAACCACACGCAGTGGCGGTGGGTGGGGAGTAGGCCACCAGCAGGCAGTCGGGGGGCAGCACCCAGAAAGCCAGTGATGGGGGGCTGGCCAGGCAGGCCTCCCCTCCCTGCCCCTCCACGCGCACCTTCAGACCCACCGGGCAAGAGCCCGGGTCTCCAGCCTGTGCTGTCCACCCTCACCATCTGTCCCTCATCTCATCCCACCTGTCTCCCCGCATTCGGGGCACCTGGGCCTGGGGCAGGTGGGCCCAGCAGGTGCGTGGCCTGACCTGAACAGGCCCGAGGCGCCCACGTGGTGGTATCTGGTCTCCACTCCTCAGCCGGCCCAGCCAGCAGCTGGAAGGCCGACATGCTCCCTAGCAGTGGGAGGGGGCCCAGAGCAACAGCACCGAGGGCCCCCCTCCCCGCCTGCACGTGAGGATGTGAGGCCACACCCCTCCATCAGGCGCAGTGCTGCAGGGCGTCGGCCTCCCGCTGTCCTGACGCTGCGAAACACCCAGGGCCCAGCAGGCGCCCTGCTCCTCCGGAACACGCGCCACCAGGGTCCCCAAGCTACGGCCACTGACGCTTCCCAGTGGTTTCACCGCCTCCTTGTCCCGTGGCTGGTGCACCGGAATTCTTGGGGAAACAGAAGCAAGGGTGTTGGCACCCGCAAACACGAAAACATGTGACGTGGTATAAAAAACAAACTCCTAAGATGACGGGGGACTGAAGGCTGTTCCACGTGAGGACAAAGGCGACTCTTCCCCCGAAGCCCCGGGTGGTGGGGGGTGGAGATGGGGGTGCAGCAGGGAGCCCGAGGGAAAACCCGGTGGTGTGGCGCACTGCACAGAAGGCAGGCGACCAGGAGGCTCTACCAACAGAATCTGCCAGGAAATCCCTCCGCCCGCCTCAGGCGAAGCCGTGGCACCGCCGTGCGGTCAGGGAGAGCGTGCCGACGTAAAGCCCCCCACGCAGCCTCGGGAGACTTTTAAATAAAACTTAAATTGTTAACCAGAGAGAAGTGACAACAACCAGAAGATGTGCGAGTATGAGAGTCTGGTGCTGTCTTCGTGAGATCAGATCTGGGCACGGGTTGGATGTCCCATATTTAAAAAAGCATTTCAAAAAAACACAAATAACATATCATCACAATCTATATTTATTGCCTTTTAATTTGTATTTTTTCCAAATATACATAACAAAGTTACACATCTTTGGTAATAAATTCAATCTTCATTGAAAGTTTCAATTATTTCAAAAAGATTCTTAACAATTTGCTTGGGATGGGAAACTCAAGGACTTAATTACAGACAAGCTAATGACTGGGTTGCTCTCCTGACGCTGCCGGGGACACTCTGGAAGTGTCAGAGCAGACTCTGCTATCGGCGCCTGTGAAAAGGGTTTCAGTGAGCGGTGAGCGTGCGAACTCCTGACTGGATCCTGCACAGGCGGCCTTGGGTGAAGGCCAGATGCCCGCCGACTCGGCCAGAACTTCCCAACGCTGGTTCCAGATGCTGTAACAGAACGCCAAGTTCCCGTGCAATGACTTAAAAAGTGGGAGAATCATCACGGTACATTGAGAGAAAATAAAACAGCGTTAAATACCTGGGGCCTTAATGATGAAGCTGGGAGGTGAGCGGGGCCCGGGCACACAGGTGGCTGGAGCAGCACACCCAGGCCTGCACCCGCCCCCCCGCAGCCCGTCCCACGCGGAGACCCACGCTTCACAAAGGAACAGCGCAGCGCGTCACTTGGAGGGCAGGTGGAAGGGGAGCTGCTCGGAGCTGCTTCGTCCTGTTGGGCAGCATCTCCCCAGAGGCCAGGCCCGCGTCTGGACCGCAGCAGACGCACCACTGTTTGTAGCGGGGAGTCACCCCGTCTTCCGACCTTGGATCCCGTGTGTGTGCAGATCTGCGTGCAGGCGCGAAGACACGTTTTACTTTTAACTCTTGTGGTACTGTTTCTGCTTTTCTATCTTCACACGGAAACCATCCACGTTTCTGAAACCCGGACCCGCCTCCGCACGGAAGGCTTCCTGCTTCTGTGCTGGCAGCGGTTTCTCTTTCCTTTCTGAGTACGGACAATAGTGTGTGTCCTGCAGCGGACACCCCTGGACGCAAGGAAACGCAGGGACGCTGGCCCCCAGCGCGGACCAGCCGCAGGGCCTGGGAGGCGACGGGCTGTCGTGTCGGGCAAGGCGTCCACGCTGCCCCACCAGCGTCACGCGGCCTGGCTCCCCGGCCCACGCCAACCTCCCAAGGCCTGTCTCACACGTGCTCCCAGAGTGCCCCCTGCCCCCCGCCCTTGCCAAGGTGTAACGGACACAAAATGCTGGAGAAGCTGGAGGCGTGCCGTGTGACTCGATGCGTGTGTGTCACATAAGCACTGCGTGAGTCAGTGGACGACCACCACCCCCCGGCTACAGATGCTGTCCCCACGATGAGGCCTCCAGAGACCTCTCGGCGACGTTCGCGGGCGTGACACCGCGCTGCGCATCACCTCCAGGCCGCTCTGACCCCCAGCCTGGTGGCCCGGCCGGGCTCCCTGCTGGAGCAGCCTCTGCCTTGCTCTCCTTTCTCAGATTTTTCCTGGCTGCCACTCACACACTCCCTGGCTTGTCGAGCTCCAGAGCAGTGCAAATGGTCTGGGGTCGAGAGTCCAGGGGTCCGCGGCAGCAAAGGCACCCGCCGCCGGGGCCCAGGCCTGGGGAGCCCCCCACACCATCCTGCTCCCCTCCCGTCCGGCCTGGCAGCCAGAGGCTCCGACCGGACACAGCCCGGGGACACCGCTGAGCCTTCCCGGAGGATGCCCTCCCTGACAGGAAAGCTGCGTGTGACCCCTCGAGGGGTAATGAGCACACAAGCACCCAGATCCTGTTTCTAAATACCGTGCTCCAATAGAAGAGCCAGGCCCGGGAGAACTGGCTGGCTCCAGGGAGGGGGCAGGGGAAACACGAGATGAGTCAGGAAGCGCTCAAAAAAGCCCGCAGGACGGGCGTGTACACGGGAGCCAGACGGAGGACTCAGCAGCCAAGGCCCGCGTCCTCGACCTCTACCCGCCACGCGTGGGCCTGCACCCGGCACCGGAGAGCACCCCCGAGTCACCCACCAGGAGCAATTCCGGGAGAACCCCAAGCAACACGTGTCGGTGCCCCGGGCGCGGCCTGGTTTACCCACGAGGGTGGGGTGCACGGATGCCTGGACCCCCGCAGGGCAGGGAGGGGACGCGGAGACCTGGCAGGCGCCGCGTTCACTCCTCGGTCTTCCTCCAAAAACCCGTAACCCCAGGCTAATCACGAGAAGGCGCCCGGCAGACCCAAGTACAGGGGCACCCACAGAACGCCCGAGAGGCTCCTCCACGCGTCAGGAACGTGGAAAACAAGAGCGAGAAGCTGCCAGGGTCCCGAGGGGTAGGGGAGGCAGGGCAGGACGCGGGACCGGGTCTCGGGATGGCAGAGGCGCATCTGCGGGAAACCTGGTAAGACCCAGACTGTGGCTCAGCCCACGGCGTTGGGCCACCGAGACTTTCTCAGCTGGGACGGAGGTGCCGGCAGCTCACCTGAAGGGCAGCACGGGGACGCCAGCGTCTTCCCTGCCACCTGGCTGTAAACCTAAACCTCCCAAAACTGATAAGCTGTCTAAAAGGTACCCCAGGAAATGCTGGGGGGGTTTCTCCTATCCTGTCCCCCACCCCCCGCCCTCTGTCAACCACAAGTTAACTCTGTGTCTGAGGCCACTTACGTTCTGTCCAGTTGTTCGGATTTCTTTTTTTTAAGATTTTATTTATTGATTCGTGAGAGACACAGAGAGAGGCAGAGACCCAGGCAGAGGGAGCAGCAGGCTCCATGCAGGGAGCCTGACGCGGGACTCGATCCCGGGACCCCGGGGTCACGGCCTGGGCCGCAGGCAGCCGCTCGCCCGCTGAGCCCCCGGGGCGTCCCCCATTGTTGTGATTTTTAAGGTCCACACAGGGGGGAGATGACATGGCCTCGGCCTGTGATCAGCTCCCGAGCAGACTGCTCCCTGGGGCCGCCCGTGCTGGTGCAGATGGCAAGACTTCCTTTTGTTTACGGCGGAGTAATACCTCGCCGTGGGCACATGTGCGCACACGTGCTTCACCCACCCATCTCTGATGGGCGACGCGGGGTTTGCGTCTTGGCTGTCGTGCACAACGCTGCGGGGAACCCGGGGGTGCACACGTCTTTCCAAATGAGCGTTTTCACATTTTTTGGGAAAAGAATGGGGTTCTTGTTTGAGGTTTTCTTTGGTGGGGGACAGGGCTGTGCTCCCACCCCCACCCAGCGCCCCTCCCTCTGCCTACAGAGTGTGCCCTGAGGATCGGAGGGCGGCTCCCAGCCTTTATCAGAGGACAGGGCGGCGGCAGAATGGAGACGGGCGGGCTGGTCCCCGATGGCACACGGAGCTGCCCAGGCGCGCCCGCCAACTCCCCAAGCTTCCTGCTACGTGTGTGACCGCACGGCAGCCGGTGGCAGCCCGGTCGGAAGGGGACTCTGGGACTCTGCGGCTCGCCCCGCAGCATCCCAACTGACACGGTGTATTTCCCAGGAGATGAGTTAGATTTAAAGATTAGCAGACGTCTCTGTTCTACAGACGTGAGGCGTCTGCGCTCATCAACAGGCGCATTGTTTCCACTGACGGCAGCTCCTCTCCACGCGCAGATCTCGGCGCCTAAATTCATGGGCAGGTTTCACGACCACGGCGGGCGGGACGTCTTGTTTCCTGCCTGTATATATGGGAACGCCGTGGACTCTTACGTATTCATCACCACATGCTTTCATTGCATATCACAGGTTTTCAGTAAATTCGCTTTTCCCCAGATGCATAATCACGTTTGTAAATAATTCTCTCCCCATTCTAATATTTCAGTATTTATAGTTTTTCTTGTTTAATTACTAACTGCAGTAGCTAAAGCTTCTAGAACTATTTAAATAATCGCATTTGTGTCAGGTTTCTTTCCCTTGTCCTTCACTTTAACAGAAATGTTTTATTTACAAGTTTTAAAATAATATTAAGGAAGGACGCCTGGGTGGCTCAGTCTGTGAAGCTTCAGCCTTTGGCTCAGGTCATAATCTCGGGGTCCTGGGATCCAACTCCACGTCGTGGGGCTCCCTGCTCAGCGGGGAGTCTGCTTCTCCCTCTCCCTCCCTGTACTCGTGTGCTCTCTAATAAATACATTAAAATCTTAAAAATTAAATAAATACTATTAAGGAAATACGTGCCTATATCAATCTTATTAACATTAACCACTGTTGGGGATCCCCGGGTGGCTCAACGGTTTGGCGCCTGTCTTCAGCCCAGGGCGTGATCCTGGAGTCCTGGGATTGAGTCCCGCATCGGGCTCCCTGCATGGGGCCTGCTTCTCCCCCTGCCTGGGTCTCTGCCTCCCTCTCTCTCTCTCTGTCTCTCGTGAATAAATAAATACAATCTTTAAAAAAAAAAGTAACCACTGTTTACTCAAAGAGATGTTGAATTTTATCAAATACATTCTCGGCATCTAGACAGATGACCAAAAAAGGAATATTTTCCTATTGACAAATCATTAACAAGCTGAATTATGTGGCCCAGTTTTTCCAAACGCAAACTACACTTACGTGTCTAATACAAATACACTCGACTGTCTGCGTTTGCTGCCGGCCCTCCACGGACCCTTGCACGAAGACGCCCAGGCAGCGTCCGGGGAGCTGACCAGGGCTCTGCGGGCCCCGACGGCTCTTAACCTCCCTGGAGCAGCGAGAGGCCACGCAGGCCTGGAGTGGGCGGTTCCCCGGCAGCCTAGATCCCCCCCCCCACCGCCCTGGCACTTCTGCGGGGCAGAGTGTTGATGAGCCCATCACTCCTTTTTCCTCTGATAACAGGACAACTTCACTTTCTCCTCCTCAGTCAGGGGAGCTGTGCAAATGTTGCTAGAAATTTATCCATTTTGTTAATTTTTTCAGTTATTTGAGCACAGCTGTACCAATTCATGTCTTGAAACGGACTTAACTTTGACAAGTTCCCTTGGAGAACCAGGGAACGCAGGGCAGGGGGCCAGGCTGCTGAGGCCTCAAGGCCCCCTCCCCACGCCCCACGGCCGCCCGGTCAGCCACCGACCTGGGTGGAACGTGGAGGACAGTGGTCTTCTGTCCTACGACCCCACTAAGGACCCAAGTCCCGATCCAGAGACCGAGGGAGGAGGCAGCAGCCACGGACGTGCACACAGAAAACGGGCTGCGCGGCTGGCCTCAGGTCCAGGCCGCGGAGCAACGCCTCGGGCCCAGCCTGCCTCTCACCCTCCAGCCAGAGCCACCTGGGACGCCGAGCTCTGATCCCACACAGCTTACGTGCCGTCCACACCACAGGGTGCACTCCCACACGCTGTAGGTTAAACGTGAAGAATGGAAAGTGCTCTGGGCGTCTTTGGCTTATTCCTTAAGTGGCTTAGGTTTGGAATTAAAATAAATGTTCAAATGTGCACCACTTCACATACACTCTACAAAATAAGCGGTGACATTTCTGCTCAGCACAGAGGCTGTAAAACGGCACCGTGGAAGTGGCTCGCTGGTGTCTGTGCTACGCCGGGCAGAGGAGCTCCCGGGAGCAGGGGCTCCAGCCTGGGCCCGAGGGGGCCCCCATCTCTGGGTCAGCCGCGGCCAGTCCCGTCTCCGCGAGGCTCACCCCGGGCCTCTCCAGGAGGCCTCCCCCGCACAGCTCAGGGCCCACACATGCAGCTCCCACAGCCAGCGTGGGGCCGGGCACACAGCAGGCGCTCGACAAACACTTCCGCGGGCACCAAGTAACCCCAGACGTAGCCGTCTTCAAGTCTAGAGCTCTCAGACCACATGGAAAGTCCCAGCACGGTCAGGAGCTGCAAACACGACCCGAGACCCACGGACATCGCCACACTGCCTTCGTGCCACTATCATCTCCATCCTCGAGTCCTCGGCCATTTAGAAAACACCCCTGAGGGACACATCCTCCTCCTAACGAGACCAGAGCGTTTGGACCCGGCCTGCACTGCGGGGGCTACTTCACGGCCACCGCTCGGGGGGGCGCACGGAGACAGGTGCTGGGCCACCACGGCCACCACGGCAGCGCTGGGTCAAAGCCTCTCAGACGCGCCCGACACTGCACAGCCCCAGGAGGCGGCCACGGGCTTCCAGCACCCACCGGGCCCCCGCCGCTCCAGGCCCCAGCGCAGCCTTCCCGGGGAGGATGGCAGCCACGCCGACTTCCCAGGGGGACGGTGGCAGCCGGGGCGAAGTCACACGCAAGGAGAGCGAGAGGGGGCTGCGGCCACCCGGCGGAGGCCAGGCCACGAAGGCCGCGGACGGCGAGCCCCCGCCAGCTGTGCGTGGCCCCGGAGGCAGGTTCCAGGGCCCTTCCTGGCCGCCGCCTGGCCTCACCCTCATGGTGGGGACGGAGACCCCTCCCACGCGCGTGCCTCCCTGACAGGTCCCAAACACACAGGACAAAATCCAGTCTCGGGGCCCCAACCAGGCCGGCCTCAGCAGCAGGCAGAGGGCAACTGGCGCCACCCAAGCGCCAAGGGGAGTCCGGGCGTCGCTCCCCCACCTCCCCGTCACTTCTCCGCGTCCTTTCCCCGGGGCACGCCCACTCCACACTGCAGCTGTCACAGCAGGCCCGAGGAAGAACTGCTCTGGGCTGCAGAGCCACTCAGCACGGCGACCCACAATTACCCTCGGCGAACCTACCGACACGCGCACCTGCTTTCCTGCCCTGCGCCCGCTTGTGTAAACTCACAGGCGTGAACGTGCCTGTGCCTCACTCCTGCGACAGGAAAGCACAGCCACGCTCCCACTCCGACACGCGGAGTCGCCCTGGAAGCGCTGGGACCGCAGCGGCCACGCGGAATCACCGCAGCCACACACGCTCCACTCCGGGACCTCTCTCCAGGGGCCGCATGAGCCCGGGACAGAGGCCAGAGCCGGACCCGTGGGCCAGGCGGGCTACGGGCAGGGGCAGGGCAGGTGCACGGAGACACGGGGGGAGCCCCGTGGTGCTGTGACCCTCGGCTGGCCCCCGGGGCTGGGGACGCTGCTCGCTCTGGCTTCACAGCCTAGACTCTGAACAACACATCAAGCTGCTTTCCAGTCTTGCCCAATTCCCAAATTCAGCCTCTCTTAACCCAAAATAAGAGTCTGGTGAAAGCTTTAAATAGAAAACCATATAGAAATCGAAAGGACAGGGGTCCCATGATCATCTGCACCCACTCCCCCTTCTCCTGGCATCGTGTCCTGGAGCCAGCGCGCCCCACACCCAGCTGGAGCACCAGCCCTCAGAGAAGGGTGCCCTGGTCCACATGGGCCAAGGAGACTCCACCTTCCGAAGCCCCCTCCCCATCTCCGGGGTGCAGCGCCGGCGCCTGGTCATTCCTCCCCACGGCCTGAAGGACCTCCCCCACACTCAGCCACCCGCACCCTGCAGGCCTGCCCCCAGTGCCCTCCATCCTGACCCCCATCCCCTCTGGCCCCTTCTTGTACCTCCTGTCCTCTGCTCCTATGGCTCCTCTGCCTCGGGGCGGGGGGTGGTGTCTCCTCAGGTCCTCCCATGGCCCCTCCTCCCCCGCAGACCCCCTGGGCTCCCACCACTTCTGTGACTCTGGATCTAGTCCAGTTGGCCGTGTCTCCAGATGTGAGCACAGCCGCCTGGGGGCTTGCAGTGACGCCCACTAGAAGGGGTCCCAGCTCAGTGTGGCCGGCACCACATATTTAAAACACAACTTCAACTACATATTGTTCCAGTCTGACAACCACTCCTTTGAAAACATTCCAGAAGGTTCTGCTTCATCTCAATGGGCATGGGCAGGGGGCAGTATGAGCGCGAGGAGGAGGTGAGTCCCGGCTGAGCTGAGGCTCAGAAGGAAGGCCAGGAGCCCATGCCACGTGGAAATAAGCAGCCCTGGGGGAGCCTTCTTGGGGCCACCAGGCGGGAACCAGGAAAGGCCACTACCCCACTACACTGCCAACCAGGCCATCTGGGGCCCACGGGCCAAGGAGTGTGCAGTGAAGGACAGAATCGGGGGGTGGGCATCACCAACAGCTCGCTGCCAGGACCCTCCTCCGTCCCAACTCCTCAGACGTGCTTTCCAGAGGCGGGCCTTAACCCCCTCCTATTCCCTCCACGTCACAGTGAGAAGTCAGCCCCGAGTCCATGGTTCCCGGTCTGCCAGCTGCCATCTCTGACTCGGGTTTTCTTCTCAAGGACAGAAGACAAGACAGAGAGGTGACATGGCCAACCTCTAAGGACTTCTCTCTTACAAAGGGAATTCCGAGACCTGTTCCAGGCCCCTGGTCCTGTGGTTTGTGTGTGAGCCCCTGATGACACCGATGCCCGGACCCACACAAAGACTCCCTCTGCAAGGGACACACTGGGCCACTGATGCCAGGTCACAGGCTGTCCTGGGGCCAGGGCAGGAGCCAGAGACACAGCAAGAAAAGGGGCCCAAGAATCCTGCATCTCAATAGGTTCCAGGGAGAAGAGGGCCCACCTGACTACCTCAACGGTGGCCCCTGTGGCCCCGAGTCCCAGGCAGACAATGGCTCTGAAGCTGGCTCTGGAGTGACAGCCGCAGACGGCAAGCAGTCTGCTCCTACATGCAAGACTCATGGGTATGGCCTGGGCTGCGTACTGCTGGACCCAGACCTCCAGGGTGGACTGGCAGAGATGACTCCAGAGGCGGCAGGACAGTCCAGCAGGAGCCTGGGAGGAGGTCAGGATGGGGGGGACCGGCCTGCAGGAGAGCGGCCCAGGTACTGCTCCAGGTGCCGCCCTCCCACGTCCCCAGGAACCTGCCCAGGGCTGCCCACCTTCAGGATAAGGGATGAGGAACAAGACATGGGGTCAGGGTAGGGAGGGGCAGACTGGCCACCAGGCTGAGGCCATACTCAGGGGGTAAGAGGTAGAAGGACCAGTGCATCGGGAACAGTCCACTGGCCCGAGGTCAGCAGGACTCCCACGGGGGATGGCGAGCTCCGCAGGCTAGACTTACAAATGCAGATGCAAAACATCCAAATCTGTGATTTGTTCTCTCAAGAAAAAAATAGCTGTGACCAGCAAGCAGAGCCAGGAGTTACTGTCCAGTTCCCACAGCCCCCAAACTAGCCCCCAAACTACTGATCCTGTGGCATCAGCGATCCTGATGGGACAGATGGCAGCTGAGGCCCCCAGACCGGCCCAACCATGCTTCCCAGCCTGGATGCGTGCCGAGCGCTCCGCGCATCTGGCCACTGGGAGTATGAGGCGTGTGAGAGCTGGTCCACTGAGGCCCAACCACGGATGTGAGAGCGGTCCCAGACGTGGGAGTTAGTCCATGGACATCCGCAGATGTGAGAGCTGGTTTACTAACACCCAGGGACGGGAGAGCTGGTCCACGGGCGACCACGGGCGGCCACGGGCGTGAGGGCTGGCCACATACGTGAGTGCAAGTGTGTCTACTCCTGCCACTTGTGACATCACATCTCACATCCACTTCAAAAGTCAAAGCTCCCAACCTCACAAGACAGGGCTTCCCAACTGGCTCTCGAGCTCACCAGCCCACCCCATCCGGATAGTGGGCACCAGCCCCATGGGGCCAGCCCGCAGGCCAGAGCTCGCACAGCTCAGCGAAGTGTGGGGAGAAAGGCCCCAGATCAGCCCATGGCTGTATGGCTGCCACGACAGCTGCGAGGAGCGCCCTTCTCCCTCGGGGACACCACCCCCGACCCTCCTATGTGTGGTGGACTAGCCAGTCCCCTGATGAGCACAGGACCCCAACAGATGCGGTGAGGCGTCCACAGCTCTCACGGTCGCCCCGCTGCCCTTGGTGGGGACAGGCTGGGAAGAGTCGGGCTGCCTGGGAAAGGTCTCCTGGCACACAAGCAGGAGGGCCCAGAAGACACGGCAGGAGCAGGAGGGGAGAAGGCACAGGTGCCAAGCTCTGTGGACGCGGGGCCCACAGGGAGCAGCTCCCGCTCCTGCTGAAGACCCCACGCTCAAGACAGAGCAAACCTGCCGGGGCCTCCGCACCTGTAGCCCAGGAGCTGGGTGACCTCCCTTTTCCCTCCTTCGAGGCAATTACCTGTGAAAACAAGTCCCAGGCCCCGTCTCCTCTGCACATTTGAGCCCAGAAACAACACCTGAGGCCTGTCACGCTGCTCCTTTCTGGGGCAGAACTCAGAACTGGAGGACCCGGGGTGAGACGCAGACACTTCCCACCCTCGGGGCCCCGGGAAGCCACACAGCCCCCTTTAGGATCGGCACTATGCTCTGTGCCCTTTCTTACCTCGAATGGAAACTGTAACCGTACTGAGCACGAAGGGTCTGAAACCAACGCTCGGCCGACCAGTGCACCAGCAGGTTTGGACTCCGGGTCCGCATAGACGCGGTTCCTTCCGACAAGTACACTGCAGTGTCGTGCATGTATTTTCTGTTTCTCACGGTTCTCTTGACGACACTTTCTTTCCTTAGCTTGGTTTACTGTCAGCACAGTATTTAACACACGACGCACAAACCCTGGTTAACTAAGCCGCTGGTAAGGCTTCCCTCCCAGTCGACGGCACCCGAGCACGGTAAGGTTTGGAGTCAAAATTTATTACGGGGGACTTCCGACGGGGGGGAGGGTCATGCCCCTAACCCGGGGGTGGTTCAAAGGCCAATAAGTGGAAGTAGTTTATATTAAAACACCCATTTACACACAGACGTGTTAAACTTACACCCAGACACACACACACACACACACACATCTGGTGTCCAACTTGGAGCTATAAAAATTCTAGCTAATGCCATTTTTAAAAAGCTCAAGGAACATACAAATATACTGCATTCCATGGAACCCAGTGGCGAAGAGCGCGACGGCGAGGGACCCGGCTCCCGCCCACCCCGCCCGGAGTGCCCTCGGCACCTCGAGGTTCGTCCTGCCCAAGTCCCAGGAATCAGTCCTCACCCTCTCAGCTTTCTTTTTAAAAAAACCATCTGTTTTCAGACGGCAAACGGCAAGCTGTTAGGAAAGTACACTTTAAGCAGAACCATGATCGCCCTCGACAGCAGCCGGGGGCACTTCGCACACCCCCAGCGGCCGGGCCGGGGAGGATGGCGTGGGCCCCTCGGCGCCTCCAGCACCGCGGCCTGGCAGCAGGACGGGCTCCCCAGGCCCCAGGCCCGGCCCGCCGCGCAGTGGGCACCAGGGGCAGCAGGAGGCCGTCCGGACACCCTTCCTGGCAGGGGCAGGGGCAGGGCGGGTGGGGACGGGCTCAGAAGCCGCGGGGCGGGTCCCCTGCCCAACAGCAGCAAGGGCCCCCAGAGGCGGGGATACACACAGACACCCCCTCCCTGGGCCCAGCACGCCTGACTCCTGGCCCTTCCCAGGAGCCACCTCTTTTTAAAACTTCCTTCTGTGCTTCAACTAGCCCGAGGAGCTGTGTCTCCCTAGAGCCCTGAGGCTGACAAACAAGATACAGCTGTAATCTCGCCCTCATCTTCCACTCCAAACTGTGACATCCCGAGGGCAGGCGATCCCACAGCCCAGGACCTAGGTCAGTAAGGACTGTGTCACCCCCTGCAATGCACTCCTCACCCCTGAGGCCAAGCGGACAGGTCCCAAAGGGCATTTCTTCCCAACCCCACTTCTGAAGACTATTCTAGGTACTTCCTGCTTCTTCCTACTGTCAGTCCAGTGGTGGGAGAGAAGGGAGCCCACGGGAGCAGAAGTCGCAGGCTCCAGGGTGCTAGTGGCCACGGCCCTCTGGCTCTCAGAGCTGCAGACCGGTGCCCAGAGGCGTCAGTGCTCAGAGGAGCATCTGGCTGGAGGCTCACTCGTGCCCAGTTTGCCTTTAATCAAGCAACAAAGAAAGTCAACACATCTGCCCTAAAGGCCACGTCTCCCGGCCCTGGTGCCCGGCATACAGGGGAAGTGCAGTCGTCCGGAGCGAGGACCAAAAGCCACCACCGGGGTGCCCAGCACAGGTGACTCAGAAGGCCACGTCGGCCTGCTTCACAAATGCCGTCTCTGCTCGGGGAAAAGCAGGACAGTGGCTCGGTGTCAACCACAAACACAAAGTGGAAGGCAAAGAATGAGATTCTATCACCAGGTGTTTTTCAAGAAAGGTTTCTGTGGGATTTAATTCTAAACGCGGCCAACACTGAGACCAGAAAAATAGCAGAGAAAAATCAATGAAACCGAAAGGCTGCTCCTTTGAGAAAAATCAACAGAACTGACAACCTTTGGCTGGACTGACACACAGGGAAGACTCAGGTGGCTAAAGTGGGACGGAAGGGGAACATCACTGCCAGCCTGAACCCAGAAGGACTACGGGCAGACCACGGGGGCCGCGGGCCAGGCTGGAAACCCACGTGAAGGACACAAACTAGCAAGAACCAAACCCAAAGAAACAGAAAATCTAAACAGACCAGCAGAAAGACGGGGGATAAATTAAACAAAACAAGTGCCAGACTCGTACTGAAACCCAGAGAACATCCCTGACAGACACCGAAGAGGACCTAAATAAACAGAGGGCTCTCCTGTGGCCTTGGACTGAAGACGCCACGCTAACGGGCCGCGCTTCCCAAAGCGATCCCTACGGACACTCCCGCGGGCGCCTCGGTGGCCCCGGACAGGCTCCTCCCAGGATCCGCGTGCAAGGGGAAGACACCCAGAGCAACCAAGCCCAACAAAGGGCAGGACTCGTGCTTCCTGATTTCAACACTTGCTACAAGGCTACCATCACCAACTCGGTGTGGTCCCCCCACGAGGGCAGACGCAGAGGTCAAGGGAACAGAACCAAGAGAAATCTGCATCTTTATGGCCAATTAATTTCCAACAAATTTCAATTCATTTCCTCCAAGACAATTCAGTGGCAGAAAACAGTCTTTTCAACAAATGGTGCTGAGACAGCCAAGTGTCCGTGGGCAAAAGAACAAACAAGAACCCTTAACTCACACCACATATAAAAATTAACTTGAAATATGAGACGCCTCAGGGCTCAGCGGGTGAGCGTCTGCCTGCGGCTCAGGGCGTGATCCCAGGGTCCTGGATCGAGTCCCGCATCCGGCTCCCCACAGGGAGCCTGCTTCTCCCTCCGCCTGTGTCTCTGCCTCTCTCTCTGCGTCTCTCATGAATAAATACATAAAATCTTTTATTTTAAATAAATATAAAAATTAACTTGAAACAGACGACAGCTGAAAGTACAGACTTAGAGGAAAAGATCAGGGTAAGTCCCCCTGTAACGTTGGGTTGGGCAGTGGTTTCTCAGATACAACCTGAAGCACAAGAAACCCAAGACAGATAACGCGGCCTTCACCAAAGTTCCAGACGTCTGTGCTTCCAAGGACACCAGCGGGAACAAGACAGGACAACACACAGAACGGGAGAAAGTATTTGCAGGCCTCGCATCTGATAAGAACCCAGGACCTAGAATACATGAAGAAAAACTCAACAATTTAAGAAAAAAATGTTTAGCAGGCAAAGGATGTAAATGAACATGTGTCCGAAGTAGACCTACGGATACCCAGGAAGCGGACGGACAGACAGGCGACGCCGCCAGTCATCGGGCAACGCAAATCAAAACCACTTCACAGCAACGGGGAAGTCAGGATCAGAAAGATGGACACGCGTTTGCAGACACGGAGACCGTGGGGCCCCCGTGTGCGGGGGGCGGGGGGCAACACGGAGCAGCCACTCTGGACGACAGTAAACCTGTTACCACACGGCCCAGGGGGCAGTCCTAGGTCCACGCCCGGCGAGTCAGAAGCGTACATTCACACAAACGTTCCTGGCAACACTACCAGGGACAGCCAGGTGCCCACCAGCGGAGGAGGGGACAGGGGCGGTCCAGCCCCACAGCGGAGCAGCAGCCGAGGAGGAACGGTGCCCTGATGCACCCACAGCGCGGACAAGCCTTGAAGCCACACAAAAAAGACACGTGTTGTCAGATTCTCTCTAGAAAACCTCCAGAAGAGGCAAATTCATAAACACAGAGAGATAAGTGGTTTCCAGCATTTGGGGGTACCCGCTGATGGGTACCAGGATTTCGTAGGGGTGACGAACACGCTCTAGGATTGTGTGACCTTTGTAGACCCCGAACTACACGCTGCAAGAGAGAGTCTCGGGGCAGCTGAACTGTCTCCGTTTTTCAGTGACAAGAGCCACGGTAAACGCAGCCGCGCACGCTGCCAGCTGGAGCGACTCACTCTCCACCACGGGGCACTGCAACGCATGGCCGCAGCCAGGGTGCCAGGACTGGTGGGAGCCTGCCCTGAGGGAAGACGCAGGGGGACCTGCCCGGCGGCCACGTGCCCTCTAGGCACAAAGGCCAGGACACGCTGCCCCCGTGCGCGTCGCCATCCGTCCCGTGAGGCCGGGGCACTCCTGGCACTCGGCGGCGCAGCGTCCACTTGCACCAGGAGCCCCGAGACGGCAGGAGGCCCGGGCCCGCGCCCCGGAGACCCTCTCCACTCACGGTCACGCCAACTCAGACATGCAAGAAGAGCCTCCTTGGCCTTCCACCAAACGTACAAATGGCTATTTCCTCCGATTTCGGCACCCAGGGCCCTCGTTCCTACTAAAGAGTTTCTGAGGATTCCATGACCACGGGGGCCACCCACCGCCAGTGCCCGGCTGAGGACGCGTGTGCTGCCAGGAGCGACCCCCCCGCCCAAGCCTCCTGCCACCCAACCAGAAGAGACTGCAGACTCATCCCATGCGGGGTCCCGCGCACCAGCGAGGCTGCCCCAGCCTGGCCCCGCGCGAGTCCCGGGAGCAGGGTGACCCCGACCACGAGTGCGCGGCGGCCAGGACCCGCCTGCGTGTAACTTCGGCACCCGGAGGAGGCCTGTGTGCGACAAGGCAGGGCTGGCCGGGGCTCCCTCCGCGGTGCCCTGCACCCCGGCACACGCCCCCGACGCCCCCGCTGCACAGACCCCGCGTCGGCTCCCCCGCCCTGGGAACTGGACTCACTCCGTGAAAGCAACCCCGCCGGAGCCAGGGGGATTTACTTTTACAAAATGGTAAAACTTTGGGATCCCTGGGTGGCGCAGCGGTTTAGCGCCTGCCTTTGGCCCAGTGCGCGATCCTGGAGACCCGGGATCGAATCCCACGTCGGGCTCCCGGTGCATGGAGCCTGCTTCTCCCTCTGCCTGTGTCTCTGCCTCTCTCTCTCACTGTGTGCCTATCATAAATAAATAAAAAAATTTTTTAAAAATGGTAAAACTTTGTTTCTCGTCCCAAGTGGAGATTCCTAACGCAGCAATTCCCATAAAACACTGCAATCGTTCTTTGGTCGGTCTGTGCCGCTGGCTTGTCAGGCGATTCAAAGCGTCGCACGGGGTCTGCGCAAAGCGTGGCAGGAAGCCTTTGGGTCACTCTACCTGATTTTTTCATTACAGAAAACTAGAAGTACCCAGGCTCTCAGCCGGCAGCTTTCTCCCGGAACCCAAATCTCTAAGGCCCCTCGTACACTTTCCTGCCACGGAGAACAGACACGGGAAGCACACTCCTCGGTGCCCTCCCACCTGCCATCCCGTCCGTGAGGACCTCGGGGCACCCCCCCCCGGGGCACCGACCCTCGCCACCGCCTCACTCTCCAGCCCGCCCCGAGCACCCCCCCTTCCCCTTCCGGACTGACTCACTTATCAGCAGTGAAAACCCAAACAGGGCGCGGCAGCCCCGATGGCCCGGGTACCCGGACTCAAGGCCACACCTGGGGGTGACAGTGCACCCACACCTTGCTGGCCGCGGGAGTGGGGTCATTGGCCACAGCCCCCGTGGCCCGAAGGAGCAGGGGCTCAAAGGCCCTCCGAGCCATGCCACCCCTCGGCCCACAGTGCCTGGCTTCCGCCATCCACTGGCCCCGCCGGGCCTGCTGACCACACCGCCCACGCCAGCCGCACGGCTTCCCACGCGGGCTCGGCCCCCCATTTCCTGCCTCCGCTCCTGCTTGGCAGTGGCCCTGGAGGCCACCTCTTGCCCACTTCTCCAGCCAGCTCCCAGGCCCCACGGACTTCAGGTCCTGACCCCAGCCATTCGCCCAAGAGGCGGTCTGTGGGCCCAGGGCCCAGGGCATGTATTTCTGGGCATCCTAGGCCCCCTGGAGTCCACCTCCTGCCACACCGGCAGCTGGAGGCCTGGAGTGTGAGCCGCAAGCCGGGCTGCCTCGCAGGAGGCCCCTCGGCCCTGAGAGCGCGCTGTGCGTCCCCGCAGCAGGACAGAGCGGGAGCCCCCCTTCGGGCAGTGAGGCCTCGACCACGCGCGGGTGCCACAGACGATGAACCCTGGCTCCTGCCTGCTGGCTCCTGCGGCCCTGCACCCCACACCCCAGCACACCAACCTGAAATGCTCCTCCCCCAACCCAGGCCCCCTCCCAGGCCCCCTCCGGCCTCCTCACCTCAGCCCGAGGACACTCCCTTCTCTGCTGGCCCGTCACCTGCTGCCCTCTTCTCCTACAGTCCCTCATGCCTCAGATGAGACATGGTAGCTGCTTCCCACAGGGGTGGAAAATGGGGGCAGGGAAGGCAGCACGCGGGGCCACAGGGACCGCCCCCGGGGGACCCCAAGACCTCCAGCGCTCAGCCACCTGCCCAGCCAATTCAAGGAACTGCCCACAGAGGCAGGCAGGGCGAGTGTACTGCTGGGAGCACTGGTGTGGGGGAGCCGGGGTGCTCCCTGGTGCTCCCTGCCAAGGTTCCAGCCCCTGGACAAGGGCCCAGCTCTGGGGAGACACTCACTAAGCCCAAGGCCACCGGAACCACGCTAGTAACAGCCCCTAAAAATGAGCTCTCTGGGCCCTCATCGCCCACACACCTGCAAGCCCAGCTGAGGCTGAACCGGGGCAATTCAGCAGAACCACCCACAACCGGGAGCCCAGACCTCCTGGCCCCAGAGCTCCTCTCCAATAGCACCAAGCGCCTGGGCGGACAGGGCCCAGGGGCTTCAGAAACTTCAGCAAGACCCCACCTGGCCCAGTGACCGTCCTGGCCAGTCCTCGGATCGGCCACTGGGGCCCGGCCTTGGTGGCCCCGGTTGGTCAGTTCCTGCCACTCTGCACACTCTGCTCACAGCATCAGCAAGCACGACCCCCTCCCACCTGGACAGCGTGCACGGCGCGAGCTGCCTCAATGCAGCGCTGAGGGCGGTGACGGCGTTACAGCAAAAACAGGAAGTTGCAAAAGATCTGAAAAACCGTAAGTGATGAAGGAGAAAAAAGCAAAACAGGCGTCCCCACAGATCTGTCTGCCACTTGGACACATGTCATTCTTAACAGAATGACTCCATCTTGACATAATCCCAAATCACCCCAAATCACAACTCAACAAACGAGGAGCATGCTCTGCACGCAGGTGCTGGGCTACCACCCGCTGAAGCGGACGAAGCCAGCGCCCGCCGGTGCACCCCAACGAAGCCTGGACCCGGAACTGGTACAGGCCCCAAGAGGGTCTGGAGGGCACCCAAGGCAAACCGGGACGGGCGGCTCTGTCCACTCAGCTCCTCCGTGGGCACCTCTCAGTGCAGCGGCCCCCCGGGCTCTGCACAAAGAGGCCTCAACATGGTTTTAAGAGCACTGACCCTTCACCCCAAATCTCAGCTCAGGCTCCACCAGCAAGTCAGAGCTCACCCGAGCCCAACCCTCTACCGGGTCGTCTTCTGGGGCCACCGACAGCTCAGAGCTGGGGTCGGGCAGCTGCTTCCCACAGGGGTCCTCAGGACCACCCCCCCCATCTGCTCTGCGGGCCTAGGCAGAATCCCAGGACTAGTGCGAGTGTGGCCAAAGGAAGCTCCAGGCCCATGCGGATCCTGGTGCAGACGAGCCGCAGGGACCTGAGCACGGGGCGGGCGCGTCCCCACGCAAGGATGGCCAGGCCCCTCCCGCGGGCCAGCATTCTAGTGCAACTTTGGGAACAGCTGCCGACTCCCTGAACCGTCCACCTGAGAGAGTCCTTGCTGACCAGCTGGGTGCACTGTGGAACAGCGTCCCCTCACCAGCAGGACTATAAAAGATCCCAGACCCCCAGGAGATAAAGGTACACGGGGGGCGGGGGGGGCAGACACCCAGAGGCTGGGAGACAGGAACTCACCTGCCAGAGGCACTCCCTGCCCCTCACTGCGGGTGGTGTCCTCCATGCCCGGGCAGTGGAGGGGAGGCTGCAGATGCCACCGCTGCTCAGCTCCCCAAGACTAATACCACCAGACTGATTGTTGAGCCACGACTCCGCTCCATCCCCATGGCGGGGGGGGGGGGGGGGGGCAGGCTGTGGGGCAGAGGCTAAGTCCCAGGAGCCAAGCCCCAGTGCACCTGTCCTTGCCCCTGCCTCACCTGCATAACTACACTGGAGGGCACGACGCTATCACAGGTACCTGCCATCCAGGCAAACTGGGCCCCTCTAGGGAGGTCCCAGCATCCGGTGTGCCTGCCCCAAGGGGGTGAGCAGAAGTGCAAGAGCCCCAGAGGAGCCGCTCCCAGTCAACAGCCTGCCGAGTACCATTACCATCATAATCACGGTACCCACAAGACCACTGCAGCCGCCTATTTTTAAAGCCAGGGGCCAGAAAGTGCACAGGCCATCTCCACCACACCTGCAGTGGCCGACCCACACGGAGAGCCTCGGCCCCACGCGGCCAGGGCACGTGGAATGGTGCAGCTGCTTGGAACAGGTGGGCACTGCCCACAAAACCAGTGTCCGCTGACCACGCGACCAGAGGCGGAGACGATCGCTCACGCAGCTCAAATCAGAAACTACATCACATCCATCAACCGGGGAGCGGACACGCTGCAGGGCGCACACCTTCCGGAACCCACTTGACCCTAAGAAGGCACAGAACTGCTGAGACAAACAGCTACGCGGGCAGGACACCGATGCCAGGCCCAAGGACCACAGGCCGTGCGGTTCCACCACACAAGGTGGGTGCTGGGGGCGAAGTTCTGGAGACAGGACGCAGAGCCGTGGCACCGAGGGCTGCCGTGGGCAGGGGGCACCTGCTGTAAAATGAGCGTGGGGAGAGTCACACAACTGTCAGCGCTGCCCTAAGTCACTGAGCCGCACGCTTGCGCGGGGTGAGCCGTGCGACACACAACTGTCCCTCAACAAAAGCGCAGAGAGGACAGGCTGGCGCCCAGAGCCTTGTCACCGCGCCCGCAGGGGCCCCACCACACTCCCACAGCCCTGGAGGGCACCACCTGGCCTTGACACGCCCGGGGTCCGGCCACCTTCCGATTCCCTCCAGCCCTGACTGCTCCGCCCTCCACCCCCCCCAGAAGAACCCCAAATCCCACCCCGCAGCGGCTGTCCTGAGGCCCACACCCCTCAACACCACAGACGGTGACGACAGCCACGTGCGCACGAAAGCACAAAGCTGAGGGATTCAGGTGGGGAAGGGGGAGGGCGGGACAGCACGGCACGGAGCTGGTCACAGCACGCTGTCCCCAGAAGGGACGGTAAGCAGCAGGAGGCCAAAGGGACCCTGGGGACAGAGCAGCTGCAGAAGCACGCCCTGTGCAGACCACGGAGGACCGACCTGCCACGGGGGCTTGGTGGGGAAGGGGGTCGGGAAGGCGAGTGGGGAGTGAAGGGACAGCTACACGCATCCCGGACACCTGGCAGGGAGCCCGCAGGCCGAGGGCTAGAGCCCGGGCAGCCACCCCAAGGCCGCCCCACAGCCCGACACAGGAGCCTGCGTCCAGGGGACCGCGATGGACCAACCCGGCGTCCCCGGCGCTGCTCAGCCCTGGACGCGGTAAGGACGCCTTGGCTGGGCAGGAGGGGACGAGGTCTTGGGAGGAAGGCGCGGCAGGATCGCCGGCAGCCCCAGCACCCCCCAGGAAGCCAGGGCTGCTGCCCCCCTCCACGGGCGCCGCGGCCCGTGCCAGATGGCATGCCCGCCTCCTGACGCACCGAGCAAACAAGGGTGAGCCGGCATGGCCCTGGCGCGGGTGATAAACAGCACACTGCAGCCTCCACACCTTCCCGTCCCCCGTGTCCCTGCGGACTCCGCCACGTGGCCTCGCGCTCGCACGGAGGCAGGATCCCTCCCCCGAGACCCAGGCCGGGCCATGCCGCCCTCGCCCTCGTAAACCTCAGGGTCCTAGGGTAACAGCGATGGCTCAGGGGCCTGGGAGGGGGGTGGAGACGGCAGGTGCCTGAGCCCAGGCCCACAAGGCTGAACCAGAGCCAGGCCCGGACTCCGCCACGGGGAAGAGGGGCCCCCGCCTCCAGGAAGCAGTCCTGGACTCCGCTCCCGCGCACGCAGCGGAGAGAGGGCAGGGCCCGATGGGAGGCCCGGGGCCAGGCTCGGGCCCAGAGGCGGGGCGGGCCGGGGTGCAGGCGGATGCACCTCGGGGCAGGTCGGTCAGGGCAGGAACTCTGGGAAAGCCACCCCCACACCAGCACGTTTGGCTCAAACAGGTGAGGGGGTGTGGCCCTAGTCCCCGCGTCCCAACCAAGCCCGAACCCCAAAGAAGGGCCCTAGGCCCCCGTCAGAGCTCAGGAGGGAGAAGACAAGGGGCCTGAGGCCACAACAACCCCCCAGCGGGTCAAGATTCAAGTAACAGGTGACCCCAAGGCCACCCTCCTGGGGCGGGGCTGACTATTCCCCAGGGAAGACCAGCCCAGAGCGCTTCCCTGGAACTTCGTCACCTCATCCCCTGCCCCATGTGCCGGGGCACATCGTCAGCCCGGAACAGCCCTGCTGTGTGAGGGCAGCAAGAGCAGCCCCCAGCAGAGCCCCGGGCACCCCCGAGCCGCCCCCGGGGGCCGGACCAGCTCCCACGTCGTCGGGCCACTCGCCGGCGCTGGACCCACGGGTGGGCAGCGCGCCTCGGCACACAGCACCACCCGGCCCGGCCTGCTTGGGGCAGGTCCAGGCGGATGCTCCAGGGCCTCTTCCGTCTCCCAAAACACACCCGTGCGCCCAAACTGCAGATGTGAACAGTGCAGGCCCCCCCTCCATTCCCACGGCCAGAGCCCGGCAGAGGCGGGCACGGGGAGCAGAGCCTGCGAGGGGCAGGCCCTAAACACAGCCCCGCGCGTGCAGCCCGGCCCGTCTGCACCCACAGCAGGCCGCCCCAACCCCTGCCCCAGGTTGGCGCAACCATCACACAGTCATGTTCCTGGACTAACGTCCTCACCCACTGAAAAGGCCCCTTTCACACTGGCTCCATTTTCACTGCAGCTGGACGCGCCGCTGCTCTAGCCTCATCCATGGCTTAAGGTCAAACCCCAAAGGCTTCCCCATCGGTGGCTCCGTCAGGACGCACACGACTGTGTGCGCTCACCCACCGCCCACGCCGGCACCCAGACCAGCTCTGCACCTGCCCTACGGAAGTCCTCCGTATCGGGACACCTCTCAGGTTCCAACACACACAGAGTAGGGGGCCCTGGGAAGGGGACCGAGGCCTCGAGCCGGTAGGCCAGCTGCCACCCCGCGTGTCTAGGGAGCAGGTCGAGGCTGGACAATTCCAAACGCCCTAATTAATGAGGCAGCAACAGAAGAGAGAAGTCCCAGGCACTTTATGTTCAGCTGAGGAACATCTCTGCCCCTCTCTTCCCCAGCCCCCACGACCACCCTCCTCGAGCTCACGCATGTTGGAAGGGCCCCGGGAGGCACGGGGGCAGCAGGGCTGCATCCCAACAAACACTGACAAATGGTGACCAACACACTGCCCAGACGTCCCCTGCCCTCCTGGCCCTGTGCTGACCCCCCACCTGCTGGACCCCGTTCCTAGACACAGCCCGCCTCCCAACAGGAGACCCTCCTGCCGTCCACCACGCCCCCACCTGCAGGGGCTGACTCGGAGATGGTCAGCACTCAAGGGACCAGCACTCCGCTGTGCCTTAGCAAGCCCCCCTCCAGCTGCTTCATCGCCCCCCACCCAGGTCAGACAGGTGGCTCCCCTAAGGGCGATCCGCCAGGAGGCAGGCCTGGGCCCAACTTCTGTAACTTCCAAACTGGACCCAACGTGTCACGGAATCACACCCAGACAGGCCTCTTCCCCTCAAAACCTGCAGACCGCCGGAGACTGACCCAGGGCAGCGCTAGCCCCATCCCTGCTCCCACTCTGCGGAGGGCACCTTGTCTGCGTATGACAGTGTGTGTGATGCAGGGACCTGTCCGGTGATGGCCCACGAGTGTAACGTCTCCGGGTCATCCAGGCCAAGAGGTGGTGGATGCAGATGCATCTCGGTACAAACACCCAGCAAGCCCACCTGCAGCGCTCACCTCACTAGATTCAAAGCACGCAAAATATTTAACGCTTTGAATGGAAGACGTGCCTCCCCGTGTGGTGGAAAGCCTCTCTCAGCAGCTCTAGAGCTGACGGAGACAGGAAACGCTGAGCACGCCCGTGTGGGCAGAGGACACCGCGTGCTCAGAGGCTGCCGGACAGCGATGAGACCCAGCCGTCGGCAGGAGGGACGGGAGGCCTGCACAGCCTGCACGCAGTCGAGTCCCAGTCCCAGACCACGTCCAAGGCCGGCACGACACGCCGTTTGTCCAGAGTGAGAGGAGGTACACGGGGCACGGATGCGGTTTCCGGAGCAGAAGCAGCAGCACCAGAGCCACTCCGGGCTCTGGACCACCGTGCTGTGGGATGCTACCACCGGGGGAACGGGTCCACGTCTAGAGGCCCCCACGTTGGCAAACAGACCAAATTCTTAGGGAGAAAGTAACCTGAGACCTCAGGTCAGAGGCAGCAATGCAAACAATACCCACATGTATTGAGCCACCTCTAGCCTTGAGCTCTCCTGGGGGGCTCGGGAGCTGCAGAGTATGCAGGGGGCCCGCTGGGAGGCCCTGCCCTCCAGCCCCCACCCTGCACCTAGCACACACAGCCTGCGTTCGGGGGCTGCAGAGACGGTGCACGACCCATCGGGCAGCCCGGCACTTTGAGGGAAACTCTCCACCACGTCCCTGCACCGGCCTTGAGCCCCGGGCTTTCCCAAGCCACAGCAGGAGTCACTGAGCCGCTCCCACTGCGCTACGGGCCGAGTCCTGGGCCTGGGTCTCCTTCCTGCCCCCTGGGCATCTGCACGGATACGGTCCTTCGAGGCCTGAGTCCAGACCATCCCCAAGGGGGTGAGTGTGGCCAGAGAAAGGCAGCTGGTGCTGGGAGGTGGGGGTGAGGAGGAGAGCCCAAAGCAGGGGTGTCCACACAGCCCAGGAAAAACCCTTTAAAGAAAGAGGACAAGGCCAGGAAGATGGGAAGCAACCAGAACACCGGAACGCGTCTAACAGAAGGTAAAATCGTGCAGACGCTGGGCAGTAGCGGGCAGTGCCTCCAAAGGTGGGGCACAGAGTCGCCAAGGACCTAGCAGTTCCCCTCCGAGGCATGTGCCTGGGAGAAATGAGGACGGGGCACAGAAATGCTCAGAGCAGCACCGTCCGCAACAGCCAAAATGTGGAAACTGCCCCAACGTCCACCAGCTGACGGACGGATCAACAGACTACGCTGAGTCCACAGGGGGACGGGGCTCGGGCAGAGGAAGGGACGAAGCACCAGCACCCGCCACGTGGTACTCGGGTACTTCACGCCCGGTGAGGGAAGCCAGATACAAAAGGCCACATGTGCGACTCCAGTTACGTGAAACACCCAGAATAAGGGAGGTCCTGGGGGCAGGAAGTCGCCTGGTGACCACCCGGGGCTGGGGGCTCGGGGAGGGGGCCGCTACGGCACCTCTCGTTTCAGCACACAACAGGCTCTAAAATGGGCCGTGGTGACAGCTGCCCAAGTCTGCAAACACAGTGAAAACCACGGGCTCGTGACACGTGGAGGGGCGACACGTAAGACACCAGAATGATGTGTCCTCGAAGCCATCACCAAAGTCCTTGTAACACTAGACTGATCCACGGCATCAGAGGCCACCCGGAGCACGTGAGGACAGGCACGACAGCAGCCCCTGGGCTCCAGGTCCCCGTGGACTCCCTCCACCAAGCCCGTGTGACCCGGAGCTAGACAGGGCCCGGGAGGAGAGGGGGCAAGACAACGGGTACACGTGGCCCGCACGCAGCGCCAGCTGGGAACATGCCCTTTCAGGCTGGGATGGGAACAAGGGCGAGGAGGGCCACGCAGAGGGACAGGAGAGACAAGAGAGACAGGGCTGGGCGGGCGGGGCCCAGGGGCACCTGCTGCCGGGAAGGCCCTGGCGACTGCAGCCAGCTCAGCTCTGCAGGGCTCCTGCGCGAGGTTCCGCAAGCCCCGGGGAGAGGGCCCAGCCGTTGACCCAGCAAAAAGGGAAACCAGCTCAAAAGTGACACAACTCTGAATATGCGCAGGACGAGCCCACAGGCAGATCCCCAAGGGCAAGCCCTGCTCAGAACCCTGCCCTCGGCCAAGTGCCTTTCCCAAGCAACAGCCCTGCGGCACGGCACGGGTGGGCCCCGCACGGGTGGGCCCAGCTCGGAAACCGCAGGGCAGGAATTCACCTTCTGAGTTCGCTTCCAGCAACAATGTAAAGAAGCAAACGCTAGAAATCCAGCTATCTGAAGCAAAACAATTAGGGGTGCAGGCCTGGCCACCCCTTTCCAGGAGCATGTGTAGTGACACCCGGAGGCTAACTGGGGACCACAGAAGAGCTGCAGGGCTCTCCTGACGCAATCTGGCCGCGGCCGTGAGCCCGGAAAAGCTGCCCCCAGGCCCCAGCCGGGGAGACTTGCGTGCACAGAGCCACCAGCGAGGACGGAGGGCCTGGGAGTCACGCCCAGGAGGCCTGGCTGGGTCTGCGGGTCACAGCCATGCTCATGATAACACTACGGTCTCCTCCCCTCCCCCCCCGCCCCCCCCCCCCCCCGCCTCCGTGTCCCCAGGGACCAGGAGCTCTCCGGAGGGCCGTGACGTGGGATGGCATCACCGTCCTGACAGCTAACGTGCCGCCGCCGGGTCTGCACGTCTCCCGGACTCTAACTTTCCGATGTGGCGAACGCTGATAGTTGCAACCTATGGGACCAAGAACTGTCCAGGGTCCCCCACGACTCTCCATAACAGAAGGGTGGACAGTGTGGGAACCGCCGAAGGGCAGCCGTTCCCACACCCTCAGGGGTATCACCGAAGGGGAGGAGTAACCCGAGGGCCCTTGGGGAGGGCCACCGCGCCAGCCAGTGGGGCGGACACGAGCCAGGGGCACTGGCGAGAAAAGAGCAGCCTGCCGGACGCCTCTTGACAGTGTCACCTCCAGATGGGGGCAGGTAATAAGGGGGGGCGGAGAGCTCCAGAAGCCCAGGTGCGTCACCTACCTCCCGCGTCCCTCCCGGCAGGCCATGCCTGGGTCTCACCCAGACGCCCCTCCCCACGGTGACAAAGCCAGGCAAGAAGCGTTCCTCCCCAGGCCTTGCCACCTTCTCAAGAGTGTGTCCCTCAGCACGGGCACACGTCGTGCGGACAGTCGCCGGGCGGCTCTGAAACCTCCCATACACCAAGGAATCCACTCGCCCTTCACTCGGTGCCGCAGCTCTCGCCACCGGGCTTCCCTGCCTCAGGCACCAGCACACCCCAGCCACAGCCCGGCTGACGCCCACCCCTGCCGCTCTCCAGGCCTTGAGGGAGGACGGCTGCCCCCTCCAGGCCGAACTCCACCGGCCCAGAAACCTGCAGGTTGGGCGGCTACCCCTCCACTGGCCTTCAAATCCAAAGACGTCCCGCAAGTTTAACCTGCGTACCGTTTACCAAAACAAATGTTCCTTCCAGGTGTAAACAGAACGCAAAACTCCATACAGCCTTTAAGAAAAATAAAAATTCAGGAAGAACACGTTGGCAAACAAAAGTAAATTCAGTTATCCGTTTTAACGTCAGCGGAGAGAAGCGTGCATGTACGACCGAAACACAACAAAAACGCCAGAACTCAGAATCAAAGATTACTGGAAAGAATGTTTGCACAGCAGAATTCTTTTCCCTCTGAGACTAAAATGCCCCACCATGCTTAATTTTCCTGACATTTCTGAGGCTTTGAAGCCTCAGCTAACGGATCTGAATCATCTGAGCAAAAACCATGTTATAGTGGCATGTTACTGGAAAGCCGAGAATAGAACGCTAAATATACAGACACACACCCATACAGGGCACTTTTGTAGAAAAACGATCAAACGAGAAACTAGATAAAGTTGTCCGGGGGAAACAGCGGGGAGGGGCGGCGGGGGGGACACGGTTCGTCTCCGGCAGGGAAGCAGAATACACGGACGGACGCCTGGAAGTTAAAATAAGAAAAACACAAAAATAGCGCCCACTTTTTGTCGAGGAAGGCGAGCCGAGCCCCTACGTGACCTCGGCTCACTGAGACGCTTCACCCATGCCTGCTGCCGGCAAGGGAAGGCTCGGCAGGACGCCAGAACCTTCTCCGGGAATCCAAGTCATGCTTGCACCGGTGGCCGGGCCCACACCCACCGCGCACCTCGCGAGGCCGCCACAGGCTCCATCTGTGCCATCGCCCTCTCCTCCCGAACGAGCGTGCCACTTGGAGCTGCATTCTGCTCTATTTGGGTTGGCAGTGCGAGCGCCAACAGCGGGGTGGCACCGCGGCGCTCGGCGAACTAGGTCAGCCCGGGCCTGCCTCGGGGGCCGCTCCCCGGCTTGCAGGCCGGCCGGGCCGGCGGGGGAGGCCCCCGGGCTGGAGGCAGAGGCCCCGGCGGTCACATCCCTTGTCCGGCCTTGAACGGCTTCCCGGCATCTTTCTCTTTAATAAACAGGCGGCAGAGAGTCCTCCAGGGCTTCCCACGGCCGCCCTCGCTGACAACTAGATACTAAGTTGCAAGGTGAAGCCGCAGCCGCGCAGCCCCGCAGCCCCGCAGCCCCGCAGCCCCGCAGCCCCGCAGCCCACCCGCGGGGCCGGCCCGGGGTCCTCGGCGGGGATCGGGGATCGGGGATCGGGGATCGGGGCCCGGGCGGGCGGGGGGCGGGATGGGAACCGAGGCCGGGGCCTGCGCTCCGGGGCTGCGCCCGGGGTCGGGGTTCAGCCTGTGCAGCCGGAGGCCGGCGGCGGGCCCCGGGAGTCCAAGGTTCGGGCGGGCGGGCCGGGGGCAGGGCCTCGGGATTCGGGGCCCCCGGGGCAGCCAAGGGGCTTCGGTCCACGCCCGGGGGCTCGGAGGCTCGGGCTGCGGACGGGCGCCGGGTCCCGGGTCGCGGGCTCGCGGGGCGGGGTCGCGGGGTCGCGGGGTCCCGGGGTCGCGAGGTCCCGGGGTCGCGGGGTCCCGGGGTCGCGGGGTCGGGGTCGCACTTACGTCGTCGAACAGCGAGCCCACGTTGGCCGTGACCAGCAGCACCGCGGTGCCCGGGGCGGCCGCCTTCCCCGCCATCGCGGCCTGGGCGGGCGGCGGGCGCTCGCGCGGGGCCGGCCGGGGTCTCCGCGGGCCGCGGCGTCAGCTGCGCCGGGGGGCGGCCCCGGGGCGCATCGCGGGCTCGGCGGGTCGGGCCGGGCCTGGCCGGGGTCCGGCCGCGCGCGCACTCGCTCGCCCTCGCTGCTCCGCGGCCCCGCGCCCGTCGCTCTCTGCCCGCGCCTCACCGCGGCCCGCGCGCAGCCATTAGGGTCGCCGCCGCCGAAGTTCCCGCAGCCGCCGCCGCCGCCGCTGCCGCCGAGGCGAGTCCCGCCCGGAGCCGGGGGGCGGGGCGTGCGCGGGGCGGAGCGGGGCGTGCGCGGGGCGGGGCGTGCGTGCGCGGGGCGGGGCCTCGGCCGGGGGCGGGGCCTGTGGTGGGCGGGGCTGCGCGGCCTCCGCCCTCCCGTCGGCCCCCGGCCGCCCCGCCCCGCCCGGCGGCGCGCTGTCTCCGCCCCCCGCACTCCTGTGACGTCACGGCCCCGCGGCGCCCGAGCCTCTTAAAGGGGCCGCTCGCTAGTCTGGAGCAGGGGGGCTGCCGGGGGCGGTCCTGCGGCCGCGCAGGTGGGAGCCGGCGGCCCGGGACACTGGGTCGGCTCTCGCAGGCCGTGGGAGCCCGCGCCCAAGGTGGGGCTCAACGGGGCGTGGAGGCCTGGGCGGAACGGTGGGCTCGGGCCGGGGACGCGGGGCGGGCTGCGGACGCGCCTCTCGGGCGGGGGCGTGGCCTGGGGCGGGGGCGTGGCCTCGGGCGGGCGGGGGCGTGGCCTGGGGCGGGGGCGTGGCCTGGGGCGGGAGCGCAGGCGGGCCTCCTGCAGGCCCCCGCGCCCCGCTCCCCCGGCCAGGCCAGCGCCCCAGCTGTGCCCACGTGGCCGGGCGGGGGCGGGGGTGCCAGGGCCCGGCCGCCCGTAACCCGCAGGGTCGGTGGGTCTGCAGGCCTGTGCGCCCTCGCCAGGGAGGGCTTCCCTGGGGGATCCCGCTTGCCGCGACCACCTCCTGCCCCAGAACCCATCTGACCTAGAAACCAAGGTCTAGTCCGCTCAGCGGGGCTGGACTCAGAATTGGCAAGGCGAAGCCCCCGCCCGGTGTCCCACGTGGGGAGGGGGAGGGGCCCTCCAGGGAGATCCTTAGGTTAGGTGAGGCCTTGAGGGTGTGTCCCTTTATCAGTGGAATTAGTGTCCTTCCTAGGAAGAGCCCCCAGCGCACAGGCTGTCCCCTCACCCTCCCGCTCCCAACAGAGAACAAAGGAGAGGTCATGTGAATGGACAGAGGCTGCCACCGATGAGCCAGGAAGGCAGAGCTTGCAGCAGAACCAGACCCCGTGGGAACTTGATCTCAGAATTTGGGCGTCCTGACTGTGAGAAATAAAGTTCTGTTTAAGGCGCCTGTTGTGCAGTATTTTGTCGGGGCAGCCCAAGCTGACCCATAACAGCATCCCCTTTTACCCTCTTACAAAATCCGTGCATGCTAAGGACACCCTTCATAGAAAGCAAACGAAGAGGCATCACTGACTCCAGGACCTGGTGCCTAAGAAGAGCATCGCCTCCACCCCCGTCCTCAGGCCGCATCTCCCCTCACAGGTCTGCACTCCCTGGCCTCGCGCATCAGCCTGCTCACCCCAAGACGGTGCCCGATTCATGGAACACCCAACCCCATACGCTGGTGCCTTCACGCAACACCCATCCTCCTGGCTTCCCTGTTTGAGCCCTCCTGCCGCCTCCAAGCCGCCAGCAGGCCCTACCATCTGGTGGACATGCTTGCCCACTAGCATGTGACCCTCCCCTCCC
Source organism: Canis lupus baileyi (assembly GCF_048164855.1). Classification (NCBI taxonomy): domain Eukaryota; kingdom Metazoa; phylum Chordata; class Mammalia; order Carnivora; family Canidae; genus Canis; species Canis lupus. The sequence continues at coordinate 803,425 of NC_132866.1, forward strand.
AGCCCACAACCACCCTCCGCTGTGTCATGCCATCAGCTCACAAACATCTGCACTGTCTCAAATCCTATAAAGTCCCCCTTTGTCCTCTGCCCCTCCTTGCTCCCCCACCTCTGCTCCCTTTGCTCCAAACCTTCCCCTAGAAGTGATCAGTCTGCCCCGAGTGCCAATGGACCACTCTTCCCACTGTGCTTCTTGTGCCTGCACCCCAATGGGGCATCCTCATGGTTAGCACCGGCTTCTGCCCCCCCTGACTTGCCCCCAGAAACAGGGTCTGCCCTGCTGACCATGACATTGGTGATCTCCGTCCTCCCCTGGCTGCCAACCCCCTCAGGCTCCTTTGCTTGCACTTCCCTTGTGTTGTAGTCCCCAGGCTGGGTCCTGGCTCCTTCCTTTGTGGGCACCACCTGCTAGCCAGTGTCCTCAGACTTTGTCCATGTGCCTGCTGCCGCCCTGGGAACGCCTTCCTCGAAGCTGGCAGATGGCAACAGATTCCAAATTCAGTCCTTCCTTCTGAGGCTCACACTCCAAAGTGCCCACTTACCAATGCATGGGGCCTGTGGCCACCTCCAGCCATGGGCAGCCTCGTTTGTGCCCCAGAGGTGACTTCACTGGCTTCTTCTGCTCCTCAGGCCTCCCAGAGGCTGCTTCCTCCCCCACCCACCCACCAGTTGCCACACACACCGTCACATCAGCTTTCCTTTCCCCTTCTCTGCCGTCAAGATGCAGAGTGCAGCCTGCCCCAGGGAAACGACAAATACGCACCATGCAAACCCAAGCCACGGCAGAGCCGTCACCGTGCCTGGGTCCAGGGTGGGACTTTCAGAGGCATAGGACACTGGCATCATCTATGTTAAAGCCACGTTCATAAAGTCATGGCAGAAAGGGAGGCTTGCTTTCTCTTTCTTTGCGTGTCCTTTTTTTGCCTTTGGAATCTTGTCCCGTGTCTGGTTGTTCCCTTTGCCAAAATAGTGATATCATTTTTTAAGTTTCACAACTTATTCTAAGTTTTGCAAATCCCACTTACCTGGCTTCAGGAGAGGCCTGGCCCCTCTGGCATCTGGGTCTGGATCCCCCCCAAGGAGCAGGGCAGAGGAAGTGAGGTGGAGCAGCCAGTGGCGTGACAAGGATTCTTCGGCAGAAGCCCGCACGCTTGGACCTGGCCTGCTTGGCCACGTGCCCTCTGGGCTCCCAAGAGAGAGTTTGGCCAAGTCTTTTATTAAACAACAATATGTTGTCAGCTGTTGTTTTAAAAAGGACACGCACGTTAGCCACTAATATCGTATCATTACTTAGTTTAAGATAGCAACCAATCTATTTATGAATTCGGATCACCCGATGCTTGAGAGGCTCACAGCTGGGATTCCTTACCCACAAGCGTGCTTAAAAGTCTCCTTCAGCAGCTAGATGGATAGATGGACGGCACTCTGTAGTTGCTAAGTGTGTTTTAATCCTATAGTCATTAATTTTCAATACTCCTGCCAGGTGGGTCACCCTTAGTCCACTATCTGTGGCGCACTGGGTTCAAGGTCTCACTCAAGTTGATTGACTCTGCATACAGCCTGGCCAGACACACACTGGAGGAACCCAGGGCTCCGTCCTGTGGGGGAGGGGCTGGACTCGGTTGGTTGCTTTAGCCAGAGGCATTTTATTGGCCATTAGTAAGTTAGTGGGCCGCTTGTTACTCCACACTCATCTGAGCAAGGGAGGTTTCTTTCCTTCTGAATTATTTGGATTCTTTCTTCATGAATCAGCTCTATCCAGTAACAGCTATCACTTTGCAGGCACCAGTTGTGCGTGAGGTGCTTTACCATTCGTATTTCTACTCCTCATCAGCAGTCGCATGTGGGATGCAGCTCTGTTTTATAGGTAAGAAAACCGAGCTTCCGGAGAGAAAAGCTGGCCAACTCCACGCAGTCAGCAGGTGCAGGGCCAGGACACCATGCCCGAGCCCCGGCGACCCTCAACAGCATGGGTGGCCTTACCCTGCGTCCATTCGTTCATTCCTTTTCTCACTCGCTTATTCGTTCGGCAAGCCTATCGGGTGCCTCCCCCGTGCTGTGCACTACCAGGGCGGGGATGGTTAATGCCCTCGGGAAGCTGAGATCACAGCGGGAGAGCAGGCGAGAATTGCACACACGGTCAGTGTGATTAGGTGGCATTGTGCCGGCTTACTAAGAGTCTCCTCGGCAGAGTCACGTGCTCATCAGAGCATATTGTAGTCCGTAGGAGTTGCACACAGAGTCTGGTAAGGAGGAGCAGTGGCTCATAATTTCACTCCAAACAAATCAAGCACTGTTACTATTTTCACAGTACTTGTGTCAAGTACCGTTTACGCTTAGCTCTTCACCTAGCTGATCAGGCCATACACACAGTCCTGGCTCCTCCGTTCAAAACCAGGCGTTGTAACGTCAGCGCTTTCTGATACGACTGAAAGCCCTCCCTGGAGGCTTTCAGTGCCTGAGTCTCAGACACCCGATGGACGCATTCTGTTGCCAGGTCAGGTTGTTTCCATGTCTGCCCATCAGGTCAGTGGGTTCAGAAAAGGCATTCGGCAAAATCTAGCATCCTTTCTGTGATTAAAAAACTCTGCAAAGTAAAAATAAAGAGAACCTCATAAATTGCATCTATGAAAAATGTGTGCGAACACCATGTGAGTGCTGGTAGACACCACTCGCTTTCTGAGTTTCAGGGCAAGGCAAGAGTATCCACTCTCACTCCTCCTGGTCAATCTTGGACTGAAGGTCTGTCTGTGCAACAAAATAAGAAACTGCATACAGATTGGAAGGGAAGAAGTAAAACTGATTTCAGGCAACATGATCATTGACATAGAAAATCCTGAAGAATCTACAAAAAGTACATCCAAATAAATGAATTTAACAAGGTCGCAGAATACAAGTCAATATTCAGAAATCAATTGTATTGCTATATATTAGAAATGAGCATCAGAGGGGCTCCTGGGGGCTCAGCGGGTGAGCATCTGCCTTCGGCCCAGGGCATGATCCCAGGGTCCCGAGATCGAGTCCTGCGTCGGGGTCCCTGCATGGAGCCTGCTTCTCCCTCTGCCTGTGTCTCTGCCTCTCTCTCTGTGTCTCTTATGGATAAATAAATAAAATCTTTAAAAAAGAAGATTGGAATGTTTATGAATAAACATAACAAAAGACAAGAAGATTCTGTGACGAAAACCTCAGGACATGGCGGTTGAATCTAGAGGAGATCCGTGGAAATGGGGCGGCACCCCGTGTTCGTGGTGTGATGTCAGATTCAGCGAAGCTACGATGTCAGTTCTCCTCGACGGAGCTTTGGATTTAGGGCCATCCCGCTCTTAGTTCAGCTGGCTTTGTTTTGTTTCAGAAATTAACAGGTTCCTTCTAAAATATATATGGAAATGCAAAGTCCCTAGAATAGCCAAAGAGTTTTGAAACAGAAAAACAAAGCCGGGGTACTCACACTGCCTGATGTCGAGACTTCTAAAGCCGTAGTAGCCAAGACAGTGTTTGGCTGCCATCAGGATGGGCGTGCGGATCAGGGGAGCAGAGCAGAGCCCCGAGGCCGGCCCACACGCACGCGGTCTCCAGCGGTTTCCAGGGGACAGAACTGCCTTTTCGACGAACGCCGCTGGGGTGAGCTGGCCGTCCACGCGGAGCGCCGCGCACCCTGACCGGCCCTCTACACACACAACATCAAAATCAACAAACACGGATCGGAGACGCACACGCAAAAGCTAAAGCTATACTACTTCTGGAAACATAGGAGAGTATTTTTGAGATCCTGAAGCAGGAACAGATTTCTCAGAGAGGATGGCAAACGCACGGCCCACAAATGGGGAAAAAAGGGTGAGTTGCGCTTTATCAACACTTTAAAACTATGCCTTTGTCACGCCGATGTCCGCCACGGGAATGGAGGGCGAACGAGGATAGCGGCCTGCGCGCACGACCAATGCATGTGGCCCTAGAAACAACACGGCTCCGCCTCGGAAACTCCACGCTGCGTGAAAGAAGCCGGACACGAGGAGGATGTAGCCTCCGCCTCCACGCATAGAACGTTCTGGAAGGCGGCGGGGAGCAGGCCGAGGCGCAAGCAGCGGGAGGGGGGCTGGAGTTTGGCGGGACGTATCCGGCATCTGGACGGCGGAGGAGTGACACGGGGGTATGCGTTTCTCGAAACTCACGGAACTGCCCGTTCAACACAGTTGGATTTCCTTGTGCAAAAATCACACTTCAAGGCAGACCTTACGTGCTTGAAGAAGGAACTGAATCGATGGTAATGTTCATGGGCATCTGCTATTTCTCACGCATGACGACGTAAGCCCAAATCCTCCAACGTCAGAAAGTCGGTTTTAAACCTGTTAGCGTGACCTGAACTGACTTAGGGTCCTCGGGTGCCAGCTTATTGTGAAAATCATGTGCTGTTTCTGAAACATCAGTACACGTGGGTACGGGTTCTCTGCGGGACCCGCCATCTGTGCCCCATCATACGGGGGGTAGGCCGCCTGCCATCTCCCTAAAAGCCCAGGGGGGAATTCTGAGCTCTAAATTATATCTGGTCCCAAGGGTTTCAGGTAAGAGATTGTGGAGCTTTAATTGGAGCAATCAGTACACGAGAAAGGAGACCACATTCAGATCTGTACGTTTTATTCCCTAGAAAAAGCACCCCTGAAACGTAACAGCAAGAGGCTGCTCCTCACGCCCCTCAGGCCTCGGGAGCGCAGACAGGCTTCATCCTCATCCCAGCCTGCACAGCTGTCACCACCTGGCCTGGGGCCGTGCGTGGCCTGCGGCAGGCTTCCCCGTGGAACCCACTCGGGGAGGGAGCCGGGGGGACACGGGGGGCACCGTGCTGGGAAGAGACCTGGGCCCCGGGCATCGGTCCCCTGCCCCAAAGAGCACCGAGCATCCTCTGCCAGGCACGGACGGGGGTGGCAGTGGCATCAGCTCATGTCTTGTCCCCCCTGCTCCACCTAATGAACCACAATCCTCCATGGAAATGAGTCGCTAAGCAGGGACGTGGGCATGCTGTCACCGTACGGGTCACAGATCCCTGACCGTGAGGATGCGCGGCTCTGGGAGAGGAAGCCCAAGTCAGGCCGGACGCCGTGCGGAGGGCTTCCCATTCCACTTCAGAAACCTTGGGTTTCTCCTGTGTGATTTGTTCTTAGCTCTGTAAAATTAGTGGCACCCAGAATTGCTCCCAACAGGGTTGGCCCATTCAGCCCGGGCCTTGCAGTCCTCCGGGGGCGCTGGCCTTTCCCCACATTTCCTGGCGGCCTTGCTCGGAGCTGCTTTCATTCCGCTGGACTTTGGAGGATATCAAAGGGCGGTCGTGGGTCTCCCACGGCACCGTGTTGGTGAGATGTGTGTGCGAGCACAGGCCCGCCCTTCTGGTAGGACAGTGAGCTCCTCTCCTTTGGCAGAAACAGGCGTCGACATGGCCGGTCATCTACGTAAATTACGCAGGCAGAGCGTGTTGGCAGGTCCGCGATCAGGCAGGCAAGTGCGCACCAGACAGCCGCGGGCTGCCCGCCGTAGGCCTCAGGGGACACGGGACCCCCGGCGCTAGCCCCTTGTGGCGAAAGGAGACAGTTTCCAAAATCAGCAAGAGTCCCAAGTGATAACTAAGACAAAGTCAGGAAATTTTTTTTTTTTAAGATTTCATTTATTTATTCATGAGAGACACAGAGAGAGAGGCAGAGACCCAGGCAGAGGGAGAAGCAGGCTCCGTGCAGGGAGCCTGACGTGGGACTCGATCCTGGGACCCCGGGATCACACCCTGGGCTACAGGCGGCGCTAAATCGCTGGGCCACCGGGGCTGCCCCAAAGTCAGGAAAATTATACAAGGGAAATCAGTCTCTGAGTCAGCAGCACTCTTTTAAAGTGACCAGGGGCCCCTGGGTCACTCAGCAGTGGAGCATCTGCCTTCAGCTCAGGGCGTGACCCCGGGTCCCGGGATCGAGTCCCGCATCAGGTTCCCTGCAGGGAGGCTGCTTCTGCCTCTGCCTGTGTCTCTGCCTCTCTCTCTCTGTGTCTCTCATGAATAAATAAAATCTTTCAAAAAGCTAAAATAAAATGAAGCGGTCAAGGCTCCCGACACAGTGTCCATTCGCTCTGAGGATAAGGCCCGAGTGCCACGATTTTCTCCTGGTGACCGGGTTTGAAGAAGCGCCTGCTCTTGCTCCAACAACAGGCATGGCTGGTGCTGGCAATCCAGCCTCCGCTTCCAAGGATCCTCAACTCAGGTGTAGTTTCTATTTTGCAAGTTTGTGTTTACGAAATCAGCTTTGCAGAGATTCGGGTCTGCCGTCCGTTGTTTGAACCTTCAGAAGACCAAGCGTGTCCCGACGGTATTTTATTTTAATTTTTTTTAATTTTATTTATCTATGATAGTCACAGAGAGAGGCAGAGACACAGGCAGAGGGAGAAGCAGGCTCCATGCACCGGGAGCCCGACGTGGGACTCGATCCCGGGTCTCCAGGATCGCACCCCGGGCCAAAGGCAGGCACCAAACTGCTGCGCCACCCAGGGATCCCCCCGACGGTATTTTAAAAGAACCCCCCTCCACATACACATTCGCGTCTTAAGTCCTTAATCAACAGCACTTGGTGAGGGTGCGTCTCCTTCCCATTCTCTCTGACCTCCATGTGGAGCAGGTCCTGCCAGTGTGACGTAGGCACACCCAGACATGACACGCTGCTGCACGCGAGAACCCAAACAGCGGCGAGTGGGCGTGCAAACAAGCCAGCGCACAGGAACAAGTGACCTCACTGGGCTCAGTAATTCACTAAGAAGATACATTGTAAAAAAAAAAAAAAAGAAGATACATTCTATTACGTTTTTGCGTCATCGTCGTTGCTGTGAGCAGCGGCCGTGCCAGCCAAGCCCCTCTACTGATAACAGCACCGTTTCTAGTAAAACATGCAGTGATTTGTGTTTGGCGCCGAGCACGCCTTGGCTTTGGCGCATCTTCGCCGACCCGGTACGGTCAGCGGGATTGCTCCTTCGTTGTAAAGGGAAGTGGCTGAAGTTCCAGGGGTCTAGGTCGGCCGAGCGCTCCGGGGGCTGCTCACGGCCGGGCAGCGCGGCGCCGAGGGCCACACGCTGGTCCCGAAGGGCTCCTGTTGGCGGGGAGAGCAGTTCCTGCGACAGCGCAGGGGGCCGGGACGCGGGCTCGGAGGCGAAGCCACCTCCCTGGGGCCCTGTCCTCGTGGACCCGGACTCGGGAGTGAGGGCGGCAGGAGGCCAGTGGCGACGTGGGGACATGGGGTTGGGGGGGGCCTGGAGGCCCTTCCTCCTAGCGGAGAGGGGCATCAGAGCTGGGGGGTTTGGGGCAGCGTGGGGGACACTGGGTTCCCCAAGCGCAAAACAGAGCGGCAGCAGGGTCCGTCCCGTGATGGGGACAGGTGTCCTGCGCAGACTCAGGGACAGGCAGGCGGCACAGCAGACCCGGGTACAGCCCGCCAGCTGTCGGGTCCCGAGGGGAACGCCGTGGGCGCTGGGAGCAGCCCGTCCGTGAAGGGAGCGTGTGTGTCTGTCTGCGCCGCCTCTCCGCGTGTTTAACAAGGGAGGTGTCCTTGGGTTCGGGATAAAGTCCCTCCGACTGTGTTCTAGAGCTGGTTTTCCTGAGTTTATGGAAGCGAGGAAAGGAAAACAAAGGGCTCATCACCACGCCCTCTGAATTAGGGTTTCATACTTTTTTCCATACACTCCCTTGGGGACAGTCCTCCAGTCACCCCCGGAGCTGCCCCTGCTCGTGGCCGACTGCCATCCTGGCCTTGTCCCTGGTACGGGCCATCCCCGGGACGATCCGGGACGCCAGACCTCACCCTTATTACACACACGGTGTGTTTTCAGATCTCCTGCTGTTTAAAATATTTACTTATTTCCAACCAGTAATACCTTATAAAACAGGTTTGCTCGTGGGAACAGTAATGACTGCGGTGTAATGACGAGACAGCGGGAAACACCTCCTGGCTCGCTTACACGAGCCACGTTGATTCACCATTTGTGCGTAACTGAGGGTAATTCGAGTCTAATGAGGAGAACTAGGAGCAGCCAAATATTTCATTTTCTGGTTATATCTATGTATGGATTTTAGCCTCCTCCATTAAATAGAGGCATATCATTACTGATATTAAGAGAATTCTTTTTTTTAAAGATTTATTTATTTATTTATTTATTTATTTATTTATTTATTCATGAGCGAACAGAGAGAGAGAGAGAGGCAGAGACACAGGCAGAGGGAGAAGCAGGCTCCATGCACCGGGAGCCCGACGTGGGACTCGATCCCGGGGTCTCCAGGATCACGCCCTGGGCTGAAGGCAGGTGCTAAACCGCTGAGCCACCGGGGGGGGGGGGGGCTGCCCTATTAAGAGAATTCTGATACTGTACGATACACTCTTTCACCCGGCAGGAATTATTTATCACCCTTTCAATTATAAAATTAAAATACGTCTCAAAAGAGGCCTTTCCACTAACGCAAAGATTCTTAATACGTCCTTCCTTCAGCCCAATTCCCTTTCTTTCAAGACGTGTCATCCGTAGTTTCCAAATGTATTCCTGGGTGTCTGGACTGTCGTGAGGACTAGGACCGTCTTCTCTCACACGTCTCAAGCGAGCGTGGTCTGCACGCAGAAGCACGCCGCGATCTAAATGTGCGTTTAACATTTGAAAACTCTCACTTCTGGTTTCCTCTCCGTCGTGACTTACGCGGCGTTCTCTCCACGTACCCGGCAGCTGACTCACTAACACGTTTGATGTTAAAGCTGAGCTGAGACGCACCCGAAAATGGAAAGTACCGGACAGATTTTCTTTCAAACCACAAGTAGATTTGATCAAACTGTTTGGTTTTTGACATATGAGTCAAGTAAAATATTTACTTAACGACGTGGCCTATCACAATTTTTTGAATGATATACCTTGAAGGGTAAAGCCGTGTCAAGCATCCGTGTGTGTGCGCGGGAGGGCCACCCAGCGGGCCCGGCCCGGCAACGGAGGCTCTGCCCGTGGAGAAGACGCCCCGCGGCACCCGTGTCTTTCGACTTTGCTTTGCTCGGGTGGCGCATTCCTCCCGCCGGTGCTGGCTGCTGGCGGAGGCTGGCAGGAGTCATCGGCCCGAATTCCAGCTGCACAATGGCAGGTGGGACCACCACCCGCTCAGCAGCTGGCTTGTCACCCCCTTGACCGGGACGTTGAGTCTGGATCAGTTAGTGCAACAGCTGCCTTAATCAAAAGATTCACCCTAAACTCAAAGCCTGCTTAGGAACTGCAGCTTTTGCCCCTTCTAGCCAAAGCCCAGGGAACAACGGGGCAGGAGTCCCCGGGGCTTCAGGAAGCACAGACCGGCTTCTCTCTGGGGTCCCTCTCGGGGCTTTGACGCCGGGCCGCACCCCCTCCCGAGAGGACACGCTTCCCCTGCGCCCCCGACTTGGCTCCCACTACCCCGTCCTCCTCCACCGGGACGCGGAGGCCACGGACTCGGCTTGGGCAGGCTGGGGAAGCAGGGCCAGGGCCCCATGCCTGTGGGACGAAGGCATACTCACGTCCCACTTCCCTCCAGCCCAGCGGACTCCCCTTTCCTGGGGGGCCTGCCCCCTGGTCGGCTGCTCCCACTCGCACGGAGCTCATTGTTTCCGCAGGGCTGTGCAGGGGCCAGGGGGCTCAGCTGCTCAGGCCTGGGGGTGCGGGGGTTGTGGGCTGGGAGGCGAGAGGGGCTGGGGTGCCCTCCACCAGCTTCCCCACGTGCAGAGGAGCCCAGAAGACCCGGGCCGCAAGCAAAGACAGCAAAGCAGGAGCTGGAGGGACAGACAGACACAGACAGGCCCACGGAGCCTGAGAAAGCAGAGACAAAGAGAGAAACTGAGGCCCAGGGACCCTGAGCTGACCTCCGTCAGGGTCGGCCGCACCCGGACAGCTCCTGCGAGTCAGCAGCGGGACCCAGCCTTGCTCTCTGGCCCTGCCTCAGACGACGCAGCCCAGAGCGAGGCTGTGACAGCGGCCCCGCGGCCCACGGGGCTCCTCGTGCAAGCTGGGAGCACGGGGACAAGGGACAGTACGACGCTGGAGTGTCCTGTGGGGACAAAACCAGGCTGGAAGGGGCGGAGGGCAGCGGCCGTCAGAGCACGTGCCATGCGGGTCTTGGGCCAGAAGTAAAGGACCCGTATTCGAGAGGTATGTCACCCACGAGACCGAGAACGACACCTTCACCAGAACAGAATTGGAGCCGAGGGAGGGGACCTGCCACATGTGTGCCATCGGCGCTAGGAGTCTCGGCTCAGGCCCTGCACGGCGTCCCCGGTGCTGGCAGGTGGCAGGGCGGGGAGCATGACCAGACCTGCAGGAAGAGGGGAGGGGACGGCCTGTGCGGATCATGGTCACACAGCCCAGGAAGGACGGAGGACACGCCCCGGCTGTCCTCTCCCTGGCCCTTCCTGCCTCGACCCAAAGAGAGGCCAACAGGCAAGCCGGGCTCAGCCTCGGGGCCACAGCAGAGGGCAGAGGGCGGGCAGGGGTCAGATAGGTGCAGAATGAGCGTCACTTCCACCCCAAGATCCTTAAGTTGTCCTCCTGGATGGGGCAGGGAGAGGCTGCTCAGCTTCCAGGCTTCTCACACCTGCCCAGGACGAGGTGGGCCGGGCCCCTGGCTCCACAGGCGGGGAGGGGAGGGAGGCGGCCAGGCTGCACCCCACTGGGGAAGCCCCCCCCTTCTCCCCAAGGGGTCACGGGGTCAGCCGCCCCCAGGCCAAGGCTTTTCTTACCGAATCAGCCTAGGAGCTTCTTCCCTTGGCAGAAAGACATAATGACTAATTCATTCTTTTTTTTTTTTTTTATTGAAGTTCGATTTGCCAACATATAGTGTGACACCCAGGGCTCATCCCGTCCAGTGCCCCCCTCAAAGAGCCAATGTCACTGCATTCATTTCCCTGCAACGGCCACAGGACTGCCCCAGGGCGAGGGTGAGGACGGCCTGTCCTATAGGATTCAGCTGCTGGGGGCCCCTAACCCTGCTCAGGCTCAGGCACTTCCCTGCCCCCCGGCAGGACCCCGTTCCCAAGCCAGGCTCCTCCTGCGGGGATCCTACTCCTCTGAGCTGGTGGGGCCATCCCGTCCTCACGGCGAGTGGGTTTGCAGGCGCGGCCCTCTCTGGGGGGCTCCCCGGTGACACTCTGACGTCCTGGTTCTTGGAGTCCCTCTTGGCAGCTGCAGGTGTCATGTCACCGGAGGGCCTTGCTGCCTCCCGGTCAGCAGGTCAGCATGGCCTCCCTCTCCCTCCCGGCGGAGCCTCAGGGTCCTACAGCCTGGCAGCTTTGCCAGGACCTGGGAGCACAGCCCCTGGGGCAGCGCCGGCGGAGAGCAGAGGACAGGCCCAGGGCTGGGCAGCACCAGCCATACGGGCTGTGCCACCGGGCTCAGTGCACGACCTGGGAGGACCTGGCTGTGGTCAGCCCCCGAGCAGCAGAGTGCGGAGGCTGGAGGGGGAGGAAGCAGGCTTGGGGAGGGGCTGAGGAGTGTCTTGGCACCGACCCCTGCCTCTGGGTCTTGGGCCTGAGGGCAGGAGGGACCCAGGGAGGGTGGGCCCAGGACCCCAGGGCCTGGTGACCCACCTTGGGGAGACTCCGGCCCCGTGTGGTTGCTGCTCTGAGGGCGTCGGTCAGGCCTGTGCAGACCCTCATCGTGCCCCCACGCCCGGGGCTGGCCAGAGAGTGGTCGGCCTGAGTGCACCCACTCTAAACTGGCTCTGGGTGTCACCACTTCTAGGCAGCCTGGGGAGACTCCTGGGTGCCGTCCAGGGCCACCACGACCAGCGTGGTCAGGGGCTCGAGCTCACGGTGGCCCCGGGGGGCAGGTCACCCGCTGCCTGCACCTGCAGAGCCCGCGGGCCTGCTTGCATACAGGCCAGATGCGGGGCGGCCAGGGGGCACCCCAGACCTCTGCGGGGCTCCACCCGAGGCCCAGATGCAGCGTCGTCCGCGTTCGGTGGACAAGGAGGCCACGCTGGCAGTGGGCACTCCGGGTGGCTGGGGTCCGCCGCTCTCCCTCTTGTGCGTCTGGGAGGCTGGCGGTCCTGGCCTGTCCCTCAGCCCCAGCGTGAGCTCGGGCACACGCCTGCACGTCCCCGCCGCGGCCTCCCCGTGTGCGCCAGTGTGCCCAGCGCCGTGAGGGCAGCGACCTTAGGGAAGGGGCCTGGCCGTCACCTGACTGCAAACGCAGCGTTGCTCCCAGAGTCACAAGAAAAGGAGAAGCGCTGTCGGCCGAGCCGCCTCCTGACAGCCGCCGCGGGCCAACCGCCTGAGCCTCGGCGGAGGCCAACCAGAGGCCCCGCTCCAGGCTATTTTAAGCATGGACTTAAAAAGTAAAAGCAGCTGTGAAGTGAAAAGTTTTAGGAACATTTCCATTTCCTGCAGCGATGGCGCGCAGAGCCCGGCCCGCAGCCCAGCGGCACAGGGTCCCCTGCGGCAGAGGCGAGGCGTCCTGGCCTGCGCCAGCCGGGCCGGCTTCGGGGATCGCCCGGCCCGGCCTCGGGCCACCGCCGGGTCTGCGGGTCTGCAGGTCGAGGTTGGGTGACTCATCCGGGTGGGTGGCGCAGGGCAAAGGCCGCGGCGGGTGTGGCCCCGGGTGCAGCACAGGCGGGGTAGGAGCGGCCCTTACCCGTCCAGAGCCAGTCCTGCGGGGGGGCCCCTCCATCGGCCCCCTCAGTCCTAGGCTGGGGGCGCCCAGCAGGGTGGTCACGCAGGTGGCTCTCCACCTCCTGGTCTGCGTCCTCGGTCTCCCTCTCCCTCTGTGCGCCCCTCGCCCCAGGTCTTCAGGGCCCACTGGCGGGCCTGGCCGTGTCCAGCGTCGATGGGGCTGCACCTGCACACAGAGCACAGGGCCCAGCGTAGGGCCCCCAGCAGGAGCGTCCGGAGGCGGGCGGTGTCTGGGTCTGAAGGGCTCCTGCAGGTGCACGCCCGGGCGTTCCCACCCGCCCTGCTCACAGGGGACGCCCAACAGGTGGGACCCTTGAAGGCCTCTCTCCCTACGGGTCACTGCTCCTGGGCCAGGGACAGTCCTGCCTCCAGCCCCGGGCTGACCTGTCTCGGGCTTGACTGTTGGCTTCTTGACTCTCGTGGGGAGCGGGCTCCTCTGTCCCATCCCGACCCAGGGCGCCCAGAGGGACCTGGACGTGGTCTGCTCCCAGGACCGGGGCCCCATCCTGGGGAGGGATGCGCAGCACTCACGGCCTGGTGGGCAGCTGCCGGCCACGTCCTGGGGAATCCAAGCACCACCACAGCCATGGGGGCCGGTACCCCAGGAGAGAGGAGGGAGGGAGGGAGGGAGGGGACCACAAACATCCTGGGGCTCCGGTCCTAACGTGGGGCTTCTAGAAATGAATCAAGCGCAGGGAGGGAGGCGTTGAGTCTGCAGGCCCCTGGGGGTGTTACCTCGCCCATGTCCTCCCTGCTCTCCAGGCTGCTGTGCAGAGCCCCCCGCCCCCGACAGTTCCAGGGGAGCCCAGCCACCCTCCATCCTGCTTCCCTGGGGACACCCGGCGCCGGTGCTCAGCCAGCTGCAGGCCTGGCCAGGGGTGGGGATGGCCTGCACCCCAGCCCCGCACGGCGCAGTGAGGGGCGGCTGCTGCTGCTGACGGTGCCGGGGGGCAGAGGGCTCGTGGAGGACAACCCCCAGCTGGCAGCAATGGCTGTCGCCCCCCCCCATCTTCTCTCCGTCGCCGTCACCCGCCTGGGATGGGATGTGAGTGTGCGGAGGCCAGACCAGGCCTGGGCTGCACAAATGCCTGTCTCCCATCACCGCAAATCAGATGTCTGCTCTCAAAGGTCAGCTCTTACTTTGAGCAAAGAGATAAATGTGGATCTTTATTTCCCCATTAGGGTGGCATGGGCACCCGCTGCCCCATTTACCCCCGGCCCTCCTCAGCCCTGACTCCGAAGCCACACTCCCTCTGGGGCCGGGCACCCCTCTCTCCTGAAGCAAGTGCTCAGCCAGCTCACCTGTGCGCACCTGTGTCCCCCGCAAGCCAGGTCCAGACTTGGGCTCCAGCACCAAGGGGGCGTCCATCAGCCTGGGACGTCATCTCCACTCGGCCCCGATGCCGGTGGCTCACATGCGGTGGCATCACTTTCGGGGTCACCGAGTCTGTGGGCCCCGGTGAAGGGGCCATGCCCGTTCCCCGGCCTCTGCCGCATGGTAGGTTCCAGCCGGGGGCGGGGGGGCCGAGTCCGAGGGGCCCAGGGCTCCGGGTGTGGAGCGGGACACCTGGGAAGGTGGCGCTGTCAGAGCCCCAGCTGGAAATCGGGTGCAAGATTCCTGCTTTTTTCTTGGCTTCCTGGGAAATTCGGCCCCGTTAGTGACGTGCGATGGCGAGTGGAGGGGACACCTGCAGGCGGCTGCACTAGTGGGTGACGTCAGCAGTGCACCTGCACCGTGGGCAGCTTCGGGCCCCTGGGTGGACTGGTCCGCAGTGACCGACCGGCGTCCCGGCAGCCGGGTCTGCAGCTGGGTGCCTGTGCCTGCAGCTGGGGTGCCCCAGCTCCTCGGGTCAGCTGCTTGTCAGCGCTCACAGGACTACATGGTTTCCCCCGAAGATCTGTCCCCTGAGGGGGCTCTGGGAAGCGCTAGCTGCCTGGAGAGAAGGCTCCACGTTCTCCCCACATGCGCAGCCCCGGGGAGTGGGTGCTGGGGACCCTGGTCCTGGAGACCTTGGGGGGCCGTGCAACCCCGACAGGTGAGCCCTGGCTCATGTCCTTCCAGCCCATGAATCACCTTTTCAGGAGGAAAGGGCTCGTCCTCGCCATAGGTCTGGAGGCCAGCATGGCAGTGGCTCCTTCTGGCCCCGGGGGGGGGCGGGGGGAGCGCCTGCAAAGGCCCCACTGCGGGTCAGGGCTGAGCATGTGGCTCTCCCGGGCCTGGCCGGTCCTGCTCCCTCCTCCGGAAGCCCCGAGGGACCGGGTCCCTGCACTTGAGGGTGGAGTCCCAGCCTCGCTGAGCGGCTACCGGGTGCTCGCGGTGCTCAGGGACGCCTGTGCTTTGGGCTGAGCCCCGTGGGTGACCCGATGACGCTGACGCTGTCGGGCGCCCCATGAGCCGGCACCCCTCTGGGCGTCACGGGTCATCCCCGGCCTAAGTGCCACTGGCGATCCGAGTGAAGCGCCATCCTGGTTGGTGTGGGTAGGTCACGGCGCCCGCCCCCAGCCCGGGGACAGCGGGCACAGAGCGCTCACTCGGGAAGTTCCTGTTTCCCTAGGGGCTTCCTGAGGCCGGGCCCCCGCCCCGTGGAGCTCACCCCTCCGGAGAGGGAGTGGGTGGCTCTGCCCCAGGACGTCCGCTCGCTCGCGCGGAGTCCAGAAGTTAGCTAGTGCTGGCACAGCTTCTCGCCCCGCTGCTGCGTGGAGCCGCTTTACCACGAGAGGTGACCCCACGCGGGGGGAAGACCCCACACGGCAGCGGCAGGCCCGGCCCTGGGGCCGGCTCTCCCCCAACGGTCTCTGGCCCTGGAGGCCGCTGGGGTTGAGGCCCTGGCTGGAGGCTGCTGGCTGGGTCTGAAGTCCTGGGTCGCATGGGGGGCAGGGGGCTGGAGTGGGTGGAGGGCCCTGCACGCCTGCCCGGGGGCAGTGTCCCATCCGGGGGCTCGGGGTTAACTGGAGAGTTTCTGAGGGAGCCTGATCTCCCCCGGAGCAGCACCCAGGGGCCACCCGCCTCCTCAGCAGCAGGATGACCAACCCGAGGGCCATGACGTCACACGAACGGCTCAAGTCACCTGGAGAGGAAGCCTGACGGCTGTTTTTCCCATGGAAACAGACGGCGGGCTTGGTGTTCGGGGACCCCTGCTCCCCCCACAGGCTCTGAGGCTGTGACCTCTCTCCTCGGGAACCCAAAACGACCTCTGGGGACAGGTGCGGGGCCAGCTTCCCAGGCTGTGGACTGGACAGTCCCCCAGGACAGCAAGGTAGAAGGACCCCCTACTGGTCCTGAAATTCTGAATCCTTCTCCCACAAGGGGCCACGTTTTCATTCGGGCCCCACATCCCGGGCTCTGCAGGGGTCACCCCGGCCTGTGTGAAGGGCCAGGAGCTGCCACGGGGCCACCATGGGTGCCAGGATTAGGCTGTCTGGGTGGGAGGAGGGTGGGGGGCTCCACCCCTGGGCCCAGGGAGAGGGTGGGCTTCCGTGTCCAGGGCTGGGGGGCCAGGTAGCCCTGCCTGCCGCCTGTCCCTTCTCTTCCAGGGGCTCTGAGAGGCAGACCCCTCCCCCCCCAGGGGCTCTGTGCGGCCTAATAATAACTGCGGGCCTGGCCCCAGGGGCCGGCTATTTTTAGAGCCCCTAACCCAGCCCCCATGTGACTCAGCAAGACCTCAGCAGGGATGAGAAAGTCGGAGGGTGGCCCGCGGCCAGGGTGCTCGGGCGGCGGCAGGCAGCGGGGCCCCCCCAGCCGGGAGGTGAGGAGCCCTCTCGCCGCCCCCTCCGCGCCGGCTCCGCCCCCGCCGAGCATGGAAAATCTGATGTCAGAATTCCAGCATTGGCAAGGAATGCGGCTGACCTTCACCTCCCGGAGCCAGAGCCCGGGCTCCCACCCAGGCCCCCAGGCGCCCTGGGACCGCAGCCCCTTCCCCTGTCTGACCCCCCAGTGTGGCCCTGGCCCCACCAGCCCACGGGAGCTCTCCCGCACGGAGCCCCGAAGGCACCCCCCGGCTGTCCCAGGCTGGTCCCGCCCCAGGCTGGCCCCGCCCCCCGCAGGCCCGGACATGTGGGTGGCCCCGCCAGGCCATTTGTTCCAGGAAGGGTTTCCAGAGCGGGTCCCCCAGGCTGGGTGGCGAACCCCTGCCCCGCTCCCGGCTCCCGGCTCCCAGCACCGCCTGCAGCGCTGAGGCCCCTGCTCCTGTCCACACCTCGAGGAATGTTGGCAGGATGTGGGGAGGGTGGTGGGACCAGCAAGAGAGCAGTGTACATGCATGTGAGCATGCTCGTGTGTTACGGCATGTGCACGTGAGTGTATGCACGTGTGTACACGCGTGTGCTCGTGTCTCATGCGTGCACATGAATGCAAATGTGTCCTTGTGGGCACGGGCACACGAGCATAGGTGTATGGGTACACATGTGCACGCCAGATGCTCTGTGTACGTGTGAGGCACGTGTGTTCACATGTACACAAACATACGTGTGTGTGTGCACACGTGCATATGTAGGAGCTTTGCTCCCTTGGAAGTACGCTGAGTTCCCGCAGCACCTTCTGGTCAAGTGGAGGCACACGGACAGCTGTTCCCGCCTGCTGCCCGGTCCCTTCCTCCCAGCGGGAGCTGTGCCCCCAGCTAAGGGAGAGGACGGGGTGAGGGCGAGGTCTGTGGGGACCTGGGTCTCTGGGTCGGGAGGGATCCCTGTGCATTGGGGGCCCCATGAAGAATCAGGGAGACACTGAGGAGCGGTGGCGGGGATGCCCTCGGGGAGGATCCCAGCCGCAGAGGGCAGGTCCTACGAGGCCTGGCCCCCCTTTCCTGGCAGGTCCATGGCTTTGGGCCGCCCTGCAGCCGGCAGGGAAGGGCAGCAGCCTGGCGTGCGCAGCCTCCCACGCCCCGGGGCCCGCCAGCGCCCCCGCCCCTCCTGCTCGCTCTTCCCAGGCACCCCCGGTGCCCAGCTCCGGTCCAGCTGTGAGGCATCTGTTGTTTATTCCCCAGAAAGCCAACGTGCCGGTGTTCACCTTGGACGCACAGCCTTTGGGTCGGCCGCTGTTTGTTTTCTCTGCTTGGAGCGTCAGGACGCGGACCTATTTAGGGAAGGCGTTGCTTCCCAAAGATGGAAAATGACAGTAATTACATCTGGCCTGTCCTGCGTCTTCCGGCCCCACGTCTGTCTTCAATGAAGTAAAGAAGAATTAAAAGCCATTTTCTGGAATGAAAGCATTTTGCTGTTTTTCATTAACTTCGGAATCACCCAGGAAAGGTTTTCCCGAACAGGATACGGCTGCCCGCCCGTCACAGGCTTCCTCTTCAGGTCCCGCTATGACCCCCTGAGGCAGAGACGCAGAAGCCCACCGCACGTGGGGAGCCAGGCCATCCAGTCCTCGTGCGAGGCCGGGCCAGGGTGCCTGCCGGCTGGTGGGCGTCAAGCGGGGGTCCCCTGCCCTCTGCTGGCCCCGTGCCGCCTGCAGCCTCCCGCTCAGGAGCGCCAGCCTGGGCACACCAGGAGCCCGCAAGGCCCTCTCGGCCGTGGGGCTGCTCTGAGGCGGCTGTGCTGGTTCCCAAGAGCCCCCCGAGGCTCTCGCCCCCGCAAAATTCAGGATGTGGTGGATGGCAGGGGACGTCCCCTCTGTGCATGTGGACCCTGTCTGGGGACCCCCACGGGGACTCAGGGCCAGGCCAGTGGGAGCCAAGGATACAGGGCCTGGGACAAAGGTGATCGGAGGACAGAGGACCCCTAGACGTGGGCCCCCCAGGCTCCCTGCTGCAGCCTTTGTGGGACAGGGTGCTGCACCCCCAGGAACGGAGGAAAACCAGTCCCCAGTCCTGCCGGGGTGGACACGGATGGCCCCCTGTGTGCCCACACGTGCACCTGCACACAAATACGCCCACGACAGACACACACGCCAGCCACACGCATGCACACACACCACACACACTCACAGAGCACACGTCCCAGAGCCCGTACGCTGGTCCTGTGTAAGGGAAGTGAAATGGCTCCCCTCCAACAACAACATGAAAGAACGAATCTTTGGACAGGAAGGAAACTGAGGCAGCCCAGGAGTCCGAGCCGGAGGAGGAGCGGGGCTTCCGTGAGCCAAGAGCAGGGGCGGCAGGGGCGTGCATGGGGCGGGGGACGTGTGGCGCCCCGGCTCCGAGTGCCAGGCTGCGGGTGTTGGTGTGCAGGAGCTGCGGGCGCCGAGCCACGTCCGCGGGAGTGTGTCCGTGTTGAGAGATAATCACGCACCAGCTGCCGGCTTTGGACCCGTGAAGGGAGTCGAGACCTTCGGCGGCACGGTTGAAGTGACCGTGTTACAGAATGCCGGGTGTCACGTGAAGAATGCACTTGTTGGTGAGCATGTGTCACATCTTCCTCGAATTTGCTCATGTACCGGACCTCGTGAAACCTCAAGCCTCCCAGAATATGTTTCTGTAGCGGCCACGCTTTTCCACCTCGATGAAATACGCTGGAAGGGAACGACAGGCACGACAAGGACCCTGCACGTCTGGCTGTGTGGGGCACGTGCACGAGCCTGAGGCTTCCCTGACGGCCGATGGCCGGGGGACACGGGACGGCCTCTCCTCAGGCTGGGCCGGGCAGCCCTCCTAGCTTGCCTGGAGACCCCAGCCACTAGGAAGGAAAGCAGATCCCCCCAATAGCAGGCCACGCTCAGATACTGGGACATCGTGGAATTGCTGGTGCTACCTGTTAATGGTTATAGGACGTGTCAACTTCTCTTCCCAGACCCAAACTGGGAGGTCTTCGATGTCCTTGGGAGGAAGCGTGAGCATCTGAGCATTTCTCAACTATATCAATTTTAAAAGCAAACTGGGGGGAAGAACTAAGTATCTTGTAAGCAAAAACTAAAGAATTAGAAAAACGATCAAAACTGATCAATACATCCAACTCCCGCTCCGTGGAAAGGAATGGCAACAAAGAAAGAGATCGGTGGCAAACAGAACCTGGAAAAAGAGCAAAAATAGAAATAAGCAAAATCGTATAACAAAAGACACACAGTTAATGCATGAAAATCCCAACAAAAATAATTTTATAAAATATAAGTTAACAGGGGATCCCTGGATGGCTCAGCGGCTGAGCATCTGCCTTCAGCGCAGGGCGTGATCCTGGAGCCCCGGGATCGAGTCCTGCATCGGGCTCCCCGCATGGAGCCTGCTTCTCCCTCTGCCTGTGTCTCTGCCTCTTGCTCTCTCTGTGTCTCTCATGAATAAATAAATAAAATCTTTAAAATATATATATATATATAAGTCAACAAAATGGCCTCAAGAAGCATGAGAAAATAGAACACTCATGGGAGAAATTGAGGAAGACACAAGAAAATGGACACAGTCCATGCTCATGGATTGAAGAATAAATATTGTTAAAGCGCCTTGCTAGCCAGAAGCATCTACACAGTCAATTCAATCTCTGTCAAAATGCCATCAACTTATTTCACAGAGGTGGAACAAATAATCCTAAAGTTTATCTAGAACCAGAAAAGACCCCAAATATCCAAAGGAATGTTGAAAAAGAAAGCCAGAGCCGGGGGCATCACAAAGCCGGACTTCAGGGTGTACTACGAAGCTGTGGTCATCAAGACAGTGTGGTCCTGGCACAAGAACAGACACAGAGATCAATGGAACAGAACAGAGAACCCAGACGTGGACCCTCAACTCTGTGGTCAACTCGTCTTCAACAAAGCAGGAAAGACTCTCCCCTGGAAGAAGGACGGTCTCTTCAACAAATGGTGCTGGGAACACTGGCCAGCCAGGGGCAGGAGGATGAAACTGGACCGTTTCCTCACACCGCACACACACAAAGATAGACTCAAAATGGGTGAAAGACCTAAATGTGAGACAGCGGCCCAAGAAAATCCCAGAGGAGAACACAGGCACCGACCTCTGTGACCTTGGGCACAGCAACTTCTTGCAAGACACATCTTTACTGGCAGGGGAAACAGAAGCAAAAATGAACTGTTGGGACTTCATCGAGATAAAAAGCATCTGCACAGCAGAGGAAACAGTCACGAAACCAGAAGACAACTGACAGGATGGGAGAAGATATTTGCAAATGTCTTATCAGATCAAGGGCTAGGATCCAAGATCTATAAAGAACTTATCAAACTCAACACCCAAGACAGAAACAATCCAGTCATGAAATGGGCAGAAGACGGAGGAGGACATAAACGTGGCCACCAAGCACGTGGGAACGTGCTCCGCATCACGTGTCCTCAAGGAAATAGTGATCAAAACCACGACGAGATCCCACCTCACCCCGGTGGGAATGGGGAAAATAAGACAGGAAGCAGCCGGTGTTGGCGAGGATGTGGAGGAAGGGGAGCCTCCTGCACTGCTGGTGGGGATGTGACCTGGTGCAGCCTCTCTGGACAACACCGTGGAGGGTCCTCAAAGAGTTAAACAATGACCTGCCCTACGACCCGGCAATTGCCCTGCTGGGGATTCACCCCAAAGATACAGATGCAGCGAAACGCATGGGTCACTGACCTCTCCCTCCGAGACTGACAGTACGTGTTAATTAATTGAATTTAAATTTAAAAAATTTTAAAAAGCAGCACAAGAAAAACTATACGGGCCGATCAATAACTATAGAAGATTTTCGAAAGACGCCTGGGGGACCGTCCGTTCATTCTACGAGGTCGGGCCGCCCGAGGAGCCCCAGCCCCGTGGAGGTCTGTGCCCACGGACACGCCGGGGCTGCCCCAGACGTGCCTGTGAGAAGCAGAGGCTTTTCTCCTTCGTGGGAAGTGCACGCGGGACCCCGGGGACGACCCCCAGGACCCAGCCTCCCGCGTGTCGCATGTGCTCAGCTGTGCCTGCAGCTGGGAGAAGCGAGCATGTGACGTGCCTTCCAGAGGGTTTTTGTTGCACATGTGACACTTGCGTGAAAAATGACTTTTTTCCATCTCTCGTTCCAGAACATGAGCGCTTCCCGTCCGCTGGAAGGGCTCCATCTGTCCAGCGGTCCGGCGTCCTCGGTTCAGCCATGGGCCCTGCGCGGCCAGGAGCCGACGGACGCTGCACGCTCGGCGGGGCTCACACACGCCGAGGCCAGGAAGCCAAGGCTGCCGTCATGGGGCGCCCACCTCCTGGGGCCCTCGGGGTCCCCCGGCCTTCCCTAAGCCCCTGCAGATCCCCTTCTGGATCCGTCCGTGGGCCCAGGACCATCCGGGAATGACAGGCCCACTCAAGCCCGTCAGGCTGCACCCTGCAGGGCCGGGGGTGCCGACCCGGGAGCGAGCTGGAGCCCGAGAGGCCCCGGGGGCCGGGGGGGTCACTGGCAGATGCACGGGGGCAGGGCTGGACCTCTGGCAGGCTCGCAGGCCCGGTGCCCCCAGAGCAGCTGCCCCCGGGCACCAGCTGAAGCCCGCGGCCATCGCTCCGTGGCCTCTTTCTGGGAGTTTCCACGGGAGCCTCTGCTCCTTCGCCCAGCGTCTGACGGCCCCTCTGGGATGTGTTTTAATATCCTCGCCAAATTGAAATGTGAGCCACCTACTTACAATCAGAGCACTCGGCGCGGGACGAGCTCCTTGATCTTGGGAAGGACAGTTCCCGTCGCTCCCTTGAAGGCACGTCCGCGTCCGCGTCAGGACGGGGCCGGCGGCTCCGGGGCCAGGTGGGAGCTGCCAAGTCCCAGGGGCCGCCCGAGGACAGGCTGAGGCCCACTTGGAGGCTCGGTCCCCCGTGTCGGGTCGCACGCAAGAGCTCCTCCCGGCCTGGCCTGCATCCTGGCCCGCCGTGCTTCCAGGGCCCTGAGGGCCAGCGGGAGGCCAGCTGCCTCCAGAGGGTGCCCGGATGGACCCCACGACTCAGCTCTGTCGCAGCACCGAGTGGCCCCTGTGCAGATGCAGGCCCCTCCTCGGTCCGGGGGGACACTGGGTTGGGGGACTTTTCCCGGGCCGGTCCCTCCAGGTACGAGCTCACGGCTAAGGATGCTCCCCTCACCCCCCGGGTGCAGGGCATGAGGGTCACAGGGGCTCATCTGGCAGCGCAGCAACGCTCATCTCCGGGGGCACATGTCACCACCGCCCGGACCTCGCCGGGCCCTCTCTGCTCATGCACCCTTCTAGGGCTCCCACAGGACTTCGTGGGCCAGCGGGGTTTGAGGAGGAACCAAGTGTGTTGGGTGGCGGGGACTGAACCTGGGGCCTCCGTGGGATGCGCTTGGGCTCCACGACCCGCCCCCACAGGCCCCTCTGTTCCATCTCCTGCACTAACCAGCCCGAACACAGCGGCTACCTTTAGCCTTTGGGGAGCCAACCCCCAGGGATATCGGACCATTCACCATTTTTATCAAAGATCCAAGAATGTCCACCAAGAACAAGTCCGACTGTCTGAAGGCCGGGGAAGTTTCCAGAAGGGGCACAGACCGTGCGCTCCCTCTGCCACCCGCCAGCAGGGATGTAAAGAGCCCCGCATCTGGGAGGCCCCCGGGAGGCGCAGGTGGGACCCGCAGGACAGCTCCTGGGGAACCTGGGTCCGAGGAAGGGAACAGCCGGGGACAGAGGGACATTCACGTGCCGGGGGGGTGGTCAGCGGAGCCTCGCTGACCAGCTGGGCGCTCTGGGCCACAGGGACACTGGGGCTGCCTGGTCTCGGCCTGGCCCGGGCCTGTGTCCTGCGCTGACCAGTCCTGGGTAGGCCCAGCCGGGGACGCAGGCAGCACATCTCCCCGGAAACGTCCGCTGCTTGGGAGCGGCTGTTCTGGGGCCTCAGGCCGTGGTTACAGGTCACCCGGGCGCGTGGCTGGGGTGCGCCCCTCCCTGTGTCCTCTGGCCGAGCTGCTCCCGCTGCTCCTGTGGGACGTGCCTCTGTCACCCCGACCCGGGCCTGGGCTGGGCCTTCCCGGGGGGGGCGCGCGGGGCCGTCCAGAGCCCACCCGACCGCGGAGTGGGCCGGCACCAGGGCTCAGAGGCGGGGGCATGACAGCGCGTCCTCATGGTGGCGGCAGGGACCCTCCGGGGCCGGTGAGGAAGGCTGCGGGACCCCGCCACGGGCGTCGGGCCGGAGCCGCTGCAGCCCTGTCCTGAGAGCAGCTGCCTCTGGAAACCGCGGCCTGAGGCCGAGGGGCGCGCAGCGGGGCAGGGCCTGGGAGCCGCAGGACGATGCCGAGGCCCTTTGCTGTGTTTAACAGGAGAGGGACGAAGCCGAAGCCCCCGCCCCGCCCCCGCCCGGGCCGTGTGGGGACGCGGGACCAGGTCTCCTCGGCCTGAAGGCGCCTGGAAACAGGGTCTGGGCAGATCCTTAAAAGCTGACCTTACAAGTCATCCTTACCAGAGATTGATCTAAAAAGAGATTTCCTTTGTCATTGACTCATCTTGGCCTAAATTCCGTGGGAAATTTCCACAGCTTCTCGCCCGACAGGAGCGCCGCGGAGTCCCGCGCGGGGTGTGGGCGCCCGTGGGGCAGCGAGGCTCCCAGGGGGCGGGTGGGGGACCGCGGGGGGCCGCGGGGCGGCTCGGGGACGCGGTCCTGGCGGGGGCCCAGCCCTCGCCCACGTTTGCCTGTAGAAATGTCTTCCGAGAAACCCCCCCTCACTGGGCTGTTCCTGTTTTTCCAAAGCTTTCCTGAGGCCGAGTTCACGCACTTACACTTCACCCGTGAGCGCACCGTGCGGCGGCTTGGCGTGCCGCGGGGACGTGGGGCTGCTCACACAGGCAACGCGAGGACACTTCCTGACCTCGGGGGAGCCCGCTCCCCGACTCGACCTGCCCCCACCCCGAGCAGCCACGCGTCGGCGCCTCCGATGCTGGGGGATTTCACGGGATTGGAACAGCCATGCGGGGGCCCCTGTCTCCACGCCCCTCTGAGTGCGGGAGGCCCTGCATCTGGGCGACGGCCGCTCAGGGCGTCTTCCTCTGAGTTCCAAGAATGAGTTCAGCTCCGGGGCGTCACGGAAGACCTGCTTCTCTGCACGAGGTCAGAGACCGGGGTGCAGGGGACACCGGACCACGGACGCCCGGGCCCCGCGGAGGCCTTGCTGCCTGCGGGACCTCGCCCTCCCCGCTGGGTGCTGGCTCCCCAGTCCCTTGTCCCCCCGGGGGAGGGGCAGCCGGCTTCCCTTAGCAAACGTCCCGGCTGTTGGTGGCTCTTCCCAAGCTCCGAGGCCCACACAAAGCTGCCCCGGCCCCGGCCCCGGCCCCGGCCCAAGCCCTGCCGTCCTGCCCTGGGCCTCCTGCTCTCGGCTCTGCTCCCCTGGAGGAAAAGCTAGCTCACGAGCCGGTGCACACAGCCCACAAAGCCACTAGCCAGGCACATGGCAACCACAGGACATTTCAGCAGCTGAGCTGTGAGGTCCAAACAGACGGGGGGGAAAAAGATGTTTTAACCAACTCTTTATGTTTAAATAATTTCAGAGCCAAAGAGATCAATGCGCAGCCTGTGCTTGGACGACCAGGGTCACCAGGGTGGGGAGGCCAGGCGCGTGTGGACGGGCCACCCTGGGAGGAGCCCCCACAGCAGGCCTCGATGACAGGAGTCCCGCTGCCTCCCAGCACGCAGGCTCGGCACCATCAGCAGTGGGAAGAGGCATAGCTAAGTATAGAAATGTTTTCAGAGAATCAAACCCAAAGTGTTAATTTAAATTGTTATTTTTTCTTGTCCACAATTTGCTGGTTTCAGTTAGAAAGCTTCAGAGAACAGATGGACGGACGTTCTGGCCCCCACTGTCACCACCTTCTGGTTTTGAGGATGTCATGGCCCAAAGGAATGGGTCACACCCAAGGGGGAAGAGTGCTCTGAGCTGGGGACGGTGGCACTGGGGGCTACTGCCACCTAAATGACCATAGTCTGGCCAAGGCTGGCAAGACTGGTCCTTGGACAAACGAAACATCACAAAGTTAGTTCCTGGGGGTTTTGACTTAAACACGAGTCCTCTACAGTAGCTCGTTCTGAAAGACAAGAATGAGTGAGAGAGTAGGGCCCCGGGCTCATGGGGGCAGCATCCAGGAGGAAACAGTGCCCTACCTCCCCAGGTGGCGGGAAGAACAAGCAGGGCCGGCCAAGACTTGAGGATATCCAGTCTCCCACAGTGGACCCAGGCTCAGGCCATGATGGAGCCAGGCTCAGCTGAGGATGGAGCCAGGCTCAGCTCAGGGGGACCCAGGCTCAGCCAAGGATGGAGCCAGGCTCAGCCCAGGGAGGCCCAGGCTCAGGCCATGATGGAGTCAGGCTCAGGCCAGGGGGACCCAGGCTTAGGTCATGATGGAGCCAGGCTCAGCTGAGGATGGAGCCAGGCTCAGCTCAGGGGGACCCAGGCTCAGCCAAGGATGGAGCCAGGCTCAGCCCAGGGAGGCCCAGGCTCAGGCCATGATGGAGTCAGGCTCAGGCCAGGGGGACCCAGGCTTAGGTCATGATGGAGCCAGGCTCAGCTGAGGATGGAGCCAGGCTCAGGCCAAGGGGACCCAGGCTCAGGTCATGATGGAGCCAGGCTTAGCTGAGGATGGAGCCAGGCTCAGCCAGGGTGGACCCAGGATCAACACTGGCAGCTTTTGAAAAATGAAACTGGGTCACAGTAGACGCACCCCATTTCGGGCTCGGGACGTCTGGGCCGCGCTCGCTGGCATAGACTCTGACAGTACATCGCAGCTCATCGGATTTGTTTCAAAGCTGTTGACAGAGGCGCCCGCTGCCTTCCCCGTATCAGGAGCTGCGCCCGCGCTGGGGTCAGCAGCTGACAGGGACGCAGCGGCCCCCACGCTTAGCCGTGCGCGCCCGGGGTCCTCGGAGAGCACGCGGGCCTTGGGGCGAAGTTAGATCAGCTCCCCTTGGGTCAGCGCCAGGCTGGACACTGTCCACGCCCGCAGGCCACTCCCCGAGTGTGGCCCTCGCCCCCCTGGGCCTGCGCTTCCGTCTGGGGGAGGACGGGACCCCTTAGGTGGGGATGTCCCGGGGCTGGAGGTAATGCCCGCTCAGCCGCGCTGTTTCCTCCGCACCCGAGGCTCGGCTCACACCCCGTTCCTGTCGGGGAACCCAGAATTTCTGCAGGGAAGCATCTCAAACGGGCCGACCCAGAGGCACAGGGAGCTGTGGGTCCGAGAGGAGTGACGCGCCCTGGCCAGGCCCCTGCCACCAACCCGGGGTTGCTGAACCTCACTTGGTGACCTCCCCTCGTGGCTCCCACGGGTCTGACCCTGGGGACGTGGTCCCGACGGGGCTGCTGGACCTGCTTGCAGCCTGGCTGCACAGCTTCCCCAGGGTCCCCAACTTTGCAAGCTTGCTTCCAGAGATTTCTAGGGCTGTGCTTCCCTCTCCCACTTCCTGAGTGGTCGCGTGGCGCCGCATGGCCCCGGCATTAAGAAGCAGCCGAGGAATCGGGGCCTGCTCGCCGTGTTGCAAGCTGGGCTCCCACTGGTTCCCACCAACCACTGGACAGGAAGCGCCGGTCGGAGCCCACGAGGGGCCCAGGCTGTGCCCTCCAGCCTCACCTCCCGCCCCCACGGCGCTTGACTCACCCACGACGGACAGGCCAGGGCCAGAGCCCACACATGTCCCTGCCCATTGGCACTCATGGTCCAGAGGGACAGATGGACAGAGGAGAATCACAGCGGGGACCGGGGAGGGCCTGGCTGGAGACCCACAGAGCCTTTTGGAAGATGGGACATCGAGGGGTGACCTGAGAGGTTAGAGTCCCTGCTGGCTCGCTGCCCCGTCTCCTGGCCTCTGATGGCCGTGCTGGTCCCTTGGCCCATAGTCCCTAGGAGAGGATTCCACGGACATTCCCTTTGGGGAGACAGATGCAGGACCTCAGTGGTTGGGCTTGGCCCGAAGTGTGCGTGTGACTGTGTCTGTGTGACTGTATTTGTCCCCATGTCTCCATGTCCCCATAGCTGTGTGTCCCCGTGGCTGTGTGTCCCCTTGACCGTGTGCCCCTGTGGTCATGTGTCCCCTTGGCTCTGTGTCCCCTTGAGTCTGTGTCCCCTTGGCTCTGTGTCCCCGTGGCTGTGTGTTCCTGTGGCCATGTGTCCCCTTGGCTCGCTCTGTGTCCCCGTGTCCCTGTGGCTGTGGCTGTGCCCTGAGTGAAGCAGGCCCATGTCACTTGGATGAAATGCAAACTTGGGCCCCCACTGGAGGATGGATTTGAACGTCTGTGTCCACTGTGTGTGCGTCTGTGCCCCTGCGACCCTGCAGTCGTGTGCAGCACACGTGGTGACAGGCTCGTGGAACGTTCCAGTAGACTCATCTCCAGGAGGCCCTGAACAGTCCCAGCCTGTGGCGCTTGCCCGAGAGGGACCCTCTGTGCACCCCGAGTGGTGGCTGCTGCTCCTCCCGCTGGGGCACCTCTCAGAAGCGGGCCGTCCACCTTCGCTCTGCCCCGAGATGGGCGGCCCCCCGGGAGGAGGCTGGGCTCTGGGTCTGCACGAGGCCCGGTGGACGTCCTACCTGGGCACAGCATGGCCATGGCAAGCGGCATCCTGCAGCCCCGTGTCCAGCGGCGCCGCCGAGTGGACAGGAATGTGGAGGGGGGGACACACGTCCAGTGGGGGGCCCAGCGCTGTGCGGAGGAGCTCGGGGCTCAGGGAGGCCAAGAACCTGCCTAGAGGCCACCTGCTGGGGAGCATCGCAGCCAGGATCGTCACCAAGGGTGACTTGTCTTCGAGAGGGTGGACCGGGGTGGGGGGCACCGTCTGCGTCGAGGAAAGCCCCGAGGCGAGGTGGGGCCTAGGGGCCTGGCTGGCCTCCTGTGAGCCCAGGGGGCAGGCTCGGGAGCAGCGGGCCTGCACCCGGCCCTTGTCCAGGAACCCGCACACGCCCTGGAACCAAAGCTCCCCCAGCAGCACCCCGTGAGCCCGGTGGCCTGGCGGCGGGGGCTGCACGGGGGGGTGGGGAGGCCCGGGGCCCAGGGAAGAGGGCAGGGACGTGCCGCCTGCCGGGCTGTAGATGAGGCGGCCATACAGACCCTCCTCGGAAGGAGGGGAGGGTCCCAGGGTCCCTCCAGCCAGCGCCATGGTGAGGAGCCTCGGGGGGGACGCGGGTGTGGACATCACACAGCACGGCAGAGGCCAGGCCGGGGCTCCCGGCAGGCAACGGTGCGTCCCTGGGGCAGCAGGCACCTCGGCCGCTGCAGGGCCCCGCCCTGGGGCTCCCCCCGCACCCTGCCAGGCCAGCTCCCGCCTGCCAAGGAAGACAGAGGGGGACCCCGACGCCTCAGCACGCCCCGGTGACTTCCCTCCCTCCAGCCCCCCCCCCCCGGAAGTCGGTGGCCGGGCGGCGGTCCTCAGAGGGGACCCCTTCTCCTGTCTGGGACAGCCGCTGGCCTGGCTCCTGCCTGTGTCCCTCCTCAGGGCGCGGCTGGTCCCCCTCTGCACCCTCCCACCCCCACCAGACCCCGTGCCCCGCACGCCCAGCATCACCAGGGAGCCTGTTAGAAATGCAGGTTCAGGACCCTCCCTCCCCGGGCGTCAGGATCAGGAGCACCGTCCAGCGAGCTCCAGGGCATCCTTGCTCGTGATGCAGCCCCACACAGCCTCTGCCGAAGGGCCGCTCCGGCGCTCCTCCCACAGCGCCCCTGCTCCCCGACAAGGCGCCCGCGGGCCAGCGATGCCCACCACCGGCAGGAGCTGGACCCCAGGATGCCTGCTCCAGGGTCCCGAGTCCCTCTCCGGGGCCTGCGGGAGGCCCTCCCCCTTGCTGTGCTCCAGATGGGGTTTCTAGAACCTCTGAGCTTGCAGGTGGGCTCCAGTGAGGACGTCCCTCAGACGCGTGACATTGCACACAGTTGTCCCTCTGAGGAGGGTGAGAAGACACTCGGCGGCCCTGCCAGGCTCCCCGGGCGGAGGGGGTGTGGAAGCGGCTCTGCCCTGAGAGCCCCCTCTGTCTGCCGGCCTCGCTGCAGCGGCGAAGCACACGGCCCCGTCCCGGGCCCGGGACCCACGTGGACACGGGGCCTCCACAGGCGCAGGTGATACCTGGGCTCAGGAAAGGACGCGGGGTCTCCAGGACTCCCAGCCTCCTGCCGGGCTCGCGCTCCTTCACTGGCCGCGGGCGTTCAAAAGGCAAGTCAGCGGCGTGGGGGGCCCGCGGCGTGGAGCTTTGAGTCTCGGGTCCGCAGAGAGAAGCGGAGCCCTGCGAAGGCCTGTCCAGGGCACAAGTCGTCTGCAATCATTCGTTCATTCATTCATTCATTCATGAGAGTGAGTGAGTGAGGGGATGAAGAACAAAGGGATAAAGGGATGAATGAGTGAGTGGGGAGGGGACAAATGAATGAGTGAGTGAGGGGATGAATGAATGAATGAGGGGATGAGTGAAGGAGTGAAGGAGTGGATGAGGGGATGAATAAATGAGTAAGAGAATGAATGAGGGGCGAGTGAATGAGAGGGAGGGAGGGATGAGTGAGGGGACAGTGGGTGACGGAGGGTGAGGACGTGCTGCCCATCCCCACAGTGGCCGCCGTCAGTGCGTCCCGTGTGCTGGGGAAGCCCAGCGAGCAGATGCTTCTGGGTCCACCTGTAGCCTGGACCCACGTGTCACGAGGGGTGGCAGCTCGGTCGTGGGGGCCCCTGCGGTCCTCATGGACACGGTGGCCTCCAAGCCCGAGGACCACGGGAGCCACTCAGGCTGCTCGGGCAGCGACTCGCTGGGAGCCCCCCAGGGGAGGTGGCCCTGCCCGGGTGTCCTCCGCGTGGAGGCCCCCAGAGGCAGCAGGGCTCCCGACCCCCTGCCCAGACCCAGGCGGCCCTGCCCGGCCAGGCGGTCACCCCAAGCTCCCCTGCTCCTGGAACCACAGTCTGTGACCCGACCTTTCGGGCCTGGAGGGAGGCAGACGGGAGACGGGAGCCCCGGGCCACAGGGATGACCCCCCCACCCCAGGCCTCCGGAGGGGACGCGGCTGCCACACCTGGATTCGGACCTCGGCCTCCCAGGCTGCGGGCGTAGGCGCCGCGGAGGGTCGGGGGGCAGAGGGCCGGGCCTGCATGATGGTAGGTGTCGAGCCGAGGTCCATTCCAGGCCCCCGGTGTCCCCGGGGCCGAGGGAGCCCCAGCTGGACGGGGCAGGCAGGGGGCCCCGAGCCCCTTCTGGTGACGGATGTCAGACCCTGCCGGGGGCTCATGTGTAGCCAGGTGACCACGCCAAGGCTGCTGCTGGTGGCCACCAGGCTACCGACCACCGTGGGCCGTCAGACAGGTGAGCCGCCTCACCCGCGGCGGCAGGTGGCCTACAGGTGGCCCACAGCGGCTCCCAGAGCAGAGGCCAGAGACTCGCTTCCCCAGGAGCTCAGACACGGCGGCAGCCGGCTGAGGCTGGGGCCCGTCCCCACCCGGGCCCGGACAGGCCTGAGCATGAGCCTCGAGAGCGCCACCCGGCCTGCGTCCACTCTGGGACGTGGGTCCCCGGACACAGCCCCGCTGGATGCGGACACGAGGGGGAGCTTGGCACGCAGACCCGGGGCTGTGACTGACACAGCGTGAGTCAGAGCCAGGGCACCCAGAGCGCAGGCTCTCCGGCACCCGCTGCAAGGGACAGAGCCGCACTGGGTGACCGCAGGGGTGACGGCGGCGCACACCGGGGGCGGCCAGGCGCTGGGGGCAGCGGCCTCCTCCCAGGACGTCACACAGCAAACGGGCATGAGGGCAGTCGAGAAGCCTCTGCTCACACGGTCTCCGCTCCCTGGGCCTGCAAAGCCTCGTGCCGCTCCAGGACGACGAGCAGGGAACACCCCCATGCACGCACACACACATCCACAAACACACAAGAGTGCACATGCACATGTGTACACACCTGCACGTGCGTGCACATGGGCCCCACACGGACACATGTCGGTTCCCACAGGCGCACATGTGCACACATGCATGCACGTTCACATGGGAGCACATCCGTACACATACATGCACGCACACATCCCAAATAAAACCCACTTAGGGCCTATAAAGAAATCTTTCCTTCCAAAAGTAGAGAATAGGGGCGCCTGGGGGCTCAGTGGGGTCAGCACCTGCCTTCGGCTCAGGCCACGATCCTGGGGTCCTGGGGTCGAGCTCCCTGCTCAGTGGGGAGTCTGCTCCTCCCTCTCTTGCTACAGCTCCCCCTGCTCGGGCTCATTCTCTCTCTCTCTCTCTCTGTCAAATAAATAAATAAAATCTTAAAAAAAAATAAAAATAAAAGTAGAGAATCTAACAACCAAGATGAAGATAAAAAACATATTTTACAAAATATTTTCTAACAGAGAAGTACGACTTTCAAACTGTGTGCTTTGAGCTTTCACTAAAAATCAAGAATCAAGGGCGCCAGGGTGGCTCAATGGGTGAGCATCTGCCTTCAGCCCAGGGCGTGACCCCGGGGTCCCAGGATCGAGTCCCACGTCGGGGTCCCTGCATGGAGCCTGCTTCTCCCTCTGCCTGTGTCTCTGCCTCTCTGTGTGTCTCTCATGAATAAATAAATAAAATCTTTAAAAAGAAAATCAAGAATCAACATGCTAAAGAAACAGGAGACGAGGTCTTGGTGGAATCATAAGATTTTAAAAGGAGAGCTGAGGCCTAAATATCAGATGAAAATAGAAAGATTGATGGATGGAAAGACAACAAAGGGAAGGTCATAGAGAAACTGGAAGTAAACTGGAGGAATGGACTATGCACCAGAAGTGGGGGGAGCGTGCATTCCTGCTTCCCAATGCCGGAGTCGGAGGGAGGATGCCGAACGAAGGACACTGTGATGAGGGACAGCTCGAAATTAGAAAAAAAACTTTAGTGACTTTTGAAACAAATTACAAGTAGAAAGAATCTACATGTGTTTCGTTCCAATGCAGAATTAAGTATCAAAAACAATTCTTAAAAAAAAAAAAAAAGAATAATAAGTGAAAAACATACATCAAAATAAATTTATACCTCTAAAGAAAAGGGTGATTTTCCAAGAAAATAGGCTTTTCCAAAGCTGTATTAAGAGAAAATTTGAAAAGTGTGATAGGTGAATAACCATGGAATGAATTTGAAAGTTTGCATAAGTGGTGGCAGATCAATACAATTTTAAGCGTGGATATTTCAAAATTTTAAGCAACAGTTATTTCCAATGCCATATAAACTGATAATCAATTAATAAACTGATAATCAATTTTAAAAAACATATGAATACCTTCTCAGGGTGGCTCAGTCAGTAGAGTGTGTGACTCTTGATCAAGATGGGGTTGAGTTCAAGCCCCATGTTGGGCATGGAGCCTATTTAAAAAAAAGAAAATCTTCTCAATTTTATGATTCCAGTTTTTTCTATTTAAAAAAAAAAGATCTTATTTATTTGTTCATGAGAACCACAGAGAGAGGCAGAGACACAGGCAGAGGGAGAAGCAGGCTCCCTGCAGGGAGCCCGATGTGGAACTCGATCCTAAGACCCCAGGGTCACAACCTGGGCTGAAGGTAGACACTCAACCGTCGAGCCACCCAGGCATCTCTTTATGAATCTTGTTTAACCGTGATACTAAAGCTTGGCAAAGACAGCATTAAAAGAAAAACTGTGGTGGGGCACCTGGGTGGCTCCACTGGCTAAGTGTCTGACTCTTGATTTTGGCTCAGGTCATGATCCCAGGGTTGTGAGAATGAGCCCCACATCGGGCTCCATGCCCAGCATGGAATCTGCTTAAGATTCTCTATCTGCCTCCCTCTGCCCCTTCTCCTCACCCCACTCTCTAAAAAAAAAAAAAAAGAAAAAAGAAAAAAAAAAGTATGGTACAGTCTCAAATATGAATACAGATCTAAGAATTCCAAATAAATTTCTAGCAAGTTAAATGCAGTCACTATCTTAAGTTAACAATGCATTGAGCGCATGGGGTTCATCCTTTGAAGACAATAATCAGCTAGAATCATAAAATCCAAGCTATATCAATAATTTAATCATATCTACAAGTAAATGAGAAATATAATTTATTAATAAATACCACAAAAGGCATTTGATAATAATTAATATCCATTGACCTTGACTTTAATCAAAGTGATATATGATTCATTTTAAAATTCAGAATTGTTAGTTAAGGTTTATAGCATAATGCTCTAGTCCCTTAATTCCTTACTTCTAGAAATTTTCTGCTCCCCAGAGGTGACCACTTATAGCCCTTTTAAAAAAATTTCTTCATACCTCATAAATTTCTAAATAACACATTTCTCCTATCATTGCTTGAGTTTTTCATTTTTAGGTATTATCAACTGGGTTCTTAGTTTGGAAGTTTGAACTTCTCTTTCATTGTCTCCACCATTATACAGACCCATGAGCTTTTCCCTCTTCTCCTTATTTTATGGGATATATCACAATTTTTATTAAATCAAAATTGTGGGGATCCCTGGGTGGCGCAGCGGTTTGGCGCCTGCCTTTGGCCCAGGGCGCGATCCTGGAGACCCGGGATCAAATCCCACGTCGGGCTCCCGGTGCATGGAGCCTGCTTCTCCCTCTGCCTATGTCTCTGCCTCTCTCTCTCTCTGTGACTACCATAAATAAATAAAAAATATTAAAAAAATAAAAAAATAAAAAATAAATCAAAATTGTGTTTGTGTTATTAGATAAGGCAAATGTCATTCAGATCTGAGCTATGAAATGTACTTTAATTATATTTCCTTTATTATGTAACTTTATGTTTTCCCAGAGTTAATAATTGCCTTGTTATTCATTAGCTTGATTCTTCTGCCAAAGGTCTAGAATCCACGGGCTGATGTTTTTCATTTGTTCTGGAAATTTTTAGCCATTATCTCTTTGCACAGTACTTCTGCCCCATTTCTTTCATCTCTTTCTGAAACTCTAAGTATTAGTACATTAGAAATTTTGAGCATGCTTCATATGTCTTACATGTTTCTCTGGCTTTTCCCCTTATACATCTTTATTCTCTGTGCTTCAGAATTTTCTGTTAACCTGGCGTCTGGTTCCTCATTCCTATGTTCTGCTGCCTAGGGCATTGGTTGAGTTATTAATTTCAGATGTTGAATATATGGTTATAGAACATCTATTTGATCTTTTATAATTTTTTTAAATGGGCTTCATACCCAACATGGAGCCCAATGTCGTTCTTGAACTCATGACCCTGAGATCAAGACTCGGACACTTAACTGACTGAGCCACCCGGGTGCTCCTTATAATTTCAATGATAGTTTTTTTAAGAAAAGATTTCAATTCTCTTGTGAAACTTTCCATCTTTTCCTCAATTTCCTTTAATGTATTCATCATAGTTATTTTGAAGTCCTTGCCTGCCAACCCTGATGTCCGGATCATCTTTGGGTCTAATTCCATTGTCCATTTTTCCTCTCAGTTATGGGTCATATTTTCTTGCCTTCACCATGTGTGATAAGTGTTCGTTATATGCTTCACACTGTGCGTCCCAGGACCGGTGAGATCCAGGGAAGGCTACCTCACAGCAGTCCCACCTTGCAGGTGTCAGGCGGGGGTCAGGGCTGGAGCTGGCCGGGCTGCCCAGGCAGGGCCTGTACGCCTCGCTGGTCTGAGGCCGAGAGGGCCCTGACTACCTCTCTGTGGTTCTCGCCGACCCTCCAGCCTCTTGATTCCAGCCTCCCTTCTAGCGACGTCTTGAGGAAGAGGCCGGGGCGAGCTTGCAGAGCTCCCTGCCCGCGGGGGGACTGCCAGGGATTCCCTCTGCCTTTCAGAATTGCTCAGCCTGGTCCCCGGCCTCCCCTGAGGCCTCCGCTCAGAGAACCCTCGTGGTGTGTTTGAGGTGCCCCCAGGGTCCCGCCTGGCCTTGGTGCAAGACTGCGTGTGGAGCTGGCTTCTCTCTCCTCAGCAGGGCCTCTCATCTGGGCCCCCGGTGCTGGGCCAGACCCAAGTGGGCAAGGGTCTCTGGGTAAAGGACCGGAGGCTCCCACCCCCACTGATTTCATGTGCTTCTCTTTGCTGCCTCCGCGGCTCTCTGCCGCCCTCAACGCCTTGAGTTTTGTGCTTTCCCCGGCCTTCGGTGCCGGCCCAGAAGCGTGGGCCTGCCGTGACCCCCAGCCTTCCACCCGGACGTGGGGGCTCCGTGTGCACTGTGG
This sequence comes from Canis lupus baileyi, assembly GCF_048164855.1. Classification (NCBI taxonomy): domain Eukaryota; kingdom Metazoa; phylum Chordata; class Mammalia; order Carnivora; family Canidae; genus Canis; species Canis lupus. Next base: position 839,043 of record NC_132866.1, read on the forward strand.
GCACCCTGTGGGCCCTGTGGCCAGCTTCTGCTCCGAGGCCCGCGCGGCACGCCAGCCTCCCCTGGACCCTCTCCTCTGGGGCTCCCCGGAAGCGACGCCCGCCCACACGGCCCTCCCACTCTCCCACGATCTCACTGGGGAAAGAATTCTGGCTCCGAGTTTCGAGGACGGAGTCCTACCTTCAGTCTCGTGGCTTTCCATTGCTGCAGTTTGACGTCATCCTGTTGCACTGAGCTCTCCACCCCGGGATGAGCTTTAGCAGAGGGAGGGAGGGCAGGTCAGAGAGGCGGGAGGCCGGGGAGGCCGGGGCAGGCTGGGTCCCTGGCCCCGGGGCGGGGGGCGGGGGTGCAGCGGTCCCTCCCCGTGGGGCCCCTCGAGCCCAGCGCTCGCCTCCTGGGTTCGCTCTGAGCCCCGCCCACAGCCAGGTAGCCCCAGCCCCGGGCCCGGACCATAACGAGTATCCGACCAACCTCGCTGGGATAATTGGCTAATTATTGGGAGAGGAGAATAAAGCTGTCGCCCTGGCCAAGCATCCATATAAATTGATTCCAGATGGGCTAGAGAAGTATGAAAAAAATGAGAACAGAAACTCATGCCGTAAATAAAAGAGGCATATGTAAGCATCGCGCCAATTTTGAATTTGATAAGAACTTTCTGAGCATAAACCCGAAGATGTCATCAAAGGAAACTATGGCTAACTCAGTGAGCACTGGGTGGGAAACAAAGGCAGGAGAGAAATGATTAGATCTCCTGGCTCCGGGCCGCCCGCTGCCGCGTCCTCCTCCTCCAGGCACTCGGCTGCCTCGGACGTTAGCAGCCGCTGAGGCAACAGGCAATCGGAGCCCGACCCCGACCCCGGGACCCGTGAGTCTCCTTCAACACATAAACGTTCCTTTAGAGACTTCACCTCTAAAGGCCCGAGACCCGTGCCGGCGACCACCCCCCAGCCCAGGCCCCCCGCGCGGAGACTCTCGTGACTCGTGACTCCTGACAGCAGCTCCAGGTCCTGCAGACCCCGCTTCCCAATTCCTTAGAGACTCACGCGCTCCCTGACGCCTCCCAACTGGGAAGGATACGCGGGGCCCCTCCTCACCCCCCCACCCCGGGGCAGCTCTTCCTGCCCCGGGCCTGTCCCCAGGCTCCAACCAAACCCCCTTCTGGCACCAAGGGCGTCTCAAGAACCCTCTCTTGGCCTTGGCTTCGAGCCCTGACGTCTTTCCCCACATCGTGTACCATCCTCCCATTTCTATACGTAAATGTCTTCAGTAAATTAGAAGCCAAGTGACAAACAGGAAAAAACATTGATGATAGGAGAAGAGCTCCAAAACTAACAGAAAGTGGAAAATGGGAAAGACTAGGACCCAAGGGTTTCAATAAAATAAATCAAATGTCTGCAGGGAACATGCCTGGTGCCTCTGAGCACCAGAGGAATCAGACGAAACCCAGGTAGGCCTAATCCCCCCCAGGCCGCCCAGTCCTGGTCCTGGTCCTGGGGTCAGCTGCCCTGCAGGCCCCCGGCGGCGGGGGGGGGGGGAGGGGGGAGAAAGGCGGGCTTCCTGCAGAGCTCCCCATTCTGGGCCCAGCCTGTGCCCCAGGATTCCAGGACTTTCCCTTCAGATCTGAAAGGCCCGTTAACATATTTTCCTAAACACATAAACAGTTTCCCCTGGAGACGAAGTGCACCCCCCCCAGGAAGGAGGGCTGAAAGAGAGCCAGGGCTCCCCCCACCCCCCTGCCTGCCAGCGCCCCGCCTCACGGGAAGCCCCTGCCCGCCCCGACCCCCCTCCACCTGCATCTGGGCCTGGGGGGCCTGGGGTGAGCTTTGCGGCCAGGAGCAGTCCTGGGGCCAGGACACGAGGACGCGGCTGCAGGGCCCCGGTTCCCTCGGGCTCTGGGCGTGTGGGGGACAGGGCTGTCCCCGGTTCACGGATGTCCCGACGCCTATGCTTGCGGGAGGCAGCGCCCGTGGTTTAGGAGGAGGCGGACGCAGGGGAGCCTCTGGGCTGAGGAACTGAGCCCGCGGCTGAGGGGACTGCGTGTGGGGCCGGGAGGGGGACCTGCCGCTGGGCTCAGGCCGAGGAACTGGATCTGGCTGGGCTCCTCCGGGCCAAGGGGCCATAAACACCTCCTGCTCCAGCACAGGGCCAGTACTCAGCTCTGCCAGAACTTTCTGGGCTGTGATGCGGCTTGATGACAGCCCTGCCCGCCCCAGGCACACCCAGCCCTTGCCCAGCCGTCAGGAGGGGCCCCCGGAGCAGGAGGGTGTGAGGGTCAGCACCCAGGGGCCCCCGGGGCGGGACAGTGTGAGGGTCAGCACCCGGGTCCCTCCCGGGCAGGACGGTGCTGCTGCTCCTGGGGCCCCTCCAAGCCTGGGATGCCCGAGCTCAGCCTGGCGGCCCTGCGGAACCTCCTGCGCGCCCCGTGCGTGAGCCACCTGGAGGGCAGAGCCGGCTGCTGGCCAGTCCCTACTGACCCGAGCACTGCCACTAGGCTGCCCTGGGAGGGGCCACATCCCCCCTCTGCAGACGGGGGCCTGCAGGCGCCCAGGTCACCCTCCCAGGACGGAGGCCAGGCCTGGTGGCCGCACCGCCTCCCTGCCCCCTCCGTGCCGCCGGGCCTGGGCGGGCCACGGCAGGGGCAGGCGCGACCCGCAGCCCACTGGGAGCCCCGGTAACGAGGTGTTGTATAACTCCCCGCTGCCCTCTCTGGGCTTTTCGGTTTAATTGGGAGTGTATTTCCAGAAGCAGAATCTGGGCCACGGTGAGGAGAGCAGGTCTGAGGGGAGGCAGCGAGGCCGGGGGGGGGGGGGGGGGGGGGGGGAGGCCTCTCCCTCCGCAGTTCCCACCGCGCTCCTCTGAACTGATGGGCTCGGGGACATGCTGGGGCCCCCCTCCTGCGGAGCACCGCTCGGGGGCGACCCTGGGAGCAGGGAGCCTGCAGACCCTCCTGCCCTCTGGGCCACCCCTCCTTCTGGATGCTTCCTTCACTGGGAAGTGGCCAGCGCTGGGTGCTGCGGTCACCGCCGGGGCCTGGATCTCCAGTGGTCACTGAGGCGTCACCGCGGTGTGCCCCACCCTGTCCCTGCCTGCAGGTGGCCCCGGCTCGGCAGCGGACACCACAGGAAGTTGCCGGCGGCGGCCGGGTGGCGAGGGTCTTTCATTCCCTCCCACACTCTGGGCTTCCACGGCGGCCCGTGTCCTCAGGCAGGACTGACCTCTCCTGGCCTCAGTGTCCCCACGTGTAGCTGTGCTCCGAGGAGCAGGGACCTGCCGGCCACCTCTAGGACCGGCAGGTGGGGGAGGCGAGTGGCCTGACCTAGAGGCCGGCGGCAGGTGGAGCGCCGCTCCTGCAGGCCGGTCGCCTCCGTCCCAGCCAGGAGGGTGGCCCTCCGTCCTGGGGGCCACTCCCAGTGGACCTGGCACTCAGCTGTCCCGGCGCGGGGTGGGCAGGCGGCCCAGGGCTGGCTCGGGGAGGGATGAGCCCCAGCAGGCGCTCCAGGAAAGCGTCCTCCTCCGGAGTCTCGGGTCTGGAGCCGGGACAGTGCGGACCCCCCGGGGCGTCCCTACTGCCCAGGGGCAGGTCCTGGGGGGAAGGAGGCTGAGCCCCCCCCCACCCGCAGCCCGGCCCCCGGGGAGAAGCCGAGCGGCCCTCGCTGCCGCTCTAGCAATGGGCTTTTCTTCTGGGCGGATTAGGGCGGCAGGCAGCCAGCAGTAGGTGAAGGGCGGGCCTTGGGGGTTGCCCACAGCTGGGCCAGGCCACCAGTGACATTTTTAGAAAGGATTTGGTATTTGTTATTTCCAAAACGGCATCCAAGGAGTCTCTATGGGAAAGAGCAGAACCTTGACCTCCTTCCACGTACTTGACAGCTTAGCACTGTTTCTGCTTTGAATTACACAGCGGTGGGGGGTGGGGCCCCAATCCTCCGGCTCTGGGGGCCCCGAGGGCCAGGGCAGGAGCCCCGGGGGGAGCCCAAGGGGGACCCCCAGACCCGGCCCCAGGAGGACACGTGCAGAAGTGCGGCAGCTCCACGAGGGGCCAGGGCCCGGCAGCCGGGGAGCCCAGCAGAGACGTGACCTCTGACCCCACTGGGGGGGCCCCGACCCAGCCCCGGGGGTGTCTGCTGGGCCGGGGGTGCCACCTGCCCGCTCCTGGGACGCCGGGCACCACCTCGGGGGTCAGGACCCACGGTGCCCCGGGCCTGCGGCCGGCTCCTCCTCCTGCGGGCCGGTGGGCGGGCCCTGGCTCGGCCCCCGGGGTGTCCTGGACGCTTCCGGGTCGGGGTGGGACAGGCCCGGCTCCCTGGAGTCCGGCCAGACCAGAACTCCAGATGGGCTTGTCCGGAGCCAGGCCGGCACCGCCGCTCCCACCTCCAGCCGGCACGCGCTGCTCTGAGAAGGAAGAGCCTCCATCCTGCCCCCAGGAGGCCCGGGGGGGGGTGTCGCGGGGGGGCACCCGTGGGGACCTGGCGCCCACCCCCAGCCACCCCCGGCCCACCCGGCCCTGCTGCTCCCTGGGGGAGGGGCCCCACCGACCCGGGACCACACGCCGGAGCCCGGGGCCAGCTTGGCCGCAGAGCAGGTGACCCCCGGGGCCTGTGTCCCTTCACCCAGCCCGGCACGAGCACCCCGCCCAGGGCGACGGGCGGACGCCAGGATCCCTGGAATGCTGGACAAGAGGCCCTGCCTCAGGCTTGGCTGCGCCCCCTCCGGACGCCGGGCCAGGGCCAGCTTGGACGCGGCGAGCTGCTGTTTGCTGCAGCCAGAAAACATGAGGCTCTGGCCGCGGGCGGCGGGCGGCCCTTCCAGGGCGGGCGGGCAGGGCTCCTGGTCCGCCTGCGGGGGTGCTGGGCGCCCTGGGGGTGCTGCGGAGCCTGCCGGGGGCGCGGGGCCCGGAGCTCCGGCCTCGGGGGGCGGGGCTCAGGGGGCCTCACGTTAGGGCCTCCTGGTCGGCGTCCAGCGCTGCTGCTGAAGGCAGGGTGACCTTGGCAGGGGACCCAGCCCTCCTGGCCTCTGTCCCGCATCTGTGGCCTGGGCCCGACCGACGTCCCTAGAGGTGCAGTGGGAGCTGGTGAGCAGGGGGTGATGACCCTCCGTGGGGCCCGACCCCTTCCTCAGCCCGGCCGCCGCCCCCGCCTGCTTCTCGGGGAGACGGCCGGGGCTGCAGGTGCGGAGAGGGCCCTGCCCTTGCTCCCTGCCCACCGGTCATCTCCGAAGCTGCGCACCGACCTCCTGCCCCGCGAGTGCGCCCCGCCCTGGGGAGCACAGAGCCCGTCGGAGGAGAGGGGCCCAGGGGAGACCGATGGGGGGCTGGAGAAGGGGGTCTCTGTGGGGGCACAGGGCACGACGTCCGCCTGCGTCTCCGTGCTGGCCCCTGGGCGCCGCTGGGGACGCTTCAGTGTCGTGGTGCGTGGGGCGGGAGGGGCCTGTCTGCGAGGCCTCTGCCAACGCCTGAAGGAAGGGCTGGGCCCAGGCCCGGCCTCGGGCTCCAGCAGATGCAGGGAGGCAGCTCCCAGGGGACGGTCCTGCCCCCAGACGCTCACGCTGACGCCTGGTGAGGGGACATCACATCCCAAGGCCCATCCCAGCCCTGAACGCTCCGCTTCTGCGGCCGGAACACAAGCCTGGCTCTTGTCCTGCATCCCGGGCCTGTCCGGGCGCTGGGCCCCAGACTCAGGCCTGTACCGCCTGTGGGGGTGCCGGGGCCGGCTCCCCGAGCTCTAAGTGTCTGCGTCGGCTCTGGGGCCTCCTGGCCGGCCCCCTGCCAGCCCCGCCTGGTCCAGCTGCAGCTCCGCCCGCCCCCACCCAGCCCTCACTAAGAGGAGACCTGGAGCGGCCCGAGCCGTGGGAGGGAGTCTGGGGTGCTGCCCCCTGGGTCTCCCCGGGGCATGCTAGGGGCAGCCTGGGCCACTCCACTAGCCCGCTGTCCTTTCCCAGAGCCCCCTACAGCAGGCTCTCCCCTCCCAGAAGAGAACTTTCTAGAAGCTATGGGCTTTGCCGGGGTTCCGACGGCCGCCCGCTTGGAAGGAGTGTGGTGCGGACTCTCGGCCTTGGCCAAGAGCGCTGCCGGCCGCTGGACGGAGAGGCTTGACCAAGCCCTTGGCTGAAGGCCCCCCCGTCACTTCTGTCCCCAAGCTCCCAGCATCCATTTCCAAGGTGGCCTCAGAAGCAGCAGCAGGCCTCCCGCTTGGCTGGAAGGTGACTGTGCGGGTCTCCAGGACCCCACGACGTCCCACGAGCCCACGGCCCCGGGGGAGCCCCGTCGTCGGTGCTGGTCTTAGGGCTCCTCCGTACCCTGTGAGGAAGAGCTGCGGGTGCCCTGCTTCAGCCTCTGTCAGGGCGGGGGGCGCCCCGGGGCCCAGGGGCCTGCAGGCAGGAGGCAGGGGCCGTCCCAGGGGAGCCCACCGGTGCCTCCAGGAAGCGGCTGCCGCTCAAGCCAGAGGGAGGGCAAGTTCCCAGGCAGCGCAGTCACGCCCGCGGCGTCGCTCCTGGGAGGCCCCAGCCCTGCGCCGGGACCCCCACCCGGGAGGCAGGACACAGGCCCCCTGAAACACAAGACGGCGATTCTGGGCTCTGTCCGACGAGGGGTCGCCGGCAGCCCCTCGCCCCAGGCGGGCCCTGCAGGGCGTCTCTGGGTCCCCAAGCCAGTGCACAGCGCCGACGCCACCCCGCGGCCAGACGTCCTAGCCAGGCGCGTGGAGCCCCTCCCGGCCTTCTTCCTCCCTCGCTGCCTGTCCCCCATCTAGTGTCCCGAAGCGCCCCCACGCGAGGAGCAAGGGTAGTGCCGGGGACACGAGCCGCGGGAGAGGCCGGCCTGGGAAGGAGAGGGAGAGGGAGGGGCCGGGAGGGCTCCAGGGGGGAGGTGAGGCCGGGGGACAGAAGGGGCGGGATGGGGGGACGCCCGGGGCCTCAGAACAGGAGCCGGGCAGGTGAGGGCAGGGTCCCAGGGTCCCCACGGCCCCGTCCCGGGCGGGCCCCACCCAGAGTCGGAACTGCGCTCAGGCCCGGGCTGAGCAGGAAGGCAGGAGGGCCCTTCCCTGCCCCAGACAGCGTGACCGTCACCTGGTGGCCACCTGGTCTGCAGCTGCCCCCGGCTATGGGGGACAGGGGCCCCGGGGGCCGATGGCACCTGCTCTGTCCTCTGCCCTCCTCAGCAAGGCGGGCGGGCACAGGACACACCCTCCCCACCTGGTCCCTCATGGGCTGCTGTCGCCCGTGTCCGGCTTCCCCTGAGGCTGCCAGCAGACGGGGACGGTGTCGGGGACGACGTAGTCGGGTGGAGCTGGAGGGCGCTGGTCGTCCTGCCCCACGAAGCACACAGGCCGTTCCTCGCTGTCCCTCGTGGGGTGTCTACTGAAGCGTTCCGAGGGGTTCCCGACCTGCCCTGCGGCCAAAACCCCTGAGCCGGGCCTTGGCAACGGTGCCCTGTCCCTTGTCCTCCCTCCTGGGATGTCCCGCCCCGCCTGTCTGCGGGGAGAAGGACCTGCCGACGCCCCCCCTCCGCCGGGCCCGGGCAGGTGGCCGCCGCTCGCCACCGAGACCGCTATTCGCACCTGCGCCCCGGGCACCCGGCAGGGGCTCACCGCGTGGGGCGCCCACCTCAACTCCAGGCACGCGGCCTGGCTTCCCAGGAAGAGGCCCCACGTGGTGGGAAGATGAAGGCCCCCAAGATGTCCACATCCGGACCCCTAACCCCACGACCCGTGGGTCGTCCCTGTGCATGGCCGGGGGACTCTGGTGGCCAACGGGACGAAGGCTGACACACGGCCAGTGTTCGGGTGGGAGGCGCCGGGCTGATCCAGGCAGACCCGCGTCCTCTCGAGGCTCCTTGCCGGGGAGCAGGGGGCCGGAGAGCCTGTGGGTCAGAGAGGGGCACCCTTTGGCTCAAAGATGGGGGGGCCATGAGCACGGGGTGCAGGCGCCTCTGGAAGCTGGAAGAGGCAAGGAAACAGATTCCTTCCCCGACACCTTGTGGGACCCCCCCCCCACCCCGTGCTTAGCCCACTTCAGACCTCTGACCTCCGGCTGCGAGATGGTAGATTTATATTTTCTAAGCCACGGAGCTGTGGTCATTGGTTACAGTGGCCATAAGAAATTCACTCACCCCCCTTCCGGGAGGCAAGAGTCCTGCCTGAGAGGAGCACGCACGCACCTGTGCACACACAAGACCACACACAAAGCCACCGTGTCACTGCGTGTCCACAGTCGGCCCGAGGCGGTCGGAGAGCCCGTAAGGACCACTGAGCGACATGCCCGGCCCGCGGGTGCCACGGTGCAGCCCCCACACCCCCACCCTGGAGCGCCGGCCCCTGTTCCTGGATGCTGGTCACGAATATGGGTGCTCAGCCCGGGAGACCATCAGGGGCCATATGGCCTTGTAGGAGGGGCCTGTCTGTGGTCAAGGTCATACGGGGATCCTGGCCGGGGGCGGCTGCCCCGCATCCCTTCCTGTGCCGCCCACCCGGCACCCAAACCCTCCCGGGTTCAGAGCTAGGAGCCCAGTCGTTTCCACGTCACGGAGGAGAAGCCCCTCGTGCTGTCTGTAAAGGGCTGCTGCCTCCTGACCCGCAGCTCGGCTCCAGACTCCATGCAGAGGGGGCAACGGTGGTGAAGATGAAGATGGAGATGGTGGAGGGGATGGTGGAGAGGATGATGGTGGTGGAGAGGATGATGGTGATGACGGTGATGATGATGGAGATGATGGAGGTGGTGGTGGGGATGATGACAGCGGAGATGATGGAGATGAAGATGGAGATGAAGATGGTGGTGGGGATGATGAAGATGATAGAGATTGATGATGGAGATGATGGTGATGATGAAGGTGATGGAGATGCTGCTGCTGGTGACATGGCAACCCCCACACACGGCCACCAAGGTGTCGCCACAGCATCCTTGCAGAGAGCTTGGCGGTGGCTGTGGGCTCACAGAACCCTAGTGACACCAGGGCACAGGTAAGGAGGGTGAGAGATGCGGGCAAACAAGCAGCTGCCTTGGGGAAGACCACCTGGGGGGAGGCCCCGGAGGAGGGGGCCACCCTGGTGTCTCCCGCTGGAGGGTGGGGAGGGACACTTGTTCTTTATTTTTATTGTTTCATTTTGTTCTTTCTTTATTTTTTTCATTTTGTTCTTTAAACTTGCAAGTCCTGGGTGCCTGGCGGCTCAGTCAGCAGAGCATGCAACTCTTGATCTCAGGGGTTGTGAGTTCGAGCCCCACGTTGGGTGTAGAGATTTCTTAAATACATAAAAGTTCTTAAAAAATAATAAAATAGACTTTCAAGTCTTCTGTGGTGTCTCCGCAGGTTTGTAGTGAAGGGTCTTCGGTGCAACTTCGGTGCCGTGGGGTCGGGGGCAGCCTGTAGGCCGCGTGAAGGTGAAGGTGGGGGTGCAGTGCAGCAGCCGGGGTGCAGCCCCCCCCTGCCCCCAGCATGTAGGCACCCTCTGCTGACGGAGGTGGGTGCAGCTGTGGGTACTGGGGGCCGGGGCGCCTGGGGGGGGCACACCTGCTCAGGCTTGCCTCCCCCTGCTCCTGGCCACCCCCCAACCATGGTTCCCGGGGACTTGTGTTAAGAAGGCAGGAGGACCTTCCCTGGAGGACGGACTCCTGGCAGCGATGGCCGATGGCGGGAGTGTCTCTCTCTCAGGGGTGTCTCGGGGGTGTCTGTGTCATTCCCTCTTCCCCCACCCCCGCCCCCCGCAGCAGCCCCTGCCAGCATCCCGGGAAAGGTGGGGTCGGAGCCCATTCCCATCCAGCCCCCCTCCCACTGCGGCCACTTGGCGGCCCGTGTGGAGTTGGCGGGGGTGTGGGTCCCCCTGGGCTGAGTTTGGGCAGATGGAAGCCCCTCTGTGCTCCGTGGGGTTGGGTTCCTACTAACAGACGGCCACAGGGCGCTGGCCTGGGTCTGGCAGGGCCTCTCTGAGACCCCCTCAGTGCGCCCCACTTGGGGACCCCTGCCCCGGGGCTCACCTGCACGCAGCCACCTGGAGCCCGACTGCGTTTCTGTCAGCGGCACGGCCGCCCCCGCTCCAACAGGGCTGGGGAGCAGCGGAGAGGGAGAAGCTGACCCCCGCCCTGCTCTCAGCCGCATGCAGGCGGGCGGTGGCCCTCCGCGTGGGGGCTGCTCACGGGCTGTCAGCGGTCACCACCGCGGGGACCTGTGCACACAAAGGCACACCCATGAGGCCCACCGACATCCTCGCCTCCCTGGGCCCTGGCCGTGGCCCTGCTGGCACTTCAGGAGGTGGGGGGGGCACCTCCCCCCCCGTGGGCGGGACCCGAGAGTGAGGCCCAAGTGCTGCGTCTCGTGCCGACCCACTAGGGGACACTCGCAGAAGGCTCTGGGCTCAGGGAGCGGCCCCACGGCCCAGAGGCCCCAGGATGGAGGGTCCGGGGTCCCCGGGAGCCGCCCCGTCTGGTGAGCTGGCTGCAGCCCGCGGGCCACTTGTGTGGTGCGGACTCCCGAGTGCGCGGACGTGGGTCCGCATGGGGTGTTGGCGCATGTCCTGGCTCCCACCGGCCATCACCCTGCAGGCCTCGCGGTTGCTATGGCCATGACCCACCCTGGGCCGCCCCCCCCCCCGCCCGGGCTCTCGGGCCATGCGGCCTGGGGGTCTGGGGGGACGTGCTCTCGCCCTGTCCGGTTCCGCTGTTTCACTGCCACAGTAGGACGGGGCCTCGCTGTCCGCGGCCCACGACAGTCTGCGTCCTGCGGGGGTTGCCTGTGCCGGTGTCACCCCCGCCCCGTCCTCCGGATGCCGGGACCCCGTCCTCGCAGGGAGGGAGGGGCTCGCGGGCCTGCTGTCCCGGCTCCGGCTCCGGCTCCCTCCGGCTCTGCGTCCTGCGCCCCTGCCCGCGGCCCTCCCCGCCCCGCCCGCGGCTCAGCACACCGGCCTGGCCCAGCAGCAGCCAGAGGCCCGCCTCCTGCGTCCTGCCCTCCGACCTGGCCAGCGTCGGTGCAGGTGGATGAATTTTTAAAAAACTCTGCGTCTGGTCTCTGGGAACCTCTGTGGCCCGCTCCGTCCCTGCGCCCCGGCCTGCGTCTGCAGCCCCTCGGGCCCCACGCCCAGACCTGTCCGGACGGCACCACTTCCCCGTGGACACCCGGGGGGTCCCGGGGGAGCGAGGGTCGGCCACCCGCCCTGCCCTCCTCAGGCCCTGGGTGGGGCTCTAGGCCGGGTCTCGAGTGACCCCAAAGGGGCCCAGTGAAAGAGCAGGGGCTCACACGTCCCCGAGATGCATGCGAGCTCTGTTGCCGCAGGAACTTCATACATCTGGGTCCGGCTGCTTGGATGTGGCCGAGTGAAACCCAGCATGTCGCCTCCTCCTCAGGAGGACAAACCACAGGCAGCTGTGCCCGGGGGAGGGGGGGTCCTGCAGGTGCTGTGGCTTTGGGAGGGCCGGGCCCCCAGGGCAGAGACCTCGACAGGACCTGAGCCAAGTCCCCATGGACGGAGGGGCTGGCCCTCTGTCCTGGACGCCAGGCTTGTCGGGGTGAAGGACTCGCACTCACAGGTGAACAGGAGGGGTGTGGCCGGGGTATAGCGCACTCCTGGGGGCACGAGGGCCTGGGGGGATGGGGTGTGGGGTGGGGTGGGGCAGGAAGGGCTCAGAGGACAGTGTGGCCCTGGGGCAGGGAAGAAAGGAGGGCAGCGAGGGCCTGGGGGCAGGGAGGCCCTGGAGGCAGGGAGGGCCCAGGGGACAGGGAGCGGCTGAGGGGGAAGGGCGGGGGGGGGGGGCACGGAGGGCCCAGGGGACAGCATGGCCCTGGGGGCAGGGAGAAAGGGGGGGCAGGGAGGGCCTGGGGACAGCGTGGGCAGTGAGCACAAGGGGCCACGTGCCTGCTGGTGGCTGTGTCTTCTGCAAAGTGACCAGGAGAGGGCCCCCGTGCCCTGCGTGGCTGCGTGGACCACCCGGAGGCCAGGTGGAGCCGCCCAGCAAGCCTTGGGGGCCCAGGGCCCTGCCCCCATGTGCCTCCCTCTGGGGCTGGGCCCCGACGGCAGCTCCCCCTGCTTCCAGGGACCCGGCGGCCCCGCGGAGGCAGCCCCCAGTACGCGCTGGGCTGTGCAGGGGCATCGCCCTCCCCACTGCTGCCCCCACTGGGCTCACCATCCCCCCAGGGCCACGCGGGGACACCACAGGGGGCAAGGTTGGCGCCCTCCTCCACGGTCCCCTCTGGAGAATGTTCCCTTGGGAGGCGTGTGAGGTCCCCCTCCCGTCCAGGCTGGCGGCCAGTCACCCAAGTCTGAAGGTCGTGCCAGGGTCGGCGCTGGGCCGGGGTCCCCTGAAGGGAGGTCCGGGCTGTGTCGGGCTGTGTCGGGACGAGGACGTCTGCCCCCCTCCTTCCCCTCTGCTTCTCCCTCCAGGGCTGCGGCCTCCCTCACCGCCCGCCCTCGGCCCTCGGAGGCCCGGGAGGCCCCTGCACAGTGTCGCTCTGCCCCCCTGGCAGCTTCGAGCAGCAGTGAAGAGGACCTTCTGGTCATTCGCACACACACACAGGCGTGCTGACCCTCCGGCGGGCCCAGACGCGCGTGCACACACCCGCTCGCACCCCTGCATGTGTGTACACGCTCACGCGCAGTTGTCTGTGCGCGCCCCTGCTTCATGGACTGGGCTGGCGTGTGTTCTGGTGGCTTCCACGGCAGTGGCCTCTGAGAAATCCAGGTCACAGATCCGGAGGGCACTGCCTGCAAGGACGGCCCCTGCGTCCCAGGAAGGGCACACGCGCGTGGGAGGGCCCCGGGGTCCGGGGTGCCCGTGCATCTCTCTGGAGGAGGTCTGGCAGCCCCCGGGGACCGGAGACCCCCCTGCTGCAGGCGAGCCGGGATGGCCTGGGCCTCGGGCGGAGGGGTCCACGCAGGAAAGGACAGAGCCCCACGGTCAGCGTCCTCCCGGCTGGCGAGGGTCCAAACGCGGGTCCAACCATGGGGGCCACCGGGGGCCCTAGGTCAGGGCTCCGCTGGACGCGCTCCTGCCGCCCCGGCTCCGCCGCCTGGGACGTGTGGCCCACGTCGCTTCTCAGCTGCTGCCTGGGCAGGGGGCTGACGGGTGGGGAGGGGCGGTGGGGCCTCCAGGGCCAGCCTGGGAGGGGGCAGGGACCCTGTCGGGGTGACCTGCCCCCCCACCTGGAAATGCACAGGAATGGCCACGCCGTGTCTCTGCTGAGCCCCCTCCTGCCCACCACACGGCCCCGACTGTCAGAGGTCCCGCCCCGGGCCCTGGGGGACAAGCTGGACCGGCCCGGGAGCCCTGGAGGTGGGCTGGGGGTGCTTGGGGGTGCAGGGAGGGCGGGCCCTTCCCCCAGAGCCCAGCCGGGTCCACAGGGGGGGTCTCCTGCCCACGTCTCGCCTCCCAGGCACCGAAGGGGATGTGGGTGGGATGGACGCACCTCCCTGGCCTGGAGCCCTTGTGGTCCAGGCCACACGCTCGGGCACCGGGAAGGCCCCACGCGGCCCCGGCACCCATCCTGCGTCCGGTGGGCCGCTCGGAGCTCCCCCGCGGACGGTGGGCGCCGGAGATAACTCGCGTTCTCTGTGAACGTGTCAGAGAACGAAGCCCGGCCACCTTGGGGGATCCACACGGTGAGAGACGCCCCCTCCGTCCACACGGCACCCTGAGCTTCCGGTGGGGGCACCCAGGGCGCAGGCCACGCCCTCCCGGCACCTCCACCCACCCGCTGCCCCTGTGCCCCGCGGACCCCACCTGTCCTCGCCGCGCGCCCACATGGCCTGTGGGGACGGGTCCTCGGGGCTGCAGCACCCCGGGCCTATGCGGCACCCCTGCCCTTACCGCACCCGGCCCGTAGCGCAGATTTGCGGGACCCACACCCCTGCTTTGCGGGAGCACATGTTAGCCGGGCTGCAGGCCAAACAGACGGCTCCCCGGCCCTTCACCCCCTTCGTCCCCCCATGATCTCCTGTCCGTGTCTTCCCCGAAAGGAAACTTTGTATTTTCACCTTTTCTGTAATGAACAGCTTTTTAAAAACGTATTTCTTTTTTTTTTTTTTTTGAAGATTTTATTTATTTATTCATGAGAGACAGAGAGAGGCAGAGACACAGGCAGAGGGAGAAGCAGGCTCCATGTGGGGAGCCCGACGCGGGACTCGATCCCGGACCCCGGGCCGAAGGTGCTGCTAAACCGCTGGGCCCACCCGGGCTGCCCTAAAACCCTATTTCATCAAAATGTATAATTTATTTGAAAAATAGCGTAAGACAGAGCCGTGGGTTCCCAGGAGAGCTCGGGAGCCCGGGGTGCAGGGGCAGGGCTGGAAGGGCCGGGTGGGGGGGGGGAGGGAGGGGGCCCAGTTCTGCCTGGGGGGCTGTGACCCCTCCCGCTGCTCCCCCACCTCCCACCTCTTGGGGAGCGCCCCGCCCCGCTTGCGGCTCTCCCTCCCCAGGGTCCCGGGCCCCCAGGCCTGCCCCCCCTTCCTCTAGGCCCCAGGAGACCCTGGAAGCCAGGAGGGGCCCTGAGGGTCTGTGGGGAGGTGCAGGGTGGGGGCAGGCCTCCTCTCCCTCCCTGGGGTGAGCCCAGCCCCCAGCCTGCTCCCATCCCACCGATTATCCAGGATCCACCTGCCGGCAAAGGGCCCAGGCGGGGAGGGGGAGGGGCAGGCGGCCCCACCGAACAGGCTTTCCCAGGCGCCAGGGCCCTGGGGGTGCAGAGGCTCAGGCTGGGGGCGGGAAGGCGGGTCTCCTGCTTGTCTCGGCCTCATCTGAGGTCTGCTCAGGGTCCCCTGTGACCAATGGGGGGCGGGTGTGTGTGTGTGTGTGTGTGTGTGTGTGTAGGGTGATTGATTGGGGGGGCTAGAGAGGGAGGGGGTGGGGGGACGCTTCCCTGCACTCCCTACTTGTGAGCACTCGCGGCCTCCCGCCCCCTCCAGGCCGCCCCCAAGGCGCTGGGAGCCCAAGGCCAGACCAGTGTCCTCCCTGCAACCCCAGGGAGGGGGCCCACTGCGCCCTGGGCTGGACGTGGACCCCCATCTGGGTCCCCTGGCTGCCCTGTCCCCTCAGCCCCAGGCCATGCGCCCAGCTGGCAAACCGCAGGCCCTTCCCGAGCTGCTGATTCAAAGCCTGAGGCTGGAAGTTGTCTCAGGAAGTCCCAGTCTCAAGGGACCCCACAGCTGCCCTCAGGCTCCATGGGACCCTCCCCAGCAGCCCACCCCACCCCTGCGGCCCTCCCTGCCCCCCCCCCCCCCCCCCCCCCCCCCCCCGGGCCTCCCTGCTCTAGAGCTGTGGCTGCAGCCCAGGGCCCGGGAGGGAGGAGGCAGCAGGCTCTGGAGGCCCTGTGGAGCCTTGTCTTCCCTCCCCTCCCCTCCGCTCCCCTCCCCCTCCTCCCAGCTCCCCTGCACTTCCTTAGTGAGTCAGCGGGGAGCCCGGAGGCCATCTCTGAGGTCTGTCCACGGCCCTCCCCAGGCTTCCAGGCTTCCCTGCTTCGAGAATGCTCCACACCTGAGGCTCCCTCCGCACCCGGCCCCACCCCTCCCCACCCCTCCCCTGACTCAGCCGGGCTCCTGCACCTGGAGGAGGCAGGACCCGGAGGCAGAGTCTCTGGAGCCTGGGCCCCAGCTCGTCCCTCCGCCTGCCTAGCTCCTCTGGGGGAGCTCCCCGGGGCTGAGAGGCCTTGCCTTTCCCTGGCCCTGGGGCCCCACCTGCCCTGGGAGGGGGGAGGCGGGAGGGACTGGGCATCTCTGGGTGGAGCGGCTCTGGCTGGGGCCTCGTGCCTGCGGACACAGCCCTGGGGGGCCCTGCGCCCAGATCCTGTGGGCAGGGGAGGGCCGCGTGGACTCCAGGAGGCGGGCAGAGCTGGGGAGCATCTGTGTGAGGCTGGGGCACAGCCGCAGGTGGGCAGTGACAGGTGGCCTGTGACCCAGAGGGTGTCCGGGCTCTGCTGGCATCGCTCCCAGGCCCCCAGCCCTGTGTCCAGCCCCAGGACCTCAGGGAAGGAGGGGGTGAGCAGGGCTTCCAAGAGGCAAGGCCAAACATACTTGGCCTGGGATCCTCCAGTCTTGGGGGCACCTCCGCACTCCCAGCTTTGAGGGGGCAGAGTGGGCGCCGTGCTCGTGTCCTCGGGGGGCTACAGGGGGGCGTCAGGGTGCGTTGGGTGCCTGGCGGGCAGCCTCCTCCCCGGGGCAGGGCTGGCTCCTCCTGCGGCCGAGGCCCCGGGGATCTGCGAGCCTGGGGCAGGACCCCAAGGTTGACCCCAGGACCCCTGGCACGGCGGGGGCCCACGACTTCCTGACCGGGCATGCCCACGAGGTCCTTGGGGCATCGGCAGCACGAATGTCTCACGGGGCTCAGCCGCCACCCTGCCACCAGGGCTCTCCCTCCTGCCGGCAGCTCACACTTCCAGCAGGCTCCCAGGGTGGGCAGCCGTGTGCCAGGCCCTCGGACACCTGCCCGGGCGCGCCATCCTCTCGTCAGCAGGCCGGATGCACACCGGGGCCCCCAGCAGGTGTCTGCACAGGGTGGTGGAGCGTGGACCTGGGCGTGTCCTTCCCTTCCGGGGACACGGGGGGCCCGGTCCTTCCCCGAACAGGCTGGAGGCCCAGGGCCGCCCACCGTGCCAGGACTCTGGGGCCCGAGGGCCCGGCCCCTTGCGAAGCGAGCCCGGGTCCCAGCCGCCGAGTCGCTGGGGGACGTCAGCCCGCAGGCTCACTCCCAGCGAGTCCCGGCTGGCAGGGGGGTCTGCGCCCGGGGGATGGAGGACCCTGTGCTGGGGGAGCCCAGGAGGGCACGGCTCGTCCTTCCAGGGCGTCAGGGGGAGCTGGTGCTGAGACCCCGGGCGGGTACCCAGCCCCTCACCCTCCAGCTCAGGAACTTCCAGGGTCTGCAGCACCCACGCTGGCACCCACGCTGGCTCGGCTACAGCTCATAAATATTCATTTAAAACCCAAAGCCTCGTTAATGAGCTCATGCGTTGCCCATCCTGGACTTATTTGCGCGCTACCAAGAGGTGGCTGTGACTGGACCGAGGTCCCGGATGCCAACCGGAGGCTGGGCCGGCGCCGTCCCCGGCCTGGGTCTCCGCTGGGGTCTGGGTCCCTCTCTCCTCCGCTGACCTTGGGCAGGTGGGCCGGGAGGACGTGGGGAGAACAGGAGCGCGGCCCGCCGCCGTCCAGACTCTCGGGAGGTTCCTGGCCCCTCCGCGTGGCCCGTCGCGCAGAGCTGACAGGCCCGTGGCGCCCGCGCCTTCCTCTGGAGCCAGGTCCCCTGGCCTGTGACACGTCCCGCTCCCCGCTTTTCCCTCCGCGTTCCCGCCTGGGTTTGGGGGATGTTGGCGAAGACCCTGGGGTCAGCCCTCGGCGCTGCTCACACCCCAGCTCACAGCACAGCTTTGCTAAGAACCCGCTTTGGTAAAAACTCCCGGCAGCCCACAGGCACGGCCCCGCCTGGCCCACCCGCAGCGCAGGGGTCCAGGGCAGCGGCGGCAGGGACCCCGGGGCACACGGGGTGGCCTGGATGCTTTCCGACTCTTGCTATTTTTGATTATTTTTGTAATAACGAAGAAAGAAAATAAGCTTTAAAAAATATGAGATCAGGGTCCTTGGGTGGCTCAGTGGTTGAGCATCTGCCTTTGGCTCAGGGGTGACCCCAGGGTCCTGGGATCGAGTCACACATGGGGGTCCCTGCATGGAGCCTGCTTCTCCTTCTGTCTGGTCTCTGCCTCTCTCTCTCTCTGTCTCTCATGAATAAATAAATACAAAGTTCTTTAAAAAAAAGATTGTATTTATTTATTTATTTATCTATTTATTTATTTATTTTTAAATTTTATTTATTCATGACAGATAGAGAGAGAGAGAGGCAGAGACACAGGCAGAGGGAGAAGCAGGCTCCACACAGGGAGCCTGACGTGGGCCTTGATCCTGGGACCCGGGGTCACGCCCTGAGCCGACGGCAGATGCTCAGCTGCTGAGCCCCCCAGGGGCCCCTAAAACCCTGTTTTTTAAAGGGTAGAGAACAGGGCACCCTCCACAATTCTGAGGAACGCGTGCGAGGTCATCCGCTGCCTCGGAGCGCCTGGCTGCGGGCGGGCCTCTGCCCCTGAGCAGGCGCCTGGGGGCTGCGGCCGTGGCCACAGTGGGCCGCATCCTGTGGGGGTGTGGGGTCCCCGTCCCGCCGGTCGCAGGCTGGGCACAGGGGCTCGCGCGGCACCGTGGAGGAGCGTGTGGAGCGTGGACATGTGCGCCCGCAGAGCCGGCCCCCAAGTGCCCCCCGGCCCCAAATGGCCCTTGGCACCAACAGCCTCGGACACGTCCTCACGCTTGGGTCCTCCCCCAGGGAGCGCGACCGCTTCACACGAGGGCCGACGTGCTCACCAGGGCTCGTTGGCAAATATTCGTGGCAGCAGGGAGCACGGGCACCAGTCAGGGGAGCAGATTCCTGACGGGTCCTGCTCAGGGAACACCGGGCAGTCCTAGGGATTCTTTGGGTTTTGGGTGCCCGGGGGGCTCCGTCGGTGGAACGTCTGCCTTGGGTTCAGGTCATGATCTTGGGGTCCTGGGATCGAGCCCCGAGTCCTGCCCGCTGCTCTGTGGGGGCGTCTCCCTCTCCTTCCCCGCCCCTTGCTCATGCTCTCTGTCAAATAAATAAATTAATTAAATATCTTAAAAAAAAAAAAGAATTGGGCAGCCTGGAGGGCTCAGCGGTTATGCATCGCCTTCAGCCCAGGGCGTGATCCCCGGGTCCCGGAATCGAGTCCCACGTCGGGCTCCCTGCACGGAGCCTGCTTCTCCCTCTGCCTGTGTCTCTGCTTCTCTCTCTCTCTGTGTTTCTCATGAATAAATAAATAAAATCTTTTTAAAAAATGTGTAAGAAATGGTGATGTGTACGGAATGATTTCCATAGCTCCTTGCACACGTGCATCGCCCTCCCGGAGAAACACGCCAGACGTGACTATGATGATCTCTGCTGGGGGTGATTACAGGCAATTTTAATTTTCTTCTTTATATGTTTTTCTCAATTTTCTTAATAACATAGCATAAACTGCTACAATTTTTGTCATCAGAGCAGGACAGAACGAGGAAGGGCTGGCCGGCAGGTCCTCCCGAGGATGGCTCCGGCCTGTGTGAGCAGGAACTGAGGTTGATGTATTGGCCGCCTTTGTACACGGCCCTAAATCTCGGGGGGGGGGGGCACAGGCCACCCACCCGGGGAAGAGCTGGAGCCTGGAGACGGACTTCCCTCCCCTAAGGAGACCTCAGTCTTTGCCCCTCGGTGCCTTCAACTGATTGGAGGAGGCCCACCACATGACGGAGAACAGATTCATCGGCCTCCATATCCTGACACGGGGCCTACGTCCCTTGGAATTTCCTCTGACAGGAGCGTCTTCCATCCTGATGAGGTGACCCGGGCTGGGCTCCCGGTGGGGGGCCGGTCACCAGAAAGCCCAAGCTGTGGTTAGAAGCTCGGACGTTCACCGTCCCGGCCGCCCCCGCAGCCCCCGCAGCCCCCGCAGCCCCCGCAGCCCCGCCATCCTCTGGGCAGTGGAGAGGCCGGGACGCAGGTGATGCTCCATCGAGGCCACGCGGCGGAGCCTCGAGAAATCTCTAAGGGCCGCGGTCCCGAGAGCTCCAGGTGGGGAGCACATCCGCGTGCGCTGGGGGCACAGCCCCGCCCTGCCCGATGGAAGCTCCTTCATCCCCCCCTTTATGGTCAAATAAACAGGCCCCGTGCCCCCCGCACATGGGAGCCCCGATCCTGGGGGGTGCTCTAGCACGGGAGTGAACCCCGGCCGGGCCGCTCCGGAGGCCTTGGGGGTGCAGCCAGGTGGACGGAGGCCGTGTGGAGCCGGGCACCAGCCGCTGGCGCCTGAGGAGGGGGCGGTCCCCCGGGCCGGAGCCCCAACTCAGCTGAGCGTGAGGCACCAGGGGTGCCACAAGGACAAGCTCACGCGCCGGTGTCGGGGGTGTTAGGGGAGCTCGGGAAGGGGGGTCAGGGAAGCTCTTCCGGGCGGGTGCTGTGCTTCGCTCGGACCCTTGCCTCGAACACCCCGCGTGACAGCTGGCCTGCCGTCTGACCACGTGCTCAGGCACACAGCCCAGCCAGGCCGTGGCTGAACCCCCCCACCGCACAGCGGGGGCTCCAGGGCAGTGGGGTCACACCTGACGGGGCCCCGTGGGCCACCCGAGGAGGGCCTGGGCCCCCTGAAGCACGGGCCTAGCCGCAGGGAGAGCCCCCCAGCCCCCAGCCCCCAGCAGGCGCCCGGCCCAGCTCTCCTGGATCCTCCGGGCCCCCCTTCTTCCTGGGGGCCAGGCCATAGGGTGGTCGCCACACCTGCTGCTGAACCAAGGGCCCCTGGGACGCTCGTCGCTGCTGTCAGCCGGCGGACCCCTTGAGCACCGCGGCCCCGGCCCAGGAGGCCGCTCCCTCCCGGCGCCCAGCTGGGGCCAGCCCTTCGGGGGCTCTGCTGGCTGGGGTGTCCGCGTGCCCGGAGGACGGGGGGCTTGTGGGGATGCTCGCCCTGGTGCCGGCCAAGGGGGGGACCAGAGGTCCCAGGCAGAGTGGCCATGGAGGCCCAGACACGGATGCGCCCAGGAGCCCAGCCAGGGTCATCTCATTAGGGTAGAGCGGGGGTGGGCTGCAGACTGGGGTTCCTAGGCACCTCTGGCCACCCCTGCCCCCTGCACGTCCTGCCCGCGGCCTCCAAGCCGGTCCCCACGTTGCTGTTGCCGAGGAGCCTCCAGAGGGCCTGCCAGGGTCCACTCTGCAGGCCGGCCTGGGTCCGCCCCCCAGCCCCCAGGGCCCCAGGGGAGGGGCTGCCAAAGCTCCTGGGCCTCCCAGCCCAGCCACGCGCACCCACGGGCCACAGATCAGGCCCCAGCCCAGGGCACGGTCATCCCTCCTGCTCGGTCCTCCTGGGTTCAGGCAGGACAAGCGGCCTCATCATTTACATGCAGGTCTGGGGAGGCCGGGGAGGGCCTGAGGGTGGCACGAATGCACCCCCCTCTCCAGTGTGTCCTGAGGGGTGCCTGGGACCTGCACCCCTGCCCCGGTGACCCCCACAGTGCCCCAAAGCCCCTCCCCTGAGCCCGGGGCCTGGGCCAGCACCCACAGGGACCAGAATGGTGGCCTCTGCCTCCTCCCTGGGGAACGGGGGACGGGGAGGGGCCCCTGGAAGCTGGGGGTGCGGGGCTCTGAGGACCACTCCAGGAACTGGAAGGACCCACGGCTTCCTGCGAGAGCTGGCCACGGCCCTGCCCCTGCCCGGGCCTGCGCAGCCCCTTGGAGGCCCACACCCAGCAGGCCAGGTCCCGGGTGGGGCGGTGGGGGGGCAGGGACTGCACAGGCCGCCCCACTGTTGGGCACTTGCCGGGGGGCCCGGCAGGTGGCAAGCGGCGAGAAATCCTTCCCACGGCCACCCTAGTCCGGGCCTCAGGGCACGAGGACCCACACCTGCGGATGCTCCCCACACAGACGCCCTCGCAGCCCCACAGCCCTGCTCCGTCACACACACAGGGACGCACACCCCTTCCCACCTAGTGTCCCGGCTGCACCCCCACCGGCAGGCAGGCCTGGCAGCTGGCTGCGGTTTCCTAGGAAACCAGTCACCATCGTGGTCGCAGAGCCTCCGGGGACCCCAGCATGTGCCAGACAGGCCCCCGGGGGCCCGCGGGGGCCCGCGGGGGATGCAGGCTGCAGGCGGGCACAGGCTGGATGCAGCACAGATGCCAGTGGGCAGAGGGGCCTCGGCGGGCCAGGGACGGGCCCCGAGACCCCGCAGAGTCTCCACGAGCCCAAGGCTGATGCCCCGGAGCCCGGCCCTGCCCTTGCCCGCCACGTGGCCCGCAGTGGGACCCCCTGCCTCAGACGCCGGCTCTCTGGGGACAAGGCCACTTCCTAGAGAAAGAGAGGAGCCAGGAGGAGAGCAGGCCACGGGGTCTGGCTCCCCCAGGACAGGAGGCGACGGGACATCTCCAGGAATGGGGGTCAGGATGGGAGCCTTGCTTCCTAGGCAGGGCCTGGTCCGCGCCTCCCCTGGAGCCAGACGGGGGCCACTGCCCAGGGCCCGTGAGGGCGGCCAGCGGCATGGGGTGGGCCCAGCTGTCCACGGGGGAGGCAGGCGGGGCTGGAGGGTGAGAGAGGCCGGCCACGCAGAGGGCAGCGGTCACGCCTTTTCGCGGGCTGCGGGCTCTGGGGGCGAAGGCAGCGTGGGCTCGGCACCGGGGATCCCCACAGAGAAGGCTGCGTGGGAGGCAACGGGGTGCGGGGGTGTGAACGGCGAGGGCGGGGGCTGCCCCCCTCGGTCAGAGCCGGTGTCCGGGACTGTAGGACACCCCAAATCCCTCCCTGATCCAGAGATCCCCGAAGAGGCCTGTGTGGAGCCCGAGGCACTGGCCCCAAGGGGCGGGCACCGCCGTGGGCCCTGCGGTTGGGCAGGCGGCTCCGGAGACAAAGGCTGCAGTGTGGGGGTGGGGGGGACCTGGATCCCGTCCTGGGGCTGCAACGTGGCCACTGGGGGCCCTGGCTGCTGGGGGGCTCCTCGCCCGGGAGCCCAAGAGCCTGAGAGCTGTCGGGGGAGGCGCTGCAGAGGGCGGTCACCCGGGCCCCAGGCAGGGAGTGCACGGGGCTCACCCGCGATTGCACGTGAACCTTCCCGGCTCCATGTGGGGCCGTGACAGGCACCGTGCCATGGGCCGCGGGGGGCGCATTTACACCGCGGAAAATGGAAAATGCTATAAACCAGAGCTTTTTACTCTCCCAGGAAAGGGCTCCCTGCGCAGGGAGCCGGGTCCACCTTCGCTCCGCTGCTGTCCTAGCCCCCGACACGGGACGTGCGGCAGGTGCTGGTGAGGCCCCTGTGGCAGCGAGGGGACGTCCCCCGCAGGTCGGGAGTGCACTGCCTGGCCCTGAGCAGCTCCACCAAGTCATCCTGGAGCCTAAGTTGCCAGAGAGGCAGGCAGACGCCCAGCCGTGCCCCGAGGCCCACCCGGAGCAGCTCTGCGGGACCCAGGCAGGCCCGGGGATGACCCCGACACAGGGCCGCCCTGCCTGGTGCCAGGGCCTACCTCCGGGGCTCCACGGGGCGCAGGGGGGCAGATGGGTGCTCCGAGTGGCCGGCTCTCCTCGATCCTTGGCAGGGGAGGGGTGGGGGAGGCAGACAGCACACAAGGGACAGGGCTGGGTGGGGCTGAGCCCCTGGGGTGCAAGTCACATTCAAGCCCCAGCCTGACTGCCCGGGCTCTCCCGGGCCCTGGACAGGCCGCCCCTCGTCCCCACGGCACACCAGGTGCCCACGTGGAAAGACCTCACCTTGACCTGCCAGCCAGCCCGGCCCTCGGCCTCCAGGGGAGGGATCGGTGGTGGGCGGGGTGCGGGCTCTGGGATCCAGGGGGAGAGGAGGGCACCAGCCCCGAGGAAGGAGGTCAACTCAAGGGGCCAGAGAATGACATGGCGGGGCGGGGGAGGGACGGCAGGAGGCCCAGGCACAGAGCCGGCTGGGGACCAGCAGGGAGCGCCCAGCCAGGAGCAGCGCGAAGGGACCCTGGGCGGCTGATGCCAACCACGCGGGCATCGTGTGCACGGGGTCACCCTGCGAGGGTCTGTGCTTTGGGGCCCAAGGATCCCCTCCTGCAGGAAGCCTCTCCCTACAGCCCCCTGCAGGGTGACGCTCTCCCCTCCTCCGGGCAGTGCATGCGTTCCGGGGCCTGCACGGGGGTCCCCGACACAGCACTCAGGAGTTTGCACGGCACTGTTCAGCCCGCGTAGCCCACGCGCAGGACGAACCCGCGTGGAGGCCACCCCGGAGCAGCTGCACGAAGGTCCTGGGCCTGCCGCCTGCTGCGGGGACCCTTGCAGGCTGGACGCACGGCCCCCGGCGCTCGGGGAGCCACAGGCTCGGGGGGACGCTGACGTGCAGCCTTCGCGCCTGACCGAGGAGGGACGTTCGTTACGTTCACTCTTGCAAAGCCTCCTCCACTCCCCACATCAGCCCGTCTTCTGTCCACGCGGGTCTCGGGGGCCGTCGAGCGGCAGTGCTGACCCGAGTCCCGGCCTGCGCGGCTGCTGGGACGGCGCAGGGTCCAGAAATGATGTGTTTGGTTTTGAAAACACCTTTTCCATTCCTGCGCGTGTTCTTCTGGCGGCACAAGCTTCCAGGGTTTCTTCTGCATCGGGGATCCTTAATCCCGGGGTCCGGGAGCTTGGACGGGCGAGGACGGCTCCTTTATCTGCGCTGACCTCCAGCAGCTGAAGTGCAGCATTTCCTCCCGCTGGGAACGTCAGCGGCCCTGGAGGTTTTGCGCCCGGCCCACAGCCCGGCGGTGTCTGCGTCGCTGTCGCCTGTGGCGGACACGTCAAACGTCCCCCCTTATCACAACCCCTGAACCAGGGCACGTCTCGCGGGCTGGGAGCACACGCGTCACCACGTCACATGTCTGCTTCTGGAGTTTCGATAATTATTTTAAAATAACTGCTTCCATTGGGAGCCCCCGTGTCTTCATTTCTTTAGAGCCTTAACCCACGGGGGCACGCCGGGGATTTCCGGGGCAGTGGGACGGTTCCACGACACTGTCAGGGCAGACGCAGGGCACGTGCATGTGTAAAACTGGGAAACTGGGACACGATTCGTAACAATGTTTCGGTGCTGGCGCGACGATTGCAACGATGTAGCGCCCGGGCGAGCGACAGGGCCGACTCTGTACCACCTGCCCCTACGGTTTTCTGTAAACCCAAAACTGCTCTAAAATATAAGGGTCATTAATTTTTAAAAGTCTGTTAATTATGAAAACACTTATCCCCAGGCGACGCCCCCCCCCCCCCCAGCACGGCAGGACCTGGGCGTCCCGGGGCTAGCAACGGCCTCAGGGCAGCGAGCACCCCCGGGGTGACTGTCGGAAGAAGCGGTGACGGGGAGAGCTCACAGCCGCGCCCCGGGACGCGCCCAGAACGTTCCATTCCCGGCCTTGCAGACCCGGAAGCCCCCCGTAACGTCTCCCATTCTGCACGCACACGCGGTTTCATCTCAGCATCACATCCAGAGTCATTAAACCAAAACGCTCGCTTCTGAACAGAGACGAGGTATTTGAGCTCCTGCGCCGATGCTTCCCTTCCGCCCCCACGGTCTAGGTAACATTGTCGCCTCCCGGCAAAGGCGACCCGGCCACGGGCCCCTGGGCAAGAGATGCATTTTCTCGTGAAACGCCATCTGCGCTGTTCAGACGTACAGCTCGGGCAGGATTTTTTTTTTCCCATTTTAAAATCTCAGAGCCAAGTTCAGTTTAACAAGCTAAATGATTAGCCTTCTCCAGCGCTAATGTGTTTAAAGTTGGAATGTAACACGTTCAGTATTTCAAGGAAAAAAGGCACGATGTGTGAATCGGAAAGCAGGGATTCGTCGGAGCTAACCCCAGCAGGGGCGGCTGCTCATGGGGCGCGCTGGCGGGCGGCAGGAGGCTCCGGGAACGTGGCCCTGTGCCGCCCTCCCTGCGGGCACCGCGACCGGAGCACCCGTCCCCGCCAGTGCCGCCCGCTAGGTCCCTGCGTGGCACACCCATTGCCAGGTGGCGGCGGGGACACAGATGGGCTCTGAAATGCAGCAGGCTTGACCAGAGAGGCGGGTGGCACGAGCGCCCCGTCAGGGGACAGGTGCCTGTGGGGTGACCCGGCGCTCACCTGACGGGCATCCTGGTGGGGCCGGGGGCATGTGGGGGTGCAGCGCTGAACGGCTGCCTGTCACCACCCTCTCCAGCGTCCATGGGACGGCTGTGACAGGCCAGCAGGCCTCAACTCATCCTACGGGCACCCGCTGGCAAGCAGAGCGCAGTGGCTAGCCGTGTGGCCCAAGAGGAGCTTGAACGGTGCGTGTGCGAGTGCCCCCCCCCGCAGGCCACCCTCCCAGGGGCGCTCGGGCGGGTGGTGGGAGGCCCGCATCCTGCAGGTGGGGCCACAAGCCAGGGTCTCGCTGCTGGCCAGGCCGTGCTGGGAGCCGGGGCCTCAGCACATCACCCGACGCGGCAAATCTCCGTCACGACACCTTCCCGGGGAGGGCGTTTCCGGGACCCCGGCCACCCAGGCCTCTGCCCGCGCGGAGACTGCACGCGGATGCTCCAAGAGCGCCACTCACAGTGGCCACAAGACACAGCCCAGCGTCCCTCAAGAGAAAAGTGCGTAAACAGTGTGGCGCGTGCACAGACGGAACAGGATTCTCGCAGACGGAACGAAGGGCTGCACGTGCTGGCACGTGGCCGGACGCCGCACACGCCAGGCTCGGTGAGAAAAGCCAGACACAAAGTCCACGTGCAAGAAAAGTCCTCAACACACAACCCCCTAGAAGCAGGTTGCCAGGGGCTGACGGACGAGTGTTGGGGGCGAAGGGCGTGCTCTGGAATATTCTAAAAACGACTGCGTTGCACGCCGTGAATGGGTGGCCTGGAGCCGCGTACTTGTAAGGCAGTGAGTGGGTTTCCGAGAGGACTTGCTTCCTGTCTCCCCGAGGGGCCGGGGCAGGTGGTCGGAAGGGCTTCCCAGACTCTCGGGGTGTCTCTGGAGAGACATTAAGACCATTCACTCGGGGGGCCTGGGGGGCTCAGAGGTTGAGCGTCTGCCTTCAGCTCAGGGCGTGACCCTGGGGTCCCGGGATCGAGTCCCGCGTCGGGCTCCTTGCATGGAGCCTGCTCCTCCCTCTGCCTGGGTCTCTGCCTCTCTCTCTCTCTCTCTCTGTGTCTCTCATGAATAAACAAATGCAAATAGAATCTAAAAAAAAAAAAAAAAGACCATTCTCTCTGACAAATACCATTAGGAGCTTCATGCTGGAAACAGCACCCAGGTTAGGGACCTGAGCTCTGGGACACTATCGCTGCAGTTGGCTCAAAATCTCCCCTTCCTGCTGCCCCCTGGGTGCTGGCCCTGGACACTGTCCCCAGCGGAACCCACACGTGGGGGGCTGGGGGGAGCTGGTGGTTTGGGCAGGGCCTCAGTGACCCCCCGAAGCAGGACCTGCTGTGTCTGCTCCCAGCTGCCCCCGGCCTCCCTCCTGGAGGGGACGGTCCCCTCCTCCCGGGCCCAGCGCAGGACGGCAGCCCGGCCGGGGGGTCTGCAGCCCGCAGAGCGCTGCCCCCACTGTGAGGGGCTCAGGCTCTCCCCGAGCACGCCCGGAACCCCTGGTGCCGCCCACCCCATCCACGGCCTCGCTCGCCTCTGCAGGCCTCAGTCCTGGGCCCCACCCCAGGCCTCCCCAGGGCCCTGCACCTGCTCCTGGGCCTCCTGGCATGTTCTCCACCTGCCTTCCTCGCCGCTCCCGAGGCCCAGCTCACCCCCACCTGGGCGCCCTCTGCGTGTTGACACCCCTGCCTGATGAGGACTGGACGTTTGTGCCCCAAAGCCACGTGCTGAAGCTTAGCCCCTGGTGGGCGGCATGTTCGGAGACGGGCCTCAGGGAGGCAGCAGCGCTTAGACGAGGCGCTGCCCACGGTGGGGCTGGCGTGAGGCCAGGCTCCTTCTCTCTCAACCACAGAGGAAGGTGCCATCTGTGAACCCAGGAGACCCTTCCCCATCACTGGTGAGCTCCCTGCCTGGGCCGCCCGGCCTCCAGACAACACGACACACATGTCCGTGGCGCCGAGAAGGCAGCTCGAGCTGGCCCAGCTGTCCCGCGCAGCCCGTCCTCCCCGCCGCCCCGGGACGGCCACTCAGTCCCCGCGTGGGCCTCAGCCTCTGCGTCTGCACAGTGAGGACCCCGAACCCTGACCCTCCTTGGGTCCTCAGGCCGCACCCCGGGTGTGGGGCCCCTGGGCCCCTGCCCTCAGCCGCTCCGGGCGGGAGGGGAGCCCACCGCCCTGCCTCCCTCCCGGGGCAGCCCTGTGGGAGCGGAGGCCCTTACACTCCGACCCTCAAGTGAAGAGGCCAGCTCTGGCCCCAGGGAGGACAGTGGGGGACGCCCTCACGGGGGGGCAGGCAGGGAGGCAGGCCCTGGTGACAGCGTCACTGACAGGACCCAGGGCCCAGAAAGGCCACACAGCCCCACCCCGGACCGGCTGACCGCTGCCCTGCCGTGTGCAGGAGGGTCGACGCATCCCCCGGACACACCCCAGGCCCAGGGCAGAAAGGGGACGGGTGGGAGCCTCCAGGACATGAGAGGCCTGGGAAGACGAGCAGAACCTCCCCGGTGGCCGGCGGCCCCGAGTGCAGAGCCCGGAAAGGTCATGCAGGGACAAGTGTGCCCAAGGCCCATCAGGCGGGGACGGTGGGGACACCGCACGGATTCTCATTTTCTTTGCCGTTTCCCTTTATCTTACCAATCTCCTACCACCGGATGCAGGGCCCTTGCAGAAGAGGGAAGGCGCCAACCGGGGCCCGGCGGGGTGGGGGGAGGGTGCTGGGTGGCGACCCGCGCTGCAGGACCCCGGGCGGGGGACGGGGAGGGGGATGGCCAGGCGGCCTCCATCTGTCCGGCTATGACATGCGGGCACTTGTGGTTTGTGAGTGTCCATGTGGCAAACCCTGGGCCGCGGCGAGGACTCCGTGTGTCTGCTCGACACCCACACCCCTGCGGCCCAAGAGCAGCGGCGCAGGGGCATGTGATGGATTCCTGCACCCCTGGGTGTCCTGGGGCTGAGAGCCCCCCGCGTCTCAGCAGGGAAGGCCAGGCCTCCCCAGGCCCAGGACCCTGTGCAGCTGGGTCACAGGAACCATGGGGTCCGAGGGCTGGCGGGGGGCGGGGGCGGCCTCCCTGGCAGGGGGCAGAAGGAGCCCAAGCTTCAGGGCTTCAGCCACACCCTGGCCGAGCCATGGCCTCTCCAGCCCTTGGTGCCCCAACAAACAACGGGGCGACGGGGTGGTGCACCAGATGCCACAGGAACCAGAGAGGGGCGCAGAGAGGGGACGGCATAGGCGGCGAGTTTGGAGGCTGCTCGGCAAGTCCGAGGCTCCCCCTCCGTCGGCGGCTGCGCCCATCCCAAAGGAAGTCCCTCCAGCCCCGGACCCAGCCCTCTCCTCAGACCCCCCAGCCGGCAGCAGCGCCCCTCTGCCCTGATCCGCTTGCCCGGATAGACACGACGGCCCAAAATGAAGCTGTCGCTCCGGGGTGTCAGGTGGGAGCCAGGCCGCCGTGTGCTGTGGCTCCACCGTCCTCAACACGAGGTGAGGTCCACCCAGAGATGCCCACGCTGAGCCGCCCACGTGGGCCTGGGCGGCCGCGCACCTGCAGCCCTGTGCCAGACCATGGGCGGCCCCGGGCTGAGGCCTCCGGGCTGAGGGGACGGGCAGAGAGGGTGGCCTGGCTGGGGGACCTCTGACAGGCAGCAGGACGGTGGCCCCCGGAGCAGAGGGGCCCCTGCTCCTTGTCATGCCAGCCCCTGCCTCTGCCCTTGGAGGGGGACACGGGGAGCCCCTGCCTCGGAAGAGCAGGGCTGAGGCTGGGACAGGGCATGTGACACCCTCCCGTCCACCTGCCACCCGCCAGCCTTCCATCCCCCCCAGGCCAGCGTCCTCCGTGTTGAAATCAGTGCCTGCCGGCCAAGGGGCCAGTGAGCGAGGACCAGCCCTGTGGGAGGTGAGGACGCCGGGGGCCAGGACGGGGAGCCGGCTACTTCTGGAGTCCGGGCTGCCTAAAGGGTCACGGGGGCGGCCCCCCACGCCGGGCATCCCGGCCCAGGAGGCGTCAGGCTGGGCCCAGCTGGCTCCTGGGCCACACTCACCCTCTCCCCGACAGGGCCCTTGGAGGCTCAGGGGCCACTCTGTCCACAGGGGTCACGGAGACAGCCTGGGGGGCCCAGCAGGCCCTGATCTGGAGCAGACCAGCTGGGGCAGGGGACGCGGGAGGGGCCAGGCCCCAGAGGGGAGAGAGTCCCCGACAGCCCCGAGGCCACCCCGAAGCCCCAGCCTCACTGCTGCACACCATGTGCACACGGCGAGCTGGCCCCTCCTGCCCAGGCCACGCTCCTGGGTGGGGTCCTTCCGTGGCGAGGACCCCCCTTCCCAGCCCCTCCCCAGCTGGCCTTCCTCCTCCGCGGAGCACCTCCCCCTAGAGTGCTCCCCCCAAGCCCACCCTCTTCCTGCGGCCTCTGTGCCCAGCCAGCCAGGGTGGGGGTGGGGGGACTTACGGGACACCCAGGGCCCTTCCCCCAGGTCCTGGAGGAACGAGGATCACAGGGACAGGGGCTGGGCTCCCGTGAAATCAAACTGACAGGAAAACGTGATTAATTTGCTGCTTAAAGAAACAGTCACAACGACTTAAAAAAAAAGAAAAGCAGCCGCTTTCCCTTCTAATCAGAGGTGCGGTCTGTGCCCGGCGCCCACGCAGCCCGGGGGAGGGGGACTGACGCGGCTCTGGCCCAGCCTCTCGGCGCGGGGGCCTCCCGCACATCGGGGGGCGCCTCCCCGGGCAGGTCCAGGCGGCTCGGGGCCATCGGGCGGGGGGGGGGGCCGCGGGGGCCAGGCTGCCTGCAGGGTCTCCGGAGTTGGGGCGAGGGCGGGCCCCCCCCCCCACTGGCGGCCACCTCGCAGCCCCCCGGGGGGTTTGCCACTCCGGGCAGTCGGCAGGTGAGCGCCCAGGGCGGGCGGCGCGCGGCGTCGGGCTCAGGGGCCGAGTCCCCATCACGCGGCCTGACACGCGTTCCCCGGGGAGCTGCCTCTGGGCCCTGGCGTCGCCCCACATGCGGGCATCACCTCACAGGAGCCACTTCTCCCCTCAAAGGGCCCGGCAGCCCCTGCACCCACGGGCTCCGCGGGGGCCCGGCCTCCCAGCCGCGGCGGACACAGGGGCCGAGGCTCTGCTGGAGCACGGAGGGGGCGGGAGGCAGGGCCAGGGAGGACCACACCGTCCCTCCTTCCCCGAAGCCCACTGCCCGCCCACCCTCCTGGAGCCCTGGGAGGTCGCCCTCCCTTGTCCCTCCCGCGACCCGACCCCTGGCCGCACCCGCAGCGCTCGGAGGGCGCCCCTACACTCGCCCCTTCGCTCTCTCTCCGGTTTAAACAAAGCAAGAGCACGACCCGGTTTCTGTTTCTTTCATTTTCTTTTTGGTCTTTTTGGTCTTTAAAGTGACAGAAAGGAGAGAGGAGCCAGGCTGCGTTCCTTCCGGAGTCTCAACGTGCTCCACGTGGCGCCGTCGCAGGCCCGTGGCCCGGGGAGTCCCCACGGGGAGCCCTGTCGGCGGTGCTGGGCAGCGGCGGGACCCCACTTTGGGAGGAATGCAGGGAGGCGGGGCCCCTGGTTCTCAAGTGCACGGAGACCCCGGGGTGCCCACCCGCCTGCCTCTCCGCGGCCCCCGGTGCAGGCGCGCAGCAAGCCCGTCGTCGCGGGGCTCCTGGAACTTCACAAGCCAGAGCTGACATGTGGGGAGGGAGGAGCCGCGGTGCTCCTGGGCTCTGTGCTCCTCCCTGGGGCACCCGGAAGCAGGCCGGCCAGAAGGCACGCGGGGTCCCTCGGGCAGAACGGGGGTGTGGAGGGCACCCCCGAAGTCGGAGGCTCCAGGACGGCCGTGCCCTCATCGTCGACGACCTTGAGGAAACAGAGAGGGAAAGAGGTCACCTCGGGCCAGGGCTGGCGGACAGGCCCCGGGGTCTGAGCACCGGGTCGGGCGCCCACTGTGGGTCTTCTGAGCCGGGCTCCTCGGGCTCCGTGCCTCCCCAGGGGCCCTCGCCACCCCGGCGTCCCACCTCCCAGGCGGGGCCCCCGACCTGCGCCCCACCTGTGTCCACCCACCTCCGCAGGACCCTGTGTTTCCCAGAGAAAGGTTCAGGATCCAACTAATTGGAAGTTCAGACCCCGGGGCTCTCCGTGAGGGGCCTGCTGTTCTAGATCTTTCCGGCCACTCCTGGCCTGGTGGGCTGTGCACACGGCCCTGGGGCTCACAGCTCAGAGGGACCCCCGCGTGTCACCGTCAGGGTGTGGGACTGATGCCCCGCTGCAGACACACACCCTCCTGGTTCGGGGAACCTCTGGGGTTGGGGGCAGACCCTCCCATAAGCAACCCTCCCCTGGTTGGTGGGCAGTTGAGCTTCAGCCCTGCTTCTCCGTGCGTCTCCACCTCCCAGGGGACCACCCAGGGCTCCAGACGGTCATCCCTGGGCAGGCGGCCCCGGCCGTGGGGCAGACGGGCCCTCAGCCCAGTGTCCCAACGCCACCCGCCCTCGGACACAGCAGCCAAGCCTGCAGGACGGGAGCCCCCGCCCCAGTCCAGTCCAGCGGCCTGGACGCCGCAGGATCAGCCACGACGTGTGAGGCCGCCGCGGTTTGGGGAGTCTGTTCACGCAGCGGGCGGACGCCGTGCCTGAGGCCCCGGGAGACCGAGGAGGAATAAGTGATAAGAACATAAAAACTAAGCAGCCAGAAAACGAGGCAAATTCAATTCAGAGCAGAGCAGGGCAGACAGGAGACGCTCCTGCCGATGGCGTGCACGGGCCGCACCTGTCCCCCGCGGAGCCCAGGGCTGGTGCTCGTGTGCGTGTGGCGGGGGCACGGGGCTCCACGTTCGTCTCCGCTGGAAGCAGCGTCCTGACGACGCCCCGGATGACAATCACGGAATAAGAGACGGCGCACAAGCGCATCATTGAGGCCGAGGGAGACGAGGTCTCCCGTCACTGGGCCGCGACCACGCGAGCATACGCACCACTGACACGGATAAATCTTAAATGAAAAGAACTGGGTTCCGAAGCGCCTGTCGCGGGAAGTGAAGACAAAGCCTCCCTCCACTTACACATAATAAAACCCCGACACAGAGCCACCCCGACGGCAGCCCCGCTCCGCTGCCCGAGCCCTCGAGGGGGACAGAGGAGCCCGACCCCAAAGCAACCCTGTGCGGGGGTGAGGCTGCGTGGAGGGGGCGAGGCCGCCAGCTGCGCGGCAGGGTGCGACCAGGTGGACGTCCCCCCTGCGGTGTCACCGAGGCGGGGGCACACGCCCCGTCCAGGCCCAGACCCACGACACGTTCCCGGGGGCCCAGGAAAGCCCGGGGGACCGAGGTGCTGAGGGCACCCGCCCCCCACCCGCAAGCGGCCTGGCTGGAGGGGAGGGAGGGACTGGTCGTCCTCTGCGCCATGCGACACGGCCAGGAGCCCATCGTCCTCTGCGGCTGCGGCAAACCAGAGCCTGCTGGCCCCAAGGTGCAGGAGGGGCAGTGGGCGCAGAGGGCGTGAGGTCGGTGTGAGCACAGCCCTGGTGGTCGGGGCTCAAGAGGGCCCAGAGTGGCTTCCCCAGGCTACTTCTATTGTGACGACCACCCTGGGGGTGCCGTCACCCCCTCCCTCCTCACAGACAAGGGGCTGAGGCTCAGAGGGGCTCAGACCCTGACCGAGGTCACTCAACTCAGCTTTGAAGCCAGGATGTGAACCCACGTCCCAGGGCGGCAGACGGGGCGGCTCCAAACCACGGAGGACACACGTCTGGAATCGAGTGTCCCCCAGGGGAGCCGGTCTCTAAGAGGCCTGAGAGGGGACCCCGCGGGGCCCTGGCCTGCTGGTCGTGGACCCCCCACAGGACAGCTGGACAGCAGGCTGAGCGCCAGGAGAGGGGTGCCCCCGGGTGACCGGCCCTCTGCTGGGAACACTGCGCCCCGAGTCCAGGCCTGACCACACGCCCCGCAGGGAAGGCTGGCTGCTGGGTCTAGACCGGCTCCAGGTGGCCGGTCCTCCGAGGTGTCTGCCCTGACCTGCTCGCAGTCCCGCCCCTGGCTGGAGGCCCCGACTCGGAGTCCCGAGGGAGTGTCCCCCGGAAGGCGGACCCAATGTCGCGGGTCACAGGAAGCTGTGCCGGGGGAGCCTCAGGGTCGCTGGGTGAAGGTGGCAGCCGCCTCCTGGAGGGGAGCTGGATGGAGTCCCCGTCCCCGTCCTACAGCCACCACCCCCCTCTGGGCAGGACAGGCCCGGGCGCGGCCAGCCGAGGACGGCAGGTTCCCACCCAAGGACCAACAGTCCCTCCTGGAGACACGTTCCCAGGTCGTAGCCGACCCGCCAGTACTTCAGCTCTCCCGGCGGGGGCAGGGAGGGGCACGGGGGAGAGGCGGGGAGCCCCCCTGCACCAGCCGCTGACCCGGGCGGGACGGATGGGCAGGTCCCTTGCGCCCAGGGTCCCTTGTGGCCAGGAAAGCCCTCGGCATGAGCACAGCCCCTGCCACCCTACCCCTTCCTCCCGCCCCCCCCCGGGGGGGACACTTGTCCCAGAGCACCCCAGCCCCGCAGTCCCTGTGGCCCCGCCCAAGTCGGAAACAAAGGGAAAGGTGAGGTCACTACACAGGCCCGGGGCGGACGCAGCAAGAGAAGCCCGTTTCCGGGGCTCCCTGGGCGGGGAGACACCCCACTGGCCGGGACCAGTGCAGCAGCGAGGCCGCCCCACCCGCTCCGGGGATGGGCTTCCCTGGAGTCTCTGGGGAGGCCCGCGCCCGCGTGCACCACGGGAATGCTCCGACGGCCCCTTCCCAGGTCTGCCCCTCGCTGGCCCCACCGACCTCACGGGGCCGTGTCGCCCACGGGGCCCCGGGATCCCCACACGGGCCCCGCAGTCACGGCCCTCTGAAGCCACCCTGCCCGCCGAGCCGCGTGCACCCCAGTGACGGGGGTAGCTGAGCAGATGGGGTGCCCAGGGGGGCTGCCCGCCCCCACGCAGGGCCGGGCCGGTGGGCGCAGCGCGGGAAGCACGACCCGCTGGTCTCCACACTCGGTGCAGGAGGAGGCCTGTCCCTAAACCACAAGCCGTCGGGGCAGGTGGCAGCCGAGCAGCGGCCGCGTCAGGAGCGAGACCCCCGGCATCCCGGGGCGAAGCAAAGGCAGGCAGCCGCTGGCCTGGCCGTGCTCACGCCCCCTCAGGTGCAGACGCGCCCCCCACACGACCCAGCGCCTCCTACGTGTCTGCCGCGCAGCCACCCCACTCACGGCCTGACGTGCCCCGGGTGACCCAAGGGCCCCAGCACCTGGCCACACACACAGGAGCCCTGCCGCCTGGCTCTGTCCCTCCGCGTGGCCACACCCTCAACCCTGCCGGGACCAGTGTGGCCTTGGCTGTGGCCCCCGGGCACCCCCACCCCGCAGGACAGGCCCCGAGGTTCCTGTAGCCCCGTACGCGCAGGCCGCACCAGAGACCCCGGCCCGGGCT
This sequence comes from Canis lupus baileyi, assembly GCF_048164855.1. Classification (NCBI taxonomy): domain Eukaryota; kingdom Metazoa; phylum Chordata; class Mammalia; order Carnivora; family Canidae; genus Canis; species Canis lupus. The sequence continues at coordinate 874,053 of NC_132866.1, forward strand.
GGAGATCCCCGGGCCAGGGAAGTGGGGGTGCAGCCCCGTCCCCCCGGGACACTCAGAGACCCGGCAGGAGGCCTTGGTCACGCCCACCGGAAGCCACTGGCGCCCAGGAACGCCAGCGTCGGAAATGCCGCCCTCCAGAATGCGGCTGGAAGACGGCCGGCTGAAGTCCCGTTTCCCCAGAATCCAGAGGGTTCCACGGGGAGAGGCCGTGGGGAGAGGCCGAGGGGGGAGAGGCCGGGGGGGGGGGTGAGGCCGAGGGGGAGAGGCCGGGGGGAGAGGCCGATGGGGGAGAGGCCGGGGGGGGGTGAGGCCGAGGGGGAGAGGCCGGGGGGAGAGGCCGAGGGGGGAGAGGCTGCGGGGAGAGGCCAAGGGGGGAGAGGCCGGGGGCGGGGTGAGGCCGAGGGGGAGAGGCCGGGGGGAGAGGCCGAGGGGGGAGAGGCCGGGGGGGGGGGGTGAGGCCGAGGGGGAGAGGCTGGGGGGAGAGGCCGATGGGGGAGAGGCTGCGGGGAGAGGCCAAGGGGGGAGAGGCCGGGGGGGGGTGAGGCCGAGGGGGAGAGGCCGCAGGGAGAGGCCGGGGGGGAAGAGGCTGAGGGGAGAGGCCAAGGGGGGAGAGGCCGGGGGGGGGGGTGAGGCCGAGGGGGAGAGGCCGGGGGGAGAGGCCGAGGGGGAGAGGCCGTGGGGAGAGGCCGAGGGGAGAGAGGCTGCGGGGAGAGCCAAGCAGACCCCCTCCCCAGGCCGTCCCCCCAGCTGCCCTCCAGCCACAGCCGGGAAGCCTCTCTCCTCCCCGGGTGCTCCAGGGGGTGGGCACCTGCCCTCCTCTCCTCTCCCCTCCGAGGGGTCCGCCCAGCAGCCCCGGGGTGCTGGATGCACAGTCAGAGCTGGGCCTGGGACTGCACCCTGGCTCTGTGCCTCCCCTGAACCGGTGTCCCCATCTGGGGGACAGGGTGCCCCAGCCCCACCCCCCCCCCGGTGACCCAGGGCCGGGCTGCCAGGGTCTGAACTTGCAGAGCCTCACCTACCTGAAGGGAGACCCCACACAGAACAGCCAAGAATGGACGGGTGGGGTGGCAACAGCGTGCGGGGCGAGGGTGCCGAGCTGGGGTTCGTCAGGCACAGCATGTGCGGGGACTTGGGGGAGCCTCCCCAAGGAGGAGACACGGAGCCACCACGTGGCGAAAACCTCGGGGTTCTGGGGCCTCCCTGCCCTGGAGCCTGCAGCCCCACTACCGGGTCCCCCGGGGTCTTCAGGACACGGGCACCCTCCTGCCGGGAGACCCGCCCCACCCCCGGCTCACAGCTGCCTTGACTTAGAAAAGCCTAGAAGCCCAGGGTCCGTAAGGCTGCTGAGGGACAGGCTGTGGTGTGCGCACGGCTCCGCGGGGACGAGCACGTTCTGTGCACACGGCCTCCAGCACCTTCCTGGGCGCGTCATGGGGTACACGGCGCGGGGGGGCTGCGGATGCCGCTCACGCCCCAGAGGGCAGAGGGGGCCCCCCTGCGTGTCTGCTTATGTCCCAAAGGGAGGAGGATCGGCCAAGGCCAAGCCAACGCCGGGCACCTGCAGGGTGCTCCTAAGGGACCTGGTCGCGGCCATCTGGGACCCTCAGAAATGTGCGCAGAATCACGAAACATGCACCAAAATGTAAACGACAGGAACGTCTAACCATGGAAAGTTCAGCCAAATCAATGACCCTGTGCTTTGAGGTCACGGCGACGGCAGAGAGAGGAACCGCGTCGATGCCTTTGGCGGCGGACTCCGAGGCACAGGAGGGCCAGGCCCCGGGGTCGGGGAGACCCACGGGGAGCCTCGCGGGGTCCCCGCTCATCACCCACGGGGGACGCCAGCTGTGTGGTCGGTCTGAAGGCATCACACGTGTGACGTGTCCCCCGTACGCGAGGTAGCTGAGGCACATCACGCGTCAAACAGACGGCGCACACGCGTTTAATACACACGTTAGCTTTTTTTTTTTTTTTAAATCTTTTTTTTTTAAATTTATTTATGATAGTCACAGAGAGAGAGAGAGAGGCAGAGAGAGAAGCAGGCTCCATGCACCGGGAGCCCGACGTGGGATTCGATCCCGGGTCTCCAGGATTGCGCCCTGGGCCAAAGGCAGGTGCTAAACCTCTGCGCCACCCAGGGATCCCCACACGTTAACTTTTACGCAGAAAATGAACACGGTTGACCCTTGAATAACGGTTACGGGGATCAGGGGCGCGACCCCCCGACGCCCAAAGACCCACGGGTCACTCTGACTCCCCCGGAGCATAACTACCAACAGCCCCCTGCGGGCCGGAAGCCTGACCGAGGGCGTCGCCGCTTCACACGGGCTCCGTTCACTGTCCTAGGACAGAGGCGGCCGGAGCAGAGGAAAGGTCGCTGACGACACGCAGGGAGGCGCGATTTCATCTCTAGTGGGGTTCGCGGAAAGACCCGGAGCGCGTGTGACGCGCCCAGGGACAGAGCCCCCCGGTCCCGCCCTCGTCCTGTTAAGACTGCGCCTCAGAGTCCCGGGTGACCGGGTGTCCCCGCAGGATCACTAAGGACGGGACGGGGTCGCGGGGCCCACAACGGGCGGCCGCCCTGTGACGGGGTGCAGAGTGTGGGTCCTTGTCCGCGGGCTCTCGGGCCTCGGAGCCGGGGCAGGTGCCGGGGCCGGGGGTGCAGAGGCCGGGGGCCCGGGGGCGCGTGTTCAGGGCGACATGGAATCCATGAAAACCAGGGCAAAGCGCCCTGTTCCGCCCGGCAGGCGTCTCCCCAGGGTAGGGCCTGCACCTGCCGGATGGCGCCCCCGCCCGGAAGCCCCCTCGCCCGGGCCCTGGTGCCGGGAGGCAGCCGCCAACACCCCGAGTCTCCCAGCCGCGCTCCCGCCGCCCCCGGCACCCCGGGCACTGCCGGAGTTGGTGGCAGGGACGGCGCTGGCAGCGGGAGGCGGGTCGGGGCCTGGGCGCCCACGGCAGGCGCGGAATTACAGGCCTTCGCTTCCTTCGGGAACAAAATAATTACAAGCTGCACAGAGTTACCTGAGTCCCCTGAAAGCAGCGCAGGAAGTCGGCCCAGAGCCACGTCTCCAGGAGCGGAAGCACCTTGTTATTTAGACTCGGGAGAGAGAAAAGCCGGTTCGGCGCCCGCGGCTCAAGGACCCTGCTCCCTGCTCCCAAAGGGAGACCCCGCGGGGAGGTGAAACCGTGGGCGCTGCCCCACCAGTAAGCTCCCGCCTCCCCGGGGCGACCCCGCCTCCCCAGGGACAGCGACTGCAGGCGCGGCCAGCAGCCCGGGGCTTCGGGGTTCAGGGTGCGAGCTGGTCCTGCCTGGGGGACCTCCACGTCCCGGGAGAAGCGAACAGCCCGAAGCTAAAAGGGCAAAGCGCCCCGGCGCGACCCGGACCCACGGCCCTTGTGCACAGCCCCCCGGCAGGGCAGCGGACCCTTCTGGAAGGACGATCCCTCCCTCAGCGCCCGCCCCTGCAGGGTCCAGTCCACCTCACCGCCAGCTGAGCCCTCCTCGAGCCCAGCCGGCCCCCGTGGAAGAGGCCGAAGCCCGAGTGGGGTGCACACGCGGGCCCCTAAACCACCTGCTGAGCAGACGGGAGGAGGCAGGGGTGGAGGGCGCCCCGCAGGCTTCAGGCCCCCACCCTTCAGGTGCAAGGGCCAAGCGATTGCACCGGGACTCAGATGAGGATCCACGGGGTCACCCGTGAGGCTGCCCGGGGTCCCCGCGGGAGGGGGGCAGAGGGGGTCCCGACCACAGAGGTGGAGGGCGGGGTGATGCCGGCACCAGCCCGGCCTCTGGGGGCCGCCAGGGGCTGGAAGGAGCCCCCGGAGCCTCCCGCAGGGGCGCAGCCCGGAGACCCCTCGAGTGTGCGGTCCGGCCCCCAGAACCAGGAGAACAAACTTCCTTCAGGCGGCCGGCCGTTCGGGTGGGCGGCACTCAGGGTAGCGCCGGGAACCCGAGGGCGACCAGCGACACAGGACCCCAGCCCCGGGCGGCTGCCCGCTAGCACCGAGAGGGGGGCCGCTGTGGGACCCCAAAAAGCTCCTGCCCTCCAAACCCCCCACTGAGGCAGGGTGGGAAGCGCTGGACCCCCCGGCTCCACAGGACGGGACCGCCGCGGCCCTCCCAGCTCACGGGGAGCGGGTGAGGCGGGGAGGCGGGCGCCACAGCCCCCACCTGGCCCCGGTGCAGCCCCGCCCACGCCCCCCCCCCACTGCCCAGGATGGCCCCGGCTCCGAGGGCGGCGCAGGGGGTGCCGTGGGGGCTCCCGGGACAGCTGGGGGCCGCTCGGGCCGCTCCTGATGCCCGTGGGTAACAGCGCCCCCATGGGCCAGCCTCCGCATGGGGCCTGCGGGCAGGACACGGCCCATCCCGTGGGCGCACCTGCCCTGCCGCCCCGCGGCCCTGCTCACCTGTCCCAGGCACCTCCCCCCGCCCCCCACCCTGTTCCCCTGAGCACTGGACCCAGAGGCGCCTCCCAGCCAAGACTCAGGCACCCAGACCCCAGCCGGCTGGGGCCGCAGCAGGGGCCACTGTGGTCCCCACGCTCCAGGAGCCAACGCCCAGCACCCCTGGGTCGGCCCCTCTGGGGATCAGACCCCTGCTCCCCGCTTTGCCCTGCCGCCCATGGGCTCCCCATCCTGGCCTCAGCCTCCGTCCTGCCATCCCTCGCCTGCTGACCCACGAACGGGGCCATGCACCCCCTGCCTAACACGCCCCGTGCTGCCCTTTGCTCTCAGGACAAGGCGGCCCGGCCTCCGCCCCCCACGCCCGTCTGCCTCCTCCCCCACCCCGGATCGTGCAGGCTTCCTTCTGCCACAGGCCACAGGCACTCGCCCTCCTTTCACTTAGGACGCTCACCCCCCAGCCTATTAGCTCATGATCAGCTCACCGTTCGCGCTCAGCCATATGTCACCTCTTCCAGGAAGCCTTCCCGGATCCCCAGTCCAGGTCAGCTTCCTCGCCAGATGCTCGCTGTGGGGCCCTCGTCCCTTCTCAGCACGTTCCTGTGTGTGATTATGCACAAATGTGGGCGCTGGGATTCACGGGGTGAGGCCCGCGGTGTCCCCCATCTAGTGGAGCTCTCAGCCCTAGGAAGCGGGACGCCAGCCTCAGGAGGAGCTGCCATCACCTACCAGGTTGGGGGACTGGCCCCGCGCTCCTGGGTGTCCCTTCCCCGCCTGCAGGACCATCCGAGCCCCCTAAGGTCGAAGTCGGGAGAAGGGTGCCCGTCCCTTCCAGCCAGGAGCTTGACCCAAGGAACGTCGGAGACCCTGCCCCGGGGTGGGGGGCGTGGGAGGAGCCCCTGTAAGAACAGCTCCCCCCACTCAGAAAGGGTGTAGGGGCCACTTCCAGCGGCGGCTGCCAACAGGTCATCACCAGGCCCCCGGGCACCCCCACCACCCAGCCCGGGAGCCGGTGCCGCAGTCACTGGGAGACAGGCAGGGAGCGAGGCCCAGGGAGGCCAGGCTGTGGGGGCCAGAGCACAGGGGCCAGGGGGCAGGGCCGGGCGGCCGTGGGGGTCAGCTCCGTCCTGGGGGCCCATAGCCCCAGTGCGCTGGGGGCTGTCCCTGCTGAGAGCCTCCGTGCCGGTCCCCGAGCTTCTCCAGAATGTCCCTGGGCACCCCCTCCCCTCTCAGCCCCCAGTCCCTCTGCAAGGTGGGGCGGGAGGCCCTGGGACAAGATGCAGGGCACGAGGGCCCTGGAAGGGCCCTGACCCCACGGCGCCTGCTGGATTCTCGACCCCTGCTGGTTGGCGGTGCAGACGCCCCCAAGGCTGAGGGGCTCCCAGCTGTCCCCAAGCCCCAGCTGGTGACGACCTGCAGGTCGACCTTCCCCAGCTCCAGCCCTCCCCCCAGGTACCAGAGACCACGACCCCGACCACGACCCCTCCCAGCGGCCCGAGAGCCCCCTCAGCATCGCGGGAGCTTGCAGCAGACCCTGCAGCCCACGGAGCAGTCCCCAGTCTGCCTCTCAAGGAGCAGGCCAGGGGGCCGGGCCCCCAAACAGCAGCACTGACCCCCGGAAGCAAGGACACCCCCCGCCCCCGGCCCTGCACTGGCCAACACCTGGCTGGCCTGGACCTCACAGCAGAGTTTTCAATCCTCAAAAAACAACTAAAAAGCCAATCAGGCAAAACCGCCTTGTGCTTTGGTGCTGCAACGATCCAGCGTCCTGGCTCCCCAGCTCCTGTCCCAGGGGCCAGAGACACAGAGACAGGAACAGGAAGACGCACAGAGACAGAGAGACCCAGAGGAAGGGGGGGTGGGGGGAGGAGGGAAGGGGGGAGGAGGGAGGAGACATGGGGAGGGAGGGAGGAGGGAGGAGAAGAAGGAGGGAGGGGGTGGAGAGGAGGGACGGGGAGGGAGGGCGGAGGGAAGAGGAGGAGGAGAGGGGGAGGGGGACAGAGGGAGAGGGGGGAAGGGAGGGAGCAGGCAGGGAGGAGGGGGGAGGGAGGAGCCCAGGAGAGGCCAGTCTGTGGGCGCAGCCCCTGCAGCAGTGAAACCTGTCTGGCGAGATTCTTCCCTCCTTCCCTGTAAACAGGGCGGCCCCAACCCCCAACCCCCAACCCCCCCACGGGGCTGCACTCTTCAGGGGAGGGGGAGGGGAGGCTCCCTGCCCCCCAGGCCACACGGCCCGGGTGGGCCCCCTGACCCCAGTGCCGCCCTAATAAGTACCCGCTGGGAGCTGGGACCTGGGACCTCAAGGTCAGTCCTGAGGACACGGTGCTCCGCGTCCCCACCCCACTGCCCTGCCGACAGCCCCCGCCTGCGGGAGGGGTGGAGAGGCAGGAGGGGCCTGTGAGCAGCCAGGCCTGGTCCGGATGGCGGGGGGCGCACGGGCAGGCAGGACCCCACGGAAGGCGACACTCTGACCTCCCCCCGGATCCCTCCCCAGTCAGGCGCGCCCGCCCGCCCCCCAGGTGCCCCCACTTGAGACCCTCGCTGGCTGGATGCCAGCAGGTTGGTGGCATGCCCCACCGCGACGTGACGACCCCGACGTGACACCCCCCCACGTGACGACCCGAGCTCACAGGGGCTGAGCCTGGTTCAGGAGAGGACGGGGCCTGTGTGGACCCCTGGGAGTCATGCAGGGCAGTGACCCGGGCTGACCCCGGAAGCAGGGGAGGGAAGGCTGGGACCACCGGGCTTCCCGAGTACAGGCAGCGACCTGCCTGGGGGCACTCCTCCATCCCGCGACCCCCAGCAGGTCACCCCTCCATCCCACGACCCCCAGTACACGTGGCACAGCAGTGAGGGTCACGCCAGGTGCCCCCCAAGCCCTTCCTGGCCACACAGCTGAGGCACACTGCTGAGGCCGGGGCTCGCGCTGGGGACCGTGGCACCAGGCAGGGGAGGGGCAGGGGACCAGGCGGCCCAGGTCGGCTGAAGGCCACAGAAACCAAGGCAGAGGCCCAGGTGGGGAGCAGGACCGAGGCTCTGGGCACAGCCCTGCCCCTCCCGTCGCTGCCTCTGTGGGCAGGGGGACCCCACCGCACGCCCTGTCTGTGGGGGAGGGCTGGGAGGGGGGTGGCCAGCGACCGCCTGGACACCCCTGCCGCAGCCGTCTGATGACACACAGCCAGCACCTCCCTGTCCTGGGGCCTGGGGGGTGTCTCTGCCCCCACCTCCCCGGCCGCTTCCCGACCCCCCCCCCCATGGTGACCACAGACACGCGCGGCCTGCTGAGGGACGGCTGCCTCCCTAAGGCTGGAGAGCCTACAAGTTCTCCCGCAGGGACTCGGGGGGCCAGGCACCAGCCCAGGGACAGGCCCCAGAGCCACCCCAGGAGCCCGGAGCGCCCGCGGGTCCAGGAACCTCCCCCCTTCCTTTGTCCTGCCAAGTCAGGACCACGTGGGAACAGGACGGAGGGGGCCTCGGCTCCAGTCTGGGGAGACAGGAGGGTGAGTCCCCTTCCCGGGACCGAGCGGCCCCAGGGCACCCGGGGAGCCCCGCCCCACACTCCCCACGACCTCCACCCTTAAACCTGCTCCTCTCTCGGGGCGCGTCCAAGGGTGAGCAGGTCTTTCAGGGCTCAGCGAAGGCCCCAGACACACGCTGGCCTGGGAGGGGCGGCGCCCGCCCCCGCCCCGCGCACTCACCTGCTGGCGCCCTACGTCTCAAACTCCGTCAGCAGCTCCCTGATCTCGGGGGCCACGTGCTGCGCGGCGTTGGCGGCCTCCGTGATGGCCTTCCGGTACATCCCCTTCTTCTTGCGGTTAAACCTCAGTTTGAAAAACTCAGAGAAAGGCGAGAGCTTTGAGGTGGACAAGAACGACGTAGTTGGGGAGCCGAACCACGAGACTTTCGCTTCCTGCCAGGAGGGCTCCCCGTCCTCCTTCTGGCTGAGGCTGATGTCCAGGACGCGCGCGGGCCACCAAGGAAAGCCGTGAATCTTACCCCACACGATGTCCCCTACGGCCACCGTCCTCCCGTCCTCAGTCACGCACTTGGAGACGCTCTGCGTGTGCAGCCTGACCGTGAGGGGCGGCACGGTCGGCCTCGCGTCCTTGGACGAGGACCGCACGGACGCACCGTCCCCGGACGAAAGGTCGCAGGTGTCTGGTGACGTTACTTCTGAGCTGGACGACTTGGACTCGTCCAGGCTGTCGCTGCTCCACACGGACTCGCTGGCACAGTCTGCGCCCCTCCTGGGGCAGGCGGCCAGGAAGGCCAGGCTCTCGGGCCCGCGTGGACCCTGGGGACACCCTTTGAAGTCCTCGTCCTCGCCAGAGCTCCCTGAGGACGAGTCGGCAGCGCCGCGGCCCGGGAGCGTCGGGGAGCCGGCCCGGGGGCCTCGCCCGCGCCCGTTGAGCGCCTCCACCAGCTCGGCCCGGTACACGGGCTCCCGCGCCCCGGCCCCCGGGCGGTGGGGCTTCAGGCGGATCTTGGGGGGCGGCAGGCCGGGGCCGGGGGGCCCCGGCCGCGTCAGCTTCAGCTTGGGGATGCAGGTGGGGGGCCCGCGGGGGTCGTGGCCGGCGCCGTGGGGGGCCTGGGACGGGCAGAAGGGCTCCAGGGACCCGTGCACGCGTGACGGGATCTCCACCACCTCGCCCTTGCCCTGCGGGGTGCTGTACGAGATCTTGATGGCCGGGCTGCGGGCCACCCGCGCCCCGTCCTCCTCCCGCCTCTCCCTCTTGCTCCTCCTCGCCGTGGCCGTGGCGTCGCCGCCGCCGCCGCCGCCGTCAGGGTCCTCCAGCTTTAGGGGCTCCCTGTCGGGGCCGGGGCCGCTGCCCCCCCTCCTGCGGGGCCGAGGGGCAGCCGGGGGGCCGGGGCTGGCCTCGGGGGGGCTCAGAGTGCTCTTGCACTTCTCACAGAGTACTTGGCGCGGCCGCAGGCGAATGGGGCTCAGGGCGAGCCGACCTGGGTCGCGGTTCCGGGACAGGCGCCGGCGGGTCCTCTTGATGGTCCGGGGCGGCGGCTGCGGGACCCACTGCCGGTAGGTGCTTCTCAGCCAGAGCGGGGGAGGGAAGGGGGCGCCTTCAAAGTACGGCGGGAACGGCGGCACGAGGGGCGGGGGCGGCTCGGGGCCGGTGGTCTCGGGGGGCTGGTCCCCGCAGGGAGGCGGCGGCGGGCCGGTCCCCAGCTGCATCGCCTCTCCGTCCTGCTCCGAGGGCGCCGGGCCGTGGCAGCCGTTGACGGGGGGGTCCTCCGGCTGGGGCAGCGGAGCCAACAGGGGCAGGCCGAAGAGGCCGGACCTGGCAGTGGGGAGACAGAAGGGGACAGTCAGACCGGGAGGATGCCGCTGCGCCCAGTCCCCACCCCAGGGCCCCGGCAGGATCCGGGTGCCGCCTGGGGCCCAGCATCTGCAGGTGCATCCGGGGTCCCGACAGGGCCAACGCCCCCACGTGATCCCAGGCGAGGCAGCCCAGGGATGCGCTCTGCGACGCCCCGTGACCAGCGCGGAGGCCACCTCCCGGGTCGCTCAGGCATGCTGTCCCCATGTCGGCCACTGCAGACCTCCCCAGACCCCGGGGTAGGCACGCGGGCCCTGGAAGCCTGACAACAGAGTCTGGGGGTCTGGGGGCTGCGACACGGCCTGACTGGGCCCTGGGGGGGGCAGCTGCTCTGCGGCCAGGGGCCCTAGTTCACCGCCGTGTCCACCCACCCCTCCCTCCCCGAGGGAAGACCCCACACGTGCTCCCTATGGGCCCGGGACAGCCCGTCGGACTCGGGTCGCAGGGACCAGCAGGGTGTGGGGGGCCTGGGGGGGTGGGGGGTGCAGTGGCAGCCCTGGCCTGAGGACAGGAGTCGGCCAGGAGCCCGGAGCCCTGGGCCCGGGAGCCTGCTCCCTCCTGAATGCTCAGCTGGTCCCAACTGTCCCCACTGCCCTGGGGTGAGGGTGACATCCACTCGGCCCCGCCCAGCACATCCCCGAAGGACCTCCCCTCCCGCCTGATGCCCCCGGGCCCTGCCCTCAGACCCCCAGCTCCACGAGGGCAGGGGACCAAGCAGCAACACAAGGCCGTGCGAACCACGGGAAGGGGACACGAGAGGGCAGGAGGCCCACCTCCCAGGAGGACCCACGGCCAAGGCCAAGGGCGGGACGGCACCCCCAGGGCTCCCCGCCGGGACCTGCCCCGCTAAAGGCCTGCTCTGCCCCCAGGACGTGCTGGACCACGCGGCCCCCGTCTGGGCACCTGGCGAGGTGAGGGGGTTGGTGTAGAAAGTCAGTGGTCAAAGAACCTTCCAGAGCGGACGGAGGGCCACCCCCGAGCCCCTGTGCTGAGCGTAGCTGCATCTAACTCATGAGGGGCCCTCGGCGCCGCAGGAAAGCGTCCACGCTGTTCCCAACGGCCGACAGCAGGCCCGTCCTCCGCCCCCGTCTCCAGCGGCGAGCGCGCGTGACTTCGAGACACACGTGATGTGACCTTCGAGATCGCTTCCGCTAAAAGCTGCTGTTCTTGAAGCGCGAAAGCAGACTTCCGCCAAGTTACGAGAGCCGAGGCCGGGCACGGCGCGTTGGTCCTCACCCTCCACGTGGAATCTGACCAGGGTAGAAACGACGACTGACGCTCCGCTTTCCCCATCTCCAAACGATTTCCCCGTTTGCTGTGTTCCAGAAGAGTCCAGGCTAGCCAGGAGGCGACCGGCCACGACGTCGCTGCCCCCCAGCACCAGGGCCGGGAGCCGGGCACGGAGGGCACGGGACGCCCGGGGCGCTGCCTCCCCCGGTCGGTCCCCGCGGTCATGACGTCTGTGAATTAACGAAGACGGCGGATGTCCCCGCGCGAACACGGCCCGTCTTCGTTTAATCCAAGTTCGCGGTAAAAGTTGGAAACCACGGTTTCCCTCCTTCCCATCAGGTTCTCGTGTGCTTGTGGCCACGCCCGGAATCTGGAGTCCTCGCGGGGGCCTGCGGGGTCGGGGGCTCACTCCTCTTCGTGACCAGAGTCCAGCAAACACAGGTCCGTGGCCACCGGCCCCCGGCGCGGCCGCCCTGTAACCTGTAGCCGTAGCCGGGACTGAGAGAGGAGGGCGAGCGGGGGCCGCGGGGGGCCGCGGGGCCAGCGTGGGAGGGGCTTCTGCTCTGGTGGGGGAGCGGCCAGGATGAGCACCCCATCCCCTCCCCGTTCTCCACGGGCGCCGAGTCCCGGCCGCACGCGCTCAGCAATCCTGGGAAGCCGGGACCGGACGGCCTGCACGCCAGGACGAGCGGAGACTCTTGGGGACCAGGGGTGACAACAGGGACCCAGGGTCGTGCCCTCACCTGGCCCTGGGCACACAGACCGCACGGCCCCAACCGTCACCACCAGTTTTTGTGAGTGAGGACTGACGGCGCACAGCCACGCGCTGGTGCTGGGATGACCGCTGCCTGCCCCCCCCCCCCCCCCGCCCGCTGCTGTGGCCCCTCTGAGCAGCCCGGCAGATGCGGTGCGGATGCCAGGCCCCAGGTCGTCCCCGAGCAGCAATCCACGGGCAGTCCGCGGGGGTCCAGGTGGGGAGACCAGCCCCGCGGTCGTGCGGGCAGGTGCATCCCCAAACCTCCCCGGGTGCCCTGGCATCAGGGCGCAGCCTGCACCCCACACTGCGTCAGCCCTGGTTCTTCCCCCCAACCAGCTCCGCCACCAGCAAGCGCAGGATTCTGAGCACTGACCGCACGTGCTCACACCGAGGCACATGCGTGGGCACGCACACACACGTGTACACACGCGCACGCATTCACACAGGCACACATGCACATGTGCACACACGCACACTTGCATACACATACTCGCATGCACACGGGCACGCATACACACTCACCCTGACCTCCTGGGCCAGCGTGCTCACTGCCCCTTGCTGTTAGGGGTGTCGGGATCCCTCCTTGAACCCGTGGGACCCCAGGAAGGGGCCTCAAATGAAGGGGTGCTGGCCCACCCCGGGGAGCCATGGTGTCCCTGCCAGTGACGCCCAGAAGACACACAGTGTGAACAGCCCCCAAGGAGCCCCTCAAGGGGCAGCCTCACCCCTGGGAGGGCACCTGGAAGGCCAGAAAGTCATCCAGGCCGCCTGGCCCCTCCCAAGTGGGCACCTGGGTTGAGGGTGAGGAACAGAGCACCCCGAGTGCCCCCCGTGGGCGTGACACAGGGCCACAGTGATGGCTGCAGGGCCTCCGAGAAGAGACCCCGTAGGCAGGTCTGTAGACCAAGGGGATCCCACAGACGCGGAGGAGTCTGCACACCAGGCAGGACCCACACGCCCGGGCCCGGGAAGGCTGCTCCCAGGCCCCCCAGCCCACCTCCGGCCCACCTTTACTCAGACCATGAACGGGGCTTCACTCCTACCCTCCCCTCATCTGCATCCCCACTGCCCCCCCAACGCTGCTGGGAACCAGTGCACACCAGCTCCTGAGACCCCTGCCCTGCCCCCAAGCCCAGCCCCGTGCCAGCCTGTCCTGCTTGCACAAAGGCCCCCCTGCCAAGAGCAAAAGCCCCGGGCAGCCCTCTTCCCGTCACCCTGAACCTGAACCCAAACCAACACATCTTCGGCCCAGGACCCTCCTCGGCAGGCGCCCGTGCGCGGACGGCACCCTTGGGCAGCCCACGCCGGGGTCTCTGCAGCACCCTCTCCCAGAAGGCAGGCGGGGCAGGTGGGGCGGGGAAGGCCCCGAAGCTGGGGCCCAGGGGGTTGCCCCATTGTGGCGCACGCACCCCTCAGGGAGTCCTGCCTGTCTAGTAGAGTCACAGGCCCTTGGCCAGACACCCAGGCCCTGGCCGGAGCCCGAGCTCAGAGGCAGGGCCCTGGGCACAGGCGGGTCAGGCGCTGACCCCTCCCTGCCCCGCAGCTCACACGGGGCACCAGCTGGGCTCCACGGAGCGCTCGGAGCCCCGGCCCGGGCCTCCCCATGTGAGGCCTGCGCCGGGCACCACGGTGACGACCGGAGGCCCCGTGACTCTGGCACCGCGGCGGCCACACTTCCTTCCCAGAGGCGCCCTGCCCAGGCCACACCCACAGCTGCCTGGTGGGTAAACAGCGGCCAGGGAACGGCTCCCTCCAGACCTCCCGCCGGGCAGGGCCACTCCCCAGTGACGGGGGACAGGGGCTGGGGGAGGCCGGGGCCCGGGGGCGGGGGCGCTGAGCTCACAAGGACTGCACAGGCCACTGTCCCAGGAGGGATCGCAGCCCCCGGGCCCCCCCAACGGGACTCAGGGGCATGTGGCGCGACACCACCCTGGTCTGCGCCTCGCCCACGGGGCCCGGCCCCTCCGTGAGGCCAGGCTGTGCTGACACTGGCCCCGGCCCAGGCCCAGAGGCCCCGGGCAGCCCGGCACCGCCCCACAGGTGATCCCGCAGGCCCTGGCAGGCGAGCGGCCTGGGGCGGCCCTGCAGCCAGAGACGCGGCTGGCCAGGCCCGGGCGAGGGACCCAGGCCCCCGCTGTCCTGTCCCCCGCCACACTGGGGTCCTCGCTGCCCCCCGGCCCAGTACGAGGACGGAGCTGCGTGTGGGCAGGGGCCTGGGGACAGGGGGGGCCGGGCTGCCCAAGGGCTCCACGCAGGAAACAGGCCCTTGAAGCCGACCTCTCAGCCCGGGTCCTTGGGGAGCTGGGGGAGGGCACACGGCCGCAGCGCTCAGGCACCGCTGGGGACACGCAGAGCCCAGGAGGCTCTCAGGGGGGCCAGACCCCGGAGCAGCGTCGCTCGTCCCCGGAGGGTCCCCGCTCTGCCCAAGGCCGGGCCCTCTGCAGGGCCACGGGGCCGGGAGAAGCCGCCTGGCAGGCAGCCTTGGCAGGAGCCCCGCGGCCCGGCCTCCGCTCCCCCGCCCCCCTGAGGTCTCACCCGTGCAACCAGCTCAGCAAACCCCCGGAGCAGCCAGGCCTGAGCTGGCCCGCGGCCAGGAGGAGCCGGCCGGCCGCCTGCCAGAGCTCCCGGCCTCCCCTGCGGCCTCCCGGCTCTGCGGCCTCGGGACCCGAGTGGCTGTGGAACGTGACAGTGGCCTCTGACCGAGCCGGGGCCATGTCTGCCCTGGACCCCCTCCTCATCCTCCCATGGGGACAGGCCACCCGGGGTCCAGGGAAGAGGTGACGACCCGGCTTCTGGAGCAGGGACAGCGCAGGGGCCCCTCCAGGTGCCCGCAGGCCTGAATCCAGACCCCTGCGCTCTCACAGGCAGCAGCCCCGAGCCCCGAGGGAAGGGCAGGCCTCCCCGCGCCCCTGAGCCCACCTCTGCCCAGGGAGCCGGGGAGAACAGCTTGGGGGGGCACAACCTGGACACCCGGGCGGCCGCTTGTCCAGGGCCACACACGGGAGGCGCCCCTCCCCCATGACAGACCCCGGATCTGCGGGACAGGCCATGGGGCCAGGCTGGCACATCCGGCCCCTGACTCCTGGGCTCAGAGGTTTAACCACTGCCAGCATCATCCCAGCGGATGACAGGATGCAGCAGACCGCATCCCTGTGTCCGCTCTGAGATGGCTACCGCTGCCCACGCCCCGCGTCACCCCGTGCTGGCCAGGTCCCCTGAGTGGCAGCTGCCTACAGCTACGGATCACGCCAGCCTGTGACTCACTGGGCACCTTGCTCTCGGCCCCCCTGGCTCCCCGAGGTCAGGGAGGCTTTGCCCAGTAGGACCCGGAACAGGTGTCCATCCTTATCTGTCCAGGGAACCTCCCCAGGACCAGCCATCAGTGGCCGAGCCTCCATCCTGGACGACGGGTGCGCCTGGGAGGGAGCGAGCCTGCTCTCCTGCCTGGGGACCGGCCTGCTGGGATTCTTGACTGGCTGGCTTCAGAAGCTGGAGTCCCACCCTCCTGGGGTGGGGTGTGGGTCACAGAGGCCAGAAGCCTCGTGTGGGTATGGCACCCTGGATGACTCACAACTGGGGAAGTTTGAAAAACACCAGCTCGGAGATGAAGGCTTGGGGCCTTGGGCTCGGTCACTCCAGCTGCCCATGAGACCATCCCTTCCCCACTCTGGGCCCTGCTGTCCTGGGGCCACGCCCCAACCAGGGCCACCTCACTTGGGGGTCCTCAACCAGAGCAGTACCCCCAAACCACCCACAGAACAATGCTCACACCCCCGGCACCCCAGCCTGAAGAGTCGGAGCCTGTGGGGTCAAGGCAGGCCTGGGCCACCTGTACCTCGTAGGGAAACAGGAGGGGTCACGCACAGCACGACGCCTGGGACTCGGCCCAGGTACACAGTAGGTAGTGAACGCAGGTGAATGCATGAGGACCGGCACCCAGAGCTGAGGATCTTCCCTCAGATCGCAACGCAGCTCAGCAGCGGGTTCAGGTCTCGGGTGGGAGGGGGCTGGGCACCTGGCCTGGCAGCTGCATGTGCTTGCCGAGACCGGGGGGGGGGGGGGGGTCTTCTCCTCTTGTGAATGTTTGGGGGAGGGAACCCACCCCCCAGAGTGCCAAGGGACAGGGCGTGTCACCCCCCAAAGGCACAGTGAGCAAGCCCGCTGCTGGGCCCTGCTCCGGGAGAGAGAAGGGGACCGGCTCGAAGGCCCTGCCTGGGGCTGCTCCACTCCTGAGGGAGACCCCGACAAGGATTCGCCGCCAGGCGGGCCCCGCGGGCCTCCACGTCTGCACGCCAGCTCTGGAGGCCGCTGATAAATGGCAGTTCCTGGCACGTGCCTGGCGCACACCAGGGCACGCCGACAGCTGCGGCCTGGCTGCCCTGAACACACCCCGCACAACCCCACTGTCCTGGACGCGCAGGCTCCCAGAGGTGGGTCGGCGTGTGCAACCGGAGCTCCCAGCGGCTCGTCCGGCTGGGCAGTGCCCACACCCGGGCGGGGGCCTCCACCGCCAGGCCGGCCAGGCCACTGTCCCACACGGGGAGGGGGCGCGGGCACTGAGGGAACGGGCCTTGGGAAGGCCCCGGACCCTGCGGCCCCAAACACCCAGGCCAGGTTGTAGGCGGCCAGCGGAGCCCACCTGATGGCCGGGCCACAGACAGGAGCACCCAACTCTTAATATCGTGGGCCCAGGTCAGAAGAGAGGACGACACCAGAGGGAGCAAGCGAAGCGGGGACAGGGGCGGGCAGGGCCGTTTGGGGACCAAGCCCTGGGGGACTGCACAGAGAGCCACTGCGGACCGAGGCCCTGGCTCTGTGGGTGGCTCTGGTTACAGCTGAGTGTGGCCGTGGCAGGGGTGACGGCTGCCAGCTCGAATGCCGGGATCCCAGCCTGGCCTGCTTCCTTCCACGAGGGGGTGGGGATGTGGAGAGGCCCGTGTTGGTCTGCAACCTGGCTTGGCTGCAGGCTGGGGAGGGGGTGGCCGGCATTGGAGGATCGGGGGCCACGGCCTCCCCTGTGCTGGGTTGGGGAGCCCAGAGAGCAGATGAGGGGCCCTCCCAGCCCCTGACACACACACTCAGGAGCAGCAACAGGCCCGGGCTGGCCGTCCTGCCTGGCGGGGGAAGTGGTGGCCACCAGCGGTGGGAGACCTTGGCCACCGCAGGGTGCAGGCTTGGCAGCCTCCAGGTGACTCTGCGGCAGCCCCCTGCCCCCCGCCCCGACCTGCCAGGGTGGGGCAGGGCCACTGTCGCCGCGGGGGAGGCCGTATGTGGGGTCACATGACTGTGCCTAAATGGCTTCTGGCACATCTCAGGAAGAGATGGTGCCAGGGGGTAACTGTTGAGGAGTGATGGTCTTCCTGCCACGTCCGCGGGGCTGCAAGGAAATCTGGGTTCCACGGAGGGAAAAAGTTGGGCCTCTGCGGGGAGCCACTCGGGCTCGGCTCGGCCCGGAGATAAGGCCCGGTGGGAGCGGAGACATTAGCGCCTGATTAATGCCTAATCATTTATCTGTGCGACAGCTCACGGCCATGTGACACTGTCTCCAGGAGACTCTTCCTGCTGCCGGTCCCCGCAGTGGGCGCAGGTGCCTCCCCGCCGCCCCCCTCGCCGGCGCCCCCTGCCCGAGGCCCGGCCCTGCCCTGCCCTGCCCTGCCCTGCCCGGCGCCTCCAGGCCCCGCCGGCACAGCCGCCCCCATCGGCCGGGAGCCCGGGACCCGCACCCGCTCCAGCGCCCCGCGCGTCCCCCCGGGATGACAGCCCCGGAAACGGCCGGATTCAACAGTGCGTCCGGACAAAGAAAAGTGCGTTAATTGCGGCGGGCGTGGGGGCCGGGCCGGGCCGGGCGGGGGCGGGCGGGCCACAGGGCCCCCCCTCGGCTCCGGCGCTCCGGGACCCGCGCGCCCCCAGCCCCGCTCGAGGCCCAAGGCGGCGCCGGCAGCTCGAGCCCTGGGTCGGCGGGGCCCGTCCGAGCGCCCCGGGGAGCCCGTCCCGGGGACCCCCCCCGCCCCGCGCCCCGCGCCCCGCGCCCCGCGCCCGCCCCCGCGCTCACTTCCTCGTGCAGTCCAGCAGGACCCCGGCGAAGCGGCGCCCCCCGCAGCTCGCCGAGACCAGCAGCGCGCCGTTGGCGACCTGCTCCACCCGCGCCGGCAGCCGGCAGCCCGCCCGCGGCTCCATGCTCCGCCGCGGCCCGCGCCCCCGCCCCCGCCCCGCCGCCGCCGCCGGGTCAGCCCGCGCGTGACGCCGCCCGCCGGCCGCTGACGTCACAAAGCTCCGCTCGGGGCGGCCACCGCGGGCGGGGGGGCGCGGGCACCGGCCGGGGCGGGGGCGGGGCGGGGCGCGGAGCCGGGGCAGGGCCGGGCGCTCCCGGGACCCCCGCCCCCCCGCGCCCCCCCGCGCCCACGGCCCCGCCACTCGGCGACTCGGCGCTGCCACGGCGCGGGGGCTGCGGCCGCGACCCCTCCGCCCCGGCCCGGCCGCCCGGCGCCCCCCGCGCAGAGGCCGCGTCCCCGCCCCCGCCCCGCAGAACCCCGCGCGCCCCCCCCCGCCCCGACCCACGGCCCCGCGAGGGCGCCCGGCGGGGCTCGGGAGCTGCGCGGGCCGCGGGGTTGTCCTGACGACCCGGACGCCGCCAGGCCCCGCCCCGCGCCCCGCCCGCCCCGCCCGCCCGGCCCGGCCCGGCCCCGCCGCCACCCCTGGCGCCGCTGGGGACGCTCGGGCCGCGGTGGCGCCGCTCGTCGGGCCCTCTGGCGGCGGCCGCGGGGCGCGGGGCGCGGGGAGCCCCCAGCCTTCCGGGCGGAGGACCCAGGCCCCGGGGGCCCCGGGAGCCCCGCGAGCTGCGCACAGCGCCCCTCGGCCCGGCCCAGGCACCTCCAGCAGGCCCCGGCCCCGGCCCCGCGCACGGAGCCTCCCCGCCCCAGAGCCGCTAGGGCTGACCTCGGGGCAGCGATGCCAGGCCGCCTGCCTGCTCCGCACAGGTGCCAGGCGAGCCCAGATCCCTCGGGCGCCGGCGCCAACTCCGTGGACCAGGTTGCCGGGGCTCGAGTCACTCCGGGGCCGCTGGGCACGGGACAGGCCTGAGCGCGTCCGCGTGTGCCCCGGGCCCGCGTGTGCACGGAGGGGCTGCGCGAGGGAGCAGCACCACCCAGGGCGGAAGGGGCCCACGGCGGCTCGGGCAGGGCAGCAGTGCCGGGTGCTGGGGCGCTCAGAAGGGGGCCCTGTGCCGGGCACCCGGTAATGTGGTGAGGTACAGGGCTCCTGGGGCCACTCCGGGCCGAAGGGACAGCCAGCGAGCGTTTGCTGGGGCAGGGAGGGGCCCACAGAGGGCGCAGAGGGTGTGCAGACCCCCCCACCCCCGCACCACTGAGTCGAGAACAGGTGTGAAGAGGAGACCCCAGGGGCTGTGTGCTCTGCCCCCGTCAGAAACCCAAGGCAGGACACCGGAATCTGCAGAGGGACTCTGATTTGCAATTTAAAGAGTGACGGTCTTGGCTCCCCCTGCCCTGGCCCCTCCCCAGAGCATCCCTCCCAGCCCAGCCAACTCCCGGGCTCCCCACCCGGGGCTTCCCCACCACAGTCTCCAATTAAAATGCAGATATGCTTAGGAAGGGGCGCTGACTCCTTCCTGACCAGGGCCCACCCTACACATGCTGATGAGCGAGACCCCCATGGCAGGTTCTAGAGAGCAGGGCCCCAGGCAGCGGGGCTTAGTGGGGCCCCAGAGGAGCTGTGCAGTGGCCGCTGCTATGGGAAGACGGGCCGGAGCCACCTCCCCCAGTCTGTGGACTTTGTCCCTGAAGCATCTGCTTTCTGCCACGGGCACTACAGCCTCCGCTGGGCCTACCCAGCGCCCAGCCCTTGGCCTGGCCTGCCCAGGGCACCAGATGGCAGGGTAGTGGCGTGAAGGGGGACGGGAGACCGTCCAGCACCTTCACTGGGCTGCTCTGAGTGACCACAAGCTTGTGGGAGGGGGGCAGGGGTGCTCCAGGTGGGGGGCTAACCTGTGTCCTCCAGGATCTGCCCCCAGTCCCTGCTGACCCCATGCCCACCACCAGCCCCAGCACCGGCGTCCCTGCTCTGGGCCCCGTAACACACAGGACAGCCCTCCAAGCCCTGCCCACACTATTCTCTGTAATTGTCCTTTCTCGGGGCCACCTGAGTTTGCTGGCCCCCCTGGCAGCAGGTGACCCCCTGCCCCCCCACCTGGGCCTGCTCCCACTGCCTTGCAGGTGTGAGGGGGCAGGGGGCCCTGGTGCTGGGACCAGTCACCCGACTGCATGTCTTGGGCCAGGCAGCCACTGGAAGGCAGCGGACAAGATGAGCCCCTGAGAATTGGGGCCTGGGAGGGGGTGGGGACGTCAAGGTCATTGGCCCCCACGTGCTAGCAGCCATCCTAGGCCCGGGGTAGAGTGGGGTGCTCGGGCCGAAGGGAGCCCCCGGGGCCCTGCGCCAGCATCGGCGTACGGCCCACGCGGCGTCCCCAGGGCCCTGAGACTTCCACACTGTGCTACATCCGACTGCTGCAGGGTCACATCTGGAGCCCATCCTTGCCCCGCGGATTACGGGGAGGACGGTCACGTCTCACGGGGAAGCATGTCAGAGGCCTGGCAGGGACTCCACGGGAAGTGCCGCAGAGCAGTTCAGGGGACAGACACGGGCCGGGTTGCCAGAGGCCTGCCTGGAGAGCCTGAGAAGGCCACCTACCTCCCCGGGGCCTCGGTGTCCCCATCTGTAAAGTGGGAATAACTGCAGCACCACACACAGCCTCCTGGGGGACAGTCGATGGCTGAATACGGGGAGTACTTAGTACAGCACTGGCCTCCAGTGAGGACTCAGGAAGAGTCGTCGCATCGCTGTTCCCCTGTCACCACATCACCCCCTCTGCCACCACCACCATCCACTGTCGCCTCCCGTCCCCTCTGTCACCGCCAGCGTCTCATCACCACCACCGTCCCCACTGGCTGGAACTCGGGTGCTGGTCAGGGCTGCGCCGGAGCAGCAAATCCAGGCAGGTCGCCCGCCTGCTGGTTAGCCCCACCCCGGTGCCTCCTGCAGAGCTGCCCTCACCCCGCTCTCCCCACGACCTGTGCCCTCCTACGTCCTTGGCGGAGGGGCAGGGGCAGCCCCTGTGAGCAGGGAGGCGAGGCCCTCAGTGACCGCCCTGAGTCCCCGCCGGGCCCGGATCCAAGAGGTCCTGCAGGTGCGGGGACCACAGCAAGGACACTTTTAGGGCCGGCAAGCTTTTCCTAAAATCATTACGTTCATTGCAAAACCCTTGATCTGTGAGCCTCTTTTTCCGACCGAGCTGGCTGTTTCCTGCTTACGACGAGCGTGTTCTCCACGAAAAGGAGAATGAACACAGAGCGTCCCAGCTGCTGTGGGATCGCCGGGAAATAACCGGTGGCCGGCCAGGCCCTCATTTGCTCCCCTCCAAAGGCCTCCCGGGTCCTCGGCACCTGCCCAGGCCCTCATTCTACAGGCCCGCTGCTGGCCCTGGGGGTTGCAGAGATTTCTCCAGAAGAGGGCCCCCCCGCCCCCCACCCCGGTAATGCTGATTCAAACCGCTTGGCCAGCGGCGGCCTGGGCAGCGGCCACCCTCTGGCATAGGGCGGGAGGCCAGCAGTGTCCCCGAGGGGCTGTGCACGAGTGAGGCCCGGAGTAGCCTCCGCTGCCCGGAGCCCGCCTGGCCCTGCTCAAGACCCCGGCCTGAGAAGCAGCCCGGAGGGCGGGAGGCGCACAAAAGCCAAGTCCCCCAGACGGTGGCTGGCCCACGCGTGGGGGTGGCGGGCAGAGGGAAGAAGAGCTGGGCCGCTGCCCCGGGGGCCCGCCGGTGGGACTGTGCCCACGGAGGGAGCAGAGCGGGGTCACCCCTGGGGGTGGCTCAGCCCCCCGAAGCCACCGGCACCCGGACTCTGACGTTTAAACACGTGGCTGGACGTTCCGGAGGCGCAGCAGGAGGAGAAGGGTGAGGAGGGTGAGCGGAGTCGTGCCAGGTGCCTCCCGGGGGTGTCCCGACGGCCGCGCCCCTGCCGGGTCCTGTGGCAGAGCCGCATCCCCTCACCGATGACCGATGACACGGGCCGCGAGAAGCCCAGAGAAACTAAACTCGCCTGAGGCCCCAGGCGGCCTCCTGGGTTTTCGTTCCCCGGACACCTCGTTAACCTCATTAGGCACCTGCTGTTTGTGGTTCTGAGCAAACCTCACACCAGAAAGTGCGGCTGCTATTTGCTAAAACGTCGCATCTCACGGTTGAACTTGTCCTGAGTGGCCCAACCTGGCGGTTATCGGGGGAACAACCCCTCGGCGCTCCCAGAGGATGTTTTCACGGAGGCCTAGGGGAGGCCGTCTCACCTCCCCCTCTGGGCCCCCAGGACCCCAGGGCCCCGGACCCGCGCCCACGACAGCCACCCCCTCACCCGCGCCCAGAGGGCAGGCGGCGGTATCGCAGGCAGAGGCCTGTGCTGCTCCCCAGGCCGAGTCCAGGGAAGGGCATTCCCGGGCACACACCACACCTCGCTGTGGAGGCCGGGGAGGCCCTCGGGCGAGGGGTCAGGTCTCTCCCATAGCGCCCGCCCCATGCCTCAGGCGCACACGGTCCTTCAGCTGCCCCGTGTAGCAACACAGGGATGGGGGAGCAAGGAGATGGAGGCCCCCACTGGGAGCACGGGGACAGGGGTGCCAGGGACGGGGGCCACTGGGAGCACGGGGATGGGGGAGCACAGGGATGGGGAGCACGGGGATGGGGGAGCAAGGAGATGGAGGCCCCCACTGGGAGCACGGGGATGGGGGAGCACAGGGATGGGGGAGCATGGGGATATGGGGGTGCCAGGGACGGGGGTCACTGGGAGCATGGGGATGGGGGAGCACAGGGATGGGGGAGCATGGAGATAGGGGAGCACAGAGATGGAGGCCCCCACTGGGAACATGGGGATGGGGGGGCATGGTGATGAGGGGCCCAATGGGAGCATGGTGATGGGAGTGTCAGGGATGGAGGCCCACTGGGAGCATGATGATGGGGGTGCACAGGGACGGGGGGCCACTGGGGGCACGAGGATGTGGGAGCACGAAGATGGAGGCCCCCACTGGGAGCACGGTGATGGGGGTGCACACGGACAGGATTCCAGTGGGAGCACGGTGATGGGGGAGCACAAGGGCCCACTGGGAGCACGAGGATGGGGGAACAAGGAGATGGAGGCCCCACTGGGAGCACGGGGATGGGGGAGCACGGAGATGAGGTGCAGCAGCTGTCCACCTGCAGGGTCCGACCTGCTCCGTCCCCCCCAGGTGGACATGGAGGCTTATGCTTTGGTGCTGGGAGGTGAGGGTGTTTTCCCCCTGAGCTCCGATTCCCAGGAGCCTCTGGCTCCCCGAGGACACAGTCACCTCTGCCCACAGTTCCTGGGGCCTGAGCCCTGGCCACCCCGCCACGCTGTGGGTCACTTCTGGGCGTCCCCTGGGCTAGCTGGCGGCTAGTGGAGGATCCACGCGGCAGGAGCTCCCGGCTGACCGGCACCTCTGGCTCAGGCCCCCCCAGGAATCCAAGGGTGTGAGGTGTGAGCCAGGGCTTCCCCAGCAGGACGCAGGTGCCTGGTCCAGATGGTGGACAGATGCCCCAGACGCCAGCCTATGGGGTGGCCCTGCCCGGGCCCTGGCGTCCCTGGGTGTGTGCGGCAGGAGGGCCCAGGGCAGGGTCACCAACAACCCATGGCGCCACCTGCAGGAAACCCTGAGTCGTGGCACCAGGGCGCGGAGGGTCAGGGGCTGGGCAGGGGAGCAGGTCCTGGGTGGGGACACCTGGCCACGGCCCCCCATCCCACCTCCTAGCACAGTCACTGCCCCCCAGAGATCCCCGGCCCTCCCTCCCCCTCCCCAGGGTGGGGGGGCATTAAAGGGAGGACCTGGTGGTGCTCATTCAGGAACTAAGGGAGGAGACGCGACCCAGCAGCACGGGGGCAGGAGGGCTGCGCAGGGGCCAGGAGGGCGTCCCCACCCAGGCACTCGGCGTCTACCCGGAAGCAGCCACAAGGCCAGCGGGAGCAGGGCCAGGCCAGGACGGGCCCAGGTCCGCCCTGTGTGCGCAGCTCACAGGAAGTGAGGGAACCCCGCGTCACGGTCCCCCACGGGGTGGGGCCCAGTCCGTCCCTGCTCAGCGGGGAGTCTGCCTCTCCCTCTCCTCCCCCTGCACACACACGCTCTCTCTCTCTCAGATAAATAAAATCTTTTTTTAAAAAGAGAAATGAAGGAAGCACATCGTGGCAGAGGAGTGTCATTTCCAACAGCCTGCTCTTGGGAGAAGCCCCGGAAAGCCAGCGCTGGCAAGCGGAGGAGGGGAAGCAGGGGGGCGTCCTGGGGAGGGTGGCCCTGCCCCAGGCTCCCGCCATCCAGGCCAGACCACCCGCCTCCTGGAATCAAGCAGGCACCAGGCTGTGGAGGCATTTGTGTGTGTGTGGGGGGTGACCCCGGCTCAGAGGTCAGGGCAGCGGCACTGGGACAGCACACCAGCGTCTGGGGGGTCACCGGACCCCCGGCGGGCCTGGTCTAGCTCTGCCCCCTGCTCCCCAGAGGCCAAGGAGCTGCCAAGTCCAATCAAGGGCATTTTCAAGGTGAAGGCCGGGAATTTATTTAACTCGCAATCAGCGGGTCCTGCAGAGTGAGGCGGGCAGGGTGTGACCCGCCTGTGGGGGCGGAGGCGTGCAGGCTGCAGGGCTGAGGCTGGGACTGGCAGTGCAGGGTGGGGGTGAGGGCTCAGGCAGCGCCCCGGGGCAGCGCCCCTCCCTGGTGGGCAAAGACCTGGGCGGCAGGGGTGGGGGAGACCCCCAGACACGCGGCCAGCCGAGCGGCACACACGGGGCACGGGGGGCGTCCACGGTACTCTCTCCTTTAATCCAGCTTAAACGCGGTCCAGCCTCTGTGAGGCCGCACAGATGAGGCTGGGAAGGTAGGTCCAGGGGTGGCGTCGGCACCCGTCCCCCGGGACACGCGGGGAGGGGTCACCTGGGCGGCACACGAGCTCGGCCCCGAGGATCTTCGCTCGGCACAAGCGGCGCTCGCCCCGAGCATCTGTCCGCTTTCTCAGACTCTTAGTGTTTCATGTTAAACAATATGTCCCAAGGCCGCGGCGCAGGTGGGTGCGGTGGCGGGCGTCCGGCGGGAGCTGTGAACTGCTGGCTCCTAGTCCAGGTGGGCCCCAGCCTCAGCTTCCTCACTTGCTCCTGGAGTTTTCTGGCCTTTGGGGAGAACGGGAGGGGGTCAAAGTCAGCCAGACCGCCGGACGGTGCCCAGGGAGCAGCACCCGTCCCCCTGGCCTACTCACGGCAGGGCCGCCGGGCAGGGGCCCAGCTGACTGTGCCCTGCGTCCCCACAGGACAGCGGCCTCTCCAGGTGGGCCCGGGCTGCTCCGCTCGGGAGTCCCCACCCTGGCCCCACCGTGACCTCCGCCTACAGCCACGTAGACGCCAGGTGATGGAGGGAAGAAGGCTCCTCGCTCACACGGCCGGCGTCGGCAGCAGCCTGCCCACGATCCCACCCGAGACTCACACCTGGCCCGGGAGGGCTGGGCCGCCCCTGCACCCTCACCCCCAGACCTAGTAACAGGACCCGGGGTCCCTGAGAGCGGTGCAGGGGCCCCGCGGCCCTCAGAGGGACAGTGCAGCCGGCGGGCACTTGCCCCTGCAGTGCTGGGGCCGCCCACCCCCCAGATGGGACTCGTCCTTCGTGCTCCCCCGTGTTCCTCAGTTGTATGTCCCTGGGGGTGACCCGGCACCCCCCAGCCCAGGCACCAGGGCCCCTCCTACGGATCCATCACAGCTGTGGGCTCCAGGAATGGCCCTGTGACCCGGTGCAGATCACAGCCGACCCTGGGCCGGTGCAGAGGCAGGGGCGCCAAGGCCGCACCCCCCAGATGCACATGTGACCACTGACTCCCCGAAACGGCAGCGATACCACCCGTGGCCCACCAGCACCTGCCGGCGGCCGTCGAGTCGGCCAGACAGGGAACCCACTCAGGACATCACACGGAAAGCAGGTTCGCAGCGCGGTCCCGGGGGTGGGCTGCTCCCGGCAGATGTACCTGCTGCTCCGACAAGTGGCCACCGTGACATCTTTCTCCAGTAGGAACAGTGTTCGGCCTGGCGGCTCCGGGGCACCCTTCTGGGTCAGCTTCCTCTTTTCTAGGACGTGCTCCTCTCTCCCGCTCCGCTGCCTTGTTTGGGAGGAAAGCCTTGCGCCGTCGCTTCCTCAGAGTCCCTGCCTGCGCCTCCGTCCTCCGCTGGCCCCGGGCCTGGCGATCCCGGCCATCGTGGCCATCGGGCCCGGACCTCCTCCCACGCTGGGCACCTGCCCCAGTGAGGAGCCTGTGCCCCCATCCTGCTCTCCCGGCCCTTCCTGTGTGCCCTACTCCGGCCCAGGGATCTCGGGTTTCAGTTTCAAATTAGACATTAGAGAGCCAGGCGGCTTTACTCCTGAGGAGCCGTCTTCATCCCCCGCCTGCTGGGACATTTGTCACAATCCGTGAACTGACACGGACCCGTCATCACCCAGGGTCGGCAGTCCTCACATCAGGGCTCGCTCTTGTGCGTTCTAGTGCTTTAGACAAACGTGCAGTGACAGGCGCCCATCACTGAGCCGTTGCGCGGCGTCACTGCCCTGAGCATCCCCCTCCCCCCCCCAGCGCCGGCAGCCACTCGTCCCTGGACGTCTGCACAGTTTTGCTTTTTCCAAAATATTATCCAGGTGTCACCTTCTCTGACTGGCTCTCACTTAGCAGATGTACCTGTGGTTTCCCCAGGTCTTGTCTTCCTTCCTTCCTTCCTTCCTTCCTTCCTTCCTTCCTTCCTTCCTTCCTTCCTTCCTTCCTCTTTCTTTTTTAAGATTTTATTTATTCATTCATAAGAGACAGAGAGAGAGAGAGAGGCAGAGACACAGGCAGAGGGAGAAGCAGGCTCCACATGGGGAGCTCGATGAGGGACTCGATCCCCAAACTGGGATCACACCCTGGGCCGAAGGCAGGCACTCAACCACTGAGCCACCCAGGGATCCCTCTTTTTTTTTTTTTCTTTTAAGATTTTATTTATTCATGAGAGACACAGAGAGAGAGGCAGAGACACAGGCAGAGGGAGAAGCAGGCTCCCTGCAGGGAGCCTGACGTGGGACTCGATCCCAGGACCCCGAGATCACACCCTGGGCTGAAGGCAGACACTAAGCCCCTGAGCCCCCCAAGGCGTCCCTCCCCCAGATCTTTTCAGGGCACGGCAGCTCATTCCTTTTCGGTACCAATCCACATCCCATAGGATCCACACAGGCGGCTTACCCACTCACCCACCGAGGGCCATCCCGGTTTCCGTGAGTTTGGTAACTGAGTGAGGCTGCCATGAACAACCGTGAGCAGGACTTTGCGTGGACATGTGTTCAACTCCTTCAGGTAAGTGCCGACGAGCACAACTGCTGAATCTCAAGGTAAGATGATCTCAATTTTCGGGTAAATCACCGAACGGTCTCCCAAAGGGCCCGCACCATTCTGCATCCCCGCCAGCAACGAATGAGAGTTCTGTTGCCCCGCGTCCCAGCCAGCGTCTGTGATGAGGCCGACAGCCGTTCTCATACACGGGCAGCGGGACCCCTGTTCTGGTTTGCAATTCTTCAACGACATAGAGTATCGAGCACCTTCTCCTATACTCAGCATCTACACGTCTGGGGACGTGTCTGTTCAGATCCGTGGCTCACTTTTTAACTGGGTTGTTTTCTTTCTATATTTTGGATAGATAACAGTCCTTTATCAGATGTGTCTTCTGCAAATATTTTCTCCTCGTCTCTGGCTTGTCTTAATCTTTCGACAGCACCTTCCACAGAAAAAATTTTAAGATTTTAATGAAGTTATCAATTTTTTCTGTCGCACCTCTGATGTTCTATGTAAACACTCCCCCCCAACCCCAGGTCATCTACACTTTCTATTTTCTAGAAGTTTTACAGTTTCACATTTAGGTCTGCGATATATTTTGAATTGACTTTTGTGGAGGCCTGAGTTCTGGCTCTATATTCATTATTTTGCAAGTGGACGTCCAGCTGCTCCAGCACCACCTGCCTAAGAGAGCGTCTTGCTCCTCTGTCCAACATCCGTCGACTGTATTTATGTGGCCTGCTGCTCTGATCCATGGACGTTGGTCTACTTTGTCACCAACACCACACCGTCTGGATGCCGCAGCTCCACAGAGTCTAGGTCGGGCAGTGCCTGGCGTCCAACCTTGTTCTTCTTCCTCAGTATTTGTGGGTGACTCTGGGCCTGTGCCTCCTCCCCGTCTAAACGTTGACATCAGGCTGTCCACACCCACAGAACAACTTGCTGGGATTGGGATGGGGATTGTGCTGACTCCCTAGACCAAACTGGAAAGGACGGACGTCTTGACGATAGGAGTCTTCCTATCCATGAACATGGGATTCCTCGCCATGCATTTAGGTCTTGTTTGATTTCGCTCGTCACAGCTTGGTTTTTCTCTTATAAATCTTGTATGTATTGTGTTAGATTTGTACCCAGCACCATTTTTTTTTTTTTTTTGGTGCTAATGTAAATGATGTTCTTAATTTCAAATCTCACTTGTTTGCTGATGGTAGAGTAAGAAGTGGGCTTTAATAGATTAACCTTGGATCCCAGAAACTTACCATAATCACTTATTAGTTCCAGGAGCTTTTTGGTCAGTTCTTTGGGATTTTCTACATAGACAATTCCATCATCTGAAAACAGATAGTTTTAGCTCTTCCTTCCTAATCTGTATATCTTATCCCTTTCTTATCTTGTTGGGAAAAAGCTGGGACTTCCAGAATGATGCTGGAGAGAAATGTTCAGAAGGGACATCCCTGCCTCGTTCCTTCAGGGCAAATGTAGATTCATGGTAGTTTCACTACCATGAAGTTTGATGTTCAATGTAGCTGATTTTTTTTTTTACATGTTCTTATCAAGTTGAGGAAGTTCTATTCCTAGTTTGCTAAAAGCTGTTATCACAAATAGGTGTCGGATTTTGTCAGATGAAATGCTTTCTGTATCCACTAATATGATCTGTTAGTTTTCTTCCTTAGCCATGATGTGACGGTGCATTACATAAACTGATCTTCAAGTGTTGAATCAGCCTTGCACACCTGGGATAAATTCCACTTGATCCTGGTATATAATTCTTTTTGTACGTTATTAAGTTGGATTAGCACATATTTTCTTGAGGATTTTTGCATCATTGTTCAGGACAGATGCTGGTCTGTAGTTCTCCTCTCATGTGACACTTTTGTTCTGGTATTAGGGTAATGCTGGCTTCACAGAACAAACTCAGTTATCTTCCCTCTGCCTGTGTTTTCTAGAAGAGATTATGAAGAGTGGGTATAATTTCTTCCTTAACTGTTTGATAGAATTCACCAGTGAACCCACTGGAAAATTATTATTGATTCAATTTCTTTAACAGATATCAGCACATTCAGATCGTCTATTTCTTCTTCTTCTTCTTCTTAAGATTTTATTTATTCATGAGAGACACAGAGAGAGGCAGAGACACAGGCAGAGGGAGAAGCAGGCTCCCTGCAGGGAGCCCGATGCGGGACTCCATCCCAGGACCCCGGGGTCATGCCCTGGGCCAAAGGCAGACGCTCAACCACTGAGCCACCCGTCGATTCCTTCTTGTGTGAGCTTTGGCAGTTGGCGTCTTGCGGGGAACTGGTCTGCTTCGTGTAGATTATCAACTTGTAAGCACAGGGCTGTTCATAACACCAAATCGACTTTTCAAAACTCCACAATCTGCAGCTTGAGACACAAATGTTTAGAAGCCCTAGAGGTAGGGTTTGGGGTGTTTAAGGAGGAGGTTACGACTATAAACAACAGATTTGAAGAGAATAAAACTCACCTACGGCAGGTACCATTCTCTGGGCTGCGAAGGAAAAGGTTCTGAGAAGAGGGAAGAGTCTGAAGGGGTGGGGTCCCCACGACAGGCCCAGGCCCTCGGCCTGCACTCCCCCTCCCCCATCCTGCCCCGGGGCCCCAGAGAGGTGACAACGGAGCTGTCTGGTGGGCTGTGGGGACGGCCCTGAGGGCAGCGCTGGGGCTGAGGCACCACATCGGGGGTCGCAGGCCTGAACGGCGGGGGTCCGGGGAGAACAGGCACATTGTCCTGCACCTGTGAGCAGTGAGGGCACAGACTGCACAAGCTCTGTCGCCCGGGAGGACCCGCCTGGGTGGGGAGCTGCCTGCCTGTCCACGGCATCGCTCTCATGACCCCGACCACTCCTACACGCGCGGCAGGGGCCTCAGGGCCTGCGGATGGACGCGCGCTGCCAGCAGCTGAGCGTGAGGAGGCCAGCCTCCCTGCCTCCCTGCCTCGCCAACCGCAGGCCCTCTCACGGCCCCGCCAGGCTCTGCTGGGCAGGAAGCATCGGCGAGGACCCCACAGACATGTCCCCTCCGTCTCCACTGACCAAGCAGTGGCTGCTGCTGGCGTCCCGTCGGGGGCACAATGCATCTGTGGGCTCGTGCACCACAAAAACTCTTTCTCGCCCCCGACTGATGGCGATCCTGGGCACGGCCCTCACCGTGAGGCACAGTAAGCGCTCCCTGTGATTTGAGAGGACGTGCGCTGCGGAAAGGCATGGCAAGTCCCCTTGGATTTTTACCAGAACCATTTACTTTTACACGCAGCCGACAAATACTTACAATCTCTAAATCCTGCGTAGCCTGTCTGACTTCCTCGAGTGGATCCAGCCCCTGGAACTTTTTTCTGTGTTCGTGCAGTTTCTGAATGTGCTGTGTTACGGTTTCTTCTAGATGCTCCTCTCGGAAGTCACTGAGGACACGAACGGTGAAGGAAAAAGTTTTACATGTCGGGTCGCGTCTCAGCAACTCTTACTCCAACAGGGGAGAAAATTGTCCCTTTTCCCCGAGTCACACTCTAGTCCTGGGGCTCAGGGGTTGTCACGACGTGGTGACCGATGTGGTGACGTCACGGTGGCGGTGAGTCCACCTGCCCCCCTCCGGGCAGCAACTCAGGCCCCGGCGTTCAGAAGCTGCGAGAACACACACTATGTTTTCAACTGCAGACCCAGGTAGGAAATGCCTCACTCAGGACAACGCACGGAGAGCCACACGCAGGGGAGGTGTTTGTGTTCATAGGAGATGCACACGTGTAGTAAGTCCTTAAGCAGGACGTGCTAAACCAGGAGCAGACGTACTTGCTCTGCCAACATCAGGGCTCTGTATGGTCTTTGCTCTTAAATGCAAGGGCGCTCAGCACGGCACAGCCTTCTGTGCCCCGCTGTGCAGGGTGGCCGTGGAGTCCGGGCTGTGTCTGCCCTGGAACATGACGGGCTCCTGCCGGCCTCCCTGGAGACCTCAGCCCCCGCCCCCGCCCCGAGCAGCGGGCTCTGTGTTGGCCTCCTTCACTTTTCAGCATAATGGCTGAAGGCAGGGTCCTGCCCCCACGGACCCCGAGGGTCAGCAGCTCTGACCCTGCTTCTGGGTGGAGCCCTGCCCACGGGGCAGTCTGGCCGGCGCTCAGGAGCTGAGGGGACACGGGCATGCTGTTGCACGTGGCTGGGGGCTGATCCGGTGCACAGACCTGCAGGACGGCCCCAAGTGTTCTGGGGACGAATGAGGAATGACTCCCCAGAAAAGAACACCCCTTGGCCGCCCACATGTCACGCCGTGATGGCCTTCCTCCAGGCCTCTCCAACTGTGGAGAGGGGGCACACAGCAGTGGGCACTGCCAGGACATGCGGGCCAGGCTGGTCCTCCTGGGAGCCCGAGTCTCCTGCTCACACCCGCAGCCTGCGTCCACTCGGGCTTCCGGCGCCCAAAGTGGGGCTGGTGCAGGTCAGGAGGGAGCAGCTGGAAGGCAGGAGGGACACAGGGACGGTGCCGGAGCCCCAGGGCCTCCCAGCAGGGTCCCAGCACGCCTGGGGGTGTGCAGGGCGCGGAGCAGCAGGATCACCGCACCCAGTGTCTTGTGAAGTGAGTCAAAAAATGAGTGCTTTCTTGGCAAAATGCGCGCACGCACACACACACAGACACACATGTGCACACACGCAGACTCAGTTCAGGTGGGTCATCACGCAGACAGCGGCCGCACAGCAGCTGGGGACGGATGAGGGGCTCAGCGGGCATTCCCGGGGCGGGGCCATAGGTCAGCGCCAGGGCTGAGGCAGCTGCAGGAGTGCCAGGCCCCCCGCAGCCCTCCCCCCTGTACCCGGAGCCTGCCGTGGGGGCGGGGGGTGGAGCACGGGGGCCGTGGGCACACCTGCAGGACAGCGCGCTCAGCCCCAGCAGGGCGGAAGCAGACCCCAGGCACCAACCTCACGTCTTTGCTTGCGTGCGAGGCCCTCTCTTTGCTTGGCCTCATTTTTCCAGATGGGTTCGCTGGCGTAGTCTCATTATCAATCAAATCCGTGGCGAAGGGAGCCTTGGAGGCCACCTGGGAGAAAACGCGACATTTTCAGGAATCCAAGGGAACGCTGCCATCCACACAAGCCAAGCACCGGAGGAGATCCCCTGGCGGCTGGACACGGGCCGGGGGAGGGCATGGCGCAGGGCCCGGAGGTGCGGGGCACAGAGACGCTGGGCGGCCCGGAAGGTGACCCCCACCCGAAGTTGTCCGCACAGACACAGAAAACACGCTCGATGGCCCAGGTCTCTCCCGAGGACGCAACTCTATCTCCCACCGCTGAGGTCCAAGCTAACCGGCAAGCGCAGCTGGAAAGCCGGTACCATCAGCTCGCGGCTCTTAGATCAATGACGTCACAAACGCACCCGAATAAATGCTGAAAACCCAAGAGAAGTACTTCAGGGTTGGCTTTTCCTGAGGAAGCTCACCGATTCCAAGTGAGAGCCCGCCACGCCGGGAGCCGCCGCCGTCCAGGAGGCCCTGGGCTCCGAAACACTTGCTGGACCTTCCCCAGCGGCCCTGAGTTCACGTGGGGAGCGGGCACCGCAGAGGTGGAGGAAGAGGGGATAAAGGGTGATGTGGCCTGGAAGCTCCCGGTAAGGACTCACAGGCCATTCAACTCATTTTTGAAAACAAATTCCTTAAAACTTGGACATTGCAGCGTCACACGGCGCCTGTGTGAACAGCACGATAAATGCTAGAACGCGCGTGATTTCTGAGGGCCGGTGCGCGGGGCGCTAGGATTTCTGGTCACCTGGACCTGCGCCTCCCCTTCAGGGCGGCAGCCCTCACCCCCGCCTGGAGCCTTCCTTTCCCTCCTCCCTCCGGGGCCTCACCGGGGAGTCTGGGTGGAGCGCGGCCTCCCCTGCCATCCTCAGCAGCTCTTGCCTCCAGACCTTGGCTCCCACCCATCACATGTTCCCTCGCCAGGGGAGCTTTTCAAATATGTCTCTTTAGGTGTGGCCCTGCCCCGGTGGGAGATCGCAAACATTCCCCTGGCTCCCGGGGACGAAGCTGGAGAACCACCGATCTCTCCTTACCCAGGGGTCTCTAGACCTGTGTGTGCGTGTACGTGCACACTGTGTACACACCTGTGTGCCTGCACCTGTGCCTGTGTGCACCTGTGTGGGTGGACCGGTACCTACCTATGTGCACCTGTGCCCCCACCTGTGGGCGTGCACCCAGTGCTATGTGTGTGCATCTATGTGTTTGTGCTTCTGTGCACGTGGCTGTGTGCCTGCCCGTGAGGAGGCACGCCCCTTGGGGTGTGAGAAAGCCGGGTAGAGGGGAGGTGCAGGGGTGCGGAGGGCAGGGTGGGCTCCTTGGGGAGGGGAGGGTGAGGCGGGCGCTGCTCCTCTCCCCCCGGGGCTCCAGCCGCTGTGTCGCTGGGATTACCGCGGTGCTTACCTGCACTGGGGGCGAGGTCTCATGCGCCACCTAAGTGGATTACGGGGCCGGACCGGGGCTGTCTGGTCACCACCTGCCTGACCCTTAGAACACGCTTAACTGCTGGGGCGGGGAGGGCCTCTCGGAGCCGAGGGCGGGCGCTGGCCCACTTTCACGTCCCCTAGACGTCATTCCAACAGCAAGAGACGAACAGATGTAAATCCAGTAGGTGCTTTTTACAGTCAGACGTGCGACCTAATGTGTATTTAGTCTAGACGTATATTATTTGGAAAGAAGCACCCACCACATCTTACCGTCCGTACAAAACACGGAGGAGGAAGACGTGGCAGATACCCAGCCTCTGCAGAGAGCGAGGACCCGGGGGGTTGAGGAGCTGGTGCGTCCGTCCTGTCCCCACCCCTTAGCGGGAGGGCTGGGGACAGAGCCTGCAGCCCTTTCCCGGAGGACACGGGGCTGGTTTTAACTGGCACATGTTGGTCTCCGCGGGTGCCTGCGACGGTTGCCGGGATCAAAGCCCGGGTCACCAAAGCTCAAAGGAATCGCAGCTTTGACTTAATGAGCTACTTCCCCAGGCTGCAGCAGCGCCGTCCCCACAGCCCGTCCGGCTGCGCGCGGCCCCGCGGGGCACCTGGCTCACCGCGTCTCCCGGCAGCTCCGAGAAGGCCGAGCCTCTGTCCTGCCAGCTGCCATCGGGGTTCCCCTTCCGGGCGCTGCCCGCCTACCCCGGGCCCACTTTTCCATCACTTTCCTTAATTTTAAAAAGTCTGTGGTCGTTCTTCACAGATAGTAACCTTCTGTCACAAACACGTCACAAATATTTTCCTCTATCTTTTGACTCCACGGTATTTTAGGCCATTTAGAAATTTGACTTTTATTTTTTTTTAATTTTTAAAGATTTTATTTATTTATTCATGAGAGGCACAGAGAGAGAGAGAGGCAGAGACACAGCAGAGGGAGAAGCAGGCTCCATGCAGGGAGCCTGATGCGGGACTCGATCTCGGGTCTCCAGGAGCACGCCCTGGGCCAAAGGCAGGTACCAAACCACTGAGCCACTGAGGGATCCCCGAAATTTCAGTTTTATGAAGTTAAAATTTTCTATTTTTAGTTCCAGAACTTCTGTATTTCCTATTTATGAATCTGTGTGTCACCCCAGGTTAAACAAATGCTCCTAAGTGTCCCCAACGGTGATTACGTACAGCATCTCCACGCAGTTCACCAATCACACAGGACGGGATAACCTTCCTGCAGACTCACAGAAGTCGGGTCTCCAACCGGAATTGACCACGTACACAGAGAAGTTAGCTCCAGGGCTGCCCCACACGGTCCCAGGAGCCCAGAAGGGGTGGGGACCTGCGTGTCCCGCATGGACGGACAGACGGAGGAGCATGCCAGCTCCGGCCACACAGAGTGTCTCTCAGCTGGGAGAAGAGGTGCGGCTGCACCCCAAGGGCACGAGGCCGAGGGAGAGAAGCCAGACATGGAAGGACGTGCGCTGCGTGATGCCACCCGCACGAGGTTCCCGCAGGGTCGCCTTCCCAGAGACGGGGGCACGGGGTGGTGACAGAGCCTGAGTCTGGGGTGGGGGTGGGGGTGGGAGAGGCCTGGGGGAGGGGGTGGGGGACCGCACCGCAGGGAATGTGCTGGGTGACGTGGGGCCGGGTGCTGACAGTGGGGACGAGTGCCGTCCCACAGGCTCACGGACAGGAAGCACGCCGCGCAGCAGCCAACGGCCTCCACGACTACGACGGCGCCTCAGTCCAAGCCTGAGAATGGGCGGAGCACAGCGGCCTGCCGGGAGCCTGCCACCACCCAGGGGGCGAGGGGTCTCCGGGCCGGGTGCGTAGTGCAGGGAGAGGCTGGGAGGGGGTCCCGGCAGCCAGCAGAAGGGAGGTGCACCCTGGACCTCGTGTGGACAGGGCGGGGGGCTCTGCTGAGCGGTTTGCGCGCTTGGGTCCTGGACAGAGGAACAGGGTCCAGCCTGACTCGGGCACCCTCCCCGCAGCCCTGAGCCCGCCGAGGGCCCCTTGCTGGGTCCGTCCCAATCAGCACCCAGCGCAGGCTGCAGGGGAATTGCACAGACGGACAGCAGGCATCACCTGGCACAGACGGCCATGAGTCCCATACGTCCAGCCCGAGGAGCCAGAGGCTGGTTGTGCAGGGGCCTGTGGGTGACACCACATTCCTGACCAGCAGGGGGTTGGGAGTGACGAGCCTGTGCAAGCCTAGGGGCAAGGGAACCCTCCAGAGCTGCTGCAGCTGCTCTGAGGACTCACAGAAGAGCGGGAGCCCAGTAGGCAAGAGCAGAGGGCTGCCTGTGCAAAGGCCCTGTGGCAGAGAAGAGGCTCTAGGTGGGATGACGAGGAGGCCGGGGGGGCACTGGAGGGCAGTCGGGGTGAGGGGAGCTGCAGACAGGGAGGCCGGCACCCGTGAGCCGAGCAGCGTGAGCGTGAGGACACGGTCAGAGGGCTGCTAGTGACTGGGCCCTGGAGAGTCCATGAGGCCCGGCTGCCAGGGACAGAGCCAGCCCTGGGGACACCTCACCCAGTAAGAACAGGAACAGCTTCTCACTGGGCCTGACAGCGAGGTGGTCGGGGCTCTGGGGAGAGGGCTGGGGGGGGGGGCACGGAGCACATGTCCCTCCAGGAGCTGGACGGCACCGGGGGACAGCTCGGAGGGTGACGCTGCCCGGCCTCGACCCCAGGCTGGGATGGCTGCAGGGGAGCTGGTACAGGGAGGCGGCCCGGGGGCCCCCGAGGAGGCAGCTGGCGGAGGCCCATCCGCAGCGGAGCTGGGAAGCTCGGGCAGGGCTGGGGCGGGACGGCGGGCACATGTGGAGTGGCAGGCCCGGGGCGCGCGGGGAGCAGCGAGGCCTGGGCGGGCGTGTGCACCCCGGAGCTGGCCGTGGACCGGCTGTCCCGTGGTCACGCTGAGTGCCCGCCCTCGAAGGACGCACAGTATCTGCCGGGAAGTAATGGGACACGGGGGTTTGCTCTCACTGTGGAGGGGGTGTGGGCGGACGGTCTGCGGGACCGAGGCCTGGGCCTGCGGCAGGCGTCCCCACGGGCGGCAGCTCTCCAGCCGGCGGCCGACAGCGTAACTCCAGGCGGGGCCTCGGGGGCTGGCCCAGGGCCCCGGGGGGGGCTCCATCTCGGACGACCACCCCCGTTCGGACGCCAGCACAGGCCGGGGTGTGCCCCACCCCGCTGGCTGACCGGCCACCAACCAGGGCTCCCACTACCCCGCGGGGTCAGCGGCTCGCTCGAGTGGCTCGCGGAACTCAGACACACCTGCTCCCGCCCCACCCGTTAGGGGCCGTCACTCAGGGCCAGCGGCGGGAAGGCCGCGCAGGTGCGGCGGGGGCTGCACACCCTGGCGGGCACCAGCCACACGGCGAGGCTACCTGGGGCCCCACCCGGAGTCGCCCGTCCTCAGAAACCGTGTGCTCCGCGGGCTGGTACGGACAAGACACGCCCACCGCCCCCCGGCCCGCGGGCTCCACAGCTCCGTGGGGACAGACGTGTCTGTGGTGAGGCCCGGGCGTCCTCTCACGGGCCGGCGGAGCCTCGGGCGCTGCCTCGACGGGGCTGTGGGAACCTGTAACTTCTTGGCCTCGGTCGGAGGATCCCGTGGCCGCAGGGGTCACCCGGGCCTGGGATCCGATCCAGCACAGCCACCCCACCCCCTGGCATCGAAGCTGTTTCCCAGCTCTTGCTACAGTGAGCGGACGGCATCCGGAAGGCCGTCCTCCCGTGCGAGTCTTGCTCCCGAAGTGACGACCCGTGGGTTTTGAACGTTTACGTATGTCAGGCGGGGGCGGTGACGGAGGGGACAGGGCCCGTGCCATGAAGACGCGGAGCACAGAGCACGGGGCCTACGACACGCGCAGGCACACGTGCGGGGCAGGGGCAGGGGCAGCCTGCACCGAGCCAGGGCATGAGGTGCAGGCGGGAACGCGACCCCAGAGTCGCCGTAAGTGCAAAGGCCCCCGAGCAGCTCACAGACGACCGGGGTGTGCGGGTCGGAACGTGCTCGAGAAGCAACATTTTTCCCATCTCCTGACAAAGGTCTCCTCCAAGAGGAGCACAGGTGACGGGACGAGGGAGCGGGTCCAGGACCAGCACACGGGCTGCCGTGGTGTGGGTGACTCCCACGACCCCCACGCAGACAAAAAACGCTCCACTGTCTTTTTTCAGGTGAGAAACCGTTGCTTTGTTTAAAGGGACAAAGGCATCGTGGACACCATGAGGGAGCAGGAGGACTGGGCCCAGGGATCCTGATGGGGAGGCGCGGCGGGCCCACGCGCGGCAGCCCCGGGGCCTCCCGGGTGTGGGCAGCGGGCAGAGGTGCGCAGGAAGGCCCCCGCACGCCCGTGTCCCCCAGAAACAGAGCAGCGCTAAGGGGAAGCCGCTGTGCAAACAGGGACCCAGGTACGGACCCCACAACCCAGGTACGCCTATGGCAACGAAGCACATCCTGCCCGTGCTGTGCTGCCCCGGACGCGCGACCTCGGCCCGATGGAAAACTGCGGGACGACACAACTCATCCGCACGGGGCGGGGGGGGCACGCAGGGCTGGGATGGGAGGCTGACCTAACGGCCTGTGCACCCGGCCACCCTCCCACGGGCGACGGTCTGCGCAGGAGCAGCAGCTGGCCAGGGTGGGGGGGCGGGGGCGACGTGGATGACACCACAGTGACCTCCCGCGGGGGGCAAGAGCACAGCCCGGGACTGTGCCCCCACGACCTGGGAGCTGGCGGGTGGGCACCTCGGGGACCGGGGCACAGCCCGCCACCCGGGCCCCAGGCTGAGACTGTCCGTGGCAGGGAGGCCCAGAGAGACACCACGGGGCGCCTCAGCCTCAGGGTGGGGGTGCTCAGCCTCCCCGCAGCCGCCCCCCGACCCGACTCCTTGCACGGGAAGGACACAGGCTGGTCAGAGGGCTGGCGGGCGGCGGCAGCCTGGCCACAGGGAGGCTGCTGGCCGACCCCCTTGGGCTTGGTGGGCTGGACGGGACCCCTCCTACCCCTGCCCTCGTACCCGACTCCGCCACGGAGGCAGGGGCTTGCTGGGTGCGTCCTCCGCCATCCTCCTGGTCCGGGCGCGCTCCCTCCACTCGCGCAGCACTCGCTCATCTCTGGGGAGGACACGCGGGTGAGCGGCACAGCAGGGGGGCCGGCTGAGCTCCAAGCCCCTCCCCCCCACCCCACCCCACCCCCGCCCCGAGGGAGGTGCTGCTCTGCCCCCGTCCCGAGGCTTCGCACGAGGGGACAAGCAGGACCCCCAGCCCCCACCGGTGGGGACACCAGGACGCTGCCCCGGAGAAGACGGCCGGCTCTGGTCCCAGCTCAGGCGTCAAGGCCCTCACAGGCGCCCGGGACGTGAGGGCACCACCGACAGGTCAGTGTCCTGCTGGATGCCCCAGTTCCACTTCTGAGACTGAGCCTCTCCCGGCCCATCCCCTCGGCGGGGAGCACCATGCTGCTGGCACGGCCTGCCCCTGCGTTGGGACCTCCCTACCCCCTGCCCCTGTGCTGTGACCTCCCTGCCGCCCTGTGCTGACCTCCCCCCACACACACCTGCACTGTGACCTCCCTGCCCCCCTGCCCCTTGCTGTGACCTGCCCACCCCCCGTGCACGGTGACCTCCCTGCAATGTTGCCCACTGGACTCGCTGCCCGCAGCGCAGGAGGGCTGCAGTAGCACACACTTGCACAATTTCTGAGCTGAAGGTGAAAACCATCCCGACTGGGCTGTGGCTGCAGCTCTGGGGGTGGGATGGGGTCCCACAAGTCCTCGCTAGCCCCGGGCTTCACCCACCTCACACCCTGGAGCTTGGAGGGTCTCCTCCCAGCACCCCCAAGGCTGCTCCCTGTGCCCTCCTCAGGGGCTCCTACCCCTCAGCTGAGCCAGGCTCTCTGTTCTCCACCCAACGCTCCAAATCTAGGGACTTTCTACGACTGCACCTGTCACCGTGGCCCCGGACACGGGGCTCCATCTGCGCATCCACTACCTCTTGGTGAAACGGGAGGGAAGGACCCACTCCGTGAGGAGCTGCCTGTGCAGAGAACCAGGTGGCACGACGGGGTCCGCAGGCTGTGTGAGAGCCCAAGCCACCAGGGCAGGACTCGACACTGTCACCAAGGAGGCCTGCGAGCATCACCTCAGGCCCACGGCGGAGAAACCGCGAGCATCCATCGGCCCTCGGTACCCAAGGGCTTCCTTCCACGCAGGTGCGCAGCACCCTGAGCTCCACCGGAGCCCGACCTTGCCACGTACGGGAAGCACACTTACACCTGCTACGTCCCCCAGCGGCCAGAGCTACCCGCGGGCCAGCTCCCTGTGACCGTCCCGGTGGCGGCCTGGGCCGGGGTAGGGGTGCACAGTGAGCGGGACTCACACTCACGCAGTGCAGACGCTTACTGCGGGGTCCAGCAGGGCAGAGGCTGGGGCGGCCGCTGTCACGTAATGCCGCCAAGAAAGGGGTAGACGTGAGGGCGGAGGGGACCCACGGGCAGCCAGGAAAGGAAGCGGCACAGTGGGAGGCGATGGCGGGCGCCCCCAGCCGGCAGGGTCAAGCCAGGACATGTGTTCCTGGGGGCTCTACTCGCTCAGCCTGGGGTGCGCCCGGATGTGCAGACCCGCCCTGCAAAGCCGCTTGTGCTGGGCGCACACCTGGACCCGGCGCTGAAGCAGCAGGAGGACCTCTCTGCCCTGCAGCCTGGACTCCAGCTGAGGGACTCTGGGGGCACTTGGGGGATGGCCTGAGCTCAGGCCGGGTGGCCGCCCAGCACCTGTGGCCAGTGACCCGCACGGCCCTGCTGTGACGGCCGGGACTCCAGGTGCGGCCCAGGCCACACCCCCAGGTGTCAGCCACACGCGGAGGCACCCCCGCCATCAGGATGACAGCCCGTCGTGAGCCCTGGCAGTTCTGAGGGCCTGACCTCTCCCTCCATTCACAGAAGGGATCGGACCCCAGGAGATGGCCCGTGTGGAGCGGGGACGGTGCAGGCGTACCACTGCCACGCTGTGCTTGGAGCAGGCTGTCCCCACCGGGGCCTCACGTGGGATCATCTCAGGATCGAGGAGGGTTTATTCACAAGGGGAACAGCACACGGCCCCAGGGACAGAGCAGGAACCCTGGGCTGGAACAGGGGCTGCAGCTGCCCCAAGTCCCGGGAGGAGGGCCCCGGGCGGACTCACAGGGGGGATTGGGGGGTGATAAAGGGCCTGCCCTCCGTCTCCCTGCCGGTAAACCCAGCCAGAAGGTGAGGGGCCCTGGGGTGCCGGGGCTGCGGTCCACGCTGGATGGCCTCCTGGGGCCCGGGGCCCGGCAGAGACAGGTGGGCAGGGAGCTGCAGGACAGGCCCCAGCCAGGCCCCTGTGGGGTCAGCAGCGCAGCCAACCAGGCGGGCCAGGAGCCCACTGCGCACACGCCGGTAGCACGTAACTTTCCTTAGAAAGGACTTGTGAGCCAGGTGACTGGGGGGGAAGAGGCGGTGGAGAAGAAGGACAAGGAGTCAGAGGAAAGTCAAGAAAGAAGGCAGGTGGAGTGGAGCGGACCCGGAACAACGAACGACGGCCGAGGCCTGCGCCCACACGGCCTGAGAAGAGGCCGGACCAAGAGCAGCTGGTTAGCTTCCAAGTGAAACAAAAACAGCCCCTTCCCCAGAAATGTCACAGCAGCAGGCCCGGCCCTCCGAGTTCCGGCAGGGCAGGGGAGCGCTCACCTCCTCCGCTGCTCCATCATGGCCTGCTTCTCCCGGCGCTCCTGGAGGGCCCCGGCCCTGCTCTCGGGGGGCCTCCTGGGGGGAAGCGCTGCTCGCTGCGACGGTGCCAGGGCAGGCAGGATGCTCCGGAGGGAGGGCACCTTCCTTCTACCATCACGGCCCCTGCGATGGACACTCCCC
Source organism: Canis lupus baileyi (assembly GCF_048164855.1). Taxonomy (NCBI): domain Eukaryota; kingdom Metazoa; phylum Chordata; class Mammalia; order Carnivora; family Canidae; genus Canis; species Canis lupus. The sequence continues at coordinate 915,482 of NC_132866.1, forward strand.
CTCGGATAGCACTCGCTAGAACACAAACACGCAGCTCGTACAAGCGGAGCCAACGGGGCAGATGGTGGACACCCACGGAAGCCCGAGACCTGTGCGTTCCCAGCGCCCTGCACCCGGGGCTCCTGCCTGTGGAGGCTACGGGCGGCCCTGAGTCTGAAACACCGATGGGACTGCAGTGCCAGGGACAGGCTGGCCCTAACTCACCGGGGCAAGCACCCAGCCTCGATCTTGAGACACGGGGAGGGAGGAGGGGGGAGGGGGAAGGGGGGAGGGGGGAGGGAGGATGGGGAGGGAGAGGGCTCTGCATGGCCAGTGTGGGACAGGCCTGGCTGAGGTCACTGCTGCACCACGGTGGACACCTGCACTGTGTGCTTCTAGTACTTCCGTTGACCCTTATCATCGTTCAACGGTACTTTACATTTTTTTTTTTTTAATTTCAAGAATTTTCAAGCCTCAGAACAGGTGAAAGAAACTCCTGAACACCTGTCATGCAATAAATGCAAGTTTCCCATCTCCTTTTCAGTGCGGCCTGGCCCTGGCCTCTCAGACCGACTCTTCCAAGCTGTCCCTCCACGAAGCTGGACCCCCTCAGACACGCTGGACACGTGTCCCTGGTGTCCACAGAGCGGCGCCACGAACCGAGCAACCACGAGGATTCCATGCACCCCAGGAGCCAATTTCTGTCCCCCTGGAATGGCATGGCTCCCCTTGTGAATGTCTGACCTATATTCACCAGGAAATCTCTTCTTTGCACTTACACCCACACACGGGTGTGCACACCACACATGCGTGACACCATACATGCACCTAACACACACACTCGGGGGCTTTCTCTTGTGTGATCCCCTCCGGGGGGTCCCCGCTCTGGGTAACAATCCGAAGCCACGCTTAGCACACGTTGCACAGTAAATGCTGGCAAGGGCCCGCCTGACATCTGGAAAGACCTGACATCTGCAAAGTAACATCACAACCTCGGAAGGATCAAGAAAATACACATGGCTTCTAAGTTCTACCTGGAAACATGTCTTGGGTTGGAATGTTCTTTCTCCTTTGCGTTTAATGCTGCCTTGAGATGTGGAGGTAATTCCACTGGTAAGAGCTGGTTTTCAAGCACTACTGCTGGATCGTTCTCAACGATCTCCTGCCTCAACTTCCAAAAGCGCTTGATCTCTTCCTCACTCGGCCAGTCTTCTGGGGAATCGGTGGAATTTCTGAGCTCACTCAGGTCTAGCTTTTCAATGCGTGGGAAAAAGTCTGCCTTTTCTTTTAACATCCCCTCTTGATCCTGAGAGTTAATGATGTCTTTGTCAGGCACACCTTCTTGGGATAAATCCGACAAGGGCTGTGGCAGCAGACTTAGGTTCATCGTTGGAACTGGTGAAATCACTGGTAGGATAAAACGGCATTTTAGTTGACTCTCCTCCAACACCGGCTCCCCAGAATCAAACACACCCAGTGACCAGCACCCCTGGCAGAGAGGGTGGGGGTGGGGGGACAGTCTCCCTCTGCAGAGAGGGCCTGGGGGGGAGGGGACAGTCTTCCTCTGCAGAATGGGCCTGGGGAGGGAGGGGACAGTCTTCCTCTGCAGGGGGGGGGGAGGACAGTCTCCGTCTGCAGAGAGGGCCTGGGGGGGGGGGACAGTTTCCCTCTGCAGAGAGGGACTGGGAGGGGGGACAGTCTCCCTCTGCAGAGAGGGCCTGGGGGGGACCGTCTCCCTCTGCCCTGCGGCCCTCACACTCCATATAAATCTATGCAAATAAAAATACTTTTCTGTTTCCTCCTTATCCTAGATCTTTTAATATCTTTATTTCTGATCAATTTTTAGCCCATATCCCTACTGTTTTTGTTTGGCAATACTTTTGTGGACTTTAAACATTTGTATATCTGGGTAAATTACCTGAAAGAAAATGGGCCAGGAACGTTCTTGCCTTTAGGACTAGGCTCAAATGTCCCCTCGGCAGACTGACCCTGCACGAGCCACCCCACCTCCTGCAGCACCCCCAGGGCAGAATTAGGTCACAGGTCATGCCGACATAGACTCCTTTTTGGCTGTAGGTTCAAACTTGAAATAGAGACACTCTGCACGTTGGCATCCTCCGAGTGATGGCCCTGGATTCTGATCCGCACTTAAGAGATAAAGCTACTATATTCTTTGGGAAACAAGGAAATTCACGACTTGCAGTAACAGGTTGGCAGCAGACAAAACAGATGCTTGGAGCTGATGCTGGCGCTGCCACACGCCCTTGGCCTTCACCTTCACCGTTCCAGCGCGAGCTGGCCTCTTCTACGGGCAGCTGCGTGTCTGTGCCTGGGCGTTTTCTCTGGCACGTGAAGGCCAGCCTGCCGGGCTGGAGAACCGTGTGTCCAGCCCAGGAGAAGCCGTCCATTCCAAGCATGGCTGCTGCTGGAGCACGCATGCCCACTCCCTCGCTGCGCTGCAGTGTGACCGCGGGGCCTGTGTTCAGGTAGCCCTTCACAAATGTCAACGTGCACATGGACCCCCGGGGACCTTGTGACACCCAGGTCCTGACCTGGTCCATGTGGTAATTAACACCTGAGAGGCTCAGTGTGACCACTGAGGCCTGGTGGGGCTTCACCTGCTTCACGCAGCACCCAGCAGGCCCACGCTGGCGTCCAGGGCACCCCTGCCTGATTCCTCACCCGTGATGGCTCCCTCCTCCTCCCTATCTCCCTCCACTCAGCCTCCACGCTGCCCCCTGGGGTCACCTCCCCAATCAACCACTGGCCCTTGACTCCTGACTTAGGAGCTGCTTCTGCAAAACACAAACTAAGACACTTTGCAATTACAACCAACGTTTAAAATTATGCAGCTGGGGTCGTTTGTTTGGATTTAGGATAAAGATGATTTAGGCACAGCAGCACTTCCTAACCACTTTGGATGTCCCTTACATTTACTCAGATGGATTTAATTATTTACACACTTTGATAATATCACATAGATAACTATCGTGGCTGTTTCAAATATATGCATTTCCTCAATTCTAGAAATTATATTTTAAGTAGTAAAAATTTAGATATGTTGAAGTAAATTTCCAGACTATTTAATTTTTGTGAGCAATTACAATTCTTTTTTTTTTTAATTTTTATTTATTTATGATAGTCACAGAGAGAGAGAGAGAGAGAGGCAGAGACACAGGCAGAGGGAGAAGCAGGGTCCGTGCACCGGGAGCCCGACGTGGGATTCGATCCCAGGTCTCCAGGATCGCGCCCTGGGCCAAAGGCAGGCGCTAAACCGCTGCACCATCCAGGGATTCCCTAATTACAATTCTTTTATCTCTACTTTGTCTAAGTGTAGCTATGGTGCTCATTCACGATTAGATTCTATCATGAGCATGTGAGAACACCTGGCTGGCTGGCCCATACGTTGAAAACTTGGGATCAGGGATCCCTGGGTGGCGCAGCGGTTTGGCGCCTGCCTTTGGCCCAGGGCGCGATCCTGGAGACCCGGGATCAAATTCCACATCGGGCTCCCAGTGCATGGAGCCTGCTTTTCCCTCTGCCTGTGTCTCTGCCTCTCTCTCTCTCTCTGTGACTATCATAAATAAATAAATTAAAAAAAAATTAAAAAAAAAAAAAAGAAAAGAAAACTTGAGATCAAATGTTTAGTGAGCACCCACCAAAAAAGTGCCGAAGCCACTGCTCCTTCCCCAGGAGTAAGGGCCTTCTGCTGTGCTTGCTGTGCCTGAAGGTGGCTTGGTGGTGAGGACAGTTTTATCTGATTTATCCCACAGAGTTTTTACCAAAATCCACCCTAGACAGGCTCTATAATGGGCCCTGAGAATGCAAACCCAAGAACACAGAAACAAGAAAGACAGCTCTGACACATGGGCACGGACACCAGAACACGGTGTGAGTCCAGCAGAGGACACGTGGGGCCCCTGTGCATTCCTGTGACATCAGTAAGGAGACAGCCTCCCCAGGTCCTGGTTTTAACAAGCATTAACTTCAGTTCTAATGCAGAGTGCTGTAGTAATTGTCCCACAAACCTGGAGAAGTTAAATCCTGGGGCGCAGAGTGCTGGGCGGCATAGGTCTGCAGGAAGGCCAGGATAGCGCCCAGTCCCTTCTGCACAACGAGTGGAGCAGGGAACTCCAGAGGGCAGTGTCTCAGGTTCAGGGCTTTCAGTGTGGTCACGTTCCCTGTGAAGGAGAGGAAGAACCCAGAACTTCACACACTCTTCCATGGAATGAAACAGGGAGAGAATACTATTTTTGCACATTAAAGAAAAAAAAAGACCCTACTGAAAATTTTGTCTGAAAACAGAACAGATGTCTGCAATTTGCTTGGAAAAAAAAAGTCTTCAGGGAAGGCAGATCCCACAGATTAAGACCAGGCTAGTTACAAAAGTAAATAAATAAAAATAAAATGAATAGAAGCAGCACTAACAGCCCTCTGGCAAAAATCAGAATACAAACCTGCTATATTATCTAAAATGCCTATTTGCAATGACAAAAATCCTAAAAGGAACCTGTGACCCATTCTCAGGAAACAAGCAGTCACCAGAAACTGTCCTCAAGTCGGCTCAGACGTCGCAGTAAGCAACAAAAACTTCAACAATCACACATATGTTCAAAGGAATGAAGAAAACCATGTTTAAATAATTAAGGAAAAACATAGTAAAATGACTCAATAAGCAGAGAATGTCAACAAAAACAGAAATTATAAGAAAGAACCAAATAGCAGTTCTAGAGTTGAAATTAGAGACCGGGCCGTGCCCGGGGGGCCCCATCGGTGAAGCGTCTGCCTTGAGCTCAGGTCATGATCCCGGGGTCCTGGGATGGGGTCCCATGTCGGGCTCCCTGGCAGCGGGGCGTCTGCTTCTCCCTCTGCCTCTGCCGCTCACTCCGCTCGTGCCCACTTTCTCTGTCTCTCTCTCCCTCTTGCTGTCTCTCAAATAAATAAATGGAATTTAAAAAAAAAAAAAAAAAAGGAAAGGAAAGAAATTACAAAGACCAGGATGAGAATTCCACCAAAGGGGACCCAAGAGCAGATACAAGATGACAGAAGAGACAAGTGGACTGGAAATAAAAAGTATCTGATCCAACGAAGAGCGAGAAGAACGATGAAATCAGGACCGCATCAGCGGCCTATGGAACAGCAGCACGTACGCTGACCCGCGGAAACGCGGCGAGAGCCCCAGAGGACGAGAGGGGTGAGCAGAGTGCTCCGTGAGGACACCACGCAAATGCGCCCCAGCGTGGTGACACACAGCAGTGGGGCATCCAGGACGTTCAACAACCAAGTAAGATAAGCCAAAGGCAATCACGCTCAGAAACATCAAAACCACTGAAAGACAAAGAAACATAAATGATCTTAAAAATAGAGCAAGAGGGGATCCCTGGGTGGCGCAGCGGTTTGGTGCTTGCCTTTGGCCCAGGGCGCGATCCTGGAGACCCAGGATCGAATCCCACGTCGGGCTCCTGGTGCATGGAGCCTGCTTCTCCCTCTGCCTGTGTCTCTGCCTCTTTCTCTCTCTCTCTCTCTCACTGTGTGCCTATCATGAATAAATAAAATTAAAAAAAAAATAGAGCAAGAGAAACAAGGGGACAAGGAGAGTGACTTTGGTCAAAGGACAGGGAACAGCATATTCAAATTCAGATTCAGGTGCCCTGAATCTACCAAAACTGTCCTGCAGAAATATAGACGGAACGAAGACATTCCCAGCTGATGCAGGTGGAGGGGCGCACCGCAGCTGGCCTGCAGCAAGTCACAAGCTGAATGAGTCATTTAACGCCCCCTGCCCCCCAACCCGCTGCACCCACCATCGCAGGGCCCGCGGACAACCACTCAACTGAATGAGGAATGAGTTGAGCAGCAGGAGACGGAACCTGCAAACTCAAAGACAAGTTAACAGAAAGTAATACAGACTGGGACAAACCGGGACAAGGAGAAAAGGGGACAGGAAGAGAAGCGCGTACTCGAGGCACATGGGGCAGAAGCAAAACCCCAACGTCCATGTACCTGGAGGAGGAGAGCAGAGCGAGAAAGAAGCCAGGTCTATGGAAATAATGTCGATAGCCAGGGATTTGCCAAATCTGATTAACGTTATCAGTAAACAGATTCCAGAAGCTCCGTCAATACAAATAAAGTCAATACAAAGAAAGCCACCCCCAGGCACATCGCAGACAAACTGCTAAAAATCAAACATGAAGAGAGGAATTTTAAGCAGCCCGACCAAAGAGGTGCATCACTTAAAAATAAAAAAAACATTAAGACTGACAGCTGACTTTTCAACAGACGCTAGAAGCCAGAAGACAATACAGACATTTTTTTTTTTTCAAGAAAGACATTTTTAAAGTAGTGAAAACATCTCTGAAATCTGGGTTCCTGTTACTCAGCCACATATTCTTCAAAAATGATGGAAAAGTAAAGATGCCTTTTTAGAAAATCAAACTTGAAAAATTCATCACCCAGCGACTAAATGATAATACTAAAGAGAGATATTCAGACCAAGACCGTCAGTCATCGCAGATGGAAGCGAGGAACTTTGAGAAATGAAGGATAAACACGTAATAAAATATAAATAAATACCGACAGTTTAGCGTCTGCTGGATTTGCAGCAAGATGTAAAAGCAAAATCTATGAAACCACCGCACGAGAGGCAGGGGGTGCTGGCCGAGGCCGTGCAGGGAAGCGTCCGGGGGGCTGCTACCCGGGCAGGCACGGGGTGGGGGGACAGTCTGGCCCCCAGGGTGCAGCAGCTCCACTCCCGGCCAGGCGCCGGCAGATAACGGTTCGCAGAAAATGGGCCCAGAATGAACCACCCGCGGGCAGACAGAAATGGGAGGCAGGCAGAAGCTAGAGGGCGGATGACACGCCGTGCGGTATCCCTATGGCTTTCGGCCTGCGGGAAGGCCCCGGAGAGCGCCACGCCGCCCCACGCGGCCGTCACGACGTGCAGCGCGGGGGACACACTGCAGGGCCACCCCACAGCACCTCAGCAGTGAAGCCGTGGGCTCCAGGGAGAAGGGGGCCGCAGAGGGAGCCCTCCGGCTCGGGCAACGTTCTGCACACACACCCACGGCACGCCCTGACCCTCCCACGCACAGGACAGGCGGCAAACAGCATGGCCACAGCTGGAGCCCACTGCCGGACACAGAGTCTGGAGTCCTAGTCCTCTCAACTGAACTACCTATTTATTAAAAAAAATCAATGCTCTGAAGAAGAATATAACAGAATCTAGAATCTCTACAATGTATCACAAGGTCTAAGATATAATCCAAAAAATTATTTAAAAGATAGGTTTATATCAAATGAAAAAAAAAATGAGAACACAGTAGAAGAGTAAAAACTGTTAAATATGAAAATTCTAAGACTGGAAACACAGTCGCTGAAAAAAATTACTAGTCAATTTTCACAGCCAATTGGAGATGACAGGAAAGACTCATAAACTTGAAGATGTCGATCTATCTTCCCTGAAGACCAAAAAAATGACTTTTTAAAATATACTTTTTAAAATGTAGGGCAGCCCCGGTGGCGCAGCGGTTTGGCGCCGCCTACAGCCTGGGGTGTGATCCTGGGGACCCGGATAGGGTCCCACGTCGGGCTCCCTTCATGGAGCCTGCTTCTCCTCTTTCTCCTCTGAATAAATAAAATATTTTTTTTTTATAAAGTCTTTAAAAAAAAAACGCAGAGGTTGTCTGGCTCAGTCAGTGAAGCACCTGATTCTTGATTTTAGCTCAGGTCACGATCCCAGGATCCTGGGATTGAGCCCCGCCTCAGGGTCCCTGCTTGGTAGGAAGTCTGCTGGTCTCCCTCCCTCTCCCTCTGTCCACCACCCCTGCCCCGCGTGCAGACAGACAGACACACACACACAGGCACACACACTCTCTCTCTGCCTTAAATAAATCTTAAAAATAAATAAGTAAAAAAGGCAGGGGTTACCTGACTGGATAAAAGAGTGAAGCTAACTGTATCCTTCCTACTAGCAACGACAGGTTGGAAATAAAAGAATGGGAAAACATAGGTCATGCAAAGAGTGAGCAGAAGGAGGTTGGAGAGGCCGCGCTGGCACGCACCGAACGGCCAGAAAGCGTATGACACAGCTCCACGTCGCTGGCCGTCGGAGCGCGCGCACGGGAACCGCAGCGGGGCACCACGACGTACACCAGAGTAACAAAGACAACACGAAAACATTTTAAAAATCCCTAATTTGTATTCAACCAGTAACATAGTATCCAACTACGGAAAGCAAAAGCTGACAGATGTAAAACGAAAGGCAGACAAAGGCACAATCACAGTTGGGAGATTGTCACATACTCCTCCAGGCGCTGACGAAATAAACGGACACCAACGCGAGGACGGAGGTCGTCTGAACGCTGTGACTAAGCCACCCGACCGGACTCGGTACCTGCAACAGCACACCAAGTAGCAACGTGAGAACACACGTTTCCCCAGCGCACAGGGGGGTGTTTACACCAGAGAGAACACATCCCGGGCCAGAGCACACCTGGGCAGGTTTCAGACAAGTTTCACAGCGTACGTGGCATTCAAGGAGAACTCCATAAAAGGAAGAGCATTAGAAGTCTCCCGTTGTCTGTAAGTCAAGCAAAACACAAAGAGCCCACGGGTCACAGTGAACATCCGAAAATATTCTGAGCTCACTGATGACAAAGATGCCGCATGCTGCGGCTCGCGGGAGCAGCCAAGGCAGCGCCTGGGGGAAGACGCGGTCGTGACTGCACAGACTACAAAGGAAAGGTCTAAAACCAGTGACTTGAGCCTCCAACTCCATTGGTTGGAAAAAGAGCAGCAAATCAAACCCAAAGAATCACAGATAGTAAAGCGCAGATCCGATGCACAACCGAGAAGGTCGTCTCCTGCTTCCGCACAGCAGGGAAGACCAAGGAAAATGAGGACGCCGCACCTGTCCGTCCCCGTGGACGGCCCCCGGAGCACGGTGGTGAGCCACAGCTGCGAGTCACCCGCAACACACGCCGCTACGACTCAGGCCAAGGTCGAAAGCAGGGCCCTGCCGACACACACTGCAGGGAGAGGGCGGCGGTGAGGCCGTCCACGCGCGCGGGAGGCCGCACCGGTCCTGGGGCCCTGGCCACTGCGCGCGGCGACAGAGCCCTTCGTTTTGATTATTTCTCCGCGTCCGTCCGTCCGTCCGTCCGTCCTACTTTCTGCGTGGAATACAAACTACGGCACTAACAGCGCTCGCGAGCTGCGACCTGAGAGCCCAGGAAGGACGAAGGAGAAGGGATTCTAGATACGAGCCAGCTCGCCCCCTACGACCTGCCTTAGGTTTCCGCTACAGGTTCTGGGCACCGAAAAAGGCAGCATTTTAAAGCCAGCTTTTTATTTTATTTTTTTAAATTTTTAATAAAGAGTTTATTTATTCATGAGAGACACACACAGAGAGAGGCAGAGACACAGGCAGAGGGAGAAGCAGGCTCCATGCAGGGAGCCCGATGCAGGACTCGATCCTGGGATCACACCCTGGGCCAAAGGCAGAGGCTCAGCCGCTGAGCCACCCAGGCCTCCCTAAAGCCAGCTTTTGATAACACTTACCCAGCTCCACAGGTAACATCTTGATAGGATTTCTTTCTAAAAGCAAAGTTTTCAAATGCCTTAAAAACAAAACAAAAATTATATCATTTAAAAAGCAAAAAAGGAAATGACCCTCCCAAAATGACACCATCAAATGTCTTCCTTTGCCTCTTCTTTCAGGAGAGGACTTGAGTGCAGGTGCACACGCTCGCTGCACACGGACGGCACGTGGCCCCCTTCCCCCCACCCTCCCCCACGTCTCAGCAGAGGGCCAGGCCTCAGTGCACTGACCTCCGAGGCCGGGCGACTCTCTGCTGGGGGGGCGGCCTCGCACCTGTGGGGTGCTCAGCAGCACCCTGGTCTCCACCCGCCAGGGCCAGTAGTGCCCCCTCCCAGGTCGGGACAAGCACGAGATCTCAGGGCGTTGCTGAATCTCTGCTGCGGACCACGTGGCCCCACGGCGGGGACAGGTGCTTGGACCGCCAATGTCCCGCGACGTCCTCACCTGCACCAGGCTTCCCGAGTGTGCCCTGAGGGCTCCCACACTAAGACGCTCTGTGAACACGTCTCCCCGGGTCCAGATGCTCGGGAGCCTTCTGCTGCACGGCACGCCCACCCCGCTGGGCGGATAACGGGCAGCGAAGGGCTCTGCGCAGCCTCAAGGAAACGTGGTACAAGGGGCGTTTCTCTAAGCCTTTGACTCCAGAGCCCTTCCCTCCGAACACCCAGAACATCTCCCATAAAACCTCGCACAAAACAGACAGATGGAGAGATAGGATGCAGGGCGCCCGCTAAAAACTTACTAATTGGATGATATGGAAAAATGAACATCTCACGTTAAATTCTATCCTGCCCCTTTTACTTTTTATGCTTCTTCCATTTTTCACATTTAATTCTTAAGACTGTCTCATACACTAAGAATACATTTCTTTTTCTCCTTTACTTTTTAGTGAGCACCAGCTGAAATCTGGTATAAGGAGACTCGGGGGCTCACGCTTCCAGCCTAGGGTGGGCGTCCAGGCGCAGAGCGGGACCTTCCACCCCTGCCCCCTGTACCTGCATCACCCTGGGCCTCCCCAAGACTTTGGGAGAATTGTTGAATCCGCTGTCCTACTCCACCCCCAGGGACGGTCTCCAGCCAGCACACCCACACCGCAGCCCAGGGCACGCGGGAACTGCTGCCTGCCGGGCGGGGAGGGCCTCGCAAACCCCTGGAGCAAAGCACCCCACTGCCGTCGCCTCTCTCGCTGCCCGGAGCAGCCCCAGGAAGCCACCGGGAGGACCGAGGGGCCGCATGGAGTCCAAGCTGCGTCCCCCGGCTTTAGTTCTCCCGAAGGAAGAGACAGGAGCAGCCGAGCACACCTGCAAATCCCACAAAGGAATCAACGCTGTGGGGAGAGGGAGACCGTCTCAAGCCTCATTTCACCTTGGACGGTGAGAAAATTAAAGTCCAACATCACAACTGACTGGGGTCCCCAAGATTTGAAAGGAAGAAGACGATTTCACAGGCATGGGATCGAGAGTTCCATTATTCCAGTTAAATTAAGTTTGGTTTTTGGATTGGCCACTTCAAAGGAAAACCGATCACTTGAAGATTAGACAATTTTCTTTCTGTTTACTCTCTTGGGTTTTCCCTATTAGTTGAAGTTTTAAAAGAACGGACTTTGTGAACTAAACTTTTCTTGACGTACACGAAGGTGAATCATTTCAACTACTGGTTTTTGGTTTAGCCCCTTTTCGTTGGGTGATACAACAGGCCAGGGTGGGCCGGTGGCCGCTCTCTGGAAGATGCACACACTCTGCGCCCGGGCGGCAGGTGGGCAGGTGCCCTGGACTCCCCAACGGCAGGTCGGGTCCGGCCAGTCAGCGTGACCCCTGCTGGCCTGGGGGGCGGAGGTGGGGGGCGGAGCCCACGGGAAGCAACCACGCACCAGAAAGTGGACCCGAGCAATGGTATGTTTGAATCCTCTCGTGCACACTGAATAACAAGTTTATGAATGTTGACCCCTTAACACCATCAGCCGCCCCCCGGTAACGTCACAACTTCCCACTGAACGTACAGATCCAGCCGCTGCGTTGGGGCTGCTGCCCGAGGAGGGAGGCGCGGACACATTTTCTGGGTCCCTGCTAGCAGGCTCACACATCCGAGACAGCGAGTAGGGGGAGACCAGTAATACTGCATTGCTTTAATGAGGCTTTTTGGAAAGTTTAAAGCTTTTAATAAACCCATAATTACTTAACATTTCTGATTAATATGTTTCAGCTCTTCGGCAAGTTGATCTAATTTTAATGACATAATGAGCTATAAATCACATGCAAAATTATATCTTAAACAGTATTAAGCAGCTGGCTTTGACTGGCAAAATCGAAGGATTCCAAAACTGGAGGACTGTGGACTTCCTTTATAGGACAGAGCCGAGTTCGGGGAACGGGTTCTATTTATTTACCCTTTGAGTAGCAACCCCCCCCTCTTGGCTGTGCGAGTGCCACAATTTATAGACAGAAAGCACTAAATTATCCTCAACACAAAGGATGGGGGCCTTGGGGAGAACAAAGCCTTCCCAGCCGGGCCTGAACCACAAGCTCAGAACACTCACGAGGCCGTCAAGCTGCAGGGGACACGGTGGACGCAGGCCCAGGGAAGCCTCGGCCACCTGTCACGCAGCCCTGGTTGGTGCCAAGGACACGGTTCTGTGCGTCCGGTGGCACAACTCACAGCAGGCGATCTGCTCTGCAGACCCCGACGACCCCAGGAGCTCTGGGAAGGCAGCTCCTGGCTCTGACTCCCCCCTGCTGGACACCCCAGCTCATCATCAGAAATTAGCCGCTTCCTTGCGCAGCCTGAGAGGCACAGATGATTCACAGAGATCTTCTCTTACTGCTACATGTGACAGAATACTCTCAAAAATTGCTTTGAAAAACAGTGAGGTGCAGTTGAGACAAGTGAAGGGCCTTACGCAGACCCCCACTCTGCTCTTCACAGCGGCCGCCGTGGCTCTCCGCGGACACCATTACTCACGTGAGAACCGGGGGTCGCCCTTGGACACCTGTCTGCTTCCCACGCCCTGGATCCGGCCTGAACCCGCTGGCTCTCAGGCCCACCTGCAGCTCTGCTCTGTCAGCCTTGCTCAGGCCGCAGCCTCTCGCAGGGTCGTCGTCCCGGCCTCCTGCCACCGCCCTCGCCCCTCCTCACAGTGACCTCGAAGCCAAGTCGAATTCCACCCCTCTCCATTCAAACCCTCCGTGACTCCCAAGTTCTTTCAAAACGAAAGCCAACATTGCCTGCCCACCTCTCCCTCCTGCGTCCTGGCACGCTGGCCTCCTTGCGGCCCCGCATCCGCCAGGCGCACACACACCCGGGGCCTACGTGTATGCTCTCCTCCGCCCAGGAGGCACCGACACTAAAGGCGATCCTACAGTGTCTACGAGGTTTTCATAGGGAGGGTGTGGGAGCTGGAGGCGTTGAGGTCAGGACAGGAGGCCGAGCTCACAGTGAGTGTGTGCAGGTCCCCAGGGAGCGAGGAGGCCAGCTGACGGTGGGCTGCTGACCGGGGCCACGTGAGGAGGAGGGAGAGAGGCAGGGCATTCGTTCCAGAAGCGGGGGTGCTAGGAAATCCCTGGATCAGAGCAGCAGGAACGTGGCAGGATAGCACGCATTGCTTACTCTGGGGTTTCCCGACCCTTCTGGCAGCTTTGCAGGGTACCAGTCAGAGCTGGAACCAGATGTGCATAAACCTCATGGTTGGCCCAGCAAAGGCACGGTGGCTACCAGCATCCTTTGTGCTATTAAATATCCTACGTTATGACTACGGTTACGTGCATTTGGTACATTCATTCACTGCATCGATCAGCTGGCTCTAAAAATAGCATCAAACACTTCTAAGCTGACACCGAAACTCAATCAGGACTTGGAGCTAAGCAGCAGGCACTCGGACATCTTAAAACAGGATGGCTTCTTAAAATCTGAGAATATAAACACGCAACTTACTTGTGAGACCCAATCCCAGAAGGAAGGGCTTTAATCCTATTATGGCGGAGGTCCAGCCAGGTGAGCTTTGGCAGTAGCTGGAAGAAATCTTTAGGAATCTCGCAGAGGGCATTTCTTTGAAGATGCAATTGCTTCCAGGGAAAAGGAAAGAGAACGTCTCGTCAACTAACTACATTTTAAAACACGATACGTCCTAAAGCGCTTCCAGAACCACAGGCTTTTGCCCTCATGCGTAGCAAGTGAGAAGAGAACCCGCGACATCTTGGCCTTGGATAGCTGAAGCCGCAGACGAGGGGCAGAAAGGAAAGCTCCGGGGCTGGAGAGTGACCCCCGGCTGACGGCTCAGCCACCAGCACGCACACACCAGCTTTCTCTACAAACACGCTTTAACACCAAACCGACTCCCCACGTGTGAAATCCCTGTCCCCCTTCCCGGGCCCCGCTGTTCCCACCCCTTCCCTAGTGCCCGCACAGCAGCCCGAGGTAACTGGCCAGGGGCAGGCGGCACGAGCCAAGTCTGGTCCCAGGGACTCATCCCAAGCAAAGAGGGAAACTGAGACACACGCACTACGCTTCGGCCTCGGCCCCACCCCGCTGCTCCACGCGCCAAGATGCAGGGGGAGGAGAGGGCCACCCCGCGGCGTAAAAAGGTGCGTGTAAGTCCACAGTCACGGTGTGGCACCATCGTGGGTCATTTCTTTCAAGTAGGCTCCATGCCCAGGCGGAGTCCAAGCTGGGGCCTAAGCCGGCAACTGAGATCACGAGGCCGACGCTCACACGACTAAGTCACACGGGGGCCCCAGTGATGGGTAATTTTAAAAATCTCTCTTAATGCTGCTGTTACATGTTGTATTTGCTTGACTTGTAGGTCGCGTGAGCACGGATCCAACACCACCACCACTGGGGCAGCACAGATGTTAAGAGCACTGGCCGGGGAGCCCGACTTTCTGGGTTCAAACCTACTAGATTTGGGAACCTCATTGGCTGTGTGACTTTGAGCAGGTGCCCAAACCTCTGTGTGCGCCAATGTCCCCACCTGTCACCTGGGCCACGGGACCCACCCGCCTGGTGCACTAAGTGAGCAGCGCCAGGTAGCAGCAGCAGCCAGCCGACTGGGGACCCGGCCGCCCCCACTCCCAGATCTGCCTCCGATGCCAGCCTCTGAGTCCCCTCACGGGTTGCGGCGGGGGCTTTGCAAGCGCATGGAAAATGCAGTGGCCGGTCACCCCGCGGGCAGGGGGCAGTCTCGGGGACACGGTCTGGTGGTTACGTGGGCACAGTGCATGCGCACCTCGGGGTGAGCCCGCTCTGGCTCCAGGCTTCCGGGGCCTGCTCCCCCTCGGGCCAAGCCATTGTAGCGCTCAGCTCTGAAACCCCAGATCCTCCTCGACGCCAGAAGACGGAATCTAGAAAGGCAGGGGACACGGCACTGCTCTCTGCAAGGGCTCTTCCAGGACACAGCGAGGCGGCCCCTCCTCTTGGGTCTGGCGGGACGACAGCGTTCCCGTGCCCCGCGACGGCACGTCTCTGGAAGTGCGGCTGGGGGCTCCGGAGACTGCTGCCCCGCCTGCACGCGCCCGTCACCCCTGGAAGGCACAGCGCTGAGCGGCCACCTCGCGCCGGGACTGGCCGCCGTGGTAAGAACGCTGGCAGTCACTGTTTTCTGAGAGGCGCGAACAGGTTCGCTGTTTCTTTATTAAGCCTGAAGAACACTTGGAATTTCCTCCTCCTTCCTTGATGCCCAGAGGCCCCAGAAATCCCATGACCCGTGGGAGTTCCGGATCACAGCTGGGAGCGTCTGCCCTGGGCCGGGGCAGCCCTGACGACCCAGGGGTTCACTCGGAGACGTCGGCGCTCAGCGGAGGAGCAGGAGCAGCGCCGCCCTGGCCGCAAACATGTGACCAGCGCAGCGGGCTCTAGCGAGTGCAGCGCCGCTTAACATCTGCGGCTGCAGCTTTGTGCCAGCGCCCAGAATGTCCGCCAGCACCGTAACGGCGCAGTGTGGCCCGGTGCACGGGGCTGTGCACAGCGGACACTGTGCGTCACGCGGCTTAATTCTCGGAACAGCCCATAAAAATAGTCTCGTGCTCATGTTCCAGGTGAAGACAATGAGGTTCAAGGGAATTAGTGAGTCCTAGGCAGCAGGAGCCCTGCTGGTGAGCACTCTTCCCCGCTCACGTCAACATGGGGCAGACCTCATTCTAGAAATCCCAGGGGATGGGGATCCGTGGGTGGCTGTGCAGTTTAGCACCGCCTTCAGCCCAGAGCGTAACCCCGGGGTCCCGGGATCGAGTCCCACACCCGGCTCCCTGCGGGGAGCCTGCTTCTCCCTCTGCCTGGGTCTCCGCCTCTCTTTCTCTGTCTCTCATGAATAAATAAAATCTTAAAATAAAAAAAAAAAAGAAAAGAAATCCCGGGGGATGAGACGGTACTTGCAGGATGGCAAGGGTGCGGCGAGGCACTGGGCACATGGGAAAGGCAGCATGTGACATGAGCAAGGCAGGGGTGAGACACAGTTTTTACCTGTTTCAATGCTGCGTGGGGGCTTTTAGAGGGGATGTTTTAAATAGGAGATGACGGTGCTTTCGGCAGTGGTTTCTACCACGGGCTTTTTGGTGCTCAAGACTTTCCCGAGAATAGAGGAGAGACATCGTGGTCTGACTCCACAAGTATTTCCACTGGTTGGGCCCCATAGCGGGATTTCTCATTTTGTGGTGAGCGGCACTGGAGACCCCGACTCAACCCTCTTCTATGTCATTCTAGAACCTGTCTCCTATGTCCGCTCGGCAGAGGCACAAATGCCCTAAGAAATGCCCCACTTACTTTAAGGTTGGGAATTTTAAAGATCTCTCCTAAATGGTGAAGACCACTCTGACTCAAGTCTAAAATCGACGAGGAAGAAAAGATGGGCCCCTTAACACCCTCGTGAACCTCTTTGGAGGGGGACGCGGGCGCGCTCTGAACGTGGCCGGCGCCGCTGTCTGGATCCGCCGCCTCCGGGGGAGCCCGGCTTCCTCCCATGGGTCAGCCAGGACGAAGCAATGCTCCGGGGGCCTGTGCTGTCCTCCTTGGTCTGGAGTCACCTGGAGACAGGGAGGGGAGACACAGCCAGATGCCGCACACATCCTCCCAGGCGGCGCCGGGCAGCTCCGTGGCAGGTGTGCAACCGTGTCACCTGCTTACAAAACCATCATTTTTAATAAACGGTATCATAAATTTGACAAATATTTAAGTTGGAAGGAAGGAAGCACGCTGGAAGCCAAGAAGGTTCTGACTGAATGTTATGCTCCTCACCCTGTACCCGGAGTTCCAAGATTTAACTCCTGGGAAACACAATGATGCAAAATAAGCATGGCTACTCTAGGGATAAAAACAGATCGTTTCAAAGTCTGTAAACCAACATATCCCTTCCGTGACCGGTGAGTGGACGGGCTGAGTTCGCACGGTCGATTCCCGCTGCGGTTGCAGCTCTCGGCACTAGTGTTGGCGGCCCGAATCCCGCCGGCTCTGCCAAGTGGCTCAGAGCGCGGCACCGGGGCAGGGGAGCAGCGAGCTGGGCGCTGGGAAGCATCTGCCTAAGCGGAATCCTGGCTTTCACTTAACACCGTGAGAGCAGTTCAAGACCCGCCGCTCGCCCAGGGCTCTTCCGGGGGGCCCAGGCCTGGGTAACTTCCAAACGTGGATCCAGCAAGAGCCATGCAGCTGGGGTGCTCCTGACCTCACTGCGTCCCCAGCACAACCCACTCGGCCCAGGTGTGGGCACGGGCACTTCCTTCCCCTTCTGGGGCTGAGGACCACCCACAGGTGTGACCCCCGGACACCCGCGAGACACCCGCGGGCCCCTCTCGCTGGGTCCCTTCCTGTGAACCCTGTGAAGGGCAGGAGGGGCGGCAACCTCCCACACCCCTCCCGTCAGGGGGAGAAATCTCAGAACCCAGAGTGGAACAACAGGACCTAAGCTAGTGGAGCTGGCCCCTCGCCGGTGGAGGCTGCGCCTTGTGTCCCCCCACCGCCTTCCTTCTGCTGCCCGCCCAAAGGGGGGCTGCGCCCTCCCAGCCCGCACCCCTGCCCACACCTGCACCCCCCACCCTCCCGCCCCTGCACCCCTGCTCACTCCTGCACCCCTGCCCACACCTGTGCCCCCCACCCTCCCGGCCCTGCACCCCTGCTCACTCCTGCACTCCCACCCTCCGGTCCCGCACCTCACCCTCGCTCACTCCTGTGGCCTGCACCCCCCCCTGCACCCCGCTCACTCCTGCGCCCCCGGCCCTCCCGGCCCGCACCCCTGCTCACTCCTGCACCCCTGCCCACACCTGTGCCCCCCACCCTCCCGGCCCTGCACCCCTGCTCACTCCTGCACTCCCACCCTCCGGTCCCGCACCTCACCCCCGCTCACTCCTGTGGCCCGCACCCCCCCCACCCCGCTCACTCCTGCGCCCTCGGCCCTCCCTGCCCGCACCCCTGCTCACTCCTGCACCCCTGCCCTCCCGGCCCTGCACCCCTGCTCACTCCTGTGCACCCCCCCTCCCGGACCCTCACCTCTGCTCACTCCTGCACCCCTGCCCTCCCCTCCCGCACTCCCACTCACCCTTGCACCCCCGCCCTCCCAGCCCTGCATCCCTGCTCACTCCTGTGGCCCTCTGCGCTCCTGGCCCTGCACTCCTGCTCACTCCTGCGCCCCCTGCCCTCCGACCCGTGCCCCCGCTCACCCCTGCACCCCCGCGCTCCCGACCCCGCGCTCCCGCTCACTGCTGCACCCCTGCCCTCCCGGTCCCACACCCCCACTCACCCCTGCACCCCTGCCCTCCCGACCCCGCGCCCCCGCTCACCCCTGCACCCCCGCCCTCCCGACCCCGCGCCCCCGCTCACTCCTGTGCCCCCCGCCCTCCCGACCCCGCGCCCCTGCTCACTGCTGTACCCCTGCCCTCCCGGTCCCACACCCCCACTCACCCCTGCACCCCCGCCCTCCCGATCCCCCGCCCCCACTCACCCCTGCACCCCTGCCCTTCCGACCCCGCGCCCCCGCTCACTCCTGCGCCCCCCGCGCTCCCGGCCCCGCACCCCGCTCACCCGCGGCGCCCCATTCCGCGAGCACGCCGGCGCACCTCGGACGCAGAGGGGTGCAGCCCAACAATGGCGGCTGCCAGGCCCACGCGGTCGCCATGGAGACGCGCGTACGGGGTCCCGGAGGCGCCAAGCCGGCCGAGCGCACGGAGAGTGAGGAGCGCGTGCGCGCGGAGTCCCAGCCGGGCCCGGGCCAGTCGGTGCCGCCCGCGGGGACACGTGCGTCTTGGTCCCGAGAGACGAGCGTGCGGGGAAGGCGCGCTGCGCGGAGGGACCCGATCTCTGGTCCCACGGACACCGCCCCGGGCAGCGTCGTCCCGGAGCCCGCCGGGTGGCCCCTGGGCTCCTCGGCCACAGGCTGCCAGACCCCGGAGCCCAGAGGGCAGCCGCGGGCCCGGGACCGCCGGGAAGGAGGGGGCGCGCACCAGGCCGCCCGGGCTCGGGGAGCGGCCCTCGGGGAGCTGCTGCGGGGATGGGGGCTGCTGCGGCTGCGGGTGTGCAGGGCGAGGGCCCCGGAGCGGCTGCGGGGATGGGGGCTGCTGCAGCTGCGGGTGTGCAGGGCGGGGGCCCCGGGGGCTGCTGCGGGGATGGGGGCTGCTGCAGCTGCGTGTGTGCAGGGCGAGGGCCCCGGGAGCTGCTGCAGGGATGGGGGCTGCTGCAGCTGCGGGTGTGCAGGGCGGGGCCCCCGGGAGCTGCTGCGGGGATGGGGGCTGCTGCAGCTGCGGGTGTGCAGGGCGAGGGCCCCGGAGCGGCTGCGGGGATGGGGGCTGCTGCGGCTGCGGGTGTGCAGGGCGAGGGCCCCGGGAGCTGCTGCAGGGATGGGGGCTGCTGCAGCTGCGGGTGTGCAGGGCGGGGGCCCCGGGGGCTGCTGCGGGGATGGGGGCTGCTGCAGCTGCGGGTGTGCAGGGCGGGGGCCCCGGGGGCTGCTGCGGGGATGGGGGCTGCTGCAGCTGCGGGTGTGCAGGGCGAGGGCCCCGGGAGCGGCTGCGGGGATGGGGGCTGCTGCAGCTGCGGGTGTGCAGGGCGGGGGCCCCGGGGGCTGCTGCGGGGATGGGGGCTGCTGCAGCTGCGTGTGTGCAGGGCGAGGGCCCCGGGAGCTGCTGCAGGGATGGGGGCTGCTGCAGCTGCAGGTGTGCAGGGCGGGGGCCCCGGGGGCTGCTGCGGGGATGGGGGCTGCTGCAGCTGCGGGTGTGCAGGGCGAGGGCCCCGGGAGCTGCTGCGGGGATGGGAGCTGCTGCGGCTGCGGGTGTGCAGGGCGGGGCCCCCGGGAGCTGCTGCGGGGATGGGGGCTGCTGCAGCTGCGGGTGTGCAGGGCGGGGGCCCCGGGGGCTGCTGCGGGGATGGGGGCTGCTGCAGCTGCGGGTGTGCAGGGCGGGGGCCCCGGGGGCTGCTGCGGGGATGGGGGCTGCTGCAGCTGCGGGTGTGCAGGGTGGCCCGGGGAGCTGCTGGGGGGATGAGGGCTGCTGCGGCTGCGGGTGTGCAGGGCGAGGGCCCCGGGAGCTGCTGCGGGGATGGGGGCTGCTGCGGCTGCGGGTGTGCAGGGCGGGGCCCCCGGGAGCTGCTGCGGGGATGGGGGCTGCTGCAGCTGCGGGTGTGCAGGGCGAGGGCCCCAGGGGCTGCTGCGGGGATGGGGGCTGCTGCAGCTGCGGGTGTGCAGGGCGGGGGCCCTGGGGGCTGCTGCGGGGATGGGGGCTGCTGCAGCTGCGGGTGTGCAGGGTGGCCCGGGGAGCTGCTGGGGGGATGAGGGCTGCTGCGGCTGCGGGTGTGCAGGGCTTCGGCCTGGGGAGCTGCAGGGCAAGGGGGACCTGGAGGCAAGAGGGAGCCTGCAAGGACAGACTGTGGGGGCGGGGGGGGGTGTTGGGGGGGGGGTCTCCTGCAAACAGGCTGGCTCCACGCTGCCCTGCCCGGGGCTGGAGAGGCTAACAGGCCCGGAGGGAGAGACAAACGTGGAGCAGCTGCACACCTGCCCCCTCACCCGTGAGTGAGCTGCAGCCACGCGGGGGGCTCCACCGTCACCTTCCAGGTGTGAAAACGGTGGCAGCTACTTCACTCGCCCCCACCTCCCCCCACACCACATCTCACCCAAGGTGCCTCTGTGGCCCAGTTAGGAAGCCCTGTAGGGAAGGGCGGTGGGGCGCGGGCAGGCAGCAGTACAGTCCAGCGGGCATCACGGGTGGGCACCGTACCTGGAAGCAGGCTGGCCTGAGAAGTCACTGGGCGGGCTGCCCGGTACCCACTCCTTTACACACATCCTCAGATAAGGTCCACCTTGTGAAAGATCACTCGGGTTCTGCGATGGAGGCGGCACATTCGGTCACCGTGACCACCCCTTCCACGCACAAGAGAGTGAAGCCTTCTCCGAAGGTGAACTTTTCCCCAATGAGCATCTTTCTATTTGGAGGAGGCAGCGGAAAGCTCAGCTGCGGCGCAAAGCTCCCGACAGACCAAAGACTAAAGAAGTAGTTATTTTGTGACCACACAGAGGGGAGGGTCTAGTAAGCACCCAGACTTGGGGTGGGCTCCCAAAGGCTGGACTCTGGGAAGAGCAAACTGGAAAAGCAGCAAACCTTGTGCGGCCTGAAGCTCCGCTTCGGATCTCAGCAGCCCCTGACTGCAAGGTGACCTGGGGGGCTGCGCCCGGCTCCCTGCTGGAAGCAGATGCCAATCCTCTGGCGGGTGGGGGTGTTACCATCTTAGATCTCAAGTTCTCTGCGTGGTTTTAAAATGTGTCGTGTGCGTCACACACAAGGCAACGTGAACACATGATCGAGTCCCAGGAAAAATGAGAACAGAAACTGACCCGTGGGCGGTCCAGATATGACGGCAGCAAGCACACACTTTAAAAGAATCAGGTTTGGGGCGCCTGGGGGAGCTCAGCAGTTGAGTGGCTGCCTTTGGCCCAGAGCGTGACCCCGGGGTCCCGGGATCGAGTCCCGCGTCGGGCTCCCTGCATGGAGCCTGCTTCTCCCTCTGCCTGTGTCCCTGCCTCTCTGGGTCTCTCATGGATAAATAAATAAAATCTTTTAAAAAAAATAAACAACAGAAATTTATTTAAAATAATCAGGCTTCACGTGCTCAAGGCAGTGGTGATACTAGAAATCATAGCGAGGAGTCAAATTGGAATTCTGGATCTGAAAAACACAACAAAAATTGGTTGGACTGGTTACCAGCAAATTACTTGGAGCTGAAGAGTGTGTTGGCGCAGTGGGAGGTCGGTCACAAGGCCGTCTCCCTCACACACGGGAGTGTAAAGTGGGCATGGGGGGCTCAGGGACCGAGCCTAAGGCTCTGGGTGGTCTCTGGCCAGCTCAACCCCTGGCCGCCTTGTAAGGGCCGCTCCGCGGAGCAGGGGTGCTGGGACCTCTCCTGCCCTGAGCACTTGTCCGTGTGGTTACAGGTGAGAGTTCACCAGCGAGCGGCTCCCGTGGGTGTGGGATAGAGGAGGACAGCCGACCGCTTCCTGCAGGGCACACAGCAGGGGAGGCGAGGGCTCCAGAGCAGCTTTGCAGGTGGCCCACGGCGGCAGGACAGGCGTAGTGTGGCGGCCACACACCTGCCTGTTGGAAAGAGGAGAAACCAAGAGACACAAGGGGTGACTCTTCTGAAAGGTCTTCATTTTGAGCTCACTCCTGGATGATGCTTAACCGGGAGAGAATTCGGTGCTGGCACGACTCCGGGAGCTGCCGGCGCTGGTGAGAAGTTTGCTGTCCATCCAACTGCCATTTCTGTGAAGGAGATCTGACTTTTCTTTCTGTGTCCTTGACGTCCTCAGGTTTCACTACTCAGACGCCACGTGCGGGTTGCGTCTCATTTCCGCTGCATGTGCCCTTCCTGCCGGGGATCCGCCTTCAACCCTGGGCATTGCAGCCCTTCGGTCCTCACGTGCAGTGCGCTCTGCACCCCGACCTCCGTTCTCGTATTCTGGGTCTCCCGTGAGGGAACAGAGCGAGGCCACCCTGGCTGTTCTCTCCGTGTCTCGGCGTTAACTGACCTTCCTGGTTGTCCCCTGTGCTCTCCACTGGGCAATCTGGCTGCACTGGTGTCCACTTAGACTTCGCGTCATCTACTGAGTTGGGTTTTTTTTTTTAATGATTTCATTTCTCATTTCTAATTTTCTCATTTCTAACTAGTTGTCCTAGTTCTTTTTCCTTTTTCCCATTTTTGTTTTATAATCCCTTCTAAGTTTTTGTGGCTATTTTCTCCTTATCCAACATGAGAACCCTAAGCATAGTTATTTTAAGGTTTGCTCTGTTATTTTAATTTTCAGGCTGCTGTATTGTTTTCCTTTCATCTGGGATGAATTCATCCACTGATTGAGGATCTTGTTATCTTTCTTCTCAGAGCAACATGCTTTGGAATTGAGGTTTGCAGGCTCATCATAAGTGGGGGTTTGTCCCGTTTTCTCCCTCTGCTCCCTGACCCCGCCCCGTGTGTCTGGGCTAGCAGGCCCTCCGCTCAGCCTCCTGGGGTCCTGCCGCGGCGATGTGTGTTAGACCGGGTGCTCGGGGCTCCTGAGCAGCCACCCTTGAGAAGTAAAGTTGCGGTCACAGAGCCAGCAGTGCCCAGGTCCCTGCTCCTGGGGAGCCTCAGGAAACTGCTGCAGACGGTGATTGTCCTTCTCAATTTCCTGTCGTACCCACGAGCAGGAGACTTGCCCCGGCTGCGATTCCAGCTGGTGCTCGTGGCTTTGTTCCCCACTTCCTTTGGGCAGCTTTAGACACTTTGCTCCTCAGGGACAGCATTCCTGGCCACCTGCCCGTTTTTGGACCTGGAGCCCCGCAGGCCCGAAGTCTCCGTCCTGCACCCTGTTTCGCGTCTCCCTTCCACTTCTGGTCTGTGGAACTGTTGGAGTTGTTAACATTTTCTTTTCACACTGGCCTGTTGCAGCCGTGGGTGGAGGGAACCGTGGAAGGGCCTGGGAGTGTGAACCGACAGCGGCTTCTTGCCCAGAGGCAGTAAATGTTTTTCACACAAAGGGCAGTAAGAGAGTTTTGCTCTATTTTATCATTTCCTGTTTAATTCCTTGGTACGAAACTGCTGTAAATTATGTTTGATAGATTTCTCCAAAACTGATATACTTCCTCATCAAAAGAAAAGCAGAAGAAATTTTGTTAAGAACTTGAAATATGCTCTATAGAAAGTTAAAAATAAGAATAAGCGTATCTAGGTAAGCTTCACAGATTTCACAATGGCTGGAAATTATTTTTTGGAAGATGTTTGATGTGGTCCTGAGCAGCGGGCCCCGTCTCTGCTCTGCCTGCTGTGCCATTGCTCTAGAACGCAACACTTGACATACATCCTTCTTCCTCAGAAAGAAGTAAGGCCTCAAAGAAAGGGGACCTTGGTTTTCATGGGTGCTGCCGGCCTTCTGAGAGCGCACGCAGCGTGGGCAGAGGGATTGCCTCAGGAGGGCGGGAGGACCACCTCGGGAGGGACTTGGGTGACTCCTGGGTGAGTGCCCCTGGTGAGCCTGGGAGGTGAGCTCACCCTTGAGACGTGGGTACAAGCTGTTTAGCTCCATAGATGGCCTGTGGGTGCCAGAAACCCCCACCCCCACCCCTATGAGTTCAAGCTCTCGGGGACCATCGGGGGGGAGCACAGCAGGGAGAGAGGGCTGGCTCTGCATGGCCTCTTGGGCTCTGCTTTGACCCACCCTTAAGGTTCACGCATCTGCAAGGTCCTCAAAGATCCCAGTCACCCAAAACTCTCATGAGACCAGCAGGACCTTCTGCATCGTTGGAGATAAGGGTTCGAATTCCAATAAAGCAGCAACCCCTACCCCCAGCCCTGCCAGAGGGTCCCTGCCCCCATCTACCCATGTCCCTGCCCCCCTATCTTCTCAGGTCCCTGCCCCCTTATCTTCCCAGGTCCCTGCCCCCATCTACCCAGGTCCCTGCCTCCCTGCCCCCCACCTTCCCAGGTCCCTGCCCCCATCTACCCAGGTCCCTGCCTCCCTGCCCCCTACCTTCCCAGGTCCCTGCCCCCCACCTTCCCAGGTCCCTGCCCCCCATCTTATCAGGTCCCTGCCCCCCATCTACCCAGGTCCCTGTCCCCCTATCTTTCTAGGTCCCGGCCCTCCCTTCTCCCCTGTTCCTCTCTGGGGATGAAGCTGCTCCCTCCAGAAATGATAGCCTTTGAGTCACTCTCTTGTCCCCGGTGATGTCCCTCCCTCCCACGAGCCCTCAGTGCAATGAAAACGTGGGCCCTGTGGGACCTTGCCGCCCTGTCGCCCGGGGGACCCTGGGGTGCCAGCACCGAGGCCAGGCTGGGAGCGGCACGTGGGAGCCCGTCACATTGGCAGGAATGAGCAAGTGGAGGTGTGTCTGTGTCTTTCCTGCTGGCGCGTGGTTCTGCCTCCGGGGCGCAGCGCACTGTCCCACCTGGGGTCCGATAGGCAGAGCCGGTGCCGCAGCGGCAGGAGATAGACGACGCGGCCCCTCGGAGCTGCCGTGGAGACAGAGGCTCCGGCTGGCACCCGGTGTCCCTGGGGGCGTCTGCCTGGGATGTCTGTCCTCACCCTGTCCTGCGGTTCCCGGCGCTGCCTGGCAGGGCGCGAGGCCCCTGAGGCTGCCCAGCACCCTTACTCCCTCGCAGCCCTGACGACGCCTTCCCGGGTGAGAAGGGCTCGTCCCCATTCCAGCTCTGGGGGAGGGTCGTCTCCTTGTGTCCTGCACCCCTCGGCTCGTGGCCCCCCAGCAGTGGGGCCCTGCCCCTGCTCCTCCCAGCACCCTGGCCCTGCTCCTCCTGTGGGGACCATGGTGACGCCGGCCCGCCGGGTATCTCAGGGTGGCCTTGCCCTCTCGGCTGTTAGCCGCATGTCCGACGTCCCTCCGGCCCCTAGACACGTGTTCACAGGGCTGGGAAAGGATGCGCACGTCTGTGGGGCCTGCTGTGCCGGGTCCACGGCAAGCAAACCTCTGGGAACGGAACTGTCTCCACGGGAGAAGGTGCTGTGAGTAGCTGAGGCGGCGGCCACCAGCCTGCGGTCATGGGTGTCAGCTCCCCATGTCCCCCCAGACAGCCCCACGGTCCACACGGTCGAGTCAGGGATGGAGACAGCAGGCAGCCGGGGCCCATCTCCACACCTGAGCCTGGCTTTGCACCCACACGTGTTCTGGGGGGACATGGGGAGCTGACACCCATGCACCTCCGGGTGCTGCGTGTGTGCGCCGGGGCCTCTCGAGGGCTGCTGGGCACAGGTGGGCCGACAGTCCTACCTGAAGGCCGGTGGTGTCACCGCGGCCGCCCGTCGGGGCGAAGCATATGGAGCCTGGTCCAGCGTGGCTGGTGCTGGGCACGGGGGGTCCACAGTCCACCTTCCAGGGGCCACTCGTCCCGCTCCCGAGTGGATCCCCGGCGCTGACGTGCGCAGCCTCACGCCTGGGCTGACTACACCGTCGTATTGCCTGTGTCCCCACGCCGTGGCCTCTGGGCCTTGCTGAGCGGGCAGGGATGCCCCCGGAGCCGCCGAGGACTGGCCCGGGACGGTGCCCTTTGCACAGCGCTAGGCGGCCTGGAGCGTCCCCCACACGGTGCGCCCCCCGACAGGCAGCGCCCTGTTCCTCCTGCCCCAGGCCCCGGCCCAGCACCTCCGGAGCCAGAGCCGCAGAGCATCTCACCCATTCCGTCCTCCGCCTGTTCAGCTGCTCCCCGGAAACCCCAGCACACGCTCTTGTCCGCTTCTCTGCCTGCTTCTTGCCCACCCTGGTGCCCCTGCGGCCTGCGGGCCGAGCTGCCCCCACCTCTCGGGGACCCGGGGCCCAGTGCATGCCCCTGGCCCGTGGCCGTTGCCGTGTCTGCATGTCCTACCTGCCTCCTCCCAACAGGCCCAGGTTTGCTTCGACACAAGCCCCTCAGCTCCTCTCCTGCAGGCTCCGGGTGGGTGCAGGGCGGGGGGTCGCCTGGCAGGGGCTCGGAGGCTGCCCCTCCCCTGCCACGACCCCTCCTGAGGGCCCAAACCCTGCAGAGGGGCGGCTCCCCACCCTCCGAGCACACTCAGCGGCAGGCAGCCCTGGGTGCTGAGCTGGGGTGGGGGGGCGAGGCGGGGGGGCGTGGGCCGGGGCGACCCTGCCCCAGTGAGCGCAGACCACGACGCCCAGGGCAGCCCCACCACGGAGAGCTATCGGGAGCAGAGGGGCCGCCGGGCAGAGCCAGAGGAACCCCGGCCTGGGCGACACGTTTCAGATGAGCTCCTAGGAATTGGGGTGAAAGCAAGGAGATGGGCAATGAGAGGGCACATGCATGAACACGACACGATCAGCCCAAGGGCCTCACGACTCAAGTCAGAGAAGAGGTGAATCAGAAGGGGAGTGACCATCTATGGGGCGATCTTTCCGGAGCTGAGGGATGCGTTCGTTGCACAGAAGGCTCCCCTGGGGACAGCATGTGATGCTCGAGAGCCTTCAAGGAGCAGAGTCTACATGACTCGAGAGAGGGAAGCAGACGGACAGATAGACGCCAACCCACGTGGACCCAAGACCCCGCGCGCCGTCCAGCGAGGCTCCAGGGGGAGCCACCAAGACAATCCGGGGGGCAGGGGGAGTGTCCAAGGAGACAGCGAAGGGCCCCCAGGGCCGGCGGGACAAGGACTGTGGAGAAGGACGTCGGTCATTTCCAGTGGGGCCGAGAGATGCCCGTGGCGCCCGCGTGGCCGCGGTGGCACCTGCAGGCTGCTGCGAGGGTGGGGAGAGTTGCCACGAGGTTCAGGGAAAACCAAGCAACCAAAGAGGTCGTGACTTATTTCAGGAAGGACAAAAAGTAGGGAAGGACACAGGCCGCACAGAGCTGCACCCCACGAGCTGCGCAGTTTTCTGCTATGTGTTGTGAGAGTTTATTCTACGGGCATTCTTAGAGGAAAATACGGGTGAATTTTATTTTGTCTTTAGGCTAAAAAGGATCTCTGAAATGAAATATAGAAGCACTAACCCCCCAAACAGATGATGATAAATGCACTACGTTACAAGTGCTCTCGCTTATCGAAAAGACGCCATAAGGAAAATTAAAAGTTGAGCCAAAAGCGAGAGAAGATATTGGCAATTCTTATTTCCAGTAGATTAGTATGCAGAATACATAAAGAACTCCTATAATTCCATTAAAAAAATATAAACAATAGGTTTATTTAGATTAATAGGTAAAAGATAGGAAGCAGCAATGCAGAGTAAGGGAAAACAAACGGGTGACAAAGATGTAAAAAATGCTCCCTGCAGCCACCGAGCAGGGAAACCATTTTATCCTAACGGAGGCAGCATTCAGTTGGCAGAGGAGACGTCTGGAGCGTGTGCATTGGTGAGTCCCCGTCCTAGTGCTGTCGGGCGTGCGTCCACGCGTTGGGAGAACCTCCGCAAGCATCTGCGCCCCAGGTGAGTCCACCTGCAGTGACCCCACCGCCTGCCTGGAGGCTTCAGGGAAACAAATGGAAGCACGAGGGGTCATGTGGGCAGAGTTCCTCAAGGCAGCTCCCCGGCCCCCACTTCAGCAAAGCCTGGAAAGGACCCAAGCCCAGGACAAGGGACAGCCGTGAAATGAACAGCCGCGTCTTGCAACAGCAGGGATGACTCGCAGGAGATCTCACGCGGTAGGAGACGTTCCTCATACGAGTGACACCAGATGACGCAGCGGGAACAGGATTGAGATGCTAAGAAGGGGGAAAGTGAGGGATGGGTTGGCCCATGGTCCGGGCTGGGGGACGCAGGAGACGGGGGTGTCACGGGCAGAGTAGCAGCTCCTCGAAATTCCCAGTGTCGCCCTGACCCCAGTGCCCTGAGGGTGACAGGATCTAGGATGGATCTTTGAAGAGGATGAAGGCCACACGAGACTGGAGACCGTCCCCTGGGAGTGAGGACCCGGTTCACACCCACTCTGGGCCACCTCCCCCTTCTGGGCGCATCTAAGGGGAGCCTAATAAGGTGAGACCCGCGGCCACGGTGAGACTCTGAGACAGAAGCCATTTCTCCACCGGGGCCTCTCTGGGGCCTGGAAGCAGCAAGCGCCGGCGCTGAGGGGCTTCCGCCAGTAACGGGGCCGCCGCTGGCCCCCGGCCCAGGTGTGACATCCGCAGGCACGGAGCCGCTCTGCTCCAGCTCGCAGGAGGCTGGGCCATGTCACCACGACCCTTGCCTGCGTCGCCGGCAGGTGCACGGGGCCGGGGCCAGGTCTGACCAGGCTCGGCTGAAGGGCCTGGCGCTTCCCGCCCTGCGGAGGCTGGCCCGCAACCCCGGCCTTGGAGACGACAGTGCGGCCTCTCCCGGCAGGTGACGATGGCAGGCATCTGGTTTGGGTGAGCCGCGGCCCCCGTGCCAGCTAGCGCTGGGCGCCCCAAGCGGGGCAGGTGGCTTCCCCCCGACCCCCTGGACGGCGCCTTCCCAGCACCTGGGGAAGCCTGGTGTCCGCTGCAAAGCTTGCGTCGGCTCCGTAGCTTCGGCACCACATGCGGGGCCAGGGCGCTAACGAGCCCGCGTCCACGCAGACACACGACTTCTCAAAACCCCAAAGAGAAAGGAGTTTCATGGGAGCCCAAGTTGCTACGCGTCTTCACGAGGAGAGCGTGCTCGGGAGGGGCCGTCTGGGGCAGAGTTGTGCTGTTTGTACGCGGAGTCACAGAGCACCACGACCAAGGTCGTTCCAGGAAGTGACAGACTTTATCCTCTGCCTCTAGTGCATGCGGAGCTGTAGGACTTTATCATACGGGAACCCTGTGGGTCTGGAATGCTCCTTTGGGGGCGTGTCTTAACGCAGCAGATGTACGCGGTGCTGGGCCAGGAACAGCCGGGCTCTGAGGCTTGGCGAGGCCCTGTGACCTTGGCAAGTGTCAAGGACGGCTTCCCTGGGAGCCCAGGGGCAGGGCCCCGAGCACGAAGAGTGGAAAATGGCCTCTGTTGCATCACCTGATTTGAAGAGAGGATCGAGGACAGTGCGGAAAAGTGGCCCTTGAGCCTGAAGAGTTCAGGGGCGTTTAGTACAGAACGGCATCAGCAGTTGAGGGAGGGGGAAGGATTCTCCCCGTGTGGTCTTCCCCGCGTGGTCCTCCCCATTTGAGCCTCCCCTTGTCGTCCCCCCTGTGTGGTCCTCCCCGCAGAGTCCTCATCCTCAAGAAGCCGCTGGGGCACGTCCTGAGGTTTTGCTGCAGGTGGTCCTGGATACCCCCGAGAGGACAGTGGGGGTGGGGGATGGATTGTGTCCCAGCATCTGTGTGGGGACGCAGACTGGCCTGGCCCCCTGCAGCCCTGCTGGGCGACGCCACCAGGTCCCGGCTCAGGGGGGAAACGAGGGCCGGCGGTGATGGCCGCTCATCCACCTGCCCCAGAGTGACGTTCCCGCAGGAAAAGGTGACATGGCCAGATGCAGAGATCTCTGAATCCCACGTGCACCCGAGAAACGAGACATGGACGTGTGAGTTTAGGCCAGGGTCTGCCTGTGGGTGGGCAGTGCAGGACGGAGTGGTGGGATGGGGTGAGCCCCCCCCCCCCCGACAAGCCCGGGTGACATCGCGTGGGGCCTGTTGGCAGGAATTCCTGGGAGTTACACGGGCTGTGCCTGCGGGGGGGCCGCGCTCGCCGCCTCACCTCCACGTGTCTGGGACCCGGCCCGCGTGAAGATGGGTGTGAGCAGCGGCCGGACCCCAGCCGCCAGGTGGAGGGTGAGTGCAGCCCCGTGGAGGACGCCACCTCGGGCTCTCCTCTTGTTACTGGGCGCCGGGTCGGTCACAGTAACTAGACAGACGTAATTCAGGGCGATCTAACTCAGAGCTAATTGTTTTTGTTTTTGTTTTTTTTTTATTAAAGATTCTTTTTTAAAGATATTTATTTATTTATTTATTTATTTATTTATTTATTCATGAGAGACACACAGAGAGAGAGAGAGAGAGAGAGAGAGAGAGAGAGAGGCAGAGACACAGGCAGAGGGAGAAGCAGGCTCTGTGCAGGGAGCCCGACATGGGACTTGATCCCAGGACTCCAGGATCACGCCTTGAGCCGAAGGGGGCACTAAACCCCTGAGCCACCCGGGATGCCCCAGAGCTAATTGTTTAAAGGGGTTTTTTCTAAAGCAGAAATAGAAAAAGACAGGTGAATAGAGTGCCCCTTGCCTCCTAACAAGACGGTCCCAAAGCCATTTCTGCCACCTGGGGGTGCTCCCCTGGTGACACCCTGGGGGTTCCAGATGAGGAACTCCAGGTCAGGGCGGTTAGGGACGTGCCGGGGCCACGCAGCTCTCGGCGAGGGAGCTGGGCTTCGTCTCCCGATCGTCAGTCACCAAAGTGCTGAGGTCCCGACAACACAGGCCATTTTTAAAACGTGGAAAAGGAAAGGACAAGGACTGTATCCAGTCGCGGAGGACGAGGATACGCAAAGGCACCAGCAGGTGCCACGGAGCACGGCGCCCGGCTCTCCCGCAGCCCGTAACCCGACTGCCGGACCACGGGACGCCCCCACGCTGTGTGCAGCTGCATCATGTCATGGGCTGGCTCTGTCTCAGGCCCTCCCAGCCAACCCTCGGTGGCTGTGACCCCAGCTCTGACAGCGTGTGGCCGCAGGGACGTCTGCACACCAGGGCTGTCACGGCAGTGCCGTCAGCCCTCCACCCTGCCCCGTCCTCCCCATTCCCTCGTGTCCAGGCGGCCAGCAGCCCCTCACCCTGGCACCGTGCGTATGCTGTTCCTCACCTCGCAACACAGGTCTTCCCGACGTCCCCCACTATGTGAGCAGGTGGGGTGCGGGCCGAGTCCCGAAGGCCCTCGCAGACCTTGACCTCTTGCTCCCTTGTGTCCATGTGGGAAAGGCATGAGTGGCCTGCTGGCCCCAGAAGAATAGAGGCTGCAGGACAGACCTGGCCCGAGTCCGTGGTCCACAGCCAGGCCTGGTGACACCTGCCAAGCCACAGCCAGCCCCGAGATGCACGAGTTAGATGCGGATTGTTGGTGGTAAAGCTAACGTTGGGGGTGGTTTGTTATGCAGAATCATCATGGGAATAGGCAGTGGGTACAGGGTCACTCCGTCCCTCTATGTAGCCCTCGGGGACGATGACCAAGATGGCCCTGGGCCAGCTCCATCTAGGGGGCAGCTGCGTCCAGCATGTTCCCCTGTCCTACCCAAGGGGCCGCTTCACCCACCCCTGGCCTGCAGTCTCTTTATTTATTTATTTATAAAGATTTTATTTACTTATTTCACAGAGAGAGAGAAGAAGCAGGGGTGGGGGCAGAGGGAAACAGAGAAGCAGGCTCCCCACGGAGCAGGGAGACCGACACAAGGCTTGACCCCAGGACCCCGGGATCAGGACCTGAGCCGAAGGCAGACGCTTCACCCACAGAGCCCCCCAGGCACCTGCAGCCTCCTTGAAACCCTGCCTTCTGAGGTAGCCCGGGCGAATTTTGCAGCGTGTCAGTTACACTTTCATAAAAATGTAAAGAGAACAAACAGAAACGACAACAAGACCCTGGCGCAGCCCAGCCTACAGACACAACTCAATGACTTTCAGAAAATCTCTAGGCTGGTGCGACCGGCAGCGCACTGTGGCTTGAGCACGCCTCTGTCACCCCTTCCCGCCCGCAGCCTCAGGACAGCTCTGCTGTGCCTCTGCCTCCACCAAGTTGCCTCTTTCTGGACGTTCCGTGGAAACAGAATCGCGCCACGTGCAGTTGTCCACCTGGCCTTTCCCACCCGTCCGTGTTCCAGAAGACGCCAGGGTCTGCTCCTTCCTGCTGCTGAACAGTCTCCCGTCAGGTGAATACACCGTTGGGGCGCCCGCCGGCCTGTGATGCTCCCTGGCCCCGCGGGAGAGGAGCAGTGACACAGCTCTGAACACTCTCGCGCATGTGTTTGGGTCGCGACACGTTGCACGTTCTGGGGTGGAGTCCTAGGAGTGGGGGTGCGGGCCCCATGGTGAGTGTAAGCCTGAACTGGGAAGGGGTCGCCTGCTTTCCACCGTAGCTTCTATCAGCAGAATGTGAGGGTTCCAGCTCTGCGGTGTCCTTGGAACCATGGGGGACGTGGGGGGGGGGGGTGAGGAGCGCCCGCAGATGAGAGGCTGGTCCCAGGGGAGGGCAGCTGAGCGGCCCTCCCTCGCCCTCCCGCGCCCTCCGGCGCCCTGGGCAGGGCCACAGCCCCGGGCAGGAGCCTTCCTGCGTCAGCTCGTCTTCCAGGGCTCTCCCCGGCCACTCCCCGATGTTCCCCGGAGCCCGTAGCACCTGTCCCTCGAGAGTCCCGCCTCTACAATCCCCTGCCCTTGGGCAAACGGTATCTAAACCCGGGGCCCAATGGCTTTTTGAGCTTGTCACATCTTCTCTGTGGCACCTCCCTTGTGCAGAGAAAATAAACATTTCTCCTGTGCTCCGAGTCCTATGGGTCTAGTTCACAAGCCCCAGAAACTGGTCTAAGAAGGTGGGGGGACGTCCCCGCGCCCCGCCGCAGTGCTGAGCCTCTCCTACCAGCCCGGCTAGCGAGCTCAGGGTGGCTGAAGCGGCCACCTGCCGACGGTGAAGGCGCTGAGCACACTGAGGTGTGTCGTAGCCGGCCGGTGAGATGCTCAGACGCCCACCTCGTAACTGGCTTGTTTTCTTATCCCTGGGCCGTCGGAGTCCGTTGTGCATTCTGAGCACGAGCCCTTGGCCAGAAGGCCGGTTGCCGGCACTGCTTCCAGGCTGTGCTTCCTCCCTGTCTGCTTTTTTTTTTTTTTTAAATTTATTTATTCATGAGAGACCCAGAGAGAGAGGCAGAGACACAGGCAGAGGGAGAAGCAGACTCCATGCAGGGAGCCCAATGAGGGACTCAATCCCGGGACCCCAGGATCACGCCCTGAGCCGAAGGCAGATGCTCAACCGCTGGGCCACCCAGGGATCCCCTCCCTCTCTGCTCTTAGTGGACTCTTTAGAAGCACAGACGACGTCTATAAATCTAGCGAAGACAGATTTACAGATTTTTTTAACGGCTCGAGCTTTTGGTGTCACATCTGACTCTCTGCCTCACACAAAGTCACGGAGGTTCCCTGCGTTTTCTCGCAGACTCTCATGGTGTCAGCTCTCACCCTGACGCCTGTGACCCGACCCGAGTTGGGATTCACGTAGGAGTCGGGGTTTATTGTTCCCATGTAGATATTCAGTTGTCTCAGCAAAGGCGCTTTTCTTTGGGGAATGTTTTTAGTTATAAATTCAACTTTGCACACACATATAGGCCTATCCATATTCTCTATTCCATCAATTTTGATAAATTGTATTTTTTAAAGGGCTTCTCCATTTTATTTGAGTTGTGAATTCACGATGTAAAATTTGTGCAATATTCCCTGATTATTCTTTTTTATTATTTTATTTTTTTAAGATTTTATTTATTTTTTTGAGAGAGAGAGCATGAGCAGAGGCAGAGGGAGAAGCAGACTCTCCACTGAGCAGGGAGCCGAATGCAGGACTCAATCGCAGGGCCCCAGGATCATGAGTCAAAGGCAGACGCTTCACTGACTGAGCCACCAGGCGCCCCATTCTGAGTATTCTTTTAGTCTTTTTTTTTTTTTTTTAAGATTTTATTTATTTATTCATGAGAGACACAGAGAGAGAGGGAGAGGCAGAGGCACAGGCACAGGCAGAAGCAGGCTCCATGCAGGGAGCCCGACGCAGGACTCGATCCCGGGTCTCCAGGATCAGGCCCTGGGCTGAAGGCAGGTGCTAAACCGCTGGGCCCCCCCAGGGATCCCCTAATTATGCTTTCAGTCTTGTTAGGCTCTGTACTGATAGGCCCTTTTCCATTTCTGATATGGCAATTTTCCCCTCTTTTTTTCTTATTAAATAATGCTAGGGTTTTAAAAAAATCAATTTTAGTGATTATTTTCAAAGGAACAATGCTTTGCTTTGTTGATTTTTTTCTCTCACTTATCATGTTCTGTTTCACGGATTTCTGCTCCTGTGTCTTTTCTTTCCTTCTACTCGTGCTGAATTTAAATTACTCTTCGTTTTTTTAGCCTCTTGAGATAGAATTTAGATCATTAATTTTAAACCTGTCTGATTTTTTTCATATAAGCTCTTAAAAATAGCTGTAACCCAAAAATGTTATTCTGTTGGTTTTTATAGTCATTCAGTTTTAAATATGTCTTAACCTTCTTTGTGATTTATTGTTTGGTCCGTGGATTATTTCAAGTTTGTTGCTTCATTTCCAAATGTGCATAGACTTTTAGGACATCTGTTATCACTGATGCCTTATTTAATTTGTTGTGTTCAGAAAACATATTTTGTATGATTTAAAAACTTTGAAATTTACTGAAAATCTTTTTTTTTTTTTGGCTCTGGGATACAACTTATCTCCAGGAATATCCCTTGCACACTTGAAAGTGATGTCTACTACATGGGGGATTTTATAGCGTTCTCCAGATGTTGGTTAGGGCACCGTGCAAGATGGTTTCCCCCAAACATCTGCATCCTTAGTAATTTTGCACGTTTGTGTGTTTATTCTACCAATTACTGAGAAAGGGGGATTCGAGTCTCCTACCACAGTTGGGGTTTCTCTGGTTTTTCCTTGGGCTGTCATGTGAATCGGGGTTTCCCAGAGGAACAGAACCAACAGGATCTATATACTTCAACATTTTCTTATTAGATGCACATACAGAACCGTGATGTCTTCTTACAGATCCTTTTACCACCATGGTAGGTCTCTCTTTATCTCCGGCAAGACTTCTTGTCTTGAGGTCTACTTTGCCAAATACAAATATAGTTACATCACCTTTCTTATGATTCGTAATCGCACAGGGTATCATCTTCCATCCTTTTAATCTCTTATCTTGCATATTCAATACCATTTTTATATTTAAGATACATCTTTTTTTTTTAAAGATTTTATTTATTTATTCATGAGAGACACAGAGAGAGGCAGAGACACAGGCAGAGGGAGAAGCAGGCTCCGTGCAGGGAGCCCGATGTGGGACTCGATCCCGAGACTCCAGGATCACGCCCTGGGCCGAAGGCAGGCGCTAAACTGCTGAGCCACCCAGGGATCCCCTGATACATCTTTTTTTAAAAAAATATTTTATTTATTTGAGAGAGAGAGAACGAGTGGGGGAAGAGGGAGGGAGAGAAGCAGACTCCCTAGAGGAGGGAGGATGACACGGGCCTCGATCCCAGGACCCTGAGATTGTGACCTGAGCCGAAGGCAGACGCTTCACCCACTGAGCTGCCCAGGCACCCCTAACTATACTACTTTTAAAAGTGATCGCTACACATATATATACATATACCCCATCCTCTTTATCCTTTCATCAGTTGATGGACACTTGGGCTGCTTCCACATCTTAGCTGTTGAAAATAAGGCTGCAGTGAACATAGAGGTGCATGTATCTCTTCGAATTGGTATTTTTCTTTTCTTTAAATACCCGGAAGTGGAATGGCTGGATCACATAGCAGATCTATTTTTTTTAAAGATTTTATTTATTTATTCATGATAGAGAGAGAGAGAGAGAGGCAGAGACACAGGCAGAGGGAGAAGCAGGCTCCATGCAGGGAGCCCGACGTGGGACTCGATCCCAGGTCTCCAGGATCACGCCCTGGGGCAAAGGCAGGCGCCAAACCGCTGCACCACTCAGGGATCCCCTAGATCTATTTTTAATTTTTTGAGGAACCTCTGTAGTGTTTTCCATAGCGGCCACACCAATCAACTTTAAAGATAAAATTTCCAAGTAGTAGGATTTCCATTTATCTTGAACTACTTACTTTTTCATTTCTTATGGTGCTCAGCTGCTGGTGACAAATTCTCTCTGTTGTTTGTTTCTCTCAAAGAGTCTTTTATAGCCTTTATTTTTGAAGAATATTCTCCTTTGATACAGAATTCTATGATGGAGTTTTTTCCTTTTGGCAAAGTTAAGATGTGCTCCATTGTCTTCTGGCCTTCATTTCTCCTGTTGAGAAGCTGGCTGCCACCTTCCATTTTACAAGAACCCATTTTATTCCAATTTTTCTACGTACATCATTGATAATTTCTGTCGACCTGTCTACATGTTTACTGATTCTTTTAATTTTT
The DNA here is from genome assembly GCF_048164855.1 of Canis lupus baileyi. NCBI lineage: Eukaryota > Metazoa > Chordata > Mammalia > Carnivora > Canidae > Canis > Canis lupus. Next base: position 952,034 of record NC_132866.1, read on the forward strand.
CCAATAGAATATTATGGCTGTTGAAAACAATTTATTTATTTATTTATTTATTTATTTATTTATTTATTTATTTATTTTTAATTTTTTTTAATGAAAACAATTTAAATCTCAGATATTATATCTTTCAATTCTAGACTTTCCATGTCTCACCTGAGATTACCTGTCTCCTCACCCATCACATCCATCTTTTCCTGTGAATTCTCTAACATACCTGGGTTTCCTCCAGCAAACCTAGAATGTCCAGCTACACCGTCAAGCCCATTTCTAGGGACTTTGTGGTCCACCAAGTGAGTGTCACCATCGATCCCTGTGGTCCAATGTCCACTTGCATCTCTGTCCTGGGCCGATGGTGGTGGCCTCACCACCTGGAGCTACTGGCTGACCCCACCCCTGGTCTCACTGTTACTGCTGAGACCTGGAGCCCAAGTCCCTTGCAACACCCCCACGGCATCTCCAGGCATCTGACAGACGCACCTCGCCACAATGTTAGGGGATGAAGGGAGTGGGGAGGAGTCCTCACCGGGACGGCGGCGGGCAGGGTTGGGGTTCATCCACTCCACCCTTTCTGTCTCCCTGAGCCTGTAGCCTCCTTCTTTAGGCCATGCTTCTTAAACTTTAATCTGAAAACATTCACATTTAAAAATGCATATTTTTAAAGTGTGTATTCTGGCTCAGCAGGTTCGGGGTGGGGCCTGAGATTCTCCATTTCTAAAACACTCCAAGGGGCCCCTGCTGTTGACCTTGCATGGCGTGGTGAGGAGTGAGGACCTGCAGGAAGCCAGGGAAGTTGTCTCATTACCTGCCACCTACCACTGAGTCCTGTGTCCTGCCTTATCCAACCTGGCTGGTGATTAATGCTGCCTCCAGGTGCTCAAATCAATATATTAAACCTGGTGCATGCAGACTGATCAATGGATTTGGTCCTCGTCAGCCCTATTTCCTCCCTCCTGGGCTGACGCCTCTAGACTCCACTTTGACGGCTGCTCCTGGCTACAGATAGATGAGGTTTTGTATCTCTTTTTGCATAAAGGCCCCCTCTTCCCAGAGCAGTCTTTGTTCTCGGCCATCTATGCTCTAATGTCTCCTGACCATCTGACCTCTGACTCTTATGGGCCTTTGGGCAATGGGGGTGCTAAGGGTGCGTCCTGAAAATAATTGGCATCAGCTCAAGAGGTACTTGCCCCAGGTACAATGGCTGAGAGGCTTCAGGGCACAGGGGAGAGAAGGGTTGGTCCTGCCAGCAAGGAAGGCCTCAGGGACATTTGGGGGTCCGATGTTCTCCACCTCACCTATGTCTGCCCAGATGTCCCCATCTGACTCTCAAGGTCCCCTTCTTTCCCACACATGTTCTACGCTGACACAGGTGTCATGGTTAGTTTTATGTATCAGCTACGCTTGGAGCTGTTGAACCAGACACTAAACCAGGTGTTGCTGGGAAGGTGTGCTATGGTCTGTGCTATGAAGGTGTGGTCAACATCTGCCACCAGTTGAGTTTAAGTCAAGTAGATGCCCCTTGATAATCTGGGTGGGTCTCACTGATGAGTTGAAATGCTCTGAAGAGACATTTGATAGAAATATGGCCCCTGAGGTGGGCTGGTGAGCGCTCAGAAGGAAGGAAGAGCTGCTCTCTTAGAGGACACACACGTCACCTCGCCCAGAGAGTTGGTGGAAGTGTGAATGTTAAAGGTGGTGGCGTGTCAGTTGGAAACCAGGAACATGTTACAGAAACCGGAGGAAAAGTGACCCTGGTTATAAAGGGCAGGAAACTTGACTGAATGGCGCTGAGATGTTGGGCCGAACGCCTTATAAGTGACGGTGAACTTGGCCGTTGGCCGAGGAGACTTAGAAGCCAAGTGTTAGAGGTGTGGGTGCTTTCCTCTTGCTGCTCATAGCGAACTGTGAGAGCACAGATACGTTGAGGGAGGTCTCTTAAGCAAAAACGAAAACAGCACTTCATGATTTGCGAGGTTCTCGGCCTACACTGAAATCGGGAAAAGGACTGTTGGAAAGGCACGTTGTGCACGGAGGCCAAGGCTGTGGCTGCAGAGCCGCTTGCGGGAGCCGTTAGCTCGGCGCATCTGAATCCGCTTGGTCGTCTCAGCAGAACCCAGGGGTACAGCCGGGGTCATGCAGGGGAGATCCAAGCAGGGCCTTCCTGTGTGATGGATTCCCCACCCACCGCACCGGCTGCCCCTCGTGACACACATGGGACACTTACTGGGCCTCTGAGAACCCAGCAAGTGTCCTTCAGCAGAAGGAACAGATTCAGGACACGGGGAACGAGGCTTCGGGACTCACAGCTCCACGAGCAGGACAGGGGCTGATAGGGCCGCCCGTGGGAAGAAGGAAGAATGGCCCAAGGGTGGGCGAGCGGTGACAGAGGACTCTCCTCGGGCCTTGGAGCTCCCACCATCCTTGGGAAGGAGGCTCCTTCATTCCTTCAGCTTCTCTTCCAGGATGGAAACATCTGTCCCGTGATGTCGCACCGCGGCCCTCGGGGAGCAGATCGCTTGTTTTCTAGCTGCACGGGAGCGGCCACACCCAGAGTCTCACTCGCACCTGGTCACATGGTGACACCTGGGGCTTGTGAGCGCCTCACACTTAGGGGGAGTGTAGGCCTGGAGGTCCCGCCACAGTGCTGAGGCTTCGGGGGCGCTGGGGTGCCCTGGTTGTATTCCGCACAAGGGGTGGACCATGGCAGGTGTAACACTGGGCTCCCCAAAAGGTGTGTCCACCCAGAACCCACAAGCAGGGTTATAGGTTGTTTGGAACTAGGGCCTTCGCAGACGTAATTGAGGTGGATCTCGAGTTGCTACCATCCTGCGCCAAGGTGGGCCCGAAGTCCTATGGCAAACGTCCTTGTAGGGGAAGAACAGGGAAGGACACACAGATGAAACGTGGTGTCCCGATGGAGGCAGGGATCGGAGGGACTCCTCTGCAAGCCAAGGGACACCAAGGAATGCCGGGAGATGGGACGGCTTCTCTCTCAGGACCTCCAGAAGGAGCCCACCCTGCTAACGCCTCCATTTCAGACTCCGGGCCCCAGAGCCGAGCGAGACTCTGTTCCTGCCGCACGCGGCACTGCTTTGTGCTGCTCCCTCCTGGCGGCCCCGACGCTCGGACCGACGGAGTAAAGCACGAGTTTGTGCTTCAGACCTGGTACCACCACGGGGTGGGGTTCCCTCCAGGACCCTGTGAGGCTCTGCTTGTCGGCGGTGCATCCTCCTCTCTGGGGTCATCAGAGGACAGGCAGCCACCACCTCCACCACCAGTACTGTCACCAGCCCACCAACCCCCCCAGCACGTGAATTCCCAAGGCCCCACCTTCCTGGTGCCCCTGGCCCCTTGCCCCAGCAGGGCGGGGGGCGTTCTGCACTCCCTGCCAGGAAGGAGCGGGCCGCGGACCCTCCGCACAGGGGAGCGACCCGGGGTCAGAATCCCGTCTGAGCAGTGCACACCCGTGCTTGGGTTGCAGAGGCTGAGCCTTGAACACGACATCGACCGCCAGCCGTTCCGCACATGCCCTGTCTCACTGGGCACTCACTGTGCCCCCAGAGGCACGGGCCCCTCTCTGTCCTTGTCCTGGAGCTTGTCTCTACCTCGGGGCCAGCGTCCCAGGCCCTGGGACACAGGCCTCCGAGGCTGCTAGTGTACGCTCAAGCCTCAGCAACAAGGTCAGGCTCAGAACCCTGCCCGACCGCCCCATAAAGCGGTCCCGTGATCATACACCGCCCAAGACGCCGTGCACTCCCGCGTGCTTGACGTGGCACACGTGTTCATACGGTTACCGAGTCATTCCTGGACTCCTGTCACCGGAACAGGACAGATGACACTTCCGCTCTGCGCTGGCTGATGTTCCTGACCAGTGTGGGCAGCTGCCGGGGTCCCCGTGTGGGCATCTGGGACACTGTTGGCCTCGCTGCCCCCTTTCCACTCCAGTTGGCCCCGTTCCAGCCTTACTCCCTCCCAGCCTCCCCTGCACTCCACAGTCACCTCTGTGGCTGCGGTGACCTGGCGGGCTCCCCGGGGGAGGCAGCCCCCAGCTTTTCTGTCTCCTGCCCGCCCCATGCATCTGCTCCAGTTTGCACACCCAGTCCTTGGGCCTCCCGGGACCCCGTGCCACGGCCAGGCACAGGGGGTCTCCCGGACAGGGCCAGCCCTGAGCCCAGGGGCCAGCTGTAGGCCCATCTGCCTTGCTGGCTCCTGCTCTTTTCTGCTGGACCCTGGGAAGGACCCACAACCCTAGGGCCCTGGGGTCTTCGGAGAGGTGCTCAGTGTCCCCAGAGGAGACTCGTCCTGTGTCCTGACCCTGGGCAGGTGGCTGGCCCCCAGGTCAGTGTAGACGTCCTCACTCATCCCTGCAGGTCCCCGTCTTCTGTTGGGCCTGGTACCCCTGAGGCAGGAGCCCTGGTTGCTTTCAGAGAAGGACTAGCTGTGCCCACCTGCCCTGCGCTAGGGGTCACCCTGGGCTCCACTGCCCCCCCCCCCCCGCCCCTTGGCAGCCCTGCCTGCAGTACCCCCTGTTACCTCCAAGCCCCCGGGCCCCCTGTTACCTCCAAACCCTCTGTCTCTCCGACTAGGATTCCAGTAACTTTTTCAGCCAGTTCCTGAATCCATTAACATTTTTTTTCCTTCTAAAGTCTTTTTCTTTGTTCCTTCTCTGGCGGGGGAGGGGAGGTAATACCTCTTTACACCCCCTCCCCCCCTTTAAAGGCTCTGGAAAGGAGAGCAGATAAAGAAGGCTGGTCCACTGCACTGGACAATCCGAGGCTGCTGTGGGTTTGGGGAATTCTGATGTGCAGCCCCTGGGCGACAGCAGCCGAGCATAACCTGCCGGCACGTCCCCCCTTTCGGAAACATTCCCCGCTCCCCCCTGCGCCATGAATTCCTACAGGGCGCCCGCTCGGCCAGGTGCTAGGTGCCTTCTCCTTGCTCCTGGCAGAGAGCAGTTGTGCAGGAGCCCGGGACAGCGCTGCTGGGTGGAGCTCAAGGGACAGACGCTGAGCCCGTCTGGGAGGCCTGGGACTTGTCTCGGTGCCATCAAGGTCAAGTCCAGACGGGATGTGCTCAGGTCAGCCAGGCGGGGAGACCCGCAGTGGGTAGATGGTCAGTGGGACTAACCCAGCCGCCAGGGGTAAAAGTAACTCCCCCCATCTCAGGCGGGGCACAGGCTGGTCTGCGGGTGGTCCCGAGGGATGGGGGCGCCCTCCCAGCCAGGCCCGCACTGGCCCAGGAATAGCACCGGTCACCTCTGGTCAAGCGGCTCAAGGAGCCACACTGGGTCTCAGAGGTGCGGGTGGGTCAAGCGCAGCCTACGAGGAAAGCCCCCCAAGCCTGAGCACCACCCTGGGGTGGGGGTGGGGCCAGGAGAGGCGCTGGGGGTCAGGGCAGAGCCCAGGGCGCTGGGGGGGGGGGTCCGCAGGGGCGAGGGGCGGTTCGGCTGTCGCCGTGGGGAGCAGAAGGCGAGCAGAGGGGCTCCGGCTGCGGGCCTGGCTCCGGGGCAGAGCCCGGGGCTTCCCCAAGCCACCCCGTCCCCGGATTCCCCGCGACCAGGTCCGCGCGCAGGCGGCCGCGGTACCCACCCGCCTCTCGGGGCTTTCCTGCGCGTCCCGGCCCCCAGCGCCCCGCCAAGGCCGTGGCGACCCCGGGGCGAGCGCCGAGGCCGCGGTCCGACCGGGCAGGGCGGGGGGGGGGGGGGGGGGGCTCTGGGCCACTCGGGCCGCGGGTCCCGGGAGGGGCTCCGGCTGCGGCCTGGCGGGGCGGGGAGGGGGCAGGGACCCGGCGAGGCGACCCCGAGGCCGCGGGTGCAGGAGCGCGGGGCTGGCGGCCAGGCTCCCCGCGGAGCGCCCGCCCTCCCCGGGGCGCAGCCGCAGGGCTCGCTGGGCTCCCGCCCCGAGCGCCTGCCGCGCCCACCCCCGCCCGCCTCGGCCCCCGCGGCCGCGTCCCTGCGCCCCGCCCGGTCCCGCCTCGCGACGCGCGGTGAAGTGTAAGACCGCCCCGCCCCGGGCAGCCGGCTTGGCGGGGGAGGCCGCGGCGACGGGGGACCCCCGGGCCCGGGCCCCGCGCCCTGCAGAGCTCGGCTCTCCCCACGCCCTGGGGGCCCCCGCGCCTCCCCCAGGCCTCCCCCGCTCCTGTCCCCGCCTCCGCCTGGCTGTGCGGCCGCAGGGTCCGGGGGGCCACCCCCTCGGGTGCGCGGTGGGCCCCGGCGTGAACCCCCCCCGCTCCGCCCCGGCCCCGCCCCCGCGCTCGCCCCGCCCCGCTCGCCCCGCCCCGGCCCCGCCCCCGACCTCACTCCTCCCCGCTCGCCCCGCCCCGGCCCCGCCCCCGCGCACGGCAGTCGGCGGAGCCGGCCCCGCAGCAGGAGCCGCCAGCCCGGGCCGGGCGCTCGGGGCACCTCCGGCCGCTCCCGCTCCCGCTCCCGCTCCCGCTCCGGCTCCCGCTGCCTCTGCGGCTCCCGCTGCCTCTGCGGCTCCCGCTCCCGCTCCCGCTCCCGCCCCGGGCGGGCCATGTCTCCGGCCCCGGCAGCCGCGCGCACCCAGGCCCGGCGATGAGGAGCGGCGCGGAGCGCAGGGGCAGCAGCGCCTTGGCGCCCCCCGGCTCGCCGCCCCCCGGCCGCGCGCGCCCCTCCGGCCCCGACGCGCCCCCCGCGCCGCCGCCGCCCGCCACCGGCCAGCCCCGGGCCCGGGACGCGGGCGATGTCCGCGCGCAGCCGCGCCCCCTGTTCCCGTGGAGCAAGTGGAAGAAGAGGATGGGCTCCTCCATGTCGGCGGCCACGGCGCGGAGGCCGGTGTTTGACGACAAGGAGGACGGTGAGCGCGGCCGCTCGGGGGCGGGGCCGGGCGCGTGGGGGCCCTGGGATCGCCCCGCGTCGGGACACCGCGGCGGGGGGGGGGGCGTCCCGGGAGGCTCGGTTTCCCGGGAAACTCGCGCAGGGAGCCCGAGGTGCCCACGCGCCTGCCGGGCTCCCGCCTGCGCCCTCGTGTCCAGCGGGGCAGCGTGGGGAGGGGGCTCGGCCGCTCGGCCGCCCACCGTGGCCAGGGCTGCAGGTTCTCCTTCTCCTTTTAGGGGCGATGTGCAGGCTCCGTGAACTCTGCACCTGTGCGTGCGCCTTGGCGAAGGAAGATGCCCGCCCCACAGGTGGCGGGGGCCAGGCCCTGGGAGCTCTGGGTCTGGCCTGCCCGGTGGCCGGGTGGCCGAGTGGCCGGCGCCGCGGGCCCAACCTTTGCATTCAGATGTGCAGCAGAGGTGGCTTTGCCTTTGTGCAAAGACCTGCCCTCTGGGGACCCCCTTGGAGGGTTTCCCTTCAGGTCCCCTTGCAGGTGACGCTGCTGGCCCGGGGGACCCGTATCTCTTGAGCGGCCATGCGGAGGCAGGTGCGCCGGGGAAACAGGTGATAGGCCACCTTTGACTCGGCGCCTACCTGTGGGGAAGGTCCGCCTCTGGGCACCGTGGTACAGTCACAGCTCTTTTCTACAGATGTCATGCGGATAACTTAAATGGTACGAGGATGACACATTTGATGTTTTTTTGACATTTTCTTAAAATAGTCGAAATATGCATTTTGCATTTTGTAGGCAGCCTGCAGAGGTAGGATGGGTCTTTTATAATTTTAGAGCACAGCTCAGCACAAGAGCCCAAGCTATTTATTCTGATAAATAATTTAAGCATTAAAGGAAATTACCGGAGTACGACCTCAGGCCAGTGGGGATGAATGTGCAGGCCGCGTGCAGGCGGTCACCAGGGCGATGGAGAGGCTGCTGTGGCTGCAGGGTGGGGGGGTGCTGGCTCCGCCGAGCCTGGCCTGAGCCTGGCCAGAGCCTGGCCACGGCCAGCGGGCGGCGGGGGGGGGGGGGGGACACGGGTGTTGGACTCGCCGAGGTGCCTCCCCGGCTGCCACATCAGCACGGCGTGTTCCCGGTCTGCCCGTCATCGTGTTCCGCACTCTGGGGCCACGGAAGTCACTGCTGTGAATGTTCCCCTGTGTTCTACACTTTTGTTTTTGGTGTGGATCTTCCGAGTAGAGACAGCGCAGGGTGAATCAGGAGCCGGTCAGGAAGCACATTGACGTCTCGCTTCTCCGGCTGCGGGATGAGAGAATGTCTGAGAGACACGTGTGGGTTCGGCGCTGGCCGGTGTAGCCAAGAGCTGGCCGCCCTGTTCGTGCCTTCGCCTTGGGCTACCCGAGGCGGAGGACGCGGAAGGAGAGAGACTGCTGTCGCGCCAGGGCCGCCTTGAGCGTTTCCGCGTAGGGTTCTGCTGTGTGCTCACAGTATGTCACGTCTCAGATTTCAAGGATCATTAAAAAGGCAAAAAGAGCACAGGATCTGTTTCCGCTGCTCACGGTCTGATTTGAGGATCCTCTCAGTCACCCCTTTACCTGCCTGGAGGAGGCCGGCCGCCGCTGGAGCAGCTGCTGCGGGCGGGTGGGAGGTGGCTGCCTTGGCTACAGGTGCTTGCGCCTTAGGACACGTGACCGTCGGGGACAGGCTCATCGCTCGGCACAGCGGCCACGTCCCCGGATCGCACGCACCTCGGGACTTACCTGGGCTTTGTTTGGTGAGATTGGGAGGCTGAGCCTGGCCTGGGCTCGGCCGCCCCCGGTTACCTGTGTCTCGCGTTTGCGCGGCATCGCCGGGGCACGTACAGCTCAGGCGTCAGGGCACACGCTCGCGGAGAGGGCCGCGGGTGTATCTAGAGGCAAGGACTGGGGTTCGGAAGGGAGGGGGGTCAGGGGGCGTGCCGTGGCGCCTGAACCCCCGCGCTCTTGCAGGCCGGGGTGCAAAGTCACCCCTCCTCGCCCCTCCAGACAGGGCTCGCCTTACTTTGTCGGCCCCGCTGCCAGGCGGGCTTGAAGAGGCGGCGGTGTTGTGCTGCAGACGTGCATTTACTGTGACTGCACGGTTGCCATGGCGACGGAAGTCCTTCGGATGAATTTTTTGGATTAAAACTCCCAATTAATATATCAAGTTTGGTATGCAGAGAGCAGGGAAAAAGGGAAACGGGGGCACTTTAACGCAGTGCCAGGTAAATCCCTGTGGTTGTGATGTCGACGAGACGTCCCGGTCCCCACCGGTCCCGCAGAGTGGAGTCTACAGCCCCCGGGCTGGCGCGGCAGGTGCCGGGCGCATGTCCAAGTTCTCGGCGCCTCTGCATCATGCAGGAGCTGGGGCACCTTTCCCTACCCACCCCCCAGCCCCGCGCCTCCACCACGCGATCCCTCGCTGGGGACTTCAGGGGCTGAACCCGCCAGGGCACCCCAGGGCACCTGCCTTTCCTGTCGCCCTGACCCAGAGCTGCGCCAGTGCGGCTTGAGACCCCGCATGCGGTGAGGTTGCCGAGGGGCCTCCGGTGCCGCCTGCGGAGCAGGTGCGTGACCGGGGGGACGGGGAGGGCCTCTCCTTCACAGTCGTGGCCAGCGCCCGAGCCCCATGTGACAGCAGCTTACCAGCGGGGAGTCACTAACCAGGTGCAGGTTTGCTCCCCGCAGAGCAACCTGGGAGGAAGGGAGCCCTTGAAGGCGGAGGACGCTGGCCCCCGGCCAGGTGGGGGTGGGGGTGGGGGGCGCGCCAGGGCAGGAGGCCGCCAGATTCTCAAGTCACCTTCCTCGGAACGTAAAAAAAGCCTTTGTCTTTTTCTGATTATAGAAGCATCAAAATATATAAATGCATGTGCTTTCCTGTTTTTCTTGAAATTGTCCTAAATAGAAGAATCCCGACGCACGTAGGTTCAGCACCGAGGCTCTGCACAGTGAACGTGCGCTGTGCCTCTCCCGCTGCCTGGTTCTAGGAATGTTCTCACACTTCCAGCGCCGGAGAAACACTGTCTTTTCCCTTCACGCAGAAATGGGATCGCGATCCATATATGGTTTGGTCGTAACCTGCTCTTGCTCAGCGGGGTGTCGCCCACGTGAGGGATCTACAGCAGCGTTGTGGGCGCCTCACGGCCGGGCGCAGTCCTCCAGCCTGGCTGGGCGCTGGCCTCCCCGGCGCCTGGTCCCCGCCCCCTGGAAGTTGCCGTGGCAGCGCAGCACCCGGCCTGGCAGGCCCTGCTGGGGCTCCCACGGGCGGCGGGCGGGTCGCTGCCCTTCTCCCGCCTCTGGGCATGTACCCTGTTCCCGGTCACGTCATCTCCCACTATAGGACGCCGCTCTGTCTGCCTTCCTTCAGTATCACAAGCGGCCTGGCAGTGGGCACGTCCGCGTGTCCGTGTTCCTGCACTGGGGAACGAGCTTGCCGCCCCAGGGCTGTGTCCCTGTCGTTTGACCGGCCGGCTTCCGCAGGAGCCGTCATCTGAGAGCCTGCCGCTGCCCTGGGCGCTGCTTCCAAGGCGGCCACCAAGGATGTGGCTGCTGAGTGCGGGGTGACCAGACCGACGGGGCAGCAGACAGGGAGCGGCCGGGGAGGGGCAGCAGGGCCGAGACGTCCACGGAGCCGCCTGGACGGGCGACCAGCCATCGCTTGCTCTGGGCATGCTCAGAAGTCCTCTTGCCCCGAATCCTCACCAACCCTGGCTGCTAGTGGGGTTTTAAGTTATTTTCTTTTTTAAGATTTTATTTATTTATTCACGAAAGACACAGAGAGAGAGAGAGAGAGCGGCAGAGACAAAGGGAGAAGCAGGCTCCATGCAGGGAGCCCAATGCAGGACTGGATCCCAGGAACCCGGGGTCACCACCTGAGCCAAAGGCAGGCGCTAAACTGCCGAGCCACCCGGCCGCCCATGTTTTAAGTTTTTGTAAGTTTTTGATGTATTAACGCGTTGAGCTCGTCTGCTTGCTGGTGGGATTGGTCACCTGTGTGCTTTCGGCCCTGGGAGCGTCCGTGTCCTGTGAATTGGTGGCAGCTCCCGAGCCCGGGCTCCTGCCGGGACCGTGGCCGCCGTGTCTTGGGCCGTCCCTGCCCACGAGGCCTTACCCTTGCACGGCCCCCGACACGTGCCTGTGCCATTTACCTTGCAGCACCGCTACGGGCGGGTTTTTTTTTTTTTTTTTTTGGTACGGATGTGTTTAATTTTTCTGTGGCCGGATCCATCAATAGCTTCCTTTCTGGCAGTTTCTGGCTTTGGTGTCGCGTTACTACCGTTGACGAACGTGCGTCGGCGCTTCCTTCCGTGTGGACGTGGAAACTTCCAGTCCGTCGGGAGTGCCGTGTGACGCGGCCGTGAGGTCTCCCCCCTGGGGCCCCCTGCTCTCTGAAGTCGAGCGCACTGGGGCTGTTTCTAAGTTTAAACCGTCCTTTGTCGTGTGTGCTGGCTGTGACCGGCATCTCCGCGCGCCGTACTCCGCGCCGCTTAGCGCTCGGTGCAGCAGGGCTCTTCTGGGCCCACGGCTCGTCCTGGAAGCGGCCGCGCCGCCGAGACCCTGGCGGGTTCCCAGAGCTGTCGGGTTGCACTCGGCGTGGGCTTTCTCGTGCTCGCTCGTGTCACCCGTCACTTCACGGAGCTTGTGCCCTATTTTTCATCCGCATCTCCGAGAGCTCGCGGGGCGGAGGAGAGCAGCTGGGTGCACGCGGGGCTGGCCCGACACTGTATGAGGCCGTAGTTTGGGGGTCAGGCCCCTGTTTGTTGGGAGGCTGTTTCCAGGGGGCACGGCCTGGAGCGTCAGGAGTGGCACGGGGCGGGGTGGCGGGCTGACCGGGGTTCCCACCCCTCCCTGCGCGCAGGCCTCCCGTGCTGGCTGCAGACCCCGGGGCCCTACCGGCCGGTGGAACCGCGCCGAGTCCCGTGAGGTGGGTGTTTGGGTTCAGGTTGGGCAGGAGGGCACGCAGGCCCCTTGGGAAGCCCCCTTGCACGTCCGTTCCTGGGTTTCGGGGCTCCCGGGCCGCACCCCAGCTTCCCCGAGGGCCTGTGGGCAGCCGCGAGCTCGCTCGCTGTGTTTCTCCCTGCGTGGCTCACAAGGCTGGTCCTAGAATGGACTTGGGACCTACTGTCACGTCAGCTCTGCCTGCCTATCCATCTGGTTGTGTGTTTTAAAGTGCTAAAAATAAGCCGATTTTCTTTTAAAAATTTAACCACCCAGCTCTCCAGCCGAGAAGTAACGTGGGAATGCGACGGGCGTGTTTGCTCGGGGCTTCTCCCGGGGGTGGCGGTCCCAGGTGAGCGAAGCACGGAGAGCGCTGACTGTGCCCAGGGTCAGGGCAGCCCGAGCGGGGTCCCCGCCCCCCCGTGAGCCCGGGACTGCAGATTCCCACCCCGCGGGTCTGCGTGGGGCCCAGGAGCCTGCAGCTCCCACCAGCTCCCCCGCGACGCTGCTGCGCCCGAGCTTGGATCCACTCTGGGTGGGGAGGGCTGAGCAGCTGTGCGGCAGGGGTAGCGGTGGAGGCCGGGAGCCCCGGGGCTCGGGTGGGGACCCCACGCTGCTCCCCCTCTGGGGTCATGCTGGCTCTCACCGTGAAGCCGCCGGAGAGGGCTGGCCCCGTGCCTCGGGTGTTCTTATTTCCACGTCACTCCTCCCAGGGACGGCCTGTTACACACGGAACCACACGTTTCCACGGCCTCCCTTTATTGTGCGTGGGGACTCGCCATCGTTCCTCTGACCCCTTCCCAGGGCTGCTGGTGCGAATGCCGCCAGCTGGGGCGTGTCGATGCTCCCTCCCAGAGCTGGCTGCTGGGGGCCACTTGGCTTCCCACTGCATCCGTGGGGAGCATGGCGGGTGGGGCCCCACGCCTGTGGCCTCCCGGGGCGGATGGTGCTGTCTGCCCTCCTGGGGACCCGGGCAGCCGCTCTGGCCCCCTTTAAGCCACTTGGTTCCTGTTTCAAGGGCTGGTACCCAGTTCCCCGTCTGCGGGAAGCCTTGGGCAGCGCGGGCCCAGCTGGCACTTTCCCCTGCCTGGCGGAGACACGCGCAGCCTGGGCCTCCCCAAACCTGCCCACTCCACGGCCGCGGGTGTCGCCCTTCCTGCTGGCGGCTGTGCCCACGAGCGCTCAGCCCTCCCTGCCCCTGCCCCCCTGCCTCCCCATCCCTGCCCCATCCCTGCTTCCTGTCCCTGCCCTGTCCCTTTCCCGTCCCTGCCCATCCCTGCCCTGTCTCCACCCTGTCCCTGCCCCATCCCTGCTCCCCATCCCCATCCCACCCCTGCCCCGTCCACTGAGTGGGGTCACTGTCACCCCAGAGCTCCTCGCGTGTACGGCCTGCCCACCGGGCTGTGAGCTGGCTGTGTGCCCGCAGGACGTGCTGGGCTACTTTTCTCGTCTCCGAACACCGGCTGGATCCAGACGCTGAATGATTTTAATGATCAGGATTTGAGACAATTTGGAAGAAGCTGTAATTAATAAAATTATTGTTATTTTTAAAATCTGGGATGCCTGCTTCATCAAAAAAAAATGTTTCTTTCACTGACCTACAATCTATTATTTTAAAAACCAAGGCGAGGACCGCGTGGCCGAGGGCGGAGAGCAGCCTGGGGCTCGTCCCGCGTGGCTCCGCTAGCCGCGACGGGGGCCGCCTCTCTGTCCCCGCTGCCCCCCCGCGGTGTGACACGGACGGTCCCCAGCTCGACGGCTCAGGCGCAGGCCCGTGTCGCCCCTGTGAGAACCCTGTGCGTGTTATTTAGGTTCCGAACAAGGAGATGGTGTGGGTGGGAGTCAGTGTCGCCCCCAATTTATTAAAAATAGGAGCTGAGCACATTCACTTTCTCACAGCGATTTTGAAAGTTGACTTCAGAAAGGTCTCTGCCTTCAGAATTCACATCATGACTCCTCGTGCTCTGTATGCAGAAGGCACAACTTGTGGCAAAAGCAAGAAATAGGCGACTTTGTCATTTCTTTGTGAGCGTCAGGCGGGGTGTGGACGCGCACGCCTTCTCCAGGGCGACCCCGCGGGGCGAGGAGGGGGCTGCTGGGTGCTTGGTGCGTCGGGCCCCCCCCGGCACCCGCTGGCCGCTGTCCTTCCCCGGGGCCGGGGCCGGGTCTCCGCACCCCTGTTTACTGCTGGGGACAAGCTGCCCCGCGACCTGTGACGCGGCGACACCTGTTCTCGTTATTTGTCATGACTGGTCAGGGCCACCGGGGCTGGGCCGGGTCCCCCCGCCACTCCTGCCGACGCGGGGCCTGGTTCGCAGGTGGAACGCAGGCGGGTCACGTCCTGGGGTGTCGGGTCTTGCACCCGCCGCTATTTGTTACCTATTCCTGTCACCTGTTACCTAACACATCGCCTCAAAACTTGGCTCAGAGCGGTCCCCTCGGCTGTTTCTGTGGCTGGCGGGTGGGGAGCGGCCCTTCCCGTGCACGTGGCTCGGGGCCCCGTGGGGTTGCCGTGCAGCTGTCGCCGTGGCTGTGCCGCCCGCAGCTCGGGGGGCTGCTCCCCACACGTGGGCTTCCCCTGGGGCTGCTCACGTGGCCGTGCACCGTGGCCGCCGACCTCCCCGGGGGCCAGGAGATGGGGGGAAGCCGCAGTGCCGTCCGGGACACAGGTTGGCGGCCACAGCCTGTCGCCTCCACCTTATGCCGTTGGGCCCACGTCGCTGTGTCCCGCCCACCCTCAGGGCGTATCTTAAACCACCACTTGCCCTCCGTGGTCTCAGGGCTTCTCCGTGTCCACTGGTCACGGGCGAGCGGGCCGTCCTCCCCACACCAGGCGTGCTGAGGCTGAGGCTGGGGCACGGCGTTGGTGGGGACGGGCACCGTGTCACTTCCACCGAACTCCGCGGTCCGGCTCTAGTCCAGGAGGGGGGTGCACGGGGCCAAGGCTCTGCACCTGGAGCAGCCGGGGCGGGGGCGGGGGTGGCTGCCAGAGAGCTGGACGGGGCGGGAGGGGGAGCGAGGGGGAGGGAGGGGGGGCCGGGGGTTGGGGATGAGCGGAAGCCCCGGCCTGGCTGTGTCACCCGCCTTCCCAGCATTGGGTGAGTTCCCTCTTGGCCGCGTGAGACCCGGGGCCGCGCGGGATGTCAGCGTGAGGACCCGGTGCCTCCCAGCACTGCGGCTGCTGATTCGAGCCCCCGGGGACCCTGGGGACCCTGGGACATGCTGAGCTCAGTCCGGGCCTCCGAGGGGAGGCGCTGTGAGCCCGAGACCCAGGAGGCCGTGCACCTGCCGCTCCCTGGGTCCCCACCTGCTCACAGGTGCTCCCCCGGGAAGGTGGCCGTGGCCTGGCTTCAGAGTCCCCTTCGCTGCCCCGGGGACCTGCCTGTGACCCCGCAGGGTCATGTCTGTCCTTTGGCGTCTCCTTCTCTTCAAGAATCAAGGTCCCCTTGTGTTCCTGACATCGTAGTTGAGCTCCGCGGGCGGCAAGGATCTGCAAAGTCCGCACATGACGGGGACAGTGGGGCGCAGGGACCCGGGGAGGAAGGCAGCCGCCGAGCGGGGCCCTGTCCCCACGTGTGTGCCCGGCGCGGGCCTGGGCTGGGGGCCGTGTGGCCGCGTGTGCCGGGGGAACCCTGGGCCTCCTGCCGGTCCTGCCAGGTGCTTCGGGCGGTGAGCGGGAGCCAAGGGGGTGCTGGTGGGCGCAGGGGGTGCTGTGCAGGCTTATGGGGCACGTCGACGGAGACCCTGGACCACCAGGGGCGCATCCCTTGGGACCGGGAGTCGGCCAGTGGAACCCCCCGTTAGTGGCACTGTGACAGCCTTTGCCCCGAGCCCACGGCGGTTAGAGTGCGTGGAGGTCAGGCCCAGTCCATGAGGCGCCCCTGGCAGCGGGTTGGCACGACACTGAGCTAGACGCTGTGGGGACGGGGACAAGCCCGAGAGGGGACCCTGTCCCCGCGGCCTCCCCGCCGCTCCCCACCTGCCCCCGCTGACCCAGCTCCTTCCTGGGCCCCGGTGTGCGGGGGACACGTTCGTGATCGGGCGCGATGATTAACGGCCTCCCCGTCACCCTCAGACGTGTCCTGCTTTGGGTGACGGATTACGAGGCTGCTCATCTCGCGCCAGACATTCTCGCCAGGATGATCCCTTTTTTTTTTTTAACTTTATAGCTTTTTATTATATAACCAAAAGTGACAAGAAAAAATATGAGGAAATCCAGCGTCTTATGTAACCTCAGCCCGGATACCACAGCCTCGAGTGTTCCTCGTGCCGCCCCCCCCAGCCCCCATCCACGCTCCATGCACACAAAGCACGTATGACTCTTTAGAAACTTTTTCCTTGATCTTTTAGATTTACAGCAAAGCCGGGAAGGCAGCGCAGCGAGTCCTCACGCCTTGTTTCCGTGCATGTTGAAGTCGGTGCGGCGCGTACGTGGGGAGCCCTCAGGGATGCGACCCCGTCCTGGCCGGGGCCGTCTGGGGGCGCGGATGTGCAGAACAGGTGTGTGCGGTGTGCACGTGTGTGCGGGTGTCCGTGTGCACGTGCGTGCGTGTTGGGGGATGTATCTAGGGGAGCAGACTCGCACAGCCGAGGAGGCCAGGTGGGCGCGTGGGCTGCGGGCCTGGGAACCCGCGAGGCGATACGCAGTTCCGGGCCTAGGGCAGGACCTGAGCTGCGCCCACCCGGGCGGCGAGGCAGGAACAAGGGGAGAAGCCCCCCTTCGTCTGTTAGGGCCCCGCTGGCTGCGCACCTGCTGCAGCGAGTCCACGGATCCCGGCACCCACGCCACCCGGAAGCACCCCAGGCAGGGCAGGACGGCGTGGTCGGGCGCCGTGGGCAGTCACGCTGACCCGGGGATTGACGGCCGAGTACCCCAGGGCCACGGTCCAGTCCGGCTTCCTGGGTCCTCACGCATCGTGTCCGGCCACGGGCTCGCTCCTGGCGGCCCTCAGCCGCTCCCCGTGTGGTGACCCGACGTTCGGGCGAGGACGGGCCAGGTGCTTCGTAGGATTTGCGTGCGGTCTCCGCGTGGATACACTGGGGACGGGCACGGGCTGGCGCCCTCGGGTCCTGCCCTCGGCCGGGGCGTGTCTGCTGCCTGCACGTGCT
The DNA here is from genome assembly GCF_048164855.1 of Canis lupus baileyi. Classification (NCBI taxonomy): domain Eukaryota; kingdom Metazoa; phylum Chordata; class Mammalia; order Carnivora; family Canidae; genus Canis; species Canis lupus. The sequence goes on from NC_132866.1 coordinate 968,880, forward strand.
GACCCTGTCCCCTGGCTGAGCCGCGCCGCAGGGGCCTCCACGGCCAGGGGACCGCGCCGTCCCCTCCACGCTGACCTGTTGGGAGGAGCCTGCACTTCCGGGCGGGCATCCTGCTCCATGCCCTTGAGGGAGGCGGCGTGTGCGTGATCAGGGACGCTGCACAGGTCCGTGTCTCCTGCCCCTTGGCACGGTGCTTGTTCTGTGCTTCCGGCCGTAAGCCAACGTGGCCTCGTCCCTGTGTCTCCCGTGAGCCCAGCAGTGGCCGCTGCATCCTGGCCACGCGCCGAGGCTGTGCTTTGTCCCCACAGCCCTGGGTCAGCCCGTGTCCCGGGAGCTCCTGTCGGGAGCGGGGCTGCCGTGTGCTCCCGGGAAGCCCAGGCCAACCTCACGGTGGTCCCGTCGCCCCCCACCCAGGGCACCTGGTCTGCACGCCGCAGGCAGAGGGCGTGTGATGTGACGTGGAAACTGCTCGGGGGCCTCTGGGGGCCGCACACGGCCGGGCCTGGCGCTCGCGTGTCGCACGTACACGAGTCCGCAGAGCACCGGTGTCGGACGAGGCCCCGTGGCCATGATGGGTCGAGACGGGAACGAGATCCCTCCGTGATCCACCCGAATGTGACGAGGTCGTGAGCGTGGTCCAAGCCCTCAGGTCAGGCGCCCCTGCCCTGGCCGCTGCTCCGCCAGCCCCGCTCCGCCCGCCCCGGCCGTCTGTGGAGGCGCTGCCACGACACCCCCTCGTAACGCCGCCTGCGCGGCCCGAACCTGCCTCCCCGTCCCCTGGGGCGCCTGCTGCTGCGATGCCCCGGTGACCCCCGCGGAGCAGGAATCCGTGCACCTGGCGCCGTCAGCCTTTCGCCGGAGCTGGGGCTCTTTGGTGGGGGCACTGACGCCTGCGGCCCGGGTGCGGATCCCAGGTGTGGGCCCACAAAGTGTGTGCGGCCCTGCAGCCTGCCCCGGGGCATCTCGGGGGCCGCTGAGCCCGGGCCGCGGCCTGTGCTCGGGTCACGCTCGCAGCTGTTGGCTGGTTGGGCCGCGAGCTCATTCCGGAGGGTGGACGGGGCCGGGCACGGGGCTGAGTCCCAGGGACGCGGGTGCCAGCGAGTGGCAGCAGGCTCTACTTGTCCCTGCTGCTCTGCTCCCCTCATCCCGTGAGACTCCTCGAGACCCCGTTGTCCTTGCGGGTGTCCAGCCCCCCACGGCCCACGGCCCACGCTCCGGGGAAGGTCCCTCCATGTGGCTGAGAGTAGTGCCGGCCCCGGCGTCCTCATCCCTGAGCCGCAGCAGCACCCGTCCCGACCCCGCCTGGACCCCCTGCCTGAGGCTTCGGGCCGCCGCCACCGGGCCCCCGGCCGGCCCTTCTCTCCCGGCTCCGTCTCGCTACACTCACGCACCGGCCGCCTCAAATGTCATCCATATGCCGACTCCCAAATTTATATCTCCAGCCGGGACCTGCCTCCCACGTTCCGGACTTTTCTGTCCAGCCTCTGACTCGACACCGCCACGCGTGTGTCTCATACGCTCCAATCTGGCCCCTCCCAACTCCAGTTCTGTTGCCCCAAGCCTTGACCCCGCCCCCCGGGGCCGCGTGTCCTCACCCGGCCCCCCGGGTCCCCTGCTCCTGCTGCTCCGCGCCCTGCGCGGCCCTGCCTGCCCTCTGCCCCGTCTGCTCCCGCCGGGCGGCCACCCTCCGAGCAGCGCCCTCTCTGTCCCGCCTTGCGGGCGTCCAAGCTAGTGGGACGGCTTGTCCGCTGCTCCTGGAGAGCTCGCCCCTCAGCCCCGTCAGACGAAGCGGCCCTGGCCCGGGGGTCCGGGCATGGGGAGGACCAAACACGGCGGGGGGGGCATGCACAGGGGGACCAGGCACGGGGAGGGTCCGGGCATGGGGGGGCCTGGGCACGGGTGGACTGGACACGGGGGGCCTGGGCACAGAGAGACCGGCCCCACCTCCCCGGCCGGCAGCAGCAGGGCGCGCTGGGCGGCTGGGCTCTGGCTCCTCTCCGGACGACTCTGTTCCAGCTTCTCTGGCAGGTGCTTTCTGGGCCGGGCTGTCCGCGCGGTTAGGCCAAGCCGCCTGGTCACTGGGAAAAGCGGCCCCAGGAAGCTGGGTTCTAGGGTGCGTCAGGGCCGGGGCTGCGCTGCCCCGGCTGTCGGGGAGACGGACTGCACTTGCCTTGGGGCCACGTGTGATGGATGAGTCTCGGCAGATGCAGGTGCAAGTGTCCCGAAAGCTCCTTCCCCGAATTAGGTTGGAAAGTGCGCGTGGGCTGGTTATGAAACGCACGTCTGACAGGAGCCGGGAGTCCGCTGATGAGCAGGTGTGTGCCTCGTGTCCGGGGCCAGGGCCGCGTCCCTCCCGGGGGGTCCTGGCGCCTCCTGGGGCTGTCACCGTGCTGGGGCGGCTTCGGGGCCTGCGTCGGGCGTGGCTTGGACCACAGGAGCCCTGGGATCCCATAGGCTGGGCCACCAGCCACTGCCCTGCGAGGGCTAGAGCCGGGCCACCGACCCCAGGCTGGCTCCGCAGCGTGGACATCCGGGCCCGGACCATTCCAGGTCTGGGGGCCGGTCCCCTGCACTGCTGTGCCCGCGGCATGCCCCCCTCCACACCCGTGACAGGCACACAGCCAGGCTCTGCCACGTGTCCCCAGGGCTGAGAACCACGTGCTAACCGCCGGGAGCACCGAGCCGCCCGGGAAGTGCCGTCGAGGCAACGTCGAGGGTCTGGGGGCGCGGGTGTCGCTTCCACAGTGTCCCCAGCCTGGCAGCGTGAGTGTGTGTGAGAGCCCAGCTGGCCGGGTGGACACCTGCGCCGTCCGCGTCCGGGAGGGGCCCCCGCTGGGCACACGAGCGTGCCAGGGTGTGCGTGCCCCACCATCCCCTCCGTGTGACACCTCGTCCCTGTGAGGTGGGAGGTGCTGTGCTCGGTGTGCAGGACCCTCGGTGCAGCCTTTGTGGGCTGCTGCCCGGGCGCTGCTCACTCCTTATGTCTTCAAGAAGCAGCTGGGCTCGAGGGCTCAGGGGCAGTTGCACGTCTGCGCAGGGGGCCTCGGATCCGAGAGACGCGCAGTCCTCGGGAGTTGGGACCACGGGGAGGGCGAGGCCTGCCGGCCTGCCGCGGCGTCTGTCTGTCCGTCCAGGCCGGGAGGTTAGGAGAGATGGTCGGGCGCCCATAGCGGACACAAAGCCCGTGCTGACTGCGTCCAGCGGCGCTGCAGGCCGAGATCCCCGGGCCGTGCGCAGGGTCGCAGGGCTGCGCCGGGGGGCCGGGAAGTGAGGTTTGTGCAGCGCAGCCTAACTGAGGGGGACGCGGCTCCTGGGTCCTTGGAAGGCTGAGCCCCCCGCCCCCCCCCCCCCCCCCCCCGTGGGGGACGTGCATCCTCGGACTCCGTGTGCAGAGTCATAGAGTGACAGCGCTACAGGCCGAGAACGCGGAGGGGACCCAAGTCACCTGGCTTCTGCCGCACAGGGCGGTCCAGTGGAATCCAAGAAACCTTTACCAAATGATCTCAAATTCCTCTTAATAAAAAAAAAAAAAAAAAAAAAAAGCAATGCTCCAGAGAACAGGGGTTTGCTCGTCTGCAGACCGAGTTAATTGAAAGGCCCCGAAGGCTCCGTTAATTACCCGATGCGCGGTGTCTCAGCTTCCGACGCGGTTGCCACGGACGTCACCGTAGCGAGCGGAGGACGGCAGCAGAGCGCCGAGAGCCGCCCTCCGCGACAGTGAGGCCTGAGAGGGGTGAGGTGGGAGCCGCGGTCCCGCGAGCGCCCTCTGACTGGTGGGGCCTTGGCCCCCGGGACACCGCGCAGGACGTGGGCAGGGCCTTGGGTTGAAGCCTCGAGGGGGCTTGCGGTTCCTGGGGGCTCGGGGAAGCCAGCCTCACAGACGGCAGCGCAGCGACCCGGCCAAGAAGACTGGCCTTCCGCCCGGAGACCATGCTCTTGCACGTGAGTGTGCATCCGTGTCCGTGTAGATGGACAGACATCGTCTCCGGGAGTCTCCTGTCGCGGGAACGTGCATCTCTCTCTGGCTCTCAGAGTGCACGAGGACAAGGCCACGTTGTGTCCACCCTGGGCTCTCTAGGGCCTTGCACATAGTAGGTGCTCAATAAATGCTTGTTGCGTGTCACCAAGCTGGGTGGAAGGAAGAAATGCATGAGTTGATGTGGACGTGGTCTTTCTGGCCACTTGGGTGTCACACATGCCAAGTCTCCTTCGGGCAATATTCTGGAGTGTGCAGGGGTCGAGGCCCAGACCTGCCCTCCTTTCTGGCTGGGCCGTGGGGGTGCTCGTGGGGCCTGGGGTGGAGGCCCCTGCTGGCCCACGGGGCGGCCGGCTGGTCTCAGAGGCTCTGCAGGGTCTCTCCAGCAGGAGACCCGGGGATCACGCCCTGAGCTGAAGGCAGACGCTCAACAGGTGAGCCACCCAGGAGCCCCTGCCTGTTAATTTTTATTTAAGTTCCATTTCAAGTTGATTTTTGTATTGATATGAAGGAAGGGTCAAGGTTCCCGCCACCCGTCCCTTCCTCCTTATCTTCCTCCCTCCCTCCCTCTCCCCACCTTCCCCGTCTCCCCTCTTCCTCCTCCTCCTTCTGCAGAAGGGATGTCTGTTTGATCTTTAAGCCAATACCAGACCGTATTGATTATTGTAGCTTTATGATATGTTTTGGAAGCAGCTGTGTTTGCCGTCCAACTTCGTTCTTTTTCAAAAAAGATTGTTTTAAAGATTTTATGTATTTATTCATGAGAAACACACAGAGAGAGAGAGAGAGAGAGAGAGGCAGAGACACAGGCCGAGGCAGAAGCAGGCTCCATGCAGGGAGCCCGACGTCCATCCTGGGTCTCCGGGATCAGGCCCTGGGCTGAAGGCAGATGCTCAACCGCTGAGCCGCCCGGGTGCTCCTGTTCTTTTTTCAGAATTATCGTGACTATTCCAGAGTCTTTGCCTTTCCACCTCTATGTTGGAATCACCTTGCCAGTTCCTAAGCTCTGCTGGCTGAGACACTGGTTGGGACTGCATTCGGAGACAATGGACCTCTTAAAAATCTCGAGTCTTCCAGCCACGAACATGGCAAATCACGCCGCTCACTCGGGTCCTTACTCTCGCTCTGCTTTGTTTCGTCCTGTCAGCGCAGAGCTTGCACACGTTTTGTTGAATTTATCCCCACACATTCAATATTTAGAGGCAGGCGCAGCACAGAGGAGTCAGCACTGACCTGGGAGTGCAGCCGCTGCACCGTGAGCCTCTTCCGCGAGCCCAAGAGTGCGGTGATCCCCCGGGGAGCCAGAGAAGGGGGAGGAGGGAGTGTGACACGGGTCGTCTCTGTGCTCACGCAGTCAGTCGAGAACAACAGCCTAGTGCTCGTCCACGGCCCCCCGCAGTAAGAAGCCTCCGGGTCGCGTGGAGGCCTCCGACAGGCGCTGCTACGTGGTGCTGGGGGACGCGAAGGAGACGTGGACGGAGGTTCCCGAGGGCAGCAAGGGCAGGAGGAAGACCGAGCCAGTCACAAGGACGCCATCTCCAAGATGTTCCTGCGTGGGCGCTTGGTCATCGTGGTCCTGCAGGCCTCGCTCATCCCTGGCGAGTACAGCCTCCTCCCGGTCAGAATTCTCTCCCTCATCCTGCGAGGACCTGCCCTTCGTAATGGGAATAATAAAGCCCTGTGTTTTTTCTAAAAAAAAAATAATAATAATAATAGTGAAATTTAGAAAGATGAATTGTTGGGACACCTTGAGGTGCTCAGTGGTTGAGCACCTGCCTTCTGCTCAGGGCGTGACCCTGGGGTCCCGGGATTGAGTCCCGCATCGGGCTCCCGGCATGGAGCCTGCTTCTCCCTCTGCCTGGGTCTCTGCCCCTCTCTCTGTGTCTCTCATGAATAAATAAATAACATTTTTAAAAAAATAAGAAAAATGAATTGTTGCGCATCGACTGTATCCCAAAACCTTGCTGCACTCACCGATTCTAGTATCTCATTTGTCGATTTCCTCAGATTCTATACGATCGCGTCGTCTGTGAACAAAGATACTTTTATTTCTTCCTTTCTAGAACTTTCTGCCTTAGCGCACAGTCTAGGATCTCGGCACAGAGTTGAGCAGAAGCGGGTGAGCCGGCACCTGGCGTTTGTCCTGATCTTAGGGGAAGGCGTTCGTAGCTCCCCCTCAGGTGCGGTGTCAGCTGGGCTTCTTCCCAGATGCCCTTATCTGGTTGACGAACTTCTTCTTCCCGGGTGCTGGGGGTTTTGCTTTCAAACCATCAGTGATGTTGAATTTTTGTCAAGTGCTTTTCTCATACCCGTGCAGGTGATCGCGTGATTTCCGTCCCTTCCTTGGCCAATGTGGTAAATTACGCTGTCTTTTGAATAGAATCCCGGCTTTGGGTCACTGAGTTGGGTTTTTATATGTTACCGAATTCAGTTTGCTAATATTACATTAATAATCCTGACGCCCGGGATCCCTGGGGATATCGGTCTAGATCTTACTTTCTCATAAAGCTCTCGTCTGGCTTTGGTATTAGGTTTATGCTGGTCTCACGATATGGGTCGGAGGGGCTCTCTCCTCCTCCGTTCTCTGAAGTATTGGCTGGAGTCCACCTGTGAAGCCGTTTGAGCCTAGTGTTTTCTTCGTGGGAAGATTTTACTTTATTTTAAAAGATTTTATGTATTTATTCATGAGAGACACACACAGAGAGAGAGGCAGAGACACAGGCAGAGGGAGAAGCAGGCTCTGTGCAGGGAGCCCGACGCGGGACTCGATCCCGGGACTCCAGCGTCACGCCCTGGGCTGAAGGCAGATGCTCAACCCAGGCGTCCCACCGTGGGAAGATTTTAATTACACATTCAGTTTCTTTACTGGAGACGACGTATTTGGATTTTCCATTTCTTCCCATGTTAGTTTTGGTGATTTGTATCTTTCAAGGACTGGAAGTTGCCTGTTTCGGCTAAGCTGGCGGCTTCATTGGCATAAAATCTTCATTTTCCTTCTAACATCCGTAGTGATGCCTCCCTTCCGTTCCTGATGTTGACGTTTTCTCTGTGACCAGGAATGATTAAACCTCTGACCCTTCCTTCCGTTGTGTCTGGGTTTGCCTCACAGCTCCTGGTCTGCTGCTGGGTGCGTGCATCGCTGGCGCTGACGCGTGTGTTCGGTGTCTGGAACCCGTGGCCGCTACAAGATGCCTCTCCTTACCCCCCCTTGGCTTCAAGTCTACTTTTTAAAACAATATTTTATTTATTCATGAAAAACAGAGAGAGAGAGAGAGAGAGAGAGAGAGACAGGCAGAGGGAGAAGCCGGCTCCATGCAGGGAGCCCGACGCGGGACTCGATCCCGGGTCCCCAGGGTCAGGCCTTGGGCTGAAGGCGGCGCTAACCCGCTGAGCCCCCCGGGCTGCCTGTATGTTTGCGTTTAAGCCTACAATTGTGCTGTTTGTCCTGTTTTTCCTTTATCCCCATGTGTTACTGGTTTGTCGATTGTTTATCAATTTCCACACGTCAGGACCTAAGGGGAGGGGAGTCTTGGTGGCCGCGGACGCCAGCACCTGAGACCCGTGACCTGAATGTGTCCCTGGTCTTCAGGACGTGGGCACAGGGCGGCAGCGCTAGGACCATGTGTCTGGACGGTCAGCGTGGTGCCTGCGTGGGACGGCGCTGCACCTGCCTCTTCCTGTGCCCTCTGCCACGAGTCCCCACCCCCGGCCCGCAAGCCTGCGCTCCCGGCTCCCCCTGCAGCCTGGGGGCCCCCGTGTGCGGTCTGGGTGGTCCCAGGCCTCGTTGGTCCTGGTCCTCTCCGGAAGGCCACATGCCTGTGTCCGGGGGATGCCTCCCTCAGTTGGCGGCGGAGGCCTCAGCAGCACGTCCCAGAACGTGGAGAATCCACGATGAAGAGCGGCCCCTTCTGCGCCCGTCAGGCTCCGACCGTGCCGTGCTCTTCGTCCCGCCCCCGTTCTCTCGGGCGTTCGGGGGATGGCTGTGCCCCGTGTTTCCCTCGGGCCCCCTGGCCTCCCGGTGCGGTGGGGGCTGGGCAGGGCCTGCCGGGACTGCCCGGGAGTGCGTGGGGAGAAGTGGGAGCCATCTGGGCCCGTGGGGGCGGAAGGGTGGGAGGTGACAGCTGGCGGTTTCCATGCAGTCGCCGCCACAGAGCAGCCTGCGGGCGCCAGCGGCTCATGCCAGTCGCTCTGGCGCTGGGTCATCTCCATGGCAGCCTCCGTGGGCACCCCTCTCCCCTCGGGGCTCCCGGCCTCTGCAGCTGCCGGGAGGCCGTCCCCACCCCCTGGACGCCGCTCCGATGGCTCCAGTAGCAAACTGTGCCCTTGCCTGCGTCCGGCCTCAGGCCACAGCCCCAGCCCAGGAGATGGGGGGTCTGGGTCGCCCGGCCAGGAAAGGCTGCCCGAGCCACGGCTTCACTCGCAGGGTGGGATCTTCGCCCCCGTGTGCTCAGGACACTTGCGGCTTCCTCGAAACGCCCACCACAGCCTGCTGTGCTGCGGCCCCCCGGCGGGCACTGCCCCTTGGGGTCGCTCGGCCAGCGGGCCCCTGGTGCTGAGCGCGGGGAGGGAAGGCCTTTCCGGGGCCGCCGGGGACGGCTTACACACCCAGCAGCAGGCTCCGGCGGGGCGACAGGTGCAGCCCCGGTCCTCCCGGCCCGCCCCATCCCAGTCACGGTTGGGCCCCCTGTCCATGCGGGGGAGCCACCTCCTCAGGCCTCAGCCTCCCGGGGCCCGGGAAGGCCCGTCCTCCTCTCCTGGGCCAGCCGAGTGGTCGCTGCACCAGTCCTGGCGTCTCCCGGGCGCCGTGCCCTCCCCTCCCTCTGGTGACCCCCACACAGGATGCAGCAGGATCACGTCCGCTGGTGAGCTCCGCGGAGGAGTGGCAGCTGGTGGCCGGGGCGTTTCAGTGATGCCCCGTCTCCTAGGGCGGCTGAGAGGTTGCAAGGCCCTTTGCTGCGTCTTCCTGGCCGCCCCTGACTTTGCTGTTTCTTTCCTCAAGGGGGGGGGGCTTCCCGACGAAGCCGAGGCCCAGCCGTGAGGGCAGCATGGGCTCACGGCCAGGGGCACCGACGGCGGCCGGCACCCAGCACCGGGGGGAGCCCGGGAGCCTCCCCGAGAGGACGCCGTGCTGCGGGCAGTGGGGCCGGTGCGTGGAGCCTCTCTGGTCCCAGCTGGTTCTCCGCTGTGCCAGGCACGTGTGGCCCAGGGAGGGGGCGGCCTGAGTCTGCTGCTCTCTCGAGCGCGGCGGTGGGTGGTTCCGCAAAGCCCGCGGGTGCACGGCGTCGGCGCCCCCGGAGCTCTGGCTGGATTTCCGGGGCGGCCTGAGCTCTTTGCAAGCGCATGTGGCTGCGGGTGGCGGGGATGCAGGTGCCCGGAGCCCCCTCTGCGGGACGAGGCACAGACACGCGGAGGAGCGTCTGCCCCTCCGGGTGGCTCCTGTCTCAGCCATGGGCCACGCGGTGGGGTCGCCGAGACTCGCGTGGGAGGAGCCCACGGGGAACGGCCTCCCCACCAGCAGAGGCTCCTGACCCGGCTCTGGGTCCTGGTTCCCACGGAGCTAGTGGCCCACCTCGGGCCCGGTTCTGCACCCTCCAAAGCCAGCGAAATGGGTTTCTTGCACCCGTGGGAGGGGCCGGCAGAGTAAGTTAGGGAGAGCTGTGCAGGACCTAGTTTTATGTCACATGTGACGGGGTGTGTTTTTTTTTTTTTTTTTTGATAAATACAGAAGCATAAAGAAGAAAAGAAACCCGTAATCTCACACCCAGATAATCCCTATTGGCACAAAACTGTCCTTCTTGAGCAGGGTGTAAACGTTTCAGCCGCACAGAGATGCAGGGACGGGAGGTCCTGCACACGCGTGTGCCTCTGGGCGGAGTCGCGCGTTTACCGGCAGAAGCGGCCACGTGCAGGTGCTCGTGGTTTCATGGAAACTTTACACGGTCTCTTCGGGACGTCTTCGTACAGGCACAGAAGCCTGCCTGGGCTTTCACTCCACACAATGCTCCACTCCGCGGCTCTGCACACCCGGGGTGTCGGGGACCCTTGGGTTTTGGAATTGTGAGTTGTGAACACGGTGCTCGATGGGCCTCTGTGAGCTGAGCGGCCGTGGAACCCGATGGCGGGGGCGGTATTGCCTGGAGGAGCGAGTGTGCCCGATGGCTGGTCCCCGAGGCTGGCAGCCCCAGGGGGGGGCCAGGCCTTACCCCCCCAACCCCGCCGCCACACCGCGCCGCCTCCAGCCCTGGGGGGAACCGAAACTTGCCGTTTGGCAGGTCAAGGCACCATCTTCCTCCTCGCTGACACTTTTCTGCCGAGGATGAGGCGGGCACGGTCTCCTGCCTGACCCGCCCATCGGGCCTCTTTTCCTATCCGGGTGGGTTTCTTACTAATTTCTACAGGTTCATTTGCAACACGAGGAAATTAGCCCCAATTTGTCATATTTATTGCAAATACCCTTTCCCAGTTTGTAGTATTTTGACCTGAAAAGTGTTTATTTTTTTCTCTGTATAGGAGTTTCAATATTTTACATATAATTAAACTGATGCTTTTGGTAGAGTCTTTACTTTATGGTTTCTGGGGTTTGTCTCTCGCTGAATTATGAATAAATTCACTATAACTATCGTAGAGTTCTTATGGGTTCAGCCTGTGCACGTGTGTGTGCATGCATGTATGTGTGTGCATGTACATGTGCATGTGTGCATGTGGATATGGGTGTGCGTACTGTATGTGTGTCCCTGTGTCTGCATGTGTGCATATATGTGTACATATACACGTGCACATGTGTGCATATGGGTGTGCGTGCATGCAGTGTGTGTATATGTATATATGTGTGCATATGTGTGCATGTGGATATGAACATGTGTGCCCATGTGTGTGTGTCGTGCGTGTGCACTGCATGTGTGTATATACCTGTGTGTGCATGTGGATGTGGGTGTGTGTGCATGTATATGTGCATGTGTGCATGAACGTGCATGTGTGCCCATATGTGTGTGCGTGTACATGTGGATGAGCGTGGGTGCATGTGTGCACCCGTGTGTGCATGCATGTGCATGTGTGCATATGGGTGTGCACACATGTATGTGTGCACTTGTGTGTATATGTGTGCATTCACGTGCATGTGTGAATATATGTGTGCATGTGTGTGCATATGGGTGTGTGTACGTGTATGTGTGTGCCCGTGTGTGTATATGGGTGTGTGCATGTGTGCATATACGTGTGTGTGCATGTGGATATGAACATCTGTGCCCCGTGTGCATGTGTGTGCACCGCATGTGTGCATGTACCTGTGATGCATGTGGATATGGGTGTGCGTGCATGTACCTGTGTGCCGTGTGCATATATGCATGTGTGTGTGCGTGCACGTATGTGTGAACACACAGACGTCCACCTTGGCTGTGTTTGGATCTTATTTTGTTGTGAGGTCTGAGGAGGATCGAGCTTCGCGTCTTCCCTCTTCACATGCTGATTTCACCCACGTGTGTCCCGCACGCAGCTCTGGACTCTCGGGGTCTCTGTCCACGCACCCGGGTGGGTGACCTGGCTCTGGTTCTGCCGCAAACTACGCCCCTTGCAGGACCCCCGCCCCCCGCAAAGACAGTTAAAACTCGTGTCAGAGGGTAGGGTCTGCGGTGAGGGTGGTGGGAGATGAGGTCCCAGGGAATCTTCCTGAGCGGTCGGCCCCTTGGGGATCCCCACCCCGTCTCTCCCGCAGCGTGAATGTCTGTGGCTGCGTGACTCCAGCGGTGAAGGAAGAGCCCCCGCGGGTCAGAGCGCGGGCTGGCCCCAGGTGACAGGCGAGGATGGACGGGGCCGAGGGAGTGTTGTGTTGAGGCCCCGGGTGAGAAGCCAGTTGGAAAGCAGCGTGTGCGCACACATGTGTGCAAGGGGCACGGAGGAGAAACCTGTTCCGTCTGAACCTTGTCCCGTGCAGCCCCCTCCAGGTTGGGAACGGTGCCTGTGGGTGGTCCCAGGGGTCACAGGCCGGCAGGTGTTCGGGTGCTCGGGCCCCGGGACGCCCCATGTGCCGTCGGGGGAGGCGGCGGTGGGCACGGCCCCGAGACTGGCTCTCCCAGCGCCCCCTCGAGGAGAAGCCGGCTCACGTTGCCGACGTCCCGCTGCCCCGGGGCCTGCATGTGGTCATGGCACAGCCCACCCGCCGCCTCCGGCCCCGGGAACCATGGGGCTGACGTGTGCCGCCCGGGCCCTTGCCCCGCAGGCTCTCGGGGCACCCCGGAGGCCGGCCACCCTCGCCCGCCTCCCCTCGCTTCCCGTCCGGCCAGCACTCCGTCCCGGAAGCCGTAGCTGCGGCCCCCACGGGAACGCAGGCTCCTGGCGCCGCTCGGTTCTCCTGACTCTTATTTTTGGAAACACGAGGGAGAAAGAAGTCTTATGGTCTGTCTAGAAATAATGCCTCGCCTTAGTTCTATTCAGTTTAGACCAAATTAGACCCAGCCTTTCCCGGATGACACTCCAACCTCTTGAACCGTGGGGGGGGGCGGGGGGGCGGGAGGCGCGGGGTTTGGGGGGCAGCGTGTCGGCTGCTGGGAGTGCGGCTGGTGGGCCTGAGGCCGTGCCCAGGCCCCGACCCCGTGCCTGGCCCTCCTGGACGCCCGGGACAGCTCAGGTGGCCGTCCTGACCCTGCACCTGGCCCTCCTGGACGCCCGGGACAGCTCAGGTGGCCGTCCTGACCCTGCACCTGGCCCTCCTGGACGCCCGGGACAGCTCAGGTGGCCGTCCTGACCCTGCACCTGGCCCTCCTGGACGCCCGGGGCAGCTCAGGGTGGCCGTCCCGACCCCGCACCTGCCCCGGGACCCGTGGGCGGCTGTCTGTGGGGCCAGCTGCTTGGCCGTAGGACCTGCTTGCAGTTCACCATCCTGCATCCTCCCATGAACGCCTTCCCTGCTGTCCTGCTGTCCTGCTGCTGCACATCTGCCGTCTGGTGTCCTGTGGCCCAGACACGTGTGCCCAGCCTGGGGGCCGGGTGGGGAGGCCAAGCGCAGCCCGTGCCAGGGCTTTTCCTGGCGGCTCCAGGCTCCCCGCCTCCCCCACCGCCAGCTCTGTCGCCACTGCTCCCCCCACGGTAGGAGGCCCCGAGAGGCTGGGACCCGGATTTCACAGACAGATGGGACTTCCCTGTAAACTCCCCTTCCCCACTGGGAGCATCTCTGCTTCCTCAGAGAGGTGCTGGGCTGGGGGGCTCCGTGCCAACGGAGAGGGGTTGTATGAGGGGTCAGGAGGGTGGCCTGTGACAGAGGAGGCCAGGCGGGCGAGCTCCAAGGGGCAGGTGTGGGGTCCGGCGGCCCTGAACCCCTGGCTGGTCAATTTAAAATCACGGGTGCAGGGGCGCCTGGCTCAGTCGGCGGAGTGTCCGAGCCTTGATTTCAGCTGAGGTCGTGATCTCAGGGTCGTGGGATCGAGCCCCACATCCCGCTCCACGCTTAGCGGAGAGTCTGCTTGAGATTCTCTCTCCCTCTGCCCCTCCCCCCAAATCAGTAAATACATCTTTAAAATCACGGACGTGGATGGTTAGCTCAGGGCTGCGTGGGGCTGGCCACGCTGTGGTCTGTCCGTCGGCGCCGGGAAATCTCGTTGCTGGAGGAAGCGTGTGAAGGAAGCAGGTGGAGAGTCCAGGACGGACGCTGGACTCGGAGGCGGCCCGGGCTGCGCTGGGGCCTGAGCTCACGGCACCCGCCAGGCTCTCCCAAGCACGGGCGCCTTCCCTGTTGCTCACCTGCCTCCCTACTGCCCGCAGGCACCAGCCTGTCCTGCAGGTCACCCCCTGCCCCAAGGGCTTGCACGAGCGCCTGCGACCGAGGCCTGTGGGCGTGCGGGGGGTGGGACCTGCCCTGGCGGCTGTAGGGCAGAGCCAGTGGCGGCGTGGCAGGTGCTGGGACCGCTCCCTGGGCCCGGGCCCCCTTTAGGGCCTCAGGGAAGCCCTATTGTGTTCGGGGCTCGCTGGTTCCTCGGGGTCCTCTCCCCACAGTGGGAATGTCCTGCAGAGCGTGGAAGAGGGAGTGCCTCAGCCCCCGCCAGTGCCCCTGGGTGGGGAAGGCTGGTGCTGGCCAGCGGGTGGCTCTGAGCTGCCGAGGGGGCATCATGCCGGGAGATGCAAGGCCCTTCCTGCTCTAGGCCCGTGATGCTCAGGGTCCTTGGGCGGACAGGCCAGTGCCTGGGGGCCGAGGTGGCCCGACGACTGGCTGAGCTTCCACCTAGACATGGGGCAGGAGACAGTTCCATGGCCAGGCTCCCTCGGGTGCCCAAGCCTTGGGTAAATGTCAGCCTGGCAGGAGGGCCTCTGGAGCCTGGTAAAAGGCTTTGTCAACACTCATTTCCTGTAAAACAAACAGCCATGTGGTTTATTAATCTTTAAATCTCGACTTTCCATCAAAACCATGTGCAAATTTCTTTGCAAAGAAAAGGCCTGACATAAAACCACGCACTTACTGCGAGACGGAATTTAAAATAGCATCTTTGCCTTAACAATGCTGCGTTGCTTCTGTTGATGTGAACGCAGCGTGGGCTCGGCGTCACTGGGGCTGGGCCGCCCTCCCCGAACCCCGGGCCAGGCCTGGCTGTCGGCCGCTCCCAGACCTCGGGCCCTGGGAGCGCGCGGGTCCCAGCTCAGCCCCTGGCCCAGGGGACAGACTGTAGCTGCGGCCAGGCAGGCTGTGCTGGGGAAGCCGGCCCTGGGACCCCCGGCAGAGACGTGCCTCCCACTCACCCGCTCACGGGTTCCTTCCACCATTCACTCTGCAAGCCTCTTGGGTGCAGGGGACCGGGCTGGGCGCTGTGGGATAACTTGCTCGTGACACCAGAGTCACCCCTGGATCCGCCAGGGCCGTGGAGCAGAACCTTACAGCCCCTTTGGGACAAGCTGCTCCTGTCTTGGCTGGAGGCTGCCCTCTGGGTGAGGCCGTGTGGTGCCCACGGAAATCGTTGTCGAAATCCCACCGGATTGTTTGAAAGCGTCAGAAGGCCGGCTGGCCACTGATTCTTGGGGAGGCTTAAGCAAGTCGTAGGATGCTGACGGGAATGCTGGGCCACGGGAGCAGGACCCAGGGCAGCCCCACCTCTGCCTGGGGATGGCTCGGCACCCCCAGGGGATGGGCCCGGGGGCAGCCTGGGCAGCTCTGACCGTGTAAGCAGACGCACGGGCCTGCGACTCGTGAGCCTTGGGGATAAATCCGTCCTCGGCCAGCGCGAGGCCCACAGCTCATTAGCGGGCGGCGGGGGTGATAAACGGCTGCGAGACCTCAAGCTCCCTCCAAGTTCCCCAGGCCCCCCCTCCCCGCGGCGGCTCCAGGGCTTCCCGAGCTCCCGGCTCCGGTAGGTCTGGCTCCGCGGGGTCTGGCTCCGCCGCATCTTCATCCTGCGTCTCTTTCCCACCGCGGAGAACAGGCGTCACCAGGATCCCAGTGCAGCTGCAGGCTCGGGTGCATGTGTCAGACCTGGGGCCAGCTGCTTGGTAGAGCCACACTCAGAGCTTGTGTGGGGCCTCCATGCACGCACATGCACACCCACACGTACACAGGCGCATGCATGCAGGGAGCCGTATCCACAGGCAAGACATGCCTGCATGCACGCATACCCAGACACGAGCACACATGCACACACATGTGCAGAGAGCCATAGCCACAGGCACACGCATGCCTACGTGCACGCACACCCAGACACCAGCACACATGCACACACATGTGCAGAGAGCTGTATCCACAGACACATGCATGCCTACGTGCATGCACACCCAGACACAAGCACACATGCACGCACACATGCAGAGAGCCATAGCCACAGACACACGCATGCCTACGTGCATGCACACCCAGACACAAGCACACATGCACACACACGTGCAGAGAGCTGTATCCACAGACACACGCATGCCTGCATGCACGCACACCCAGACACGAGCACACACATATACACATGCAGAGAGCCATAGCCACAGGCACACTCA
The DNA here is from genome assembly GCF_048164855.1 of Canis lupus baileyi. Classification (NCBI taxonomy): domain Eukaryota; kingdom Metazoa; phylum Chordata; class Mammalia; order Carnivora; family Canidae; genus Canis; species Canis lupus. The sequence continues at coordinate 984,814 of NC_132866.1, forward strand.
TGCCTGCATGCATGCATACCCAGACACGAGCACACATGCACACACATGTGCAGAGAGCCATAGCCACAGACACACGCATGCCTGCATGCACGCACACCCAGACAGGAGCACACATGCACACACATGTGCAGAGAGCCATAGCCACAGACACACGCATGCCTATGTGCATGCACACCCAGACACGAGCACACATGCACACACACATGCAGAGAGCCATAGCCACAGACACACGCATGCCTACGTGCATGCACACCCAGACACAAGCATACACATAAACATGTGCAGAGAGCCATAGCCACAGGCACACGCATGCCTGCATGCATGCACACCCAGACACAGGCACACACACGTTCAGGGAGCCATACCCAGAGGCACGTGTACACACAGGTGTGATCTGAGGTGCATCATTGGGCTCCAGAATAAAAATGAATTCTGTGCTGTGCAGACTTCTCCCATTTGGCCAGCTTTCAAAGAACCTCAAAAGGAGACCAGCAGCCTGCACCCAGCACCCCGCTTCTGGTGCGCCGGGGGAGCTCTGTCCAAGCCGGGCCGGGCACATTCTGCGGGCACAGCCCCCGGGGGAGTGGTTCTGTGCTGCCCACTGCTCCCTGGGCTGGGGGGGTTGCCCCGGCCACCGCTGACCGCGCAGTCTCAGGACTAACCGCCCCGCCGGGGCCCTGCAGCCAGCTGGTCTAGCTGTGCCTGCTGCACGCCAGGGGGGTCGGGGAGGGCGTCCCGTACAGCGGCCCCCACCCAGCCCCCTTGGAGAGGGCCTCGCCCCCAGCGCCCTCCTGGGCTCCCACCTCCGCTCCAGGCCCCAGGGCGGGCAGCTGGTCTTCCTGGTTCACCCTCTGGGGCCACCCCCACCCGCCCTGCTCCCATGCCGTGGCCTCCTGTCGCCACCCTCCTTGGAGCCCCCCCCCACCAGCTGAGCCCACTCCAAATTCCGAGTCCTCCAGGAAGCCTTTCTGACCCCCTCCCCACCCTCTGCTCGGTGCCCTGGGTTTGGCCCAACCCGTCTGCCCCCGGGCACAGGTGTATGTGGCTCCTGGAGACTGGACTCTGACCCACTGCCCTGTCTGCTGCTGCGACCGTGGCCCGGTCACTTAACGTCTCTGACCCCGTTCCCTGCACTCCACGCGGCAAGCGGTTCCCTCCTGCAGGAGAGCGGCCTGGATACCTAAACCCCCTCTGCAAACCAGCCATCGGCGCTTCCTCCCGTGTTTATGTAAATCCAGAGACCGGAAGGTTTGACAGACGTGTGCGCCGTGTAACCAAGACCCCAGAGGTCGGGGCCCGCTGCCGTCACCGGGAAAGCTGCGTCCCGGTCTGCTCGGGGCCGTGCCCTCCAGCCCGGAGGCCGAGCCGGTTCTGTCCCCCTGGACTAGCTTTGCCGGTGCTTGGACTTGCGTGATGCCTCCACGCAGTGCGTGCTCTTTGACATCTGGCTTCCTCGTTGAACGCGGGGCTTTGAGAACCATCCACGTTACGTATCAGTAGTTGGTTCTTCTTACACGAAAGCCTCGGAGGAGCGCTCGGTTGTACGGACATAACACAGTGTCTCCATCCCTCTCCTCGTCGCGATACGGCTGCAGGGGACGGTGCCGTGTGGACACTTGTTCGGTTTCTCCCGGGAGGCGTCTGGGAAGGCGGCATCAGGCGGCGCGGGAGGTGCACATTTGGGTCTGTGAGGGGCGGCCGAAGCGACCTGGCCGTGTTCCATCCACACCCGCCGTGGGCCCGCTGCGCCGCCTGCACGCGTGCCAACACTTGGCGCTGTCGGTCTAGCGCCCGGGCTGTGGAGTGGACCTCGTTGGGTCGGATGTGCGTCCCGCCCGCCCGGCGACTGCTGACGCTGACCGTCTTCCCCTGTGCTGGCTGGCCTCTCTGACGTCCTCCTTCTACCTGCCTGTCCAAGACTTCTCGTTTTTCAGATTAGTAGTCGTTCCAATGACTCTAATGATTGATCCGCGGGAGTCCTCTATGTAACCCGCTTACAGGTCCTCGGTCGGATCTGGCCCGTGTGTATCTGGACGTGGTTCACTCTTCAGCTTCTTCAGGGCGTCTTTTGAAGAGCAGACATTTTTTATTTGGATGAAGCACAACTTTTAAATTTCTTTATGTTTAACATTTCTGGCATCGCTTCTGAGAAAATCTTTGCCTGTCTTCAGGTTGCAAAAATATGTTTTTTTCTTCCAGGAATTTTTTTTAGGAGTATGTTTGCAATCCAGCTAGGATTAGTTGTTGGTATGGCATGGGGTGCAGCCACGGTTAGCGTTGGCTGAAGGCCCCCATCGCCGCGTACACTTGTGTCTGTGCCCTTGTGAAACCCAGCAAGAGACGTGGGCCCATTTGTGGACGGCCTGTGTGTCGCACGGCCCTGTGCCTGTCCCCATGCTGCACAGCACCACGCGGCCCTGATCACTGAACCCTTATATTAAGTTAAAATCAGGTACTGCAAGTTCTCTAACTTCACTCTTTTTTTAGGGTTATATTTTTTTACCATTCCAGGTCATTTACATTCCCATATACATTTGAGTGTGTGCCCACCCATTTCTAGCAAAAAAAAAAAAAAAAACAAAACAACATAGGGCTTTGGCTGTAATTGCATTGATTCTACGGATACCTTTGGGAAGATGTAGCAGCTTCCTGTTCACTGTCCCCACCTGGGGACCAGGTGTACCTCCCACTCACCTGGGTCCTTCTTCCTCCCTGTGTTCTGCAGTAAGGTGGATGGGCCTTGCTCCTGTACGTGTTCCTACAAAGGTAATGCCCCGCAGGCTCTGTCGGGGCCCCTAGGGCAGGGGAGAGGTTCTGTTCCTGTTTGCAGGGAGTTCTCACTGCAGGGTTGTCCTTTGTTGTCTTCACGGTTAGTGAAGTCTTCACGGTTAAGCCAACCTTGCCTTCCTGGCAGGGACCTCCCTCATCAGTCGTGGCGATTAGCTGCTTACGATGCTGCTAACCTGCTAATACTTTGTTTAGGAATTTTGCATCCATGCTCACGGGAAATACCGGTCTGTCCTGTCCTTTGTAACGGCCTGATCAGGCTCTGCTCTCAGGCAGACGCTGACCTCACGAAACAAGTTAGAAGGTGCTCGGTATCTGTTTCCTAAATGAGTGTGCGTGAGATTGGTACTGTTTCCTCCTTTAAAAATTTGATAGAATTCACCAGTGTAGCCGTCCGGGCTGGAGATCTTTTTTATACGGTGGTTTTAAAAATTATTATTATGAATGCATTATTACAGAAAAACGGACCTGAGACTGTTCGGGTGGTGTATTTCTGTTTGTGTCAAGTTTGGTGGATTGTGCATTTCAAGGAATCTCTCCATTTCATCCACATACTGTAATTTGTTGACATAAAGGCGGCTGTTCATGATTTTTCTAAATTATTATTTAGATGCCGGTAGGAAAAATGATTCCTATGATGAAATACTGAGATTGTGTTTCTGAAATTCTTAACGTTTGTGTTTTCTCTTTTAAGAAAAGTTGGTCTTGGGGCTCCTGGGTACCTCAGTTTGTTGTGCATCTGACTCTTGATCGGCTCAGGTCATGGTCTCGGGTTACGGGATCTCGCCGGGGGGGCTCCGTGCTTGGCGGGGAGCCTGCTGGAGTCAGCCTCCCTCTGCCCCTCCCCACTGTGCGCTCTCGCTTGCTCGCTCGCTTTCAATAATAGATAAACGAGTCTTTTAAAAACAATTGGTCTTCCAAAGGTTTGTCAACGTTACAATCACAAAAATGACGTTCCGTTTTGACGACAATCCTCTATTATGTGTCTTTATTACTTTCTTCTTCCTACTTTAGAGACACTTTGTTCTCGCCTGTCGTCTCGACTCCTAAGTACTTAGAGCTGGAAACCTCCCTCCTCCGACACTGTGGCCACATCATCCTCGGTAGGCCTTGTCCTCAAGTGGGAATGCCCCCAATGAAACAGCCTCGGGAGCCATGGAGGGCGCAGAGAGCAGTAGATAAATCCAGGACCGTGGCAGGGGTTTCCATCTGTCTGTCCCTGTGGGGCAGGGGGACCCACCCAGCCAGGGAACAAGAGACGTGAACTTTAGGGTGAGCGGTGGACACGTGCACAGTTCTGCTGCCAGTAGTTGAAAAATGCATGTTTCTTAAAACAAGGAATGTCTATTAAAATTTAGCTTTACGTAAGTGACATCGTAGAGCATCTGCTGTTCTGCGACCGGCCCCTCTCTCTCGATGTGTCGAGTCTGCGAGATTGGTCCAGGGGGGAACGCACGAATCCTCTCTGCCTGGAGCTCTTTGTGTGGACAGATCTCACTGTCACCCGTTCTGCGCGTCTGAGCGTTTGGGGTACTTCCAGTTAGTGGCCGCGCCACATTTCCTGTGCACGTCTTTGGGGGGTGCGTGTTTGTACTTGTCAGTGTGGACTGGCCCGCCGTGCAGTGTCGTGTACGCGAACTCCAGCTGTTCGCCTCCCAGCCAGCTTTCTGGTGTCGATCATTCTAGTGCACATGGACCAATTCCTGCTCCTCTGAGTTCGTTTCCCTGGTCACCGAGACCTTGAGGTCGCTTCCGCATCTCAGTTCCACGTCTCGGCACTTGGGCATCTCTTCCGAGGTGCCTCTTCACGAACTTGACCGCTCTCTGTTTTCTCTCTCTTTTCCTTATTGGCCTGTAGTCGTTCACCCGCCCCGGGTGTCTGTCGTCTGTCTGTGTCCCAGACGTCCCCTGACGGGGCGCTGTGGCGAGCGGCTCCTGACTGTGGGGACGGGCGTGGGTGCAGACGTCAGAACCCATCCGGTCCTACGCTTTCCCGTTGTTCGCCTTCACCGTGTGCTGCTTATGCCTCGACAAAGCTGTTAAAACACCTTGTACGGTTAGCAGGTGCGCAACATCCAGGTGGAGAATGTCTGACGTGGGTGAGGACACAGCAGTTCAGTGGATGCAGGTGTCCTCAAAGTGTCAGTTTTCTCAAGGGAACGAACAGCCCTGCAGGGATTCTGTGGGACCGGACGGACCCGTCGGCAGTGGGTGCAGAAGAACGAGGCCCCTGGCACCGGTGTCCACCGTGACACCTCGTGGGGGCAGACGTGGGAAGGCACGGACGGGGGTGGGGGGTCCGAGAGGCAGCCTTGCCTGGGAACCCAAACTCGAGGGGGGACTTTAGTAGGAAGAGACTCCGTCAGCCAGAGGAACAGAGGCTCTGGGGGCGTGATGGGAGCAGGCTCGGGTGCGGCCTGGCCTGGACCCTGCCCTCTCCGCTGGCTTCCTGTCCCCGGCTGCCCCTCCTGGCTGCTGTCCACCCCCCTCTGCCCCCGCCACCGTGGTGGACACTCCTCCCGAGCTCCAGAAGCCCCGGGCTGGCTGCGGTCGATGACCAGGGCGGATGCCCAGGGAGCCGGGGTCCCCGCAGACGGGGGCGGAGGCCACCTGGCCTCCCCGGCTCCTTGCAGAGGCTCTCATGTCCCCCTAGACACCCCGCGGCTCTGCTGCCCTGCCGGCCAAGGAAATGCAGCGCTGCCTGGAATCCTTTTATCGAAACTGGGCTGAATATAAATAAAATACAGATTTGATGGTGGGGCTTGGGTTTGCATGAATTTACTGTAGTTTAATGTGGTTTGGAAGCAAAGGGGTCAAGACGGAGCTGCCTTAGCTGTGCACACGGTTTCTTCGTCTCCCGTGAGCGGAGATAGGATTAACGACCGTCCCTCCCCCTGCCTCCCACGGGGTGGGGGTCACCTTGAAATAGGAAACTGGCTGTGCCCGTTCACATCTGACTGGTCCCCCGGCTAGCTGTGCCCCCGCGTCCTCCCTCCTCCCTCCCTCGTCGGGCCCTCCCACCCATGAGTCGGGCTCCCCTGGGTGCCCTTCCCTTGCACAGGCCTGCCCTGACCGCCGACCCCCACCACGGGGGCGTCTGCGTGGGGCCAGGCGACGGCGGCCCCCTCCCATCTGGCCCCAGCCCACATGCTAGTGGCTCACTTTCGAAAATATTTATTATTGCTACTTATTGAAGCAAAATTCACATAACAGAAAATTCTCCACCTTAAGGTGAGCCGTCGGCAGCACCACTGCAGCCTCCGTCCAGTCCCAGGACGTCTTCCCAAGGACGCACGGTCCCCCTGGAGGCCCCTGGCTACCACCGTCCGTGTCCTGGGCGTCCCTGGGCCTCGCCACCCGCGGTGTGGGCTGTTTGTGTCGGGAGGAGCACCAGGGTCTCCAGGTCTGGCCTTGATGCCGCGGGTGTCGGAGCGCAGCTTGCTCCGTGGCGCAGTGGCATGTGTCGCGCGGCACAGCGTCCTGCGACCCCGCGTGTGGGCTGTGGGGCTCCGCGTGTCTCCACCTCTTGGCTGCATCGAGGGTCGCCCTGTGCATGGCGCGCCTCCCCGTGGGCACCTCTGGGTGCCCCCAGCCGCTCCCGCCGCCCACGCCCGGCGGCATCCTGACGCCCCCCCACCGCCCGGGGCCGCACCATCGCCTCTGGTGAGGGCGACCTCCTGAGGCTCATCTCCTGGTTTTCCCCGTGCAAGCCTCGCCCACACCGTGGGCCCTGCCCCGGGTGACCCCGTCCTGTGCTGCCCTCGAGGCGGCCGCGACTGGACTCCGTGGCCACGTTCCCTGCACTTTTAGACACGCTTCTCCGTCCACATGCCTGCGGGCTGTGGCCCGTGCGCCTCGCCGTTGAGCTCTACAAGGAGACGGTCTGCACTGCCTCATGGACTCGCTTCAGGGGGCTCTGGGGGCCCCTTGGCTTGTGGGGTGGGGTGGGGCCAGCCCAGGGGGTCCCGTCTGGGGCCTGCGCCTGCCCCACACCCTGTGCACAGGCCGGCCCTCTGCCTGCGGGGTCTGCCACCGGCCTCTGGGTCGGAGTGTGGGGTGTGGGGTGGGCTTGTGTGGGGCTGACCCGCTGACACCAGCCAAGCACCGGGACCCCCACGGCCCTCTCTCTCTCAGTTTAAACAATAGGACTTTGTAAGCAGGACATTGTGGGTGGAGTGACAGGCTGTTCTCGAGGTGGATGGGGTGGGCCTGGGGGGCCGACAGGGACCTTGTGTGCAGTGTCCTCTCAGAAGACCCCGGACCCCTCCGGCAGCCCTGTTTCCTTCATTCAGGTGCCTGGATATTCGGGAAGTGGCCTGCGTGGGCTCCGGGTCAGCCGCGGCCTGGCTCTGGCCTGGGGGGCCTGCGGCAGGTGTGGGCCCCGGTGTGGGCAGAGGCCAAGGGCAGATGGTCGCCCCCCAGGAGGCTCCCCAGGACCGGTGCTCCCATCCTCGGGGGCTGTCAGTGTGGCCACGTGGGCGCCAGGCTGGCCTGCCGGCTCCCGGAGGGCGGGGGGACCCTGACCATAGTTTCAGGGTGTGTGTGTGGTGCCCCGAGGCCGCAGTGGTATCTGGGGTCATGTGCGGCTGAGCCTGCCTCCCGCCCCCCACGTGATGCCGTGCTCCGGGTCCCGGCCTGAGCTGTGCCCCTGCGTGTCCCACGGGCTCCCGTGGCGCCCCAGCAGCGGGCCTGGCCCTTCAGTGACCCGTGGTCCCGGCTGAGGGCTTGGGAAGTGGATCCCACAGCAGCCCCGGGGACTGGCCAGCGGGGGGCCCTGCGCCCACCTGAGCCTCACACACACCCCGTGTGACCTCCTGGCTCTGGAAAGGCTTGGGCTCCTGTGCGCTGGGGTTCGACCTTGCCCGTGGTACGGGAGCCTGTGTTCACGTGTGGGGGGGTGGGAGTGGGGGGGTGGAGCCGGGGGCGAGGGCAGGGGGGATGAAGGGGGGTGATGGTGGGGGGCGATGGCGGGGTGGATGGCGGGGGATGGAGGGGGCTGACAGAGGGGCGATGGTGGGGGGGATGGTGGGGGGATGACGGGGGGATGACGGGGCCAGGCTGCGAATAGAGGCTGCCCGCCCCTCCCCAGGTGGTCAGCAGCGCTGGGCCGGGAGCCCTGCTGGGGCCAGTGGCCATGCCTGCAGCACAGGCCGCGGAGGACGTGCCTCCGTCAGAAGGCCATTTCCGGGGGTGCCTCTGATGCGGGAACCCCCGCCCCGCCTGTGACCCCGTCTTTCCCGGCACCAGCCCTGTGCTTTCTTCCCTGAATCAGACTTAATGCTGTTTGTGTGGCGACGAGTACAGCCCTGGGCCGTGAGGATGTGGGCCCCACCCTGGTCCTCGCATCCCCAGGCCGGCAGGGCAGGCTAGTGGCCCTGTGTAGCCGGGATGCTCAGCGGTTTCCTCGCCTGTGAAAGGGGAGCATCCGTCCCCTACCAGGGGGCAGCTCAGAGCTTGCAGGCGTCAGGACCGGGAGGGCCAGGCAGCGTCCAGCTTGAGGCGTGTGCCCCTGTCGGCCCCGCAGAGCTGGCGGCCTGGGCGGACGGGGCCCTGGTGCCGCCTTTAGGTGCCCACCTGGTGACCGCTGATGTGGGCCGGTCTGCGCGCCCTGAGGAGCGCGGTGGGGGCCGGGCCGGGGCTCCCCCAGAGGCCGCGCAAACTGCAGGGCACCCGCCTAAGCTGGACCCCATGGTTCTCTTCGGGAGTTTTCTGGATCGTAGGTTTGACAAAATGCCATCCACTTCTGAGTGGATTTCGGCAACTGTGACGTGTGACTTAGGGCCACAGCTTTCCAAGTAATCCCCACTTCTGGTGTGGGGCTCACCCGGAGCTCGGGGGGCCGGGCCTCCCCTGGGTGCTGGAAGGCGGGCTGGGGAGGGGGCTCATCCCATGGCCGTGGGCCCGTCACCCTCCACGCGGGGCCCATGTCCCGGGCCCTGAGGGTGTGGGGACCTGGGCTGGGGCGTCAGGAGCAGGCTGGCCTCCCCCTCCCCCACCGTGGCGTGGGCATCCCTCCCCCCAGTGACTCAGGCACCCCTCCCCCACCCCGTGGCGCGGGCTCCGTGTCACCAGTAACAACCGCGGTGACTCAGGCTCTATTTTTACGCTCCCAGGGCTCACCTCCTCTCTTGCTCTCCCGGCCGGGGGCACCGGCTGGTGGAAGGGCTGCGTTTTCAGCCCGAATCTCACGGGGACTCACGGGTCCCCTACGGCCTTGCTGTCGGGTGTGCTCCTCTGCCCACGGAGGGCGAGCGCTGAGTTCAAATCAGCAGACCGTTGTTTTATTTTTAGGGGAAAAGTTCAAATATTACCTGACCTGGGCTCTGGATTCTGGGGCATCTGCACAAGCGCCACCTGTTGGCTTCTCGCCGCCTTGTCCCGTGCGAGGCCAGCGTCGGGATCTGGGAGTGACGCCGGCCCGTGTCACGGTGGCCAGAGGGTCGGGTGGGGTCGGGCTGCGGGGAGATGAGGGCAGTGTGCCTGCCTGCGTGTCGCCGGCACTCCCGGAGGAGAGCTCCTGGCTTCTCCCGGCGATGGTCCGGCTCCCGGTGAAGCCGGGAGAACCTCGGAGAACGTGCGAGAGCCCCCGGCGAGTTCTGTCCGGTGCTGGGGTTCCCGCCTGGGCGAGTGGGGAAAATCCCTCCAGGACCCCCGCAGGTGGGGCCCGGGCACCCGCAGCCCTGGGAAGGACCCGGCCAGCTCCTGCACCTCCCTGGCCCCTCGGCGTCAAGGTGACCTATTTTCATAGCCGGCTGTGCCGTGATTGCCGGCTCCGTGGAATAAAAGCCTTCCTTGAAGAATAAACATTCTTAATCCTTTGTGTTTTAAATATTCATCCGTCCCAGGGAGCGCCTGTGCCCGTGTCACCCGCGCCGCAGGAGGGCCCTGGGGACAGGGTCGGGGTGGCCCAGCCCAGAGCGGTGCCTCCTGGGCACGGCTCCCTCCCTCGGGCGGCGCTCAGCTTCCTGACCCGGAGCCACACAGACCGCAGGACCCTGGGGCCACGTTACCTTTCCTTCTCCTGGTGACATGGTGGTGTCTCCCCGGGGAAGCGGGTGATGGTGTCCCTGGGCCAGAAACCCCGTGCAGGGCCGCCAAGGCCTGGCGTAGGTCAACCAGCATCCTCCCCCACGGAGCTGGGCCCCACCCGTGTCAGCAGGCCCCGGGGCCCACGCCCTGGGTGAGGACCAGCCCGACCCCCTGCCCGTCCCGCCTGCTGGCCCCACCTCGTTGCTGTTGGCTGAGGGGTGGGTGTTGGGGGGCAGGGGTGGAACTTTACCCAGAAGTGGGGCCGAATTCTGTGCAGCAGCTGGGGATTTGGGAGGAAAGTGCAGGCGGCTACGCGAAGTCCGGGAGTCGAGAGGGACGTCAGGACGCCCGCGCCCACCTGGGCCCCGTGGCCGTGCCCTGGGCACTGTGCTCGTGGACCTCCCCTCCCCCCCCCCCCCGCCCCGGTGAAGCCTCCCTGTGGCTGGCTCAGAACCCAGTCTGCGGTCGTGCCCCCCCCAGCCCCGGGGTCTCAGAACCACAGTGGGGTGCACGTGCAGTGGGTACATGCCCTCCCTCCCCTCCCCGGGAAGCAGGCCCAGGAAAGGCCACAGGGCCAGCCAGCGTGGACGAGGCCGCAGCTCCCCACCTCCGTGCCCGGCAGACCTCCGAGTGTCCCTTTCCCTCGGACCCTCCGTCCGTGACAACCTGGCTTTCCAGGGTGTGAACGTGGGGTGAGGGACATGGTGCACGTGTCCTGTGCTTCTGACCTGTTGTCCGGTACACCCTCCGTTGCCATCCCTCCCTGCCCCGCAAAGACCTGCAGTCCGGGGTCTGTGCCTTTCTCTAAAATCGGTGCTTGCCTTTGCTGGGCCCCTGCGCTCTCCGGGGCGCCCCTGCTGGGCGTCTGTGGGGAGCGGGGAGGGCGCCTGCCCCCCCTTCCCCTCCGAGGGGCTCCACACGCTGGGCCGCACACGCTGTGCTCAGGTGGGATGCTGAGGCCAAGTTCCGCTCCCGGTGGGTGGGAACAGCCATCTGGGGACCCTCGCCTCTGACAAGTGCCCGGGCACGTGTCCCAGAAACTAGAGCCAGGGTCTAGTTGAACCTGAAGAGAAAGAGAAAGGACAGCTGTGGGCCATGTAGCAGCCCTGTCATGGGGGGGATGGGCTCTGACCTGGGGGCGCACAGACTCGGGGGTGCAGACCTGGGGGGCATAGAGACCTGAGGGGTCACAGATGTGGAGGGGCACAGAACTGGGGGGCTCTGACCTAAGGGCACCGACCTGGGGAGGCACAGACCTGGAGGGGTGCAGACCTGGGGGCACAGACCTGGAGGACATACACACCTAGGCGGTTGCAGACGTGGAGGAGCACAAACTGGGGGGCTCTGACCTAGGGGCACAGACCTGGGGGGCGCAGGCCTGGGGGACTCTGACGTGGGGGCACACAGACCTGGAGGGGCACAGACCCAGGGGGACGGACCTGTGGGGGCATACGGACCTGAGGGGTCGCAGATGTGGAGGGGTGCAGACCTGGGGGGGCGCAGGCCTGGGGGACTCTGATGTGGGGCACAGGTGGGGCCAGCTGGGGCCGGAGAGTCCGCTGGGGGAGCTGCGCCCTGGGGGGGCACGGGTGGAAAGCCAGGCTGGGCTGGGCTGCCTGGGGCCGAGACGCCCGAGGGCAGGGAACCAGTGCAGTGGACGTTATACATCAGGTTCAGAGCCCTGAGGAACGCTTCCAAGCTGCTGTCACTCGCAGATGACCCCCTGCCCCGGGGGGCACCGTGTGTGCAGGGCGGGGAGCATCTCTCTTGAGCCCGTGACAGTTAGCAAAGCTGCGATTTCCAAGGACCCGGGTCTCTGGGAGGGGCTTATGTCTGGAGAAGGTCAAGAGAAATCAGGACCGGGGTGCTTTCACACAGGCCTGGGGACACCCTTTGGAAAGTCCCTATTACTCACCCCGGGTGGTGGCAGGCTCCCCTTTAGCTCATGCTGTGAACCCCCAGGAGATTCAGCAGGAGGCTGGGGGGCCCGTTGCCCAGGATCCCTGTTTGCAGGGCAGCTCAGGGTAGCGGTGGCTGGGTTCCTGGGGCTGAAGAGGGCTGCTCTGGGCGCCACTTGCCCTGTTCATGCTCCATGAACAGGGGGCGGGGTGGCCCCGCAATGAGCCCAGGGACAGGGACGTGTGGCCCCCAGGCCCCAGCTCTCTGCCTGGGCGCAGGCCCTCCCTGCTTACACACGAGCCTGAGTTGAGCCTCCAGCCGGGCCCCGGGCCCACTTCCAGGGCACAGAGCGTGGCTGGAGGGCTGCGGGGGGGCTCCCTGCAGTGGTGGGGGCGGCCCCTGGGCGGCTACTCCAGCTGGGGGCTTGTGGAGGGTCCAGGGCCTTGCTGCCACCTCACCTGACGTCCCTCTGTTTCTTCCGCAGTGAACTTTGACCACTTCCAGATCCTTCGAGCCATTGGAAAGGGCAGCTTTGGCAAGGTAAGGTGGAGCCAGGAGGGCGGCTGTGGCAGGAGCGTCCCCGCGGCCCCCAGCTCCGGGGAGGCCAGCCCCACCTGTGCCTGGGGGGCTGGTGATGGGGGGGGGTCACAGTGGGCCGTCAGCCTGCTCGGGAGCGCTAGGGTCTTCAGTCCAGGTCTCTGGGGGTCCCTAACTCAGCTGGAAGCCTCGGGTGCAGATGGCACAGCTGCTGGGCTTTGCGGGACCACGACCCTGACGCCCACCCACTGGAGACACTGGCGCCCGCTCAAGTCCTCAGAGGGAAGTGCCTCACGGCGGGGAGGGGGTGGCAGTGGACATTCAGTGTGCGGGGTCGCTGTGACACTCGGAGCCCAGAGGCCAGGCTGCCCCTGGTGCATGTGGGTGGCAGGGCCGCGGTGCAGCTGAGCGTGTGTGCGTCCTCATCGGTCCCCGGCACCGCGCTGCTCCGGACCGTCCCGCTCCTTCTGTCTCTCCTGTCCACATCTAACTTCCTGATTGCTGCCTTGTAGTGTCTAGAGACTGGGGGTAATTATAATTCAAAGAGGCTTAACGAGCACTCTGAGGAGGTTAAAATTAGCTCCGGGGCGCTGCCTTGAGGGGTCAGCTGGAGATGGATCACTTCTGAGTGGAGAGTTTCTCCTGAGCAGAGAAGAGGCTGGAGGGGGGGGGGGTGCTTTGCTCCCGCTCCCTACAGCTGTCAGGATGCTGGGATGCTGGGACACCGTGCCTCAGCTCCCCTGAGGCTTGGGGACATTCTAAACCAGAGCAATTAGCGCCTTTGCAAGAACTCCTTCAAGCACCCTTTTGTTAAGGAGAGTATTGTTAGCATCTGCGAGTTGCCCTCCCTGCCTGTCCGGGCTGAGGGTGAATTCTGTCCCTAGGGCCACAGAGGGTGTGGGCAAGGTCTGGGGCAGAGAGGGTGGGGCTTAGGGTTCGGGTCAGCACTGGAGGGCACCAGCCCTGTCTGGGCTTCAGGAGGAGTGGCTTGGATGGGCAGCCAGGGACGCCACCCAGACAGTCGGAAACAGGCCGAGGAGCAGTGCTGGGGCTGAGCTGGGGCAGACACTTCACTGTCCCCTGCCTCCTCCCCATCCCCACCGTCCCCCTCTTGCTCCTGATGCCCCCCTGGGCAGCACAGCCCCCCCTGCCCCACCCCCCCCAACGTCTGCAGAACTCCAGGGTTCTGGCTCCTCTGACCAGTTCTTAGCTTTAAAAAGCCAGCTGGCCACAGGGTCCCAGAAGCAGAGCTGCGCACAGCGGTGTGGGGGCCGTCAGGTCCTGCTGGGACTTTATCCTGGATGCAGGCTGCCTGTGACTGCTCCCTAACGAGGCCGCCTAATTAGGCCTGCAGGGCGCCCCGCGCTGGACCGTGTCTGGAATGTGGAGACGCCAAGGGCCTGCCACAGACCTGGGCTCTGGTCCTTCGGGCTGTCCTCGGTGGCTAGGGCGGGGACCCCTGGGGGACAAGGAGGATCTGGAAGCTCGGCAGGACTGCAGAGAGCCCGCTCCCGAGCGTGGGGCCGAGCCCAGGGAGCCTCTCCCCACGGCCTCTGCAGGAGCGGGCGCGGGTGCGGGCGCGGGCGCGGGGAAGGCTGGCTTCGGGAGAATGGCCGTGAAGGCCGCTGGGTCAGGTGGCCGTGTGCAGCCGGAGCCCACGGACGCCCCCACCTCCGGAGGGGCCGAGTGGCCCCTGTGCCGGCGCCGGCTGTTGACCAAGTGGCCGCTCACCCCAGGGGCAGCAGCGCCTGGAAGCGGTTCTGGTCCTTGGGCGTGAAGGCTGCTTACTGGTTGGTTTTTTCTTTTCCTAATTGTTTTTTATTGTGATGCAAGTACCCAAGCCCTTGTGATCACCTGTCGGTGCGCAGCTCGGGGCCCAGGACGTCCCGCACCTGCTGCCCACGCCCCGGGGGGAGGGGAGGGGGGAGGGGAGGGGAGGGGCGGGGGCGGCCCGGGATCCCGGGGCTGCGTCACCAGCCCGGGCGGCCCCGCCCCCGCCCGCGCGCCGCCCTCTGATTGGCTGGGGGCGACCGCGGGCTCCCGCCCCCCGCCAATCACGCGGGGTGCCGCACTCTGATTGGCCCGGGCGGGTCACGTAGTCGGGGCGGGCGGGGCGGGGCTCACCGCGGCTGCGGAGGTTCCCCCCGGGTCCGCGCCGTCCTCTGCCCTCCTGCGGGGCCCGGGGGCGGGGGGGGGCGCGACCCGGCTTCCCCGCTGTGCCCTCCGGCGGGCGCCGTGAGAGGCGGGGCCGGGCACTCCGCCCAAGGCGGGGGGAGCTGCGGGACCCCGGGCCTCCTCCCTGCCCCCGGCCGCCCCTCCCCGCCCCCCCACCTCCTCCCTGCCCCCCCACCTCCTCCCTGCCCCCCCCTCCTCCCTGCCCCCCCCTCCTCTCTGCCCCCGGACCTCCTCCCCGCCCCCTCCCTGCTCCCCCGACCTCCTCCCCGCCCCCCCTCCTCCCCGCCCCCCCTCCTCCCCGCCCCCCCTCCTCCCTGCCCCCGGACCTCCTCCCCGCCCCCTCCCTGCTCCCCGGACCTCCTCCCTGCCCGGCTGCTCCCTCTCCCTACCCCCTTCCTGTTCCCAGCTGCTCCCTCCTTGTCCCCAGGCACCCTCTCCCTGTCCCCAGCTGCCCCCTCCCTGTCCCCAAGTGCCCCCTCCCTGCCCCCTCCCTGTCCCCGGCCGCCCTGTGGGCCTCAGCTCTTTGCGCCCTTGTAGGACCAGGAGCCTCCCCACGAGCGCGGTCACCGCCAGAACAGAGCCGACAGTGTAGGGAGGGAGAGGGGAGAGGAATCCTTTAGCACCTGGAATTGCGCCCTGCGTGGGGCAAGCCTGCTGCGCCCCCCCACCGCGCCACCGGCCACCAACCACCCCCGTCCTGCCCCCGCGCCCCCCACGCCCTTCCAAGCTGCTGGCTGTCCTCATGTTTATTTTTTCACTTGAACTTTCAATAAATGTTGTCAAGACCAGAATAAACTCACGAAGTTTGGGTAGGAATCACACTTAGAGATTAAGAGAGACTTGACATCTTACCCAACTAGAGACCTAGTACTATTTTGTTTAAATATTATATTTTCATATTATTCCTTAATGTGTTCTGTGTATTGTCTATCGTCGTTATAGTTACTACTCGAACTGTCGTGCACGTTAGCGGTTTGTTATTGTGAATAGCAGATTCTATTCTCTGGCTTTCCAATTTATTAGGAACTGTGACGTCTGTCACCTTCGCACCCCGTGCCCCCCACCCCCCAGCCCCTGCTGACCCCTGTGTTCCCACGGCCACTGTGGCCCATGCAGCCCGAGGACCTGAGTGTCACTGGCTGTGGCCCATGCGCCCGGCCCGGCAGGGGGCAGTGCTGCAGAGGGTGGGGATCAATCCGGCTTTGCCGACCTGAATGTCCTTCCTGCTGGAAGATCCAGGCCCCAGGGGATGCTGTCCACGGGGCAGAGGCGGGGTCTCCCCTGGGGACTGGGGTCTGCAGAGCCTCCCCAGGTGGGCACCGGCTCAGGCTGCCAGAGCATCAGGAAGTGAAGGTCGAGGCAATAGAAGGTCACAGCCCTGGAGGAAGCAAAGGCCTGAGCCTTGGGGCCGCAGTGTCCCCCTGTGGGTCCAGAGTCCCCTGACCCACGTGCATTTTCAGAGACGTGAGTGGCTTTTGCATAGGGGGCACTATTTGGTGATAGAGTGGGACCATCCTGACCCTGATCCTCCACCTCAGCTCCTCTTGGCCTCAGTGGCCCCATTTGACGCTGGGTGGGTCTCTGCTGGTCACTGGCCAGGCCTCCCACCCCTGCCCTGCATGCCCTGCCCCCCAGGGCACCCTCTTCGCCTCTGGGCCTACAGAAAGGCGGGGCTGGAGCTCCCACAGAGGCTTCTGGGCATGCCTGCTGCTGCCAACTTGCAGGTGGGCAGGCGTGTTCCCTTCCATCCACTAGCCGGCCCGGACCCATCAGGAGGCCGTGGGGTCTGAGTCAGGGCGCTGCTGTGAAACCCGGCAGGGATGGGGGCTCCTACGCAGCTGTGCAGCCTGGGGACCCCCCTTCCCCCAGGTCCAGCTCTCGGGGGCTTATCTGTGGAGACGAGGAGAGCACCGGCCAGCTGCCGGGGATGAAGCGCCCGGACCAGCCTGTCTTGCATCTCTCCAGTTCACGGGGAAAGGACCGGGGTGATGGAGTACAGCGCGCCTTGCCACAGACCCCGACAGCCCTGAGCAGCCTCGTGACCCCACTGCGACCAGCGGATCCTCACGTGGACCCCGGAGAGGAGGCGGGAGTGGGGAGGTGGGGGCCAGTGTGGGAAGTGCGGGCCTGGGGCTGGGGGCCGTGCGTCTTCCCTGGTGGGCCCCGTGTGCGGGGACGCCCAGCGACGGCTGCGGCCACACCTCAGGACGTAAGTGACCAGCCGCCCGCAGCTGCGCCAGAGCCTGTGTACGGCGTCCTCCCCTGAGACGCCCGGGCACCGGATCTGACTCTGGGTCTAGAAATCCAGGTCCATGCACTCTGTTCCCATCGCGTGCTCAGGTGTGACCCGACCACGCCGCCCGCCTTGGGGAACCTCAGGAAGCACTGCTGAAGGCAGCCTAGCAGCGGCACGAGGACTCCGCGTGTCCAGCGGTGTCTGTGGGAGCCAGCGGCCTGGCACCGGCCACCCTTGGGCAGGGCCACTTGTCTCCGCATGTGCCCAAGCCCACAGGGCTCCACCCTCAGAGCCACACAGGTGCCACCAGGACCCACGGTGGTGAAGAGCCTCATCCCATCCCAGAGAAGCCGGCGCTCGAGTCTGTGCACTCACACTCGCACACTCACAGATACACTCGCACACACAACGGCCCAAATCAGCAAAGCCCCAAATGAGGCCAAGCAAAGTAGAAAATCATCCAAGCTGATGATAGAAGAAGTTGAAATCATGGATAGCCCAATGAACAGAAGAGATTTTTTTTTTTAATTAAAACTGTGCCATTAAAACATCACAAGGTACCGTACGGTCTGTCCATCCCACCGCCGGGCCCCGCAGGACGGGGCAGGGCTGCATCACGCTCACAGGCGCCCAGAGGGGGCGGGGACCCGAGTGTCCCGCACGGACGGACGGACAGACAGAGGAACACGGCGGGTCCGGCCACTCAGCAGAGCATCTCACCCCCGGGAGAGGAGGTGCGGACGTGCCCCAAGGGCCCTGAGGACTCGAGGACCCTGAGCGTGGCCTCCATCTGGCCCCGGGGTCCCGGGCGTGCTTGTGCTCCAGCCCTGAGCACCCGACACGCCCCCCCCCCCCCCCCCCCCCCCCCCCCCCCCCCGCATCAGCCTCCCTGGGGGAAGCCAGCGGCTCAGCCGCACCTGGGCTCCCTGCGCTGCTGCCCCGCCCCCCGCCGGCTCACGTTCACGTTTTGATTGCACGAGCGACCTTGCACGCAGCTCCTCCTTGGGCCGCCCTGATGGGAGGCATTTGGCCACAGAGCCAGCAGTCACATGGGGGCCTCTACCCAGCTGACCCGTGTCCATTCCCCGTCACAGAAGGGGCCCTGCTGGGCGGGGGCGGTGGGGGCTCCCACAGCGAAGGTTTGGGGGCACAAGACGCTGGCCGGAGAGCCAAAGGGGCACGTGCATGCCTCAGGGGGAGGTCAGCGCCTGGCTACAAGAGGCTGGACAGCAGCAGCCAGGGCAGGGCTGAGGGCACAGCGCCCCCCCCCCCCCGACCCACCACGGGGAGCCCAGTGGGAGAGGGGTCTGCCCTGGACGCCGCCAGGCGGGGGGCCAAAGCGAGATGGGACCCACAGGTGCCGGGCGCTCCCCCAGCGGTCACCGTCTCCTGCGGACGTGCAGGCCCAAGGACGCCCAGGGTGACAGCCTCCCGGAGCAGCGGCTGGCAGACGGCTCATCACCAGCTCCGAAGTGGCCCAGGGTGCCGCGTGACCTCACTGGGTTGGTCACTGGGTCCCCGGGCTTTGCTTCTGTGCCTCTAGATAGCCGTCTCCCTAGGGAGTGATTCCCGAGGAGCACGCCCGCACCCATTGGCTCGTTCTAGCCCCTGGACGGCGTTGGGCGTTGGTGTTGAGCGGACGGCCGAGGGGGGCCCACAGCCCCCACAAGTGTCCCAGCTGAGAAGGAGGCTTCCTCTGCGCGGCCAGAGGCGGCCTTCAGGGCTGGGGGCGTGGGTGCTGCCCTGGGAGCCCCGAGGGTCCATCTCCAGCCAGGGTATCCGCCAGCCTGTTGGTTCTCAGCCCACCCTCAGCCCCCAGGATCCCCCCTCCAGGCACCCCAAGCACTGGCGCTGAGCTGGGCCCTCAGCGGTTCCCGGGGGCCGCAGGGCTGCTGCAGGCCCCCCAGGCTCCACACTTGGGGGGGTGGCCTCGCGTCTTCTTTCACGTTTAATGTTGGGAAACTTCAGGCATAAACACCCGTTCCCAGTGGTCGGCCACCGTGTCTCCGCCGCTGCCCACATGGGGGGGCTGACCTGCACCCCCAAGGCGCCCGTGGTACCTGCAAACGTTTCCGAGTGTGCTCCCACAGCGCCGGTACCAACCCCCCCGGGGTCGTGGGCGCGGATGGTTCGTGCAGCAGGTACCTGGTGGGACACACACCTGCCCACGGACTCACAGATGTCTGGTGGTTGTGACGGTGACGATTTACACGGGGGCTCAGAAGGGAGCCTGGTGCGGTCAGTCCGGCACCGTCCAGCTGGCCCCTGCCCCTTCTCCCTGCGTGTCCGTCCTCCACTGACCGTCCAGTCGTGATGTGTTGGTTGCAGACGGGCCCCACCTGCCCTGCCCTCGTGCGAGCCGGCCGTGGTGTAGACCTGCGGGGTGGAAGGGGTTCCACGAGCCGCGGCCACGGTCCCCGTTGGAATTGGGCGGCCGGTGAGGACGCCGCTCCCCTGATGCGCCGTGAGGCTCACATGCCAAGCAGTTTGGTGCCAGTTCCGCCATGTGACCTTCCTCTAGGACGAGCGGATCTTGTCTGCGTGGGCGGAGGGCAGCTGGGGGAGGATCCGGGCCTCGCTCCCCTCGCCGGGCAGCTGACTCCCTGCCGTCCTCCCCGCGGCTCGCAAAGCAGTTCCCTCGCCAGGCTGCGACCGCGGTGAAGACACTTCCGCTGTCCTCCATCCTCGGTGGCCCCGACCCCCCGTTGGCCGCATCGCGCTGGTTCCTGGGCCCTCTCGACGCAGTCGCTGTCCTGGGGGGTGTCATTGTTTGCAGCTGTGACGTGACGCTCAAGCCCCGAGGGGCACGGCCTCGGTTTCCCCGTGGGACCCCCCGCTCCTCCCGGCGGAGGTGACACCTACAAGCCACAGTCTGGGCACTTGGGCTGCTTGCTGTTCCTGCACTTGGCCACTCCCGACAGGCCTTGTCGTGTCCAGAGCCGTGGGGCATCCCCTCTGGGTCCCTTGACGTCGTTCCTGTGATGAGGGTCCCGCCTCCTGGATACACACCTAGTTTTATAGTTTATTTTGCTCCCAATTTTTACAGATTTCCCTTTGCATTGACTGTAATGCTCGTGGAGGTGACTGGCGTGGGGCCGGGTGGAAATCTGTCAAGTGGTCGCTCAGGAAGGAGGGGCCTCTCCTGCTCGTCACCCCGTTTCCTCTTCCTCCTGTAACTATCCCGTTGGGAATAGTTGGGTGTGTACATCCATGCGTGTCTCTGTGACCCGTCCGCACGACCTGCGTCCGAGGTCAGCGCTCAGGTCCCTGAGCCGCCGGCCCCGCCTTCGTGCTTCGCCCCTTCACTCACCAGGTTTCTACACGTTTGCACATGAGCCTCCGCGTAGCTCTGCCCGCGTGACCTTGGCTTAGTTCCCGGGCGTGGACGCGGGGGCCGGAAGCTGAGTAAACGCTCCCGTGAGTGAGTGGCTGGACGCAGCCGCCCGGGCCGGCCCCGACTCCGTTGGCCTCCGCAGCTCCTGCCAGAATTTGGACTCGCACCGGCCCGACAAGCCCCGGCGTCTCGGGGAGCCTCCCTCTACCTCCTGCGCTGAGCAAGGGGGTGGGTGCATCATGTTACGTGTTAGGAGGCCGTTTGCACATCCTCTGCCTGTTTTTCTGGGGGCTTTTAATTTTTTATTTTTAGAGGCTCGTTAGGAACCCAGGATTCTAACGTCTTGTTTCTGATATAAATTGCAAATATCTTCCGCTGGGTTGTCTTTAGGTGTTTTTTTCCACGTAAAATACTTTTTGCGTGTAGTGTCTTGGTTATCGATCTTTGCCCTTGTCGCCGGGGGTGTCATGTCACAGGACTGTCATCCGGCCTCGGGTCACGGAGGCCCCCGTCGCGTTCTCTGTGATCACATCGGCGTGTCAGCTCTCAGGTTAGAACTCGTGGGCCCGCGGTCTGTCCTGGCTTGTCACTGTCGTCGATGGATCCAGTTATACCTTTTTATTGTCAAGCCGTTCAGTGATCCCAACATCGCTTGTTAAAAAGTGCATCTTCCCACGAATTTGAGATGCGGCCTTTAGGATACATCCTCGCCTGCTGGGCCTGTTCCTGGATTTTCTCCTCGTTTCCCGCGGCCTGCCGTCTGTCCTGCCCCAGGACCACGTTCCCCGAGGAAGCTCCCGTGCCCGACGGGCAAACTCACTCCTTGCTCTCCTGCTGAGGGACTTTTGCTGCCCGCTTGTGCTTGAGCGTCTTCCCAAATGACCGACTCGTCGGCTCCAGGAAGAGGCAGACACAACACAGCAAAGAACCAGAACCACAGTGAACCGCGCCGGTGGTGTTCCTGCTGCGCTGAGAACCACGTGGGGAGGCCCGCGGGCCGATGAGGCGCAGTCGCTGGTCACTGGTGTCAGGGCCTGGAGCCGCCACCTGCCCGCCCACGCGTGTGCTCGCTCGCTCCCCGGGGCTGACGCTTACCCGACTCTGTCAAATCCAGAGGAGAAGCGCGTCGTCTGGCAGCCGAGGCGGTGTCGTGTCTCGTGTCTCGTGGTTCTGGCCCCAACCCCGGGCTCCCTTGCTGGCCGGGATGGGGGCTTCAGGGCCGCCGCTCTCTCATCCCGCCTCCTCATCCACAGTCCTCCTCCATATGGCGGGGCCGTGGCGGACCTGCCCTGGGGTCGCTGGAGGGATGGGACGAGCCAATGGATGTGAACCCCACCCGACCCCGGTGTGCAGGGCCTGCTTGATGGCTTGTGGCGGGCGGGGCGGGGGGCCGTGTGCACACGTCACCCCGCGGTTGGCTCGCTGAGCATCCTGGGGCCCTGGTCCTTCTGCCTGGAAGGAGGCTCCTCTGGGTGGCACTGGGACCCTCCTGCTTCAAACGTCTACTAAAATACTCATGACCGTGAGCCAGTCCTGCTCATGCGCTGGCGGGGCATCCGGCAGACAAATCCCTGAATCCCAGGGCCAAGGGGCTGCTGGAAGAGCGGCCGGGGCCGGGCAGCGCAGCAAATGGTGAGCGGGACGAGGGGTGGGGCTGAGGGACGTCGGACCCCGGGGCTCGGGGCGCGCAGGTCCGCTGCCTCCACCTCCCGCACGCCCACTGCGGCCCACTGCGTGGACTGGCCGCCCGGCCTGGGAGACAGCGCCCCCAGCTCCCGGGGTCCTGGAGGGCGGCCCCACGGCGGCCGGATAGCGGGGGAGGCGGTGCCGTGGCCCCTGATCTCCCCTCCCTCCGAGGGTGCCCGCCTGCCCTCCCAGGCTCCAGACACTCCCCAGGGGGCCCAGGAGACACTTGCCTTATAACCTGGAGGCTTTAAGTACCTGCTGTCAGGCATTTGCTTTCTGGGGAACAGAAATTACTTGGGAAGGAACAGAGCTTGGGGTGAATCACTAAATCTGCCAAACACGCCCACGGCGTCGAATCCAAATGGCAGCCACCACGCGTCACCCAGCACCGCTCCTGGGCCGCCCCTGGGTGCCCCCTCCCGCCCGCGGAACCCCAGCCGCCCTGGCGCCGGGTCACAGACCTCGTTCCCGTCCCTGCTTCACCTCGAGATTGGGGGAAGCGGCTCAGGAAGCCGAGCAGGGCGCTGGGGGAACCGGCGGGGTGGACAGCCTGCTTCCAGTCTGGGGGGGCCGAGTCCTAAGAGGCTGAAGCACTTCTGCTTCCCCGTGTACACGCCGCAGCCTAAGCGGCGGGCTGGGGAGCCTGGGAGGGAGCTGGGGGGCTGTGAGAGCTGGGGGCGCTGAGAGGCTGGGGGGCTGATGGGGCTGGTGGGGCTGGAGGGCTGGGGGGAGCTGGGGGGCTGTAGGAGCTGGGGGGGCTGAGGGGCTGGGGGGCTGATGGGGCTGATGGGGCTGGGGGGGCTGGGGGGTTGCTGGGGGTTCTGGGAGAGCCAGGAGGCTCGGGTGCTGGTGCCCGTCCGCAGCCGCAGACCCCGTGCCCCCAGCTCTCTGGGAGGACTGGGGCACTGGCTGGCTATGGGAGCTGGGGGACTAGGGGGACTGTGGGGGCTGGGGGACCTGGGGGGCCTGGGGGACTGGGGGGAGCTGGCAGGGCTGGCAGGCGCTGTGGGGGCTGTGGGGTCTGGGGGACTAGGGGACTGGGGGTGCTGGGGGTTCTGGGGGAGCGAGGGGGCTCGGGTGCTGGTGCCCGTCCGCAGCCGCAGACCCTGCACCCCCGAGCTCTCTGGTCAGGGGCCGAAGCGGAGCCTTTCCACCTGCCGGGGCCTCCAGCCCTTCTGTGCTCCCCACTGCCTCCGCGGGAATCCTGGCGCCCCGCAGCCCTCGGGCCTCCCAGAGTGGCGTGGTCAGGCGGCCTGGGTTGGGGAACGAGGGGAGCGGGAGGCTGGGCTCTCCGAGGAGGGGCGGCGGGCGGCGGGCGGCCGAGGCAGGCGGGGGCTGGGGCGGGCAGGCCGGGGCTGGGCGCAGCCTGCTTCGCTGGAGCCCTCACTCGGGATCTCAGATCAGATGCGGCCCCTTGAGGCCCAGACGCCGGGTCGGGAACTCGTCTTGGGCTGGGCATCAGGACCTTCATGTCGGGGTGGACCCCTGTCTTGCCAGGGGCGCACGGTCTCCTGTGATTCCGGGCCCGCCGGGAAGGGGCCTTCCCTTGTCTGCAGGGCCCGGAGCCCCGAGCCCGGGCACCCGGCTGGCACATCCTTGGGCCGCGGGCTCCCTGCTCAGCGGCCGTCCGAGGCACACGGGGTGTCTTACGTCCGGAAACCCAAGCGGCGAAGAGCCAGCAGTGCTCCCAGCCCAAGGCGGCAGGAGAGGGTCTTACCCACGAGGTCACCCAGTGCCACGCGATCGAAGCCGTCGGCTTCTCCCTCAGTGTTGGAAGGTCTGGTCTGGCTCCGCGATGCGATTTCAGCGACCCAGACACCTCTCCAGGTCCCCGTGGAAGCGCTCCCCTGCCCGTGGGCGGCCGAGGATGAGCTCACTTGTCCCCTGGCTCCGAAGACATTTCAGCGAAGTGTGGGAGGGCGACAGTCGCCGGCTCCGAGGGGCGAAGACCGAAACAGCTAGAGCCGGTGAGAGTTTATTGCAAAAATGACGCAGCTGACAAGGAAATTTGGTTATTTCTGTGGCACGTGGCATTTTATGACCATCGTCAGCATGACCGCTGATTCTGCGGACACTAAGGATGTTGACGCTTCTGGCCATTTTACACGATTTCCGAAACACGCGTGTCAGTAGCCTGTGTGCGGGCCGTGCCGGTGCAGCGTAAAGAAGATTTAGCCAACTTGTAACTTCACCGTTTCCCCTGAAACGTCATGTGTCAGAGAAGCCTGATTAGTTTAACTTCTGTATTTTTATAATGAGAAATGACAAATCTTACCCCCCACCCCCACCCCAGGACCCTCTGAAAACCCCAGAGTTCGTTTGAGGTCAAAAAGACTATATTAAATTTGACTTGGGGAAGTTTGTAAAACATGTCAGAAGGTTTAAAACACTCGATTAAAAAATAATAATAATAAATAAATAAAACACTCGATTAAATAAGATTGCAGATCACAACGCTTTTATACAATATATTTAACCAAAGGAACAAAGATTTAGGAAGCAATGTACTTGAGGGGGAAAAAAATACTTTGTTCTTTGAATACTGAAAAAGCTCTGTTTTTAAAGTAATCTAAGACCTGATCAAGACAATGTGAAACACGGGAAATTATTTTGCTAAGTCACAGAATCTTTGTTCTCTAGGTAGATTACTCAAAAGGTATTAAAAAAAAAAAAACCTTTTATGACCTTTTTTCATGAATATGCCATTTCAGAATTTTTAGAGATCTGGCTTTTTTTCATAGCACAGTTTTTCTTAATGTGGCAAATGCAGGTCTCGTAACAGACCCAAGTCTCTTCCTACTTTTATCTATTGAATTTGGGTGTGTTTTTTTTTAAACAATTATGCTTGGATCACTTCCAAAAATTTCATGAGACATTAAACAGCTACCCGTCATCTTAAGTCATTTTTTTTTTTTTTTTGGTGCATTTGGGAGCATGGAGATAAAATGAGCTTATTTGACTAGTAAACCTGGGGAGAAAGCTGTCTGTGGGCATTACGGTCCGTGTGGACGACTCTGAGGACTCCCCGTTCTAACTAAGCAGCGAACTTAGACCAGCTCGTGTCTCCCGAGGACGATCCTCCGTCAGAGGACTTGGGACACGCACAATTCAGGTCCGTGTTTCTGGGAGATTCACAAATACCTTATGCAACACCCGTTTCCCGGGCCCACGGAGCAGCGCTGAGCGCAGGCAGCCCCTTGGAGGCGGGGGCGGGGGGAGGGCAGCGGGAGCAGAGTGCGTCCCTGGGACGTGAGGTCCCCTGTCCCGTGTCCCCCCAGCACCGTCTATGGGTCCCTGTGGGAAGCGCTCCTCAGGGTGTCCCTTGTCCGGGTTCCCATCGCTCCTTCAGGAGTCCAGTCTCCCCCGAGGTTTGCGTGGCAGTGAGCGCGCCCTCAGAAGGAACCTGCATTTTCTTCAAGGAGTTTGGGACGTATTTTCCTATTTTCAGGGATTTGGGATCATTTTTAAGTTCTTCTTTTCCCTTTTTCTCCTTAACCACCTTTTCGTGGTGGGGGCCCAAATGAGGGGGGGCGTGAGGGGGCCTGGTCACAGGGAGCCGGGCCGTGCACCCAGCCTGCACCACCTCCAGCACCAGGGTCGGGGGCACGGGGTCAGGTGCACTTTGTGGGGGGGCGCGGGGTCGGGGACACAGGGTTGGGGTCGCACAGGGTCGGGGACACAGAGTTGGGGGCACAGGATCAGGGAGCACAGGGTGGGGGCACAGGGTTGGGGGCACAGGGTGGGGGGCATGGAGTCGGGGCACGGGTCCAGGTCGGGGCACAGGTCAGGGCAGGTTTACCGCGGGCCTGAGCCTCACCCTCGTCTCCGTCTTACTGAGGCGGCTCTAGGAGCAGAGACATGCTCCATGGCCCCTGGTGGGTTCACCCCTCGCAGGGGCTCCCCCGGGACGTTGTTTAGGATGAGAGCTCCCTCGACAGTCCTTCTAGGTGGAAAGTCTGAATCTAAAGGTGCACCTGTCTTGACGGACTTGACATCATTCACCCATTTTATGAGCCTGAGGGCAGAGCCCGCTTGGCTGGACTCCGTGTCCCCCCCAGGCCCCCGACCCTGCGCTGAGCTCCCCGCAGACGGGCAGGAGGGACCGGCGCCCCCGCCTCCCAGCCCCCAGCGACCGCGAGCCCTTCGGAGCCGCTTCAGGTGCGCGGGGCCGCGAGGACGGTCGCTCCCCGCAGGTTCTGCGCACAGACCGCACCCCGCATCGGCGTCATGGGGTTTCCCTGCCTCCCGCGTTGGAAGCCTCTGTGGGATGTCACGGTTGCTTGGAACCTGTTAAGAGCCGTTTGCTCGGCTGCGATGAACGTCTTCTGGGAAATCACCTTCATTTCTTCGGACGCGTCCGCGGGTGCGGGGACGTGGGCTTCACCCAGCAGAGCTGCATCCGCGGGTTTGGCCCAGACTCCGATGCTCATTGAGACTCTGGTCGAGCCCAGGCCCCCGGGACTGTCTCCCGCGCACCTCGTGTTCCAGAATCTTCCACCTTCACCCCCACCCCACTTCCTTTCGGAGACCTGTGTCCTTGGTCGCGAGCGATGCCCGTCGGCCCCTGGGGCCTGCCCCAGCCGGGTCTGCGCTGCTTCTGTGCGTGTGTGTCCCTCCAGCCTGACGCAGACGCTTAGCCAGCTGAGCCCTCCAGGCGGCCCCCTCTGAGCTCTTTTAGCCAAACCAGACTTCTATGCATATTGGTGAGATTTTTATTGAATATCATATTTTCTTGCAGAATTCCAAGTATGAATTTTGAGTCTTTTAGCCAACTATTTTGAAAAACTAGCGTGAGCACCACCGGCATCGCTAATGGACGTTGCAGGGTGGTGCCCAGGGGATTGGCATGGAAGCGCCGAGCAGGGACCCTGTTATCACCGGAGGGGCCCCGTTGCGAAGGGGACGGTGGCCCGGGGTTGTTGAGGACAGCAGCTCTCACACACGGGGCCTTCCCGGGTGCAGGGCTCTGGCTGAGGGGTCTTCCTCTGCCCCCCAGCAGCCCTCCCAGTCAGCTGCTGCTCCGAGCCCCGGGAAGGGGTGCCAGGTCATCGTGGCTGAGGGGCCTGGGCCCCTGCGCCATGCTCTCGGCTGGGTCCTGCCTGCTTACGAAGGCGCCTTGCACCAGGCCTTGCAGTCCTTTCCGAGTCACGTCTGCGCGGCCAGGGTGGGGGGCCGGCGTGCTGGCACCTACGCTGAGTTCCCTGTGCCCTCCAGGTGTGCATCGTGCAGAAGAGGGACACGGAGAAGATGTACGCCATGAAGTACATGAACAAACAGCAGTGCATTGAGCGGGACGAGGTGCGCAACGTGTTCCGGGAGCTGGAGATCCTGCAGGAGATCGAGCATGTCTTCCTGGTGAACCTATGGTGGGTGACCCGCCGCCCTTCCTGCCCAGGCCCCCTTCGCGCTCCCTCCTCCCTTGCCTCCGGGACGCCCACAACCTGTCCCCGCCTCCCCAGCCACTCACGTCGGTTTCCGGGGCCAGAGCTGCCGGGTGTGCGGGGCGCCCTCTGCCCACGCACAGGGAGGCCGGGCGTCCCCACAAAGGAGGCCTGTGGCCCTTGGAGTCTCTGGCACTGAAGCCCTTGGGGAGGGTTTTGGGGCCTGAGCTCCTCCATGCAGTGGGCCCCACGACCACCCCTGGAGAGGAAGGACCCCATAAGCTGCAGCGAGATCACCGTCCTCCTTCCTCCCTGGGGTCCTGCTACGCAGGGTCCTCCCTGAATCCTCCCTGACAGCGTCCCGCCTGGGCTCTGGGCTCCCTGATGGGCTCCCAGACTGGGGGGCGTTCCCAGGGGCCCGAGGTGGGCACAGTGGTGCAGGCAGCTGGGGAGGCGTGTGACAGACGTGTCTGGTCCTGGTGGCGCCGCCTCAGGAAGACTTACACATCCCCGGGATGAGCCGAGGGTCCATTAGCTGAACACGGAGGAAGAGGCGGCCCAACCAGCACGTGGGGACAGACGCGTGGGATGGGGCATTGTGGAGAGTGACCTGGTGCCAGCTCCTCCAGGGGACACACTCGGGGCTGAAGGTCCCCCTTGGGTCATTTACCTGGAGCTGCCGCAGGTGCGGGAGGCACTTCACGGCGGCAGCTCAGCTCTGCGCGGGCGGGGGGGGGGGGGAAGGGGGGGGACGGACGTGGTCCTGCCTGGTTGTGCAGGAGGAAGGAGCTGGGGGGCGGGCCCTGCCCGGGGAGTAGAGGGAAGGGAGCGAGGCGCTGAGCCAGGCCTGCAGGGCAGTGGAGCCCGGGGCTGCCCAGGCCTCCTCCTCCTCCTCCTCACCCCTGCACGCGGCTCCTGGCCTCCCTCACTGGCCCCAGGGCCCTCCGGTTGTCCAGGCCCCACGCAAGCAGACTGGCAGGGCCACACCCCGTCCCTGAGCTCCATGGGGTGTGCTCAGCATCCTGGGACTGTGGTTCTAACACTGGGGGCAGCCAAGCACCCCTTACACCTGCCCCCTCCGCCCGACGGCCAGGGTGGGTCAGAGCCCTCGTCCTCAACAGCGGTGACTGCCCCCCGGGGTGGTAGTTCAGTGGGTGGGGGAGAAACGGCCTCACCGAAGCGGGGCCTGCTTGCAGCCTCACGGGAGCAGGCGCCTTCTGTGGTTGACCCTCAGCCATGGCACTGGCACGGGCTGGCCAAGAAGGAAGGCCCAGGATTTCCCAACTTGGGGGCCTCAGGTCCCCCCAGTCCCTCTGCCTGGTGGCCCCCAGCCCCCCCCCGGTGGACTCCTCCACCCTGCTACACAGGGGTGAGAGTGGCCCCCAGTGCAAACTACAGATGCATCTATACCCGCAAAGCGCTCCACAGAGGTGACTCCGGATGTGAGGCATCGTTAGAGTTAACGTCTCCCTGTCATCCTGCAGCCAGTACCCCCCCCCCGGGCTGACCTGCCCCCACCGGCCCGGGAGCCGGGCAGTCCGGGCTGCTGCAGCCTCACCTCCCAGTGTGGGAGGCCACCTGCTCTCGTCCACTGCTCCCCAGCACTCCTCCGGGTCCTCGGGCCTGGCGGGCCAAGTCTCTTTGCTCTCGGGTCCCATATTCCACTCCCCCGGCCACCGGCTCCTGAGATGAGGGGCAGGGAGGCTTCTGGTGGGCAGGAAGGGGAACACCACATGAAAGAGTAAATCCTTTGTAACGTTATTCCTAAAAGAGTCAGTTGCTTAACAATGAGCATTACCTCTGAGAGCTCACACAAGAGGTTACTAAGTGGAAGGAGGTCTTTTTTTAATTTTTATTTTATTTAAAGATTTTAAAAAATTTATTCATTCATGAAAGACAGAGAGAGAGAGAGAGGCAGAGACACAGGCAGAGGGAGCAGCAGGCTCCATGCAGGGAGCCTGACGTGAGATTCGATCCCGGGTCTCCAGGATCACACCCTGGGCTGAAGGCAGGCGCCAACCGCTGCGCCACCCCGGGATCCCCAGAAGGAGGTCTTTAAACTGTTGTTTCATTACTGCCGTCGTCCTCATCATCATCACTGTCATTTTCTTTATCATCGTCATCACCACCACCATCACCACCATCACCACCATCCCCGTCACCACTGTTGCTGGAAGCCGGCCCCTTGCCCAGCACTGCCCGAACATTTTGCCTTGTGGCCTCCATTCCTTAACACCCCTCCACGGCAGATGTTTTTATCCCTTTCTAGAGAAGAGGAGCAGCAGGGAAATGGCCAAAGGCCATGCTGTGTCCTCTCCCCACTGGCCGCTCCTGCATCTCGGCCCCTCGCTGGGCTGCCTCCCATCGGGACAGGCTGCTCTGTCTTTCCTGAGGGTCCTGGCTCAGAGCAGCTCCTGAGCAGCGGGAGAGTCAGTGCCTTGGGCAGGGCCCTGCTCCCGGGGAGTGACCGTGGGAGGCGAGGAGGGTGCCCAGGCTCTTAGATGGGTGGGTGGGGGGGGTCATCGGGTGTGACAGGAGCTGTGACCCCGGCTCCCTAGCACGCATGTGCCATGTTCTCCCCTGGCACCCATAGGTACTCCTTCCAGGATGAGGAGGACATGTTCATGGTGGTGGACCTGCTTCTGGGCGGAGACCTGCGCTACCACCTGCAGCAGAACGTCCAGTTCTCCGAGGACACGGTGAGGCTGTACATCTGCGAGATGGCGCTGGCCCTCGACTACCTGCGCAGTCAGCACATCATCCACAGGTGTGTGCACACCTGCCGGTGGGGCGCCTGCCTGGGCCAGTCCACTTGCAAGGCGGCCACACTCCTGCAGAACCCGGACAGCCTCCTGCGTGCTCTGGCCCCCCCTTGCCTACACACCTGCCCCCAGGTGTGGCACCTGGGCCAGTCAGTGCCCCACAGCTGAGCACCCGATGTCCACGGGGGGGTGGATCCCGTGTGAGCAGCCCCAGGTGGGCCAGGATGGGGTCCCTGGTCTGTCCAGCCTCTGATCCCTGCCGCCCCCGGCAGAGTCCATCTGCTCATCTGCCGCGCTCCAGGGGAACTGAAGTAAACTTAACATTAGCCAAGAGCAGATGAGATTAGGATAAAGTTGTATCCGCAGAACAACAGGTAAACAGGTGTATTATCAAGTCAAATAGATGGGCTCTGTGTGTTTGTGTTACGTGGCCTCGGCTCAGGCACTAAACAGTCACTGAGCGCCTCCGGGTGAGGCCAGGTAGGCCCAAGGCCAGGTGGCGGACGGCAGGGACCCAAATCGTCAGTCCTGCGCAGCCCCAGGGCTCTGGGGGAGGGGCCAGCCTGCAGGTCCCAGCGAGGGGGCTCGGGCACCGCGTGTCCAGCACGTTCTCCCGTCTGGCCTCAGCAGGTGGGGGGCGAGAGGCGGCCGCGACCCCCGGAGCAGAGTAGCTGCCTTCACCTGGCTCCGTCAGAATGTTGCCGGGTGGCACCTTCTCAAGCCCACGCGGGTCTCTGGGGCCTCCGCCTTGAGTGGGGAGGGGCCCTCGGGGGACCCCCGCCCTGCCAGGGACCACGAGGGATGACCGGGCCTCCCGGACCATGTCCCCGCTTCCTGCTTCCTCAACAGGGACGTCAAGCCTGACAACATCCTGCTGGATGAGCAAGGTGAGCCGAGGCCGCGGGAGGCTGGACGTGGGTGCGCCCCGCCCACGGCACGCGTCGTCTCCGGTCCTCGGGACACGTGCAGTGTCTTCTCTTCTCGTAGGACACGCGCACCTGACCGACTTCAACATCGCCACCATCATAAAGGACGGGGAGAGAGCCACCGCGCTGGCGGGGACCAAGCCGTACATGGGTGAGCCGCGGCCGCCGCCTGCTGCGGGGTCAGGCCTGGGGGCCCAGGCGGTGTGGGGCGGGGCGGGCTGCTGAGAAAGCCGGTGTGACCCCACTGCCCACACCAGGGGAGGGGGACCCCCGGGGGTCGGGGGGGTCACGGGGGAGGAGGGGCCCCAGGGGTCCGCAGGGGGGCGTTGCCGGGGCCCGTGCGCCCGCGGTTCTCAGCTGCCCGTCCCTCCCTGCGCAGCGCCCGAGATCTTCCAGTCCTTCGTCAGCGGTGGCAGCGGCTATTCCTTTGAGGTGGACTGGTGGTCGGTGGGGGTGCTGGCCTACGAGCTGCTGCGAGGATGGGTACGGAGCCCCCGGGGCCGGGGGCTGGCCCGCACCTGAGCCGGCTGTGTCCCCAGGGCGCCCGCGGGGTGGGCCGGGAAGGAGGAGGCCGCCCCACCCACCGGGTGCTCGGGGACAGCCCCGCACTCCTGGATGTGCACTTCGGGGCGTCTGCGGGGCGGGGGGAGCGGGCTGAGCAGGTCGGGAGGGAAGCCGCCGAGGGCTCCAGGGCCTCCGGGGCCTCCGGAGCAGAGAGCAGAGAAGTGACCTTCCTGTGGGGTCCCCGCGGGGGGCCCCGCATTCCCACCCCAGCGGCCACAGCCCGGCCCGCCCTCCACATCCCTCCTGGGGGGCACCCTCAGCCCCTCCTCTGGGGGAAGGTGCTTCCTTCCCGGCCACACAGGCCGCGTCTTCTGGCCAGTTCCCGGCCTCCAGCAGGCAGGGCCCAGACCCGGGCTCTTCCGGGGAGCTGTGCATGGGGAGGGGTGCCTCCGGGTGTGGGGCTGAGGCACCCGGTGCAGCGCTGCCTCCCCCGCCCCAGAGGCCCTACGACATCCACTCCAGCAACGCCGTGGAGTCCCTGGTGCAGCTGTTCAGCACGGTGAGCGTCCAGTACGTCCCCACCTGGTCCAAGGAGATGGTGGCCCTGCTGCGGAAGGTGAGCCCCCGCCCCCCCGTGCGAGGAAGGCCTCTGGGCCCTGCGCTCTGTGTCCGTGTCCCCCCGACGGGGCTCACAGCCCGTCTGGCCGTGGCCTCTCTGGCTTGAGCTCTGGCTGTGAGCTGAAGCCACGTGGCCCTGGGTTAACCGAATCCCCACGGTCACGCCCCCACGCCACAGATGCCCAAACCTGGGCGCCCCGGGGCGGGGGCGGGCGCTGTGGGCTGGCAGCCGGCCTCCGCTCGCTCCGGCCTCCTCTACCCCGTCCTTCTGTCTGGGTCGGGCGGCCACCAGGCCCGGGGGGGCTCGGAGAAGACCTCAGCCCCCGCCCCCGCCTCCCACTGCCCAAGCACGTGGCTGCCGCGGCCCGGTGGGGGGCGCAGCCTGGCGGGGATGGGGCCGGGGCCAGCTCTTGCTACCAGCGTGCCTCCATCGGGGCCCGGCCGGGCTGGCCCCACGGCTCCCCACTCAGAGACCCCCACTTGGTGCGCCGGGGCCTCCGGGGTCAGGAGCCTGCTGAACGCTCTAGGCCGGGCTGGCTCCCGGCTCCCGGCCCACAGGGCCCTCCCCCGCATGCCCTCACCCCTGCTGGAGGCCTTCGTCTCTGGAGCGATAGCCAAGCAGCTAACGGCCCGTCCCAGTCCCTGGGAGGCCCCGGGCCCAGCGTCCATGACGGAGCTCTCCCCCAGTGGGGCCGTGGCCTCCGGACGCCCGGACGGGGAGTGGGGACCGTCCACATGCCAGGACTCAGGCCCTGGGCAAGCCTCGGAAAGGGTCTGCTGCCTTCTGGCTAAGAGGAGGGACGGCACGCGGGCGGGGGGGACACCCAGCCTCCGTGACCCGGTCACACGGGGCCCTGGGGGTCCCCGGAGGCTGAGCCCAGGGGGTAAGCCCTGGGCCCGGTCAGACCCGTTAGACCAGGCCGCCCCCTTGGCCTCATTATGGCACGACTGAGGTCGGCGCCCCCTTTCCTTGCCTGGCCCTTGAGGTCCTCCTAGCGGGACCTCGCTGGGGTCCCTGGCGGGGGCAGGTGGCCAACCCTGTGCAGCAGGGTCACGCCGTCTGACGGGGGCCTCGTTTCAGCTCCTCACAGTGGATCCCAAGCACCGGGTGTCCAGCCTGCAGGACATGCAGGCGGCCCCGTCACTGGCCGGCGTGCTGTGGCAGGATCTGAGCGAGAAAAAGGTGACGCCAGGCTTCGTGCCCAACGTAAGCCTGGCAGGCGGCGGGCGGCGGCTGCGGGGGCCATGGGGCGACCCGCGGGCGGGGCTCAGCTCCCTGTCCCCCCTCCAGAAAGGCCGCCTTCACTGCGACCCCACCTTCGAGCTGGAGGAGATGATCCTGGAGTCCAGGCCCCTGCACAAGAAGAAGAAGCGGCTGGCCAAGAACAGGTCCCGGGACAGCAGCAGGGACAGCTCTCAGTCCGTGAGTGGGCGGCCCGCGCGGCGTCTCCTCCCCCGACCCCCCGTTGGGCCCCGCGCTCCCTTCTCCCAAGGGGGAGGAAGTGCCTCTGCTGCCCCCGGGCCTGGGGATGCCTCACGGGGTCACGTGTGGGGTCACGTGCACACTCCTGTGTGCCTCCTCTTGCAGGGTCGCCCTTTGTGGGGACCCAGGGGGGACCCTCTGTTAGCCCGACTCTGTGTCCCAGGCCTGGGAGTTAGGATGCCAGCTGGGGGGACACGGTGTCATGGTGTCTGCGACCCCTCTCCAGGTCTCGCAGTGTCTCCCGGGTGGATGGGGGCGCCCCTGGGGAGGTCTCATGAGCATGAGATCAACCCTGCACCTGTCCCCAGGTACACCTGTCGCAGAAGCGCCTGGGGGTGCAGGTGTGGGGGTCACAGCCGTGGCACTGAGAGCGATGGGTGCCCCCCAGGCCCGTCTGAGCCCGGGTGTCTGCTCCCCGGTACCGGCGTCAGGCGGGAGCTGGGCACCCCCCCCACCGTGCTGCGGGTGCAGGTTTGGGGCCTCCCCGCGGCGGGCCTGGATTCTGGGGCGCAGCATGGGTGGAGCTGCAGGTGCGGCCCCCCCACTTCCAGTTTGGGGCCTGGGCGCTGGGCGGTGGGGTGAGCGCCACGCCCGCCCCTGCTCTGGTCTCCGCGGTGCTGAGACTGCGTGCGTTCCCGAGACAAGCACCCGTCGGGGAGGGTCGCCGTGGGCCCGCTCTCCTCCTCCGGGACGCGTGGGCCCCGATGACGCGCAGCCCGTGTCCGCTCCGGTCCTCGCGCTCGGGCTTCCCGCGTCTTCCCGGGAGGCCAGCGCCCGACCCAGGGCCTCCGAGGTTTACTTCCGTGTCTCTTCCAAGTGTCGCCGTCTCCCTGGGTTGACCATCGCGGCAGCGTGAGCTCGGGTCAGGCCCTGCGCAGCCCCGGACGCGCTCGCGCGCTGTGTGTCGGGAAGACGGCTCTTCTCGCGGCGGAGGCTTGGCGTCGTCTTCAACACTTAATTGGCCGAGACTAAGGGCTTATTCGTGTCCTCGTCTGTCTGTCCTCGGGCTAGCGCGGCCCGGTCCCGACGCCCGGCGCCGTGTGCCAAGTGCCGTGATCAGGCCCCGAGAGCCCTGCACCCCGGTGCCCTTCAGGCTGCTTGGCGGCCCTGGGCCCTGGCCCTTGGGGGAGCCCCAAGTCTGGGAAGCGGGCGTGGGCCGCTCAGCGGGTGTGTTCCTGGCAGTGCTGGGGCGGAGCCTGGCTCGGTTGCCGTCGCCCTGGGGGCCCCCCCGGGGTCTGATGCCCCAAGGGCCGGCCTTGCCGATGAAGCCCTGCAGTCGTCTGCCTGGAGGCGAGGATTCATCCGAAGGGATTATTCAGGGAATACGTGGGGGGGGCGTCAGGAGGAGTCCCGTGGGCGGTGGCCTCAGCCCCACCCCGCGGGGACCCTGGCGTGTCGGCCCCGCCTCCAGGAAGCCGGGTCCACCTCCTGCCCCCAGCAGCCACCAGCTAAGGGCCAGGGGGCACGTGGGTTTTCGGGGCCCCCGTCTCTGTGCGTGTGTTGGCCAAGGGCTGGGTGGTGCCGGTGCGGGCGTCGGAAGGGCGCACCCCGGGGCCGGCCGGACACACAGACGCGCACCCCGCGGCCGGGAGCGTGGGCGCCTGTGCGGTGTTCCCCGTGGGAAGGCCGGCGATGCTCAGACACGGGCGTGGCCCAGAAGCCCGTCTGTGCGGCGGCGGCTCCTCTGGGCGGCCACGGGAGACGACAGCGCCGCGCACGCCAGCCCGCCTTACGCCTTCCGCGGGCGCCGACCCGCCGGGTGAGGGGCTTCTGGGAGGGGCCCGGGGAGCAAGCGGAGCCCACAGGGCCGGGCACGGTTCACCGGGTCCCCCACCGTGGACGCGCGTCCCCGGGACATCCAGAGGACGTGCCACGTCCCGCCCGCCACGTCTCGTTAGCATCACGCCGCCAGCATGGCGCGCGACCCGGACGTCCAGCCCAGCAAGGCTTTCTGGCTCCGTCGTGACAGGGAAGGGGCGGGTGAGCGCGGCCCGGGGCCACGGCCACGGCAACGCCGCCGTCCACCCGGGGTGAGCGCAGACCGGTCCTCGTCCTCCCGGGGACACGGAGGGGCCGCCCCTGTGGAACCAGAGCTCCGCGCGGCCTGTGCCCCGAAGGCCTCTGGCTCTGCCTGCGCCTGGAGCTGCCGCTGGGCTCCGTGTGCCGGGTCCCCACCGCCCGCCACGAGCCCCGGGCCGGAGTGAGGTCACGGGGAGCAGCGTCCCTGCGCCCTCGGTGTGGATGGTGGCACTTGTCACCGCCGTCCCAGTCCCGGGGCAGGTTTGTGTTTTATTTAGGATCCAGGCTGCTTTGTTGGGAGGGGCTGCGGTTCCCAGAGCTTCTCTGCCTTTTCCACCGTAACAGCTGTCCCCGTGGGCCCGGGGAGGGCACGGGGCCTCTGCTGCACGTGACTGCGCCATGACCAGGCCGAGCGCTGGCAGCGGGATGCAAGAGCCGCCGGGTGGGGCTGCGGATGTCCCCCCACTGTAGGGCAGGCGTGGCCAGGCGTGGGTGCAGGCCCTGGATCCACAGGCCTAAGGCCGGGCGTCCCCATCCCCCAGGTGTGCCAGGGGAGGGCTGGGACTTCCCAGCAGGGAGGCTGGTGACAGCCTCTGCCCCTGTGCCTGGGCCTCACCAGCGTGTGCCCCGTGCCCGGGCCGTGCACCGCTGTGGCCCCATCAGACACCACTAGACCCCGGGGCGTGGGGTGACCTGCTTGTCACTGCAGCCCTGCTGCCCGTGGCGGTGGTTCCTCCCGCCCGGTCTGGTCCAGGCTCGGGCCGTTCCAGCCTGTGGTCGTCGCCGTGGACGCCCCGGTGTGGTCCTCCTGCAGAGAACGGGCAGTGCCGCCCACCAGCCCCCGCCAGCTCGTCCCCTAGCGCCTCGCAGACAGGGGTGTCCCTTGGGTCCTCCCGGAGAACACGGTCACCCGAGGGGCCTGAGGTTCTTTGACCTCGTTCCAGCTGCCAGCTTGTCTTGAGACTGAACCCCCAGGGCATTCGTCCCCTGCTGCTCTGGAATCTTGGCTGGGCCACGTCTTCCACGGCCCCGGGAGCCACCCTGCCGCACAGTGGACCCCTCCCTGGCCAGGGAACGAGCTCCCGGTCACGGTCACGTGGGGCCGCATGCCCCACCTCTCCCCCCCTCCCCGCCTGTCCCCTGCAGCAGGTGGAGCCTTTGTGACCTCAGCAGGTCGCGCATGGCCGGGGCCCCTGTGCTGCTGGTGACCGGAACCGATCGGAGGCCGGAGGGCGGGTACAGGCCGACATCGGGGAGCCGCTCTGTGCCACCTGCAACAGCCCCGAGCGCGCACTGCTCTCCTTTCGTGGGCAGGGCCCTCCTGCAGGCGGGAAGGGGCAAGCGCGTGGCAGGGCTCCTGTGCCCACGTGTGTCCCCCCGGAGGCCGTCCTAGGCTCCGGGGTCCAGCTCCCTGCCCCCCACAGCCTCGGCCGTGGAGCGCGGAGTGGAGGGAGCCAAGCCATGTGCGGTCTCTGGCCACGTTTTGTCCTGCAGACATGGCCCCCGGGTCAGCGTCCACCCTGAGCAGGGGCTGGGCTTCCATGCGGGCGTCCCCTGGTCCCTGGCTAAGGGTCACCCCACCTAGGAGGTGCAAACCCCAGGCCCTGTTTGCCTGGGCAGTGTCTCCAGCCCAAAGGCAGGTCTCCAAATAAAACCACAGGTGCAGGCGATGGGGTGCAGGAGGCTCAGGCCCCCACCTGAGGGATGCGAGGGGGCCCCAGAGCATCCACTGAGCTCATTGGTATGTTTTTCTGACTAACAGGAGAATGACTACCTTCAGGACTGCCTTGATGCGATCCAGCAAGACTTTGTGATTTTTAACAGAGAAAAGTGAGTGTGTGTTGGGGGGTGGGCAGCAGGGCCCGGCGGGGTGGGGGGGCTCTCTGGGCCGCGCTAGTCCTGACCCCCGCAGCCATGAGGCATCAGGGGCCCGGGAAGCGGATGCCCACCCCCCGGGGCGTCGGAGCAGCAGCCCTGCGGGCAGGGGGTGGGCGGCCCCGGTACAGCCTGTGGGGGGCTCCGTGGGGAGGCACTGAGCAACTGCCCGCACCCCAGGGTGACAGCGGGCGGCCCTGCAGAGTCCCATGGGCGGCCACCCTCACGCCCCCGAAGACCTTCACTGAGTGCCGGGGACCGTGGGCTCGGCTGGTTGGCAGGAAGGCCCCACGTGGCTAAGACACCTGCTGCGGGGGGGCAGGCCCAGCGTGGGGGGCCCAGGAGGGGAGAGCAGGTGAGGCGGAGGGCTTCCTGGAGGGGCAGCTCTGAGCCCGGCCCGCGGGCAGTGGGCAGTGGTTTAAGGCCCGGGCTTCCACGCTGGAGGCCAGCGGCGTGGGCAGGACAGACTCCGTCAAGGACTTGCGCTTGAGCAAGGCGTCCTCAGCAGCCCCCGCTCTGGCCCGAGTGGTCACCCCGGTCACTCTGCTCCCTGCGGTGCCTGGAGGGGCACGAGGGGCAGCCCTGCCCCCGGACATGTGGGGGCCCCCAGCACGCCCTGCGGCTGCTGCTGCGGCTGCAGGAGGCCCCCCTGTCTCCCCGCGCAGGCTGAAGAGGAGCCAGGACCCGGCCAGCGAGCCCCTGCCCGCCCCCGAGGCCGCGGACGCTGCCGACGACGCGCTGCCCGTGTGCGGCTCCATCTGCCCCTCCCGCCTCACCGAGACTTAACTCCGGTCGCGCTGGGGACTCAGTCCGCCCGGAGGACGTAGGACGGGCGGGGGCGGCGGGCAGAGGCCAGCGTGGACGTGCCCAGCCAGGCAGCCCGGCTCCTCCCGGCGCAGGCCCGGCTGGTGGCCCCGCCGCTCCCTGGCTGTCCTCGCGGGGACGGGCCCACTGCGAGCTGCCCGCTGGCCCTCGGGGCGGACGGCCACCGGGGGCGGTCGGTGCGGCCGAGGACGGTGGGCCAGGGGCTGGGGGCGCCTCCCCCGGCTGCTCGGTTCCTGCGGTTGTGGCCGGAGGCCTGTGGCTCCCGGTGGCCCTGACCCGCTGCCGGCGGCCCGACGTCGCGCGCTGGCTGCCCACGGCCCACTCGGGCTTGTACGTTGGGGGGAAATGGAGTGTTTTTATAGATCCACACTGTTCCGGCGACTTCCGTGTTTCTGTAGATTTCTCACCTCTGAGCATCACGACATAAGAGCTGCCCGGTGTCCCGTGTCGTGTGTGCCGTGTGCCCGCAGCGGCTGTGTAGATGCTGCCGGGGGGTGTACGGCTTCTGTCCCGCGGCTGCAGTGGGGGCGCCCTGGGGGGGTGGAGCCTGCCGGACCCGGACCCGAGGTGCAGGCCGTGTGAGGACGAGCAGCCCCCCACCCCACTGGCTGCGGGTGGGCCAGGAGGACCCCAGCCCCACGAGGTCACGCGGGGACGCAGGGCCCAGAGCCGGGCAGCGTCCAACCCACCAAGGACGTTCTAGGTGGGGCCCCCGTGATGTCAGAGACGGGAACAGGGGAGGAGGTGTTGGGTTTGTTAAAACGTGTACGTCCCGGGCGCCTCGGTGGCTCAATCGGTTCAGCGTCCGCCTCGATCTCCGTTCGGGTCCTGCTCTCACGGTTCTGAGTTCAAGCCATAAACCCCAGGGGACGGCCCGCCTGTTTCCTGCGTTGGTGGCAGGGGGGTGGGGGTGGCCTGGCTCGTGACCTCCTGTCTCCCCGGGGCCTGACGCTGTCCCTGGCGGGGCCCCAGAACCCTGGGTGCGAGGCCACGATGACCAAAGGAATCTGGGCCAGAAGGACACGGGGCCCACCGGGCTGGACCTTCTCCAGGGGCCGCCCTGCACCCAGGCAGCTTCTCCAGGGGCCCAGATTCCAGGCTGGGCCGGATTCAGTCCCCGCAGAGGACCCGCCACTCGGGGCGGACGTCTGTGCAGGTGCTGGAGCCCCGGGCAGTGCAAGGTGCAGGGGCTGTCCCCGAGCCGTCCACCCGCCTTCAGTGACCATCAACGCCCTGCTCTTGGGGACACACGCCCTTCTGGGCACCTCCCACCGCTGGGGGCGCAACTGGCACCACTTCCATGAAGCAGGTGGGGCCCGGCCAGCCCGGCAGTTCCTTCTGGGCCAAAACCCTGAGCTGCTCCGCCTTGAGGGCGCAGGGCCAGGGCTCGCGTCTGTGGGTGGGGCCCCTGCAGCCCCAGCCTCGCCTCTGACCCTCCGACCGGGGTCACCCCAGCAGCCCCGTGGCTGTGTCTGGCCGGCTGGCCTGGGGCCCCTGTGTCTGCTCTGCCCGCAGCCGGACCCGGGCCATCCCTGGGGGGCCAGCCGTGCAGCCAGCCCCGGTGTTCCCGAGGTCACTGAGCCCCCCAAAGTGTCCCCCGCGCGTCAACCCCTGGTGAGAAGGCGGTGCAGGGGCGGAGAAGTCAGGGGCCACACGCCAGCGGCTTCTAACCCAGACACCTTTAATTGACCCGACTCGGGCCGCCGCGCTGTGGGTGGCATGCAGGTTCCTGGCTACAGGTGTCCTCGATGCACAAACTGCTGCTCTAGTCAACTACCGGGGCGCGGCCTAGTAGAGGAGGCATCTCCGCTAAAGGATCCTAAGGCTCCCCGGACGCGGGCTACGGGAGCGGGAGTCTGGTCCTCAGCAAACGGACAAACGAGGCCGCCTTTCGCTAAGTTCCGAGGGTCCCTGACGTCACCGGCTCTGGGGCAGGGGCGAGCTCCCGGGGGCTCCCCACGCTGGGCGGACGGGGGCGGTGACCACCGCGGGGAGGGCGGCCCGGCCTGCTGCACACCCGGTCCTCTGGGCCCTGGCCGGGTGCAGCCCCGGGCTGTCCTGAGAGCCGCCGGGTGACCCGCCACCGCGTCCAGCCTCCTCAGCCTGGCAGTGACACCCCTCTCGCTGCACGGGCTCCTCCTTCAGGACCGGGGACCCCGAAACGGGGGGGCTCGGGGGGGGAGGGAGGCCAAGCACCTTTCAGGTAAGTGTGACAGAGGGAGAGCTCCGTGAGGAGCGGGGTCCCCCGCAGCCACTGCCCCGAGCCCCGCGGGGCCCCTAAGACAGAGACGTGATGTTGGAGCGTCCGCCGGGGGGGGCCATGATCTTCTGGGCCGTGCGCCGGGCAATGTGGTCGTCGGCCTGGGACCCTGTGAGGAGGACGGGGACGTGCTGGCTACACCCGCAGAGCCCCCTGCGCCCCCCAACCCGCAACGGCCCGGTGCAGGGACGAGGCTGCCCCAGGAGAGCAGTGGGGGCCAGGCTGCTCCTCCCGCCTGTGGGTCCTGGCCCGTGACCGGAGAAGGCTGCCCCCCCTTGTAAGAGGACCCTGGCTTTCAAGGGGACCGGCTCCGGGCCTGGGTGTCCCTGGGTCGGGGAGGCCGGGCCGGGCCGTCGGGTGCGGGAAGCGGGCCTGGCCCTGGTTCACAGGAGAGCCGGTCACAGCGGGCTGGAAGCGCAGCCAGGTCCCCGAGCAGAGGCCCAGCAGCCACCCGAGCCCCCCAGGCCGTCCCCGCGCTCACAGACTCCTCAATGATGTGCCTCACCTGCAATTCTAGGGCTGGCGGGGCTCCCCACAGAGACACCCCCCCCCTGTACCCAGGGCTCAGCGTGGCTGATGGAAGGTGGCGTCACCACGGCCTCACTGGGGCAGACGCTGGGGCGGGGCGGGGTCTCCCCACTGGCCCACACCCCGGGCCCTGCCCCGGGTCCCCACACCACCCGTCCGCGGGGGCCCTGGTACCTGTGAGCCCAGGGGAGCCCCCACCGGCCCCACTCACCAGACAGGCTGAACCCCGACCGGTGCAGGTTGCGCACGGGGGGCACCGAGACCTTCCCCGGGCAGGAGGCGCGGGCCTGGGCACTGCCGCCCGGCTTGGCAGGCAGCATCACCTCGTGGACAGGCCCGTCGTAGAGGCCGCGGGGCACGCCGTGGATCTCCGCCAGCTGCGGGCCGAGGGGCTGGGCGTGAGGGGGGCCGGGCTCCCCCCAGGGGCACCTGCGGTGCCAACACCCCCCCCAGCTACACGTGTGTGCTCACAGGTGCGCAGCAGGCGGGGCCCACCCGGCGAGAAGCCTCGCGGGCACGACCAGGCCCAAGAACGGCAGCCTCCGCCGCCTGCCTCAGGCTCACCCGGTTGCGCGCCTTTATCCTCTTGTAGACGAAGTCGGGGAACGTCTTCCGGGGGATGAAGCGGCCGGTCCCCGGGGTGACGAACATGTTCCCGTCCTCCAGCACAACCCTGCCCTGGCTTATGACCACCGTGGGCGCTCCTCGGCACTCGAGGCCTTCAAAGATGTTGTATTCCACGTTCTGGGGAGACAGGGCGCAGGGCCTGGACCGTGGCACCGAGCCCGTCGCCCCTCAGCCCACGGCAGGCCGCCCGGCGTCCTCGGAGGCCCGTTCTAGGACCTCCGGCCAGAACTGGTCACCTCGGCGGGGCCGGAATTCAGAAGGAAGTGGCCACAGCCCGCGGTGCGGGTCCCTGAGCCCTGGTGCTCTGGACCGAGGGCACTCGGATGAGCCTCTACCAGGGCGGAGTGTCCCGCGAGGGGGGGCAGGTGTGCGGCAGGTGTGCGGTGCACGTCCCTAGGGCCCCCGCGCGCTGACCCTGACCCTGACTTAGGGACCAGGCGTCTCTTACCAGATTGTGAGTCTTGGCGGAGATGATTTTCGTGGCCTTGGGGTTCCAAATAACCAGGTCAGCGTCGGAACCCACAGCCACGCGCCCCTTCCTCGGGTACACGTTGAAGATTTTGGCTGCGTTTGTACTGGTCACAGCCACAAACTCGTTCTCGTCCATCTTCCCGGAGGCCTGGGAAGCAAGACAGCCAAGCTGATGGGGGGCGGGTATCGCTCGTCCTGACGACCCCCGGGGGCCGGGCTCCAGGCTTCTGTGTGGACAGCGGCCCACGTCCCCCTTGCAGCAAGAACCGCGCGCCCACGAGGGCGCCACTGCCTGGGAACCCAGGGGCCCTCTCAGGCGTGCCCGCTGTGCGAGTCGGTCAGTGCTGACATTTTGACGGTGCTGGTGTCCCCTGAAGGACGGGACGGTCCCCCTGGGGGACCCGGGGCCAGGGCTGGAGTTTGGGGGTGCGGGCAGCCTGGGAAATCTCCGGCGTTTCGGGGAGCCTAGGGGACACAGGGGCCCCACCCCCCGGGTGCCTCCTGCAGGTGACGGGAATCGGGGGAGGGCCGGGGCCTCCTCCAGGGGCACCAGGACCCAACGTCTGGGGAGCCCTGGATGGCAGGGCTGGGGGACCCACGCCCGGGGCCACACACGCTGCCCTCTGTCCCACGTGTCTGCTGGTCAAGCGGCCTCCCCTGCCGGGGCGCGTGGAGGACAACCGGCTCCCCACGCTGCTCACCACACATTTCTCCCAGACCACAGACATGCGCTCCTCGATGCCGTTTGTGCCCTCGGGGATGAGCGTGAAGTTGTCCTTGCCCACGGCCTTCTGGGCGGTGGTGAAGGTGCAGTGGGCGCTGCCGGTCACCTGCAGGTCCCCGCTG
This sequence comes from Canis lupus baileyi, assembly GCF_048164855.1. Lineage (NCBI taxonomy): Eukaryota > Metazoa > Chordata > Mammalia > Carnivora > Canidae > Canis > Canis lupus. The sequence continues at coordinate 1,027,622 of NC_132866.1, forward strand.
AGAGAAGCCAGGGTCAGACGAGCGCACGGTGGCCTGACTCTCCGGAGCCAGCAGAGGCCGGTCGGCTTTGCCCCCCCCCACAGGCCAGCACAGCCCCCGGGTGGGGGAGTCCAGGAGGGCAGCGCGGCCGCCTCGGTGTGGGGCACGGGGAGGGGCCGGTGCAGCAGGGGCTCTGCCCGGGGGGCCCTGGGCCTGGGTTTGCACAGAGGCCGGGGCTGCCCGCGGGGGAGCTCACGGGCCAGGGCGGGGGCACCGGGGGCGCTGGGGGCGGCTCCTACCTGGACAGCAGGGAGGTGAGGTGGTCGGCAGTGCTGGGGTCCGGGCTGACCGGGGGGGACGTGACGAAGGCCGCGGCCTTCGCCCAGTTCTTGCTCCAGTAGTGGGAGCCGTTGCTGCCCAGGCTGGCAGTGATGGGCTCCCCGAACACCACCACCCCTGCAGGGAGACGCGTGAGAGGCTCCCCTGGGCCGCCTGCCTGCCCCCCAGAACCCGGGGGTGGGGACCCCCAGCTGCCCCGCATGTTCCCGACCCTGGACAGCCTGTCTCCAGCTTCTGGGGCGCCTGGACCTCCCCAGGTGGGGGGCCCTCTGCAGACCCCGGTCCCTCACATGGCTGCCGGAGGTCAGGCCTGCTGGGGACGCAGCCAGGCCGTGGCGGCAGGGCGACGGGATCAGCTCGGCCTGCCTCTGCCCTCTGAGGCCCATCCCCTGGACCCCGGGGTCTCCTGTGCACCCCCTGCCCCCCAGCTGGGCTGCTCTATGGGCAGAGGCCCCCCAGCCCGCAGGGCGTGCAACCCAGCTCCACAGGCACAGAGGTGCACGGCGAGCAGTGATGTGGGGCTCCCGCTGGGGGCCAAGTTCCATGGCACAGAGTCCGGGGCGCCCTCACACGCAGAGACGGCACAGGTGCACGTACGTGACACACACGGGGACCGGCCGTCACGTCTGAACAAACAGGGCTGACAGGCCTCTTGCTTCAAGGCACCTGGGGAGCAGGTGCTACCCCGACGAGACAGGAGACTGGGCCCCCAGAGAGGGACCAGCACCTGCACCTCCCAGAGGCCACGCTCCTGGGGCCCTCGCCTGTGACCCCCACCACCAAGAGGCCAGGTGGGCCGCTGCCTCTGTCGAGCCTGCCCTGCGCTGAGCCTCAGTTTACCCAGCCCAGCTCCTGAGAGCGTGACCCCTGACCCCCAGAGAGAACTCCCCGCCCCCCCCCCAGCAAGCGTCTGGGGACCCGGGCCTGGCACTCACCCTTGCGCTTGGCTTGGGCGACCACGTCGGCCGCACCCTTGCTCATCACTTTGGTGACGTACAGGGGGCAGTTGGCCTGCTTGGCGACAGTGACGGCGCGGTACACGGCCTCGGCCTCCACCTGGGGACAGGGGCGCTCAGGCCGGGCCAGGGCCCCGGGGCCTCCTGACCGCCCCCCAGGGACCCTGGGCCCAGAGGGGCTGCCGTGCGTGACAGAGGACCCAGCCCGGCGCTCGGCCCGGGTGGTGGGTGGACCCAGAGCCCGTCCCTCTGGGCAAGGCCTGGGGGCCACCGTGGTCGTGGGGACCGAGCCCAGAGGGGGTAGGGCCCGTTGCTTCGAGCCTCCCAGAGGACGAGTCACAGCCCCGCCCCGCGCGGGTCAGGCTCTGCCCAGGGCAGCGGCGTCCTCCTACCTCCTCGGGGCGGCTAAGCACATGGCCCTCAGGCCCGGTGACGCCGAGCTCCAGCAGCCGCTTCTGCTCCTGCATAACCCGGGGCCACACGCTCAGGCGGGTGCAGGCGGGGCGCAGCGCCTCCGTCTGGCTGTGATGCAAGCAGACCTCGCCCCGGGATGAGCCCTGACCCCCGCCTCCCGGGAGCCCTGACCCCCAGGATGAGCCCTGACCCCTCACCTCCCGTGAACCCTGACCCCCCACGGGTCCTGACCCCCGAGAAGCGCCCTGACCCCCCACCACTCCCGTGAGCTCCGACCCGCCCCACCCCTCCCGTGAGCCCTGACTCCCAATCTCTCATGTAAGTCCTGCCCCCAAAATGAGCCCTGACCCTCCTACCTCCCGGGGGCCCTGACCCTCCACCTCCCGGGAGCATGACTCCCCCACCTCCTGGAGCCCTGACCCCTGAGAAGCACCCTGACCCCCCAACTCCCGGAGGCCTGACTCCCAAGAAGCATCCTGACCCCCCACCTCCTGGAGCCCTGACCCCCAAGAGCGCTCTGACCCCCAACTCCCGGAAACCCTGACCCCCCACCCCTCCCATGAGCCCTGACCCCTGGGATCAGCCCTGACCCCCCCACATATCCCGTGAGCCTTGACCCCCAATCTCTCATGTAAGTCCTGCCCCCCAAGATGAGCCCTGACCCCCCACCTCCTGTGAGCTCTGACCCCCCACATCCTGTGAGCCCTGATGCCCCAGATGAGCCCTGACCCCCCCCTCTCATGAGCCCTGACCCCCCATCTCCTGGTGCCCTGACCCACAATCTCTCACGTGAGTCCTGACTCCTGATCTCTCACGTGAGTCATGCCCCCCGAGATATGCCTTGACCCCCCCCACGTTTCATGGGAGCCAGGCGCCCCAGAATCACCAACCAGAGGACTCAGGGTGCAGGAGCACAGTGGGTCTGGTCAGGGGGACCCCAGCTCCCTGAATCACAGGTGAGGTACGGGGCTGGAGAGAGCACCCTGCCGGCCGCAGTGTGTTCCACTGGGGGCAGGGGGTGTGCCCGGGGAGTGCTGGGGGCCCTGCCCCCCCCAAGCTTTTGCCCCGGATGACCCTGAGCCATGAGTCTGAGCCGCCTCGTGCATAAACGAAGACGTGGATGCCAAGCTTCCCCGTGAAGAATGGGGGAGAAGCAGAATGCTTCCGGGCCCCAAAGACCCAGTAACGAGACCCTCAACACTGGGGGGTGTCTTCCTGGCGTGCCCTGCGCACCGCCTGCGCACTGAGCGGGACCCACTGCGTCCTCCTAACCACGATGCCCTCGTGGCGGGGTGGGGCTGCTGCTGTGTGAGGAGCCCCCAGCCCCCAAGGTACCCCGCAGCGCCTGCACCTGGGGGTGCCCACCCCACAGGCCAGGGCCCGAGGGCAGGTGTGGGACCAGCAGCTGCGCTCAGAAGGAACAGCCTCCGGGGGCCCCATGCACAGGGCAGGAGGACCGGGAACCCCTGTCTCAGTCCCCCCAAAAGCAACACTTTGGTTCTGGGGAACTTCTGATAAGAAGCGTGATGATCACGGAATAATCTGTGTTAGAGCCAAACGCCCCCCGGGCTCCCGCGCTCGTGCTTGCTCGACCGCGGACTCCGGGACGCCGCTCGCCAGCCCGTGTGCACTATTCCCTCCCTCGGGCGCTCACACCTGCGTGTCTGCACACCAGCCCCGCCCGCCCCGCAGGCAGCCGGCCCGGCACCTCCTCCACGATGTCCCCATTCTCCGCGTGCACTTGGGCCAGGGCTCCCAGGTCCCGGATGATGCTGAAGATCTCGTACATCTGGGAAGACAGCGCACCAGGCGCGTGGGGCCGCGTCCCTCGGGCCGGCAGCCGGAAGCCCCCGGGCCCCTCCCCTCACACCTGCGCTCACCTGGCCGTCCGTGCACTGGCACCTGTCCTTGTACGCCATGAACACCAGGAAGGAGTTCACACCTGCAGGAGAGGCGAGAGGGGCCCGGGCGCTCGGCCTGCCGTCGGTCAGACGCCCGGGAGCCTCCGCTGCTCCCCGAGCTCCTCGCCCACGGGGTCTGGTCCTAGTCACTAACTCGGGTCCGCTCTGCACCGCTATGAACCGCTCAGGACTTTGGCTGGTAGAGTAAGCCCTGGGTGTAGGCCGGCTTGTTCCAGCACAGGCCACTCCGAAAACCGGGTTTGAGAGCGTTCAGACGCCAGGACCCGGGTGGCCCTCATCCTTGGCCCGCGGCGGGTGACGGGACTGGGATACGGCTAGGGACGGTTACGGGGCGCGTCTCTCACACAGAGGCCCGCCACCTCCTCGCCTGGGTCCTCTGGAAGTAGGACAGACCTTCCGCTTGTCCAACCTCCCCCCTCCCGGCCACCCCGACCGCCGGGGTCACACGGGTGCAGAGCCCCGCGCGGCCAGGGGCCCGGGGGAAGCGGGACCAGGGAAGCCCGGACTCCTCGGCCCTCCCGCGCCCCGGCACCCCGCCAGTGTCGGGGGACGCCCTCACCTTTGTCCTTGACCAGGGCCTCCAGCTCCTCCCGGATGCTCTCATGCCAGCGGGGCACGTCCACGTGCAGGGAGTAGTCACAGCAGGCCCCACTGTCCGCGCGCTCCCGCCACTGCTCGTAGGCCGCCAGCAGGCTCACGCCCGCGTCGGGGAACACGTGGTCCACTGCGGGGGGCGGCGCGGTCAGCCGAGCGCCCCCCGGCCCCCAGGAACCACCCTGGCCTCCAGGGCTCCTGTTCCCAAGTGACCGGCTGCTCCCGGGAACCTGCCCACCGGCTCTGTCAGCGTCCTCGCCCCCGGCCGCCGGCCTTCGACGCGCAGCCAGGGCGAGGCGGGACTCGAGCCACCCCGCGCCGGACACGGGCAGCCCAGGGAGCACGGGGGCGCGTAGGGCGCTAAGCTCCCGCACGGGGGTCTGCATGAGGGGGGCGCACCTGGAAGGCCCGTGGGGAGCAGCGGGGGGGGGGGCGGGAGCCGCTTTCCAGGGCTGACTCCCCTGCTGGCGCCTCACCATGTGCACTTCAACAGCCCCCCGCCCGGGGAACCAGGAGGGCACGGCCACTGCACCCTCACGTCCCTCACCCGGCTTCAGGTCCAAGGTCCAAACAGCTCACGGCCTCTCCCGGGTGCAGGGAGAGAGCTCCGAGGCGGGGTGGCCAACGCGGGCCACACGCACCCAGGGGTCACCGGCCAACGCTGGGCCTTCCCCCAGTGCACCCCTCACGGGGGCCCCGTGCTTCCCGCAGCTCCGATCTCACGCCCAGGACCCCGCGGAGGGGGTGCCACCCACCCGGCCGGCTTGTCTGACGCCCCGGCTCTGGCACGAGCAGGTGACGGCCACGGAGGTGTCCCGCTGGCCTTGGCCACCAGGGATGAGCATGAGCAGCGGCCAACAATGGCCAGTCTCCTTCGTCAAACTGAAAAATGGACCATTGTTGGCTGTTTTTTTTTTTTTTTTTTTTTTTTTTTGCCTTGTGGTTGAGTGAGCCAAACCGACGCACGATTCTGGCCACGGCGAAATGTCACTTGTGCAGAAGCCCAGATTTCCCAGCACGGCCCTTCCGGTGGCAGCAGGGACAGGATGCACCGTGCACCAGGCACGGCCCAGCAACTCGTGTGCACAAAATCACCCTCACAACCTTCTGAGGAGGTCAGCAAAACGGGACTTCTAACAGTTAGCGGAGTTACCTGGAGCCAAACAGCTAGAACGGGGCGGCGCCGAGGCTCGGCCAGGTGCGTCAGGCCAGGTGCATCAGGCCGGGGCTGGACCACAGCAGAGATGCCCGTGCGGCACCGTGGAGCTGGCGGCGTTCAAGGCCGCGAGACCAGGGCTGGGTCAGGTCCGGGCTCTGAGCCTACCAGTGGAGCTCCCCAGGGGCAAGCCAGTGCGCCTGGCACGCTGCGGGGGGCCTGCCTGCCGGGCCGCGCGGTGAAGGTTCCTGCGGGAACCAGGGGCAACCTGATGCGGCACCGTAACTGCCTCTTGTTCTTTTCCTAGAGCACACAGCCCCCTTCTGGCCCCGGGCAGGAACTTTGTGCAAACCAAGCGCCAGAGGCTCAGGAGCAAACGTGCCTGTTTCGGACAACATGGCCCTCGCTTGTGCAAAAGGCAGTTTTGAAAACCTGGTCCTTGGCCAGCTGCCAGCTTCCCAGGACACAATCAGGTCCCGGGCACACACCCACGTGCTCCCGCGGAAGCCCCAGGAGCGTTGCGGAGCTGGCCGCGGCAGGAGGACTCGCAGTGTGAACGGCGGTAACCAGGGAATATGCAAGGATCTCCTAGACTGAAGGGTAATGAAGGGAAATAGGCCCCAAGCCCCCCAGAACGCGTCCTAGCGTCAGGCTCTTCCCGCAACACACACACCCGGCCAACGGGGCAAGGCAGGAGGCGGACGCTCGGCACGCGGGAGACACTCACGGATCATGGTGGTCCCTCCCGCCAGCGCGGCCTTGGTCCCTTGGCAGAAGTCATCTGCTGGGGTCATGCCCAGGACGGGCATCTGCAGCCTCGTGTGCACGTCCACCCCGCCCGGCAGGACCAACAGGCCGTGGGCATCCACCGTCTTGATGCCCCCAGGGACAATGAGGTTCTCTCCGATTTGTCTGAAAGCAACACAAGATTTCACTGTTTGCAGAGCCTGGAACAGAGTGCGGGCTCGGGCCCCTTGAGGGGAAGGGTGGTGGGGCCAAGACCTCCCCAGCCCGGCCCCCGGGGACAGTCAGAGAGCATGACACCCTGGCCAGGGGCTCACGACGGTCGCGCGAAGGTCCCACCTGGGCCCGCGTGCCTGCCCCGGCGACGTCCACCTGGGCTTCCGGCTGCCGCACCGACTAGGTGCCCCTTCCAGACTAGGGGCTGGAGCTGCCTGACAGCAGCAGACGAGCTAACAGGTGCGGCCAGTAAGTGTTTATTGAGCGCCCACTGTGAGCCCCCAATCGTCCTGAAGCTGTGATAACAAATACAGGTCCTGCTAGCGAGACCCCGCCCCTAGCTGGCGAGCTCCGTTGTCATAAAGGCCTGGGCTAGAACTGGGTTTTGGAAAAGGGAAAAAAAAAAAATTGAGGTGGATTTTACCCAAAAGTAAACCTGTGCATACGGGGTGACCAACGTGCGCACAGGTGACCTGTGCAGATATCTGAGGCAGAAACTCACTTTATCAGACCATCTTCCACGTACAGATCGGCGTAAAAGGACTGGTCATCATTGACGATCTTCCCACCTTTGATCAAAAGGCGGTCGCTCTATTGGAAACAAATGAAAAACAGATAAGTTTTCTCCAAACTGAGTTTGTCAACATCGTTCCTGTAGCTTCTGACCCGGGAATCATGCTGGAAACCCTCAGGCACAACGCGTGGGTATAGATGTGACCCAGGAGCCCGCGCTGTCTGCTGTCCCCCACCCTGGTGGCAGAGCGGCACGTGGGCAGCTCCCGCGGACCCGAGCGGGTCCCACACCCGCCGGGCAGGCCGTGCAACCCCGCCAGGGCCACAGCGACCCACGGGGGCCAATGTGAGAGCAAAGCAATGACGTGCATTCCATGTCAGCGCCTAAGTCCCAGAGCTCGGGCTGAGCCGAGAGGGGACACAATCACGTCATCCCACACTGACCGGGAGGGTCCCCCCCTCCGCCCACACAGGCGGCTCCCGGAGGGGCAACTGGAGTCGGCTCACAGCAGAATTGTGCGGCCAAACGGGGGGGTTAGAGCAGCGCCCCAGCCGGCAGGGCCCCTACCCCTGGGGGCGGTGCGTCCCAGCACAGGGAGGCAGACAAGGCCGGGAAGTCACACAAAGCCATGGCAGACCGAGACAAATCACGAGCACAAAGACGGTGACGTCACAGGGTGATGGGCGAGGAGGCAGGGCTGCTCAGGACAGAGACGGGCCCACTGGAGGGGCTGGGGATGCAGCGGCCCGGGGCCGTGGTCCAGGCCCAGGAGCAGCCCATGCAAAGGGCCTGGGGCAGGAGCTTGAGTTGATACTGGACACGAGGGGAAACTGGGGCGGAATCTTCTGAAGGGAGGGTGAGGGGCCGAGAGCCTGGAGCAGGTGGGATGTGGTGGGACTGGGGTGCCCCCCTCGGCGGTGGGGGCTTAAGCAGGGGCTTGAGCACGGCCTGTTCATCACATTGGTCGGTGTGAGAAGTAGAAAGTGGTGTTCAAGGATGGAAATGGGGTGGTAGCCGGGGCCTGGTGAGCCTGCGCAGGTGAGATGGGGACCTCGGGCTGGAATCCGGGGGACGAGCAGAGACGGGGGCCAGAGAGGCTGGGAGCCGGGTAGGCAGGGGCTGCTGATGGACGGGCTGTGGGGTGAAGGGCCAGGAAGGCATCGGGGTGACCACAGGCCGTGCTGCTGCCGGGAGGGTGTCCGCATGGGTGGACCAAGGGCCAGCGAGCGAGGCCAGCCGTTGGTGGGTCACCCCACGGCACCGAGGGTGGGTGATCAGCGCTTGGCAGCCGTAAACCCACTTCTAGGAACCCCACCTAATGGCGGGGAGGGGCGGCAGCGCACCTGGAACACGGCACGGTCGTCGGGTTGCTGGTCTGACCCAGGGGAGAATCAGGGGGAGAAGAATGGAAACCGAGCAGGGACGCGGAATGCAGGACGCCCTAGATGGAACCTGGCTCGGCAGCCCTACCTCCCGGCCCCGTGTTTGGGCCTCATACGCTCTGACCCGCCCGGCCAGGAAAGACAGGTGGGCCTCCCGGGGACGGCTGGCCCCCTGCCCGGGGCTCCCAAGTGTCCACCTGGGCCCAGGCCAGGGCTGCAGCCTGGGGCCGACGCTCCTCACACTCCAGCCTGATGCCGGGAGATTAGCAGGAGCCCCACGAGGCGACACACAGCCGCTGCACGGGAGCCTTCCTGCGACGTCCGTGTGCCCACTCACTAGTGAGACCACCACCCACCGTCCACACCAGCTGACACACTGCCACAGGCCACAGGCAGCCGCCCAGTGGACCGACTCGATCTCAGATAAGCCCAAGGGAACCCCAGCCAGAAGGGGGAAGGCTGTGGGCAGAACAGACCTGTGGTCCTCGTGCCCCCCCATCGCCCCCCAGTTAGGAAGAGACCCGTGGTCCATGTGTCCCCTACTCTTGGACGTTCCTCCCCTTTTCAGGCCCCTGAACTCAGACTTTGGAAACCTTCCTGGGTTTGGAGCCCAGAGAGAAGTGCAGCGGGGATGAAGTGCTATGGCCACCACGATGAGGGTGGAAGTTTCCTAAACAAGCAAGGCCGTCCCACCGACCCCAACCCTGCGACCCCAACCCTGCGCACGCGGCTGGCAGGCTTCCCACATCCAGCTGGACCCCGAGACAGCCCTGCACCGAAAGGACAGGGCCTCCTTCCTCCCCGAGCATCTCAGGAAGTGAAGCCACCAACCCACGCCCTCTCCTGAGGTCAACTCCCCAGTCCGGTCTCAGCCCGAGACCCAACAGGTGCCCCTTGCCCCTGAGCAGCCGGCGCCTGGGCCTCCCTCCCGGCCTCCCTCCTGGCCTCCCTCCCGGCCTCCCTCGCGGCCTCCCCGGGCCCAGGCCCCCTGGAAGGGGCCGCTTTGTTTCCCCGGCAGAGCAGGGTGGACTGTGACCTCCCGCAGCCCCCCTGCATGTGGTTGTCGTTGGGGGCCTCTGCTCCTGAAGCCGGGGCTGCGGGGTGCCCTCGCGGTCACCTTGGGCGCTGCCCCCCTGGGGGCTCCGGCCGCGGCTGGTGGGGGTGCAGGCCTCGGGGGCCCAGGCTGAGCTAGGGGGGGCCGAGCCGCTTTGTCTCGGACAAAGAGCTCGCAGCGCGGCGGCGGGTCCGGGGCCAGGCGGCCGCGCGCGCGGGGACAGCATCGGGGGCGCCCAGGCCCCTCCGCGGTGCCAACAAAGGCGCGGCCGCCGCCGACCCCGCGGGGCCCCGGGACCGAGTCCGCCCCCCCCCCCGCCCAGGCCGGGCGCCCGTGCACCGCGCGGAGAGGCGCCTGCGCGCCCTGGGGAGCAGGCCCGGGCGCGGACGAGGTCCCGGGGAGCCGGCCCGGCCGGGCAGGGGTGCGGGGGGCGCTCGCGGGAGCCCCGGCGGCGGGAGGGCGGGCGGGGGGGAGGGCGCGGGCTCACCGTGATCCGGGGGATGCTCTTCTTGCCCTGGAACGACATCCTGCTCCTCCTGCGGCCGCGGCCTGGCTCCGCGGGGCGGCCTGGGGGTCCCGGGCGGGGGCGCGCAGAGCCCCGAGGCGTACGCGGGGGCGCGGGGCGTCCGAGTGCGAGCACGCCGGGCCCTCGGCTCCCGCCCCCGCCCCCGGGCCCTCGGCTCCCGCCCCCCGCCCCGCCCCGCCCCGCCCCCTCGCATCCGAGCCCCGCCCCGGCCGCCCTGGGGACCCGGCGGCTCCCCGGATCCCTGCGCCCCGGGCCCCGCCGCACCCGCGGACGCGCGCTGCGCGGGGTGGGGAGGGAGGGGCTCTGCGCCCCGGGAACCAGGGGAACCAGGACGGGGAGCCCCGCGCAGTCCTGCCGGGCCCGGCCTCGCCCCTGCCCCGCGGCCGCCGCCGCCTCCCGGGTGACCCGGAGCACCCAGCGCCCGGGACCGAACCGGGGCCGCGGGGCCCGACTCCCCCCAGGACGCCCCTGGCCGAGCCCGGGCTCCTCTGCATCCGAGGCCCGGGCCGCACCGAGCGCGGGGCGGTGTTTGCGCTCCCGGAGCTGGCGGCTGCTCCCCCCGCGGCCCGGACGCTGCGGACACGGGGACGCGCTGGGGGGGACCCAGACCCAGAAGGGGGCGGAGGACGAGGCGGGCCGAGACCCCGAGCGCGGGCTGGGGCCCGGGGACCCTCAGGGCGGCTTAGTCCCGGCCCCTCGGGGAGGGGGAGAGGAGAGCGGGGCCTGGGGAGGGCCAGCCCGGCCCCTGCCCCCTCCCCGCCCCTCCCCGCCCCTCCCCTGCCCGCGAGGGCCTGGCGCTGTCCGCGCAGGGGGTGCTGAACGCGCCGGGCCTGCGCCTTCGTGCGGCCCAAGTGCAGCCCAAGTGCAGGGTGCCCGGCTCCCGCCCTAGGGCAGGGGGCAGGGGGCAGGGGCACGCACCGAAGAGATCACTGCATGTCGGAGCTCCGGGCACAGCCCCGGCCCGCAGGGGATCCCACGCCCCGCGAGGAGGCTCTGACTCCCAAAAGGTTTGCAAGTGGGGAGGGTCGGTGGGGGGTGCACCCAGGAGAGCCGCTCCTGACCGCACTTAAGGCGGCGTTCGAGGCTCTGGGGTGAGACTGGCAGAGGGACTCAGCCCGCCCATGGCCACGGCCACAGCCACGGCCACGGGAGGAGTCTGACCGGCTGTCAAACCGCATAGGGATTGACTTTTAAGGAAACGACAAACGACATCGCAGCCTCTGAGTTCTGTCCTCTCAGCCACCATTTCGAAATAGAAGTTTGGACAAGGGGAGCTGCCGGGAGGACACGCGCGGGTGCCGCAGGAGCATCGCTGCAGAGCTACACCAGCAACTCGCCGCCCGCCGGCCCACCCCTGGTTTCCACTCCACCCCCCCTCCAAGGCGATCCATAAAACGGCCTCTTCTTACCTGTGCGAAGTCGAAGGCAAGTGAAATGTGGTGCCAAGTGTCCTCCTCATTCATTCGCAGAAATTCTTTTACTTTTCTAAACTTCAGTGTTCTCTTCCACGTCTCACTTGGTAAAGAGCTACAGGAGGAAGCCGGCCTGGTGGCTGACCTCAGCCAGGTGGGGCCAGGCGGCTCCAGAGCCCATCTTCCAGGCGATTTTGCATGAGGCAGGAGGGGGCTGCGGGTAAGACCCCCGGCTCCCCTCCCCAGCACGCGGGAGCACCAGGTTCCCTTCCTGGTGGAACACGGCATCAGAGAACGAGGCGGAACACAGAAGTGGCCAGCGTAGCCACTATGTCCAGACTTGAGTGCCTTGGGAAGAGCGGAACTTGGATATCTTAAGATTTAAAACATTTTTTTTTATTAAAACTGTACAATAATTTACAAATGAGTAAAAATTCTCTGGTATATATCATAGGAATCACAATACAAAAATATGTGCAAAATTTTGTAGTTGACCACCATACAAACCTATTTCAGGCCTGTGAATACTGTTTAGCACGGAACAGAATATCACATGTTTAGAGTGTGGTTAGTAAGGAGCTGCTTCAGAGGACACAGATACTGGCTGGCGTGTTGCCACGATAAAACAAGTCCTAGTTCATTTTTGCATAAATTTACAATAAAGCTTTTTAAAATACAGTAAACAAATAGATGATTTGATACACATATTTACAACTTGATTTTCCTGAGCCTAAATGTAAATCCATTACTGTGTTAAAACACACAATCCATCTTAAGGTTTCAGTGATGGGGTGATGGTAAGTGTGGACTGACGTCACGATGCCTCCAAACCCACTCCCGGCACACCCTCCGATCCCTGATATCCAGCGCGGTGTTGACAAGCCGTGTAAGGCACGCGGGGTGTCCCGAAGGCTACGGGTTCTGCAAGAGCAGAGCACTATTGAGGAAGAGCCACCGCCCTTCAGCAGCTGGGACTCCAGACCGTGGAAATGTGGAAATGAGGTGCACACACTCGCACATCCGTGTCAACCAGGGAGCTGCAATTTACATGGATTTCTAGTGTAGACAAAACGAAAACATCGGTGGTTCTGGGTATTGTGTACACAGTGCGATTGTGTTGATAATTGTTACGCTGCACACATGTCCACATCTTGGTTTACACAACAAACATTTCTGGCAACTTCTGGTCCCTCCTCTTGTCCCATGAGAGAGTGGCATTCTCTGTTTGAGGAGTTTTTGCAGTAACAGAGCCCAGATACTTTCAGGAAATTCAATGCAGCCCACTGGTTTAGCATAAAGGTCATGCTCCAGGGCTTAAAAAAACCTTGTGATTTTAACACACTTGAATTCTTCAGATGCCCAGTGGACTAGCAGGAAATCAGTGACAAACGCTCATATTTGCTTTCTTGCTTTCTTGCTTTTTTGGCAAAAGCCCAGTCCTGAAATGCTGGATTTTATAATCAGATGAAAAGAAGGTGCCTACGACACATGAATAGAAAGAGTGATCTCCAAGGAGAGGAACGGGCATTGCAGCTACATGTGGGCTTCTCACAGGAACATGGCAAGGGTACAAATGCAGCTTGGTACATGGAATATTAGTTCACTGAGCCATTTTCACTATGTACTTTTACACTCAAACAACAGCTTCACGCAAGCACTGGTCCAGATCTACGTGCTTCTCTGTCCCGCACAGAACACCCTTTTCAGACTACAGAGCTGTGATAAGAGTGTCTGGCAAGTGTGCGGACGGCCTGGGAAGAGCTCCAGACACATGTATGTACAACATGCAAAATCATGATGATGCAAATGCACACAGGGGACGTGAATTTGGGTTTCAAGTGCACATCGTCAGCTCCTGAACGGCCAGCCCGTTCGGCTGCTACTGCTGGGTCCCCACAGGAGACAACCCCACAGCGCCTCCCCACACGGAGTTTCTGGACACCTACGTCACACGCTCCACCCAGCTCCAGAGCCCCGCGGGGGCTTTGAGGCCCTATCAAGGCCACTGTTGGCCAGTCAGCTCCGAACACAACGTGTGCCAGGAGGATGGAGTCATTGGAATGAGACAGGACTATGCAGAGGGTGAAACAAGATCTCGGATCTGACCTGCAAACCCCAGCAGCAGCCTCAGCTAGAGAAGCAGTGGGCCTGCCCGTATCTTGCCCAAGTGAGTGAGTCACTGCGGCTCTCGTGACCACAGGAAGGACGGTCCTTCCCGGGCGAGTGTCGGTTAAGGGAGCAACCCCCCACTGCCCAGCAGAAATCCCGCCCCCGCTACGGAGAAGCAGACCCGTCTGACCCCGTAAGCTTTCTCCCGATTTCAACCTGGGGCATCGAGCCTGGTCTGGCGTCGGTCGTCCACACCACAGTTGAACACGTCTTCAGACGCAGACACAAAGTGATCCTGACGCTCGCAGACCAGGCGGCCCTCCCTCCAGACCCTCAGAAACGCAGTCTGCTTTCCCTTCATACTGTGCCATTCGTCGGTCACATTCTCCCCTGGCTGCAGGTGTCCCCACCCAGCACGTCAACTTCCAGGTGTCTCAAAAGAGCTAAGATCTCGTCTCCTGGTTGAGCATGCACGAGTGCATACACAGGGACTCACGCACATGCACGCGCACGCGCACACACACACACACCTTGCACCACCAGGGTGCAGGGTCGATGGAAGCGCCACTTCCCGCCCGGGAGTCGGGCTGTGTCCGAGTGCTGGCAGACGTCCCTGGGCTGTGGGCCAGAGCACCCGGCAGCGAGGGACCTCAGGCTTAAAACGGGCTTCATCCATGTGCCGTGTCCTTTCTGAAAAAGAGCGAAGACAAAAGCTTTATTCTAGCGGGAGCCCTCCGAGGCCCTCGTGGGGCAAGGCTCGCAGTGAGGGGTCTAGAGAGGCGCCCCGGGCGAGGGCGCTGATGGAGCGTGGGCTCCGCACGTGGACAGTGAGACCACAGTGGCTCCAGCACCAGCCACGGCGCCTCCCTCGCCACATAGGGGGAGCTGCCCACCCGGATACCCAGTGTCCACGTCCTCCCGTTCTGCAGCCGGGAGGAGGCCTCTACTAGGTACTGATTCTTCCTTTTACCTCTCCCGCCTTTACTGCTTGGAACGGGTCACGAAGGAGCAGCTCCGGCTCCTCCACACGGGGGATTGGGGTGGGGGTGGGGGTGGGGACGAGGGGGGGCACCCAGGGCAGGACCCCTGGGCTCGCACATGTTAGAAACCCCACACGTTCCGAGTCTAGGAGATGCTGCAGAGGATTCTCTCGGTTTGGGGTTTCTAATCTACCTTCTAAGTAGGAAGCCCCCCCCAAAGCAGAAAGGAAATGTAACGGGCGGGAGACACACACACTCACGGCCCAGGCCGCACACGTCCCAGCGGGAACCTCTGGACAATTAGTGACGCATTGTTCCTTGTCCCTTCGATCGGATTCGTATCTAAGTAGGTTCCCCCCAAAGCACCCAGAGGTGAAGGGGCCGGCCGGACCAGCCCTCCCATTTTGCAGACAGAAAAGCTGAGGCTCCCGGAGAACAGGCACCCGCCAAGTCACAGTTCTCGGCCGACCAGAGCCAGGGGCCCTGCCCGCCTGCCCGCCTGCCCTCCCACCCCAGGCACTGCTTCTCCCAGACACACGGTAACCGGCTGCGGCATGAACCTCACACACGCAAACAGAAAACATCTCATTGAAAATAACACACAGAATCCTAAAAAGTCACTCCCCCAAATGGAAGGAACAAGACAACGGCATCTGGTCGCCTGTGGTCACTTGATTCCCTTTCCTGAGCCGGCCCGGCCCTACTTTGCTAACATTCACCGTTCGCTGCTCCCTCCGGGAGGGGTGACTCTCTGCCCTCGTCCGTGAGCACAGCTCTGCGCCCACACTCACGCGCACACGCACACACACGCGCAGGCACGGATCTGCTCTCGGGATTCCAGGCTTCCCAAATGCCTCCTGCCCCCAGGCCCAACTCCTCGGGGGGAACGGTGTCCCCACACGTCCCTTCTCTGGCTGGGACCCAACTTCCTGACCGTCCCTGCAGCCCACGAGCTCATCGAAGCAGGAGTCATAAAAGCACAAGACAGGTGAGTGTGAGATCACCTCGTGGCTGTGACCGTGGTCTCACGGCCCCACGGGGCACTGCCCACCAGGCCCCCAGCCCAGAGCGAGGGCGGAGCAGGGGCGGAGCCTGCAAGGTCAGCCCTCGACTGGCCTCGGGAGCGTCGCCTGTGAAACTGTCCCCGGGTGACAAGGTGGTGCTGGTGGACTGGCCTTGACGGCTTGTACGAAAGGGCGTACTTTGTGGCAAACACCTGTTTCCTCCTGAGGGCCTGACATTTCCACGCATGGGGGCTGCCCAAATGGGTGGCCCCAACAAAACCCCTAAACTCCGAGTCTCAAACAGATGTCCCTGGACAAACGCTGCACACAGACGGCTGCAGCGGCCCCCATGGGAGGCAGAGACCCCAGGAAATGGGCTTCAGGATCCCCTCCGGACTCTGTCCGGGTCCAGCTGCGTATCCTGATTACATCGCTGACCTAAATCTCAGCCACGGTGGTTCCGGTGCTGGGACCCGAGCATCCTGGGAGTCGCAGAGCATGTGGGTCCTCCTGGAGACCCTGAACACTCTGCTTCCCACCCCCGGGGACCGAGGGAGACTGGCCTCCATGAGCAGCCGTTCATTTATCCGGTTCTTCACGCGGCCAATACGTATCTGAGTGTGTCCTGGGGGCCAGGTCCCCCTTGAGCGTCCACACGGGCCGCGCGGGGGTTCCACAGTGAGCCAGCCGGGACACCTCTGCCACACGCAGCTCCCCGAGGGGCTCACAGGTCACAGAAGAGCCCGGTCCAGGGACGGTAACGCGGGTTAGACCAGGTGGCAGGAGAGACGGGGGACGTGGGAGGCGCTCGTAGCACAGGGTGGGCCCCCCCAGCAGCTCAGGGCCCGGGGGGCGGAGTCTGGTGCACAGACTGCGATGGGGGTGATGGGGGTGATGGGGGTGAGGAGCGGACGAGGGAGACATGGACTGAACCTTCACATCGGGCCGCGCTGAGGGTCAGCGACGAAACACAGGAATGAGCTGATAACCGAGGTCACGAGCAGCATTCGCTGCGTAAGTACGACGACGAGCACGGGACGGGGGAAGGACACGAGGGGGCCCCGCGGGCAGCAGGGCACTGTCACGGGGGCACCCGGCCGACAGCCGCGGAGCGGGCCCAGCGCTGGGGAGCCCACGGGGGACGCCACCCGTAACTCGTGCACGGACCCGCACGTGCGGGTTAGGAAACAGCGTAGTGATTAATGCCAAAACAGAGCCCGCAGAACAGGCTCCCGCCATCTGTGTTTGTGCCGGGAACTCCCGCCGGGATCCCCACTGTCGGGAAACAGAAAGCTGTTGGCAAAGGAGAGACGACGTCTTCCTGGGGTCGGAGGAGCCCCCGGGACGGGCGCCAGCCGCAGATGGCAGCGCAGGGGAGGGCCCAGGCCCGCGGAAACCGCACAACCCAGGAACGCCGGCCCGGGGGTGGGCCAGCGCCGGCCCCACGGTCACCGGGTGGCCCGGGCCCTGCTCCCTGGGCCGCAGACCAGAGTGGCCCGCGGAAACCAGAGCCCGTCCACGTGAGCTCGGAGCTCACTCTGCTCGGGGCCAAGGTCTTCCCCCCAAGGCTCCGATGGGGGTAAGTATCGAGACATAGACGCCCTGGCCAGGCTCCCCTGCTCCTGGCTCCCCGCAGGGCCTTCCCATAACCTCGCACACGCGCCCGGCGCCAGCCCGGCTGTCCCCCCACCCTGGCCGCTCTGTCCCCTCGGAGACCCCGGGCTCGCCCTCGGGGCCACCCACACTCACACGGCTCCGGGTGTCCTCCTGCGGCTTTGACTCCGCGGCTGCCTGGTAAGCACACGAGGAAGGCCGCGGCCCTGTCACAGGTGAGGGGCGGCCCCAGGGCTCGCGAATGCTGCGGGGGTTAGTGTCACGCGTGACCTCGATGGGCCACCGGCGCCCAGACATTTGCCGGCATTACCCGGGGCGTGGCAGTGGGTGAGGGTGCTCCCGGCGGAGACGAGCATCCGAATCCACAAGCGAGTAAAGCCGAATGCAGCCCGTGCGGGTGGGCCTCGTGCGATCAGTCGAAGGCGTGACGAGAACGGAAGTGCTGAGCAAGAGGGGACCTCCTGCCCTGAGCCGGGACGTGGGCCTTCTCCCACTCTCAGGCGTGGGCCGACCGGGCTCCCCGGACAGGAGTCTCCAGCGTCGGCTCTCCGGGCCCTCAGGCCTGTGGACTCGGGCGGCCTCTGCACCCGTGGGCCCCCTGGTCCGCAGCCTGCCGGGCGCAGGTCTCTGGACAGCTCAGCCCCGCAGCTGCGAGACCAGGTCGTACACTCATTCCCTCTCCACAGACGGACAGAGACACACGGACACACACCTCCTGCCGGGTCTGGGGCTCCGGGGAACCGGGACCCGTACAACGCGTCACTTGACTCCCCCGCCGCGAGGAGGCCCAGCTGGACAGAGGTCACCTCACCTGCTGTGGCCGCGCGACTCAGTGCAGCGGCGGGACCCGACCTGGGCCTGCTGGGTCTCCTGAGGGCAGCCTCCCCCGAGCCCCCGCAGACGCACTGGAGGCCATAAGTCCCAGAGCACGCCACAGTGTCACTTTAGGAAATTCAGACCCAAGACGACGTCACACGCAGCCAAGGTAGAAAGCGGTCTGCTCGCAGCCCCAACCCCGGGGGCTCAGCGGTACCCGTGGAGGCCCCTCCCCTGCAGAAACTCAGTTCTCAGCGTGGGCTCCGAGGCCCATGGGTCCTGACGCTCGTGGGGTCCCAGGTCTGTGGGCTGCGAGGCCCATGGGGTCTGAGGCCCATGGGGTCCAAGGCCCATAGGGTCCTAGGTCTGTGGGGTCCCAGGCCCGTAGGGTCCCAGGTCTGTGTGGTCCCAGGCCCGTGGTCCCGAGGCTCATGGGGCCCCACTGAGCCCCCCATGGCCCATGGCCTCAGCATCTGTGGGACTCCACCCTGGAACCGGGCACTCTGGGGTGGGCTGTGGCCATGGGTTCCCTCAGGCTGGGAGGCCATTTCTGGGGAGGCGAGGTCCTGCCTCCTCTCCAACAGCCTCAGTCCGCTGGGCCCGATGGGGACCCTGCACCACTGACCCCGAGGACCCTGGCAAGCAGGCAAACCACACTGACTGGCCAAGGGGGGCCCGGGTGCAGAGCCAGCAGAGACGGATGGCGCAGCCAGAGTGGAGGCAGGCAGGGAGCCAGGGGGCACAGGGGATGGGACACTCCTCATCTGGGGTGTCTGGGACTGCCCTGGCACTACTTCTCACCCCCCTGCCCCATTCGGTCCACCCTGCACATCTGGAAGCGGCCCTGAAGCTCGCGGCGGGTGGGGGGGTGCACGGCAGGGGCTCCACTGGCCACAGACCTGAAATCACGGAGGAGCCCTGCCAGGCGGCGGGGCCCTGGCCTCACCGTGTCCAGACCCTTCCTGTCTCCCTCACGGGCTGGATGAAGCCAGAGGCCCCAGAGGAGCCCCCCAGGCCACCCCCTGTCTGTCCACACTGGCCGTGTGTCTCAGATGGAGCCTCTAATGCACGCGAGGCCCCGGCCCCTCAGGACCAACCTCCCCCAGTCCCCGGGACCCTGAGCCCCATCCTGGTGCCCGGGGGTGAAGTCTGGCCATGGAGGAGCATGCAGGGCAACGGCCGAGGGAGTGGAGGGGCCCGTGCCTGCCGAGCCCCCTTCTCCAGAGAGCCAGAGCATCAGCCCGGAGCCCGCAGGGCCGGGGTCCCCTGGGCGGGCAGGTGGGGTCCCCGGAGCAGGCCAAGCCAGAGGGAGCCCTGGGGGGCAGGGAGAGCCACGGCCGAGCCGCCTGTCTGGGTGAGAATAGGAGGTGGGGTGGGTGCGGGGGGCAGGAGTGGGGCCCGTGGAACCGGCGTGGGCGGCAGCAGGACAAGGGGTCAGGCAGGCTGGCCGGAGGGCGCTGCTCCTCCGCAACAGCTCCGGCTGGCTCGGGCCGCGGGCAGCAGGCACAGTGCTCTCCGGTCCCCCGACACCCGGCAGCACCCGGGAGCGGCCCCTGCGACCCACAGCTGGGCAGGCGGGCACAGGGCGCTGGGCTGCAAGGCCCCGGCCCTCTGCTTCTCACCTCCTCCTCCATGCGGCCCGTCCAGCCCCTCGTGGCGTCCGTGGCAGGGGGGCAGCACCAGGCTGCTGCAGGGCCAGGCGCCCGGTCCCCAAGCCTAGAGCGGGTGCCACGAGGGCGCTGGACCCACAGCCCGGCCACCGAGTTCTCAGGGACACACGAGGATCCGGCCTCGGCCCTGGGGGGGTGGCGGAAGCGCAGGGTGACAAGGCACCACGGTCCCCAAGTGCCGGGCTTCCCTCCCGCTCAGCCGGTGGCCCCCCCATAAGGCCCTGCCCCGGTTATCACACACAGTGCGACAGCTGGGGGTCACGGCGGGGCAGGGGCGCAGCGCAGGCGGCTTCCAGGGCTGTGGTCACGTACGGGGACCGGCCAGGACTGCACGGACAGCACCGCCCGCCTTCCCACCACCCGAGCACCCAGGGCCCCCCCAAATCCACATCAGCCCCGAGTCACCAGGGCCTGGAGCTTGGCCCCCAGGGAACGGCCAGAGGGCTCCTAGAAGCCATCCAGTCCTGCCCCTGCCGGAGAGGAGGGTGCTCGTCCACACGCATGAGCTACACAACCTGTACACGCACCCTCCCCCTGGGCCACCCTCCCCGCTGCCCGGGCTCCTAGGTCTCCGCCTGACCACACGCTCACCCAACTGCACAGATGCACAGACACACACCACACACACAGTGCACACATGGAACACACACGGCACACGCACAACACACACGGCGCACGCACAATACACAGTGCACACATACAGCATACACAGTGCACACACAATACAAACAGTGCACACACCACAGTGTATGCACAGAACACAGAGCACACACAATGCACACACAGAACCTACACGGTGCACACAGAGAGCACACACAACACACTGTACACACACACCGCACACACAGAACACACCCACAGCACACTCAATGCACAACTACACACAGTGCACACTCACCGTGCACACACTCCACCCACACGCAGAGTACACAGGCATGCACAGGGGCTCACACCCGTGCACACACTTTATGCCTCCTTCTCCATCGGTTCTCAGTTTGTTTCCACTCGAGGCCGAAGCAGCTGCTCTCAGCCCGGGAAGGAGACACCCCCTCTGACGCTGACTTCGCTATCCCGGCGTCTGTTCCTGATGGCTTCACGGTCGTTCCGGTGAGATCCACGACCGCTCTCCCTGAGATGGCGACATTCCGGATGGCCGGCCGGCTGGCTGCAGGCCCTGAGCCGGGCGGGAGGAATGGACGGGGCAGCAGAGCACCGAGGGGAGCGGAGGGGGGGCCGCTGGCTGCACGCCGCCTCTTCAATTTCCGCCTCAGATGGTCAGAGAAAACCTTACACAACGGGGTACAGACGGGATTCTAAGCGAAGAGCAAAAACAAACTGCTCTGAACCCAACCCGAGCCAGGAGAGAGTCCGGCAGGGCCTCCTCAGGCTGAGCATCTGGGCCCCACGGGCCCGGCGTCGCGACTCCTGGGGGTCACCCCGAAGCATCTCCTCCCACAGTAACGAGCTGCACAAGAGCAAGCGCCAAGCGCCCCCGGAAAGACCCAGGAAGAGGTCAGACACGCACAAGCGGTCCCGCACACACACGCGCGAGGCCCAGCACGGGGGTAACAAGCACAGCGCGCGTCCACACGACCGCGGGAAGCACGATGCCTCCCTGTGTGAGGACTTACAAGACGGTAACGCGGCCCTTTACAAACACGTGTCTGCCTCAAAGCGCCGCGCAGGGCAGCGCCCCGCCCCGGGAGACCCGGCTGTGGCTGGGAGCCCGCGTGTCCACAGACCTTACAAACCACGGAGCACGGCCGGCCCATCCCCAGGCCGCTGGCCGGAGTGTGACATGAGCCGGTCCCGGGCCCAACACGACTGCAGCAGCAGTGACCTCCACGCGGGCTCGCTCTGACACACAAGTGTGGCCACGCCGTGGCTTCACGGGAGTCGGAGGTTGCACACGTCCGACAGGCACACGGCTGGCTGCCCAGGAGGGCCCCGCAGCGCGCGGCAGGAGCCAGCGTCCGCGGCCCCACCACCTGGCAGGCGTCCTGTCCCTGCCCCCACGACGGACAAGCAGCACCCGAGGACAGCAATCCCGTGAGCTCAGCCACCACCCCCGGGACGAGAAGCCTCAGGAGCTAGCTGCTCACTCGGATGAACCTTCTACGGGGAAACATGAGCATCTTACCTTCTGCTCCGTAAACAAACACATTTGAAAAAAGAAAGTTCCACTGGGTCATGATGGAGAAATTATACACATATTTTTTAAATGAAGTTTCCTGCCCACATGTGCACAAGGCTCGGGAACTGTGACGTATGTGCTCTGAGCGACAGCGGCTGCTCCCTGCTCCCGGCACCGCCACTCGGCGGCCTCCGAGGCCCACGGGGAAGCCGCGCATGAGCGACGCACCACCGGGCGTGGGAGGCGCCCAGCTGCGCGCTGGCGGCTGTAAATCTGGGTCTGCTGACAGTTCATGTCACACGTGTCGCCCCGCAGCCCCGGACTGCTCCCGGCCTCAGCCCCAGGAACCAGTGGGGACGAGGCTGAGGGGTGCAGCCGGCGCAGGGGCGTCAGCAGGCAGCGGCTCCCTCCCCCTGCCTCCCGGTGCGCAGGGACTCGGGGCTGGGGAGGACACTCGAGCCGGGACAGGGCTGGCCACGGAGCGGGACTGGGGATTGTCACCAAAAGAGGAAGAGCTCTTCACAAAGGGGTGGACGGAGCAAGGGATGGATGACCGCGGGCAAAACATGTGCTTTGACCCAGCCCGTGCCCCATGTGCAAAAATGGACTCGGAACCAGTCTTGGATAGAAGTGCCAGACACCAAGTCACATGATCTAGAAGGAAACATGGGAGAAAACAATTGTGATTTGAACCAGTTTCCTTAGGTCCAACACTAAGGGCTGGGTGGGGGTGGGGCGACTGCAGGGTGGGGGTGCCTGCAGGGGTGGGGGTGGAGTGACTGCAGGGGTGGGGGGAATGACTGCAGGGGTGAGGACGGGTGACTGCAAGGGTTGGGGTGGGTGACTACAGGGGTGGGGAGTGACTACGGGGGGGGATGACTGCAGGGGTGGGGGGGATGACTGCAGGGGTGGGGGTGACTACAGGGGTGGGGGGGATGACTGCAGGGGTGGGGTGGGTGACTGCAGGGGTGGGGTGGGTGACTGCAGGGATGGGGGATGACTGTAGGAGTGGGGGTGGGTGACTGCAGGGATGGGGGGATGACTGTAGGAGTGGGGGTGGAGTGACTGCAGGGGTGGGGTGGGTGACTGCAGGGGTGGGGGTGTGTGACTGCAGGGGTGGGGTGGGACAGGGTGCCTGCAGGGGTGGGGGCGGGTGCCCGCAGAGGGCACAGAGGGAGTTGAGGCTGCGGGGATGGCGCTGGATCAGCACTGGGGGCACACGCGTGTGCCAAAGCCCCGAGAGCTGCAAGGCTCAGACCCGAAGCTCACGGACTTAGAGCAGAAATCAGCTGCGGGGCCTGAGCGCTGGACAGCACGGCCGCCGCGGGGGACAGAGCCAGGCTGAGTCGGAGACGGACCCTGTGGGGACCGAGGGCCAGTGAGGAAAGGGTTGTGTGTGGGGTCACCAGGTCAGCAGAGCCTCCTTTTGGGGCGAGCGGTGAGCACGCTCCGTGCACGGGCTGGCGAGGCGTGTGCACCGTGGGAGGCCAAGGCAGGAGTTACAGATGGGGCTGGAACGGATCCTGACTGGTCGGCCGGGGATTGGGGTGACCTTGTGGACTCACGGCTTCATCCCAGGTGAGGGACAATCCACAGATAGATGATGGATCGAGAGATGATGGACAGATGGACGGACGGATGGATGGATGGACGGATATGTGACAGATGCAGAAATACGCACGGGCGTGGGGGTGCCTGAGTAGCTCCACGCTGCGCCCCCAGGGCGGCCTAGACATCATGCCCCGCCCCCCACTATCCAAGGGGTCGGCTCCCAAACACCCCCCACCCCCCGGCAGCAGGAGGAAGCGCTCCTTGGGGCAGGGACGCTCGACCCGGGAGCACCCTGGGGGGGGCAGGTCAGGAGGTGCTGAGCCGGGGTGGGCGGGTGCTCGGTGGTGCAGGTGGGACAGCAGCAACGGTGGGCGGTCACCCAGAGAGTGGATTAAAGGTGCGGGCGTGAACACCTGGATGGAGGAAGTGATGGCGGGACGGGCACGGGTTCCCCAGAGAACGGAACGGAGCAGCAGGAACGGGCCCAGGGAGGCCAGTTGGGGAGCAGGGGTCACTGGGCCCAGGGAAGCCCATCGGGGTGCCATGGTCCCGGGACCCAGGGAGGCCCGTCAGGGAGCAGGGGTCACCGGGCCCGGGGAGGCCACTGGCAGGCGCCAACCTCTGTGCACAGAAGCACATGGAGAAACGGGACACGCGGCCTCGGGGGCCTCTGCTCCGTGTAGTTACCAGGTGGGACGCGGCCCACGGAGGCAGAGCCCGGCAGGTGCTCCGTCACCAAGTGCTGGACGTTACCATCCCCCGTGATGAACGTTCGACGTCATCTCACGGGGTGAGTGACCCTGGGCCACAGCGTCGCCCCAGCCCATCCGGCTCCTTCCCAACATCAGAGAAAGGGCTGGCCCTGGGGCCACCGCTCACGGGATCTCACGGCGGGGGGGGGTGGTCGGAGCTGCTGGGCCTCCCGGGGCTCACGGGCCAGCTGCGGCGCTCAGAGCCGGCCCTGGAAGGCAGCCCGGGGCCGCGGCCCGCAGGTGTCCAGGGCAGGTGTGGGTGGGTGCAGGTGTAGCCCGGGGCGTCTCTGGGCCGGGGCCGCTCGCCCCACGACGCCTGAGAGGTCGCTCTGTAGCCCGTGCACCCCTGGAGGGCCCTGGGGCCACGCGTGTCCCGGAGCCCGCAGCAGGCTGACCACAGGCCGTCACGCGCCTCTTCAACGGAATACGCGCCACTCGTACTACGTGAGCGATAATGACCGTCACCGTCCCCTTTCTGAACAGGCAGCGGAACAGCATCCGTTGTCCCGGCGCCCCCTTCACCCCGGCGTCTGAGGCCCAGGGACCCCGACCAGGAGGGGCTCCCCGAGCAGCCCTAGGGGGCCCAGCACCTCGCTCAGCCTCCAGCAGCACCTCAGCAGGCCCCGTAAGCACCGCAGCTCAGGAGACTGCCGGGAAGGCAGCCTCAGCCGTGCAGGGCCCTCCTGGAAGGCGGGGGGGGGGGGGGGCAGTGCCGGCCAGTGGACCCCGCGGGGGCTGGAGCCCTTGGGACAGCCCTTCACGCCGGGAGATGAGGCCACCGTCGGACCTCGAAGCTCAGGGACGTCCACTGGCACACCCTCGGGGGCCTGGGGGAGTGTCCTGGGTCCGGGCGAGGAGGCCCCCCGGGGTCAGCACAGGAGGGACCCTGAGGACCCGCCCAGGGATGCCCTCGGGGTGGGGGGCAGACTCTGGGCAGGGCTGGTGGTGGGACGTGAGCCAGCCCCGCCGGTCTCCACTGGCCTGGACAGACACCGGGGCTCCCACTGCAGGCAGGTCCCAGCGGAGCACCCCACATCTCCGCCGGGACCACGCCGCCCTAAGCAGGCTGACGAGGCCAGAGGCGGTGCGGCAGTGACACGCGAGGGCCCCGAACAGCGGGGAGGGGAAACCCGGCCTCTCCCGTGGACGGACGCAGCACTTACCTGTGTGTCACCGGGATGTCGGGCTCCCTTCTCATGTCTGCAGGACACAGTGCGTGGCTGCCCTAGCCTCACGGGGCAGCGCGGGCCCCCCCAGCCGGCCGCTGCCCACGGCCTCTGCGGTGCCTGGGGCTCTGCATCCCAGGACAGCCAGGCCCTCTTGTCCCACCGCGCTGCTCCGGGCAGCTCAGGCTGGCCTGGAAGCCTGGGGTTGACGCACGGTGGGGCAGCAGCCGCCGCTGTTCCCAAGCTGACAGCGTCATAAACCAGGCAGGGACACGTTGGCCAGCAGGTGCACAGGACCCCAGCGACCGGGTCCTCCTAGGCCACCCGAGGGGTCGGGGGAACCATCCTCGGAACATCCTCCGTGACCCGTCTGGGCTTCCCTGAATGAAGGTCGCCTCTGCGGCCACAGGCTTCGGGGTGTCATTTTGTGGGGTGCCTGCCTGCGTCCTTTCTGACCGGTCCATCTGAGACGTGTGTTGCGCTATCAAGGGGCCATGAGGTGGGAGTGTAGGGCTGTGGACGCTCCTGCACAGAAGCGGCTCTTTGCACCTGCTCAGCAGGGAACTTATGCATCCCTGTCACCGGGATTGGGAGGCTGCGTCCCGAGGAGGGACCCAGGGTCCGGCAGCCAAGACCAGGCCTCTTCCAGAGGAGCCCCAGTCAGAAAACTAGTTCTAAAACTGGCTCATCAGAGGACAGTGGCCCGCTCAGAGGTGCTCAACGCCCCCCTTTCTCCCTCTTCTTCCTCGACAGGACGGGGTCCGCAGACACCAGATCCTCTTGGGGCTTCAGGGACGAGACGGGGCGTGGGATCTTGCCGCCCGGGCCCCCACTGCTCTCTGGTCCGGCTGGGGGCAAGGGGTCTGGCTCCTCTGGGGGCTGGAAGAAAGGAGACGCGGGGCACAGGTCAGGGAGGCTCCTCCAGAGAGGAAGGGGCTGGAGGGGGGTTGGGGGGGAGGGGAGGGGAGGTCGGGGGAGGGGGGATGCCGCTGCCCCAGGGGAGCCTCTCCGCAGCCTGGGAAGGGCCGGGCATGGGCCAGGCCTGTCGGAGGGAAGCAGCGCGTGGCCCTGGCAAAGCCACAGTAACGACGCCACGGGGAGCACGAGCGGCTTCACGGCGGCCCGGGCACTTCTGGGCGAGTGTTAGCGTAGGCCGCAGCGGAGCGCGACAGGACAGAGGGCCGTGGGGACTCGGAGCACATGGGGGCCTCTACCCGGGGGAAGGCCCCCTCCGGGGTCCTCTCCTTCCCTCGCGCCCTCTGACCCCCGAATCCTGGCCCTGGGGCTGCCCAAGGGCTCTCAAGGCTGCAGGGGAGGCCTTGGAACAGCAGCCCTGTGGGCCCGGGGGGGGGCGGGTGTTAGACGGGGACCGTCCCCAGATTGCACCAGCACCAGCCCAGGACATACTCACCCGGTCGGGGCCAGGCGAGCTAAGACCACAGAATGAAAGCTAAGGAGAAAAATAAGAACAAAAATAGAAACTGAAAAGGGATGGGGAGGGCGGGGACGTGGAGGGGAAGAGAGAGAAAAAGAGTTTGTAGAGCTCTGGCGGAAAGGAGACACAGACAGAACAAGACGCCTCCCCGGGCACGGAGCCTGGTGCGCTCGCCGGGGGTGTGGGTGCTGGGGGGCGGGGTGGCCTGCTGGGGTAGGGAGGGTGTGGGGGGTGCTGGGGGGCCCCAAGAGGGTGCTGGGCATCCTGGGGGCAAGGCCAGGAGGGTCCCGGGTGTGCTGGGGGGGCAGGAGGGTGCAGGGTGGCCTGCTGGGGTAGGGAGGGTGCGGGGGGTGCTGGGGGGGCCCCGAGAAGGTGCTGGGTGCCCTGGGGGGAAGGCCAGAAGGGTGCGGGGCATGCTGGGGGGCGGGAGGGTGCTAGGGGTGGGGAGGGTGCGGGCATCCTGGGGAACCCCGGAGCACAGGGCTGCCCCCACGCCCCTTGGCGCCCTCCACCCGCCACCCCTGCTCCCTCCTCTGCGGAGCTGAGGCTGGGGTCTGGTGCGGGATGTCCGAGGGCCGGGCTAACCCAGTGCCCCGACAGGCCTGGTGCCCCCACCGGCGAAGAGCTGGCAGCCTGGAGAGATGGGAGCCCGAGGCTGCCCCTGGGTTGTGGGGTTGGGCCGGGGAGGGCCACTCGGGGACAGGAAGGCCGAGCCACGGGAGCCAGGAATTCACATCAAGGGAATTCACGTCCAGGGTTTAAAATCCAAGGAGTTACTACAAACTAGGGCTCTTGCGTTAAGACGCAAAGGGAAACAGGTTTATTTGCGGGGGAGAGACTGCGCATGTGCCGTGAGGCTGGCGCCCTGAGAAGAGCACCCCCACCCCCCCAGGGCCCAGTGGAAGCTTCCAGCGCGTCAGCGTCCACAGGGAAGCAAATCCTATTTGCAGGAACAGCTCTCTGCTTCCTCCCTGCAGGGTTCTAGGGGCGGCTCAGGGCGCTCCCCGCACCCCAGGGCCGCACAGTTACCATGACGACCGCTGGGCAGACACCGCAAAGGCCGGGGAAGGGGCGGGGGGGGGGGGGGGGCTGCCCCTGGGGGGCCTGGGCTGAGCAGGTGTAGCCCTGGGGGCTCCTCGGGGAGACGAGGCAGGGAGGTGCGGCCTCTCTCGGTGGGGAAGGCAGATGGTCATTTGGGGAGATCCACCCACGGCAGGACCGACCCAAGAACCGGACATCAGCGCGACCACGGAGATATTAAAACACCCCTAAGTCTGCAATGCCTGGGGGGCTCCGTGGTTGAGCGTGTGCCTTGGGCTCAGGGCATGACTCCGGGGTCCTGGGATCGGGTCCCACATCGGGCTCCCCGCAGGGAGCCTGCCTCTCCCCCTGCCGGTGTCTCTGCCTCCCCGTGTTTCTCGTGGAAACATCCGTAAATCACAAAAAGAACTGCCCCAAACTGAGCGAACCCCACAAGAGGCAGGGTTCCCTCTGGGGCACCCGAGTTTGGGGAGCCCCACGTCGGCTGTCACCGTGAGTGGACAGAGCACCTGTGACTCCATGCCTGGCAGGGCTGGGGGTCCAGGAAAAGCGCCAGCCAGCCCAGCCCCGAGCCCCGAGCTGCGTGGCCCCAAACTCACTGCACGCGGCGCTGAGTGTCCTAAGCCCCCAAGGAAGTGCGTTAAGGACCGGAAACCAGAGACCGGGGCTGCACAGACGGCCTGCTCTCAAGAGGGAAACCCAGGCTTTCGGGGATTTGATTTTTAGGCCAACTGCTTGGTGAAGGTGGAGAGATCCCGTACTCCAGCACGGCCACCAGCACGACAAGGACCCGAGGTCCCTGCGCAGCTCCCAGGGCTACAGCGGGGAAACTGAGTCCGCGAGAGACGGGACGCGGCCCCTGCGAGGTGGCCCGGCGGGGCCATGGCCTCGGTCCTGGAACCGCTCCCCGTTGGCCAGCGCCCCCGTCCCAGGGCGCACTGACGGCCACGCAGGAGCTCTCGGTGCACCCAGGAGACAAAACAAGCCCCCACACCCGCGTGTCTGTTACCTTTTCTTCCAGTTCCTTTATTTGTCGCTTCTGACCTTCTATTCTTTCCTCTAACTCTTTAATTCTCTGCAACGGTAAAAGGGGGAACATCAGAACCCAAGCTGCTCGCTCACTTAGGCGGCGGACGACCGTCACAGAGCCGCTGCCACGCGGGCCCGGAGCAGCCAGAGGTCGCGGTCTCCTCTCCCTGAGACCGCCCGCTGCCCGCCAGCCATGGCGGAGCAGGGTGGCAGCTTGGCTCGCCTCAGTTTCCCCGCTTGACACAGCCTTCCCCGGCCAGCCGCTCTGCTCCTCCCGCCCCCTGCAACCTCAGATCATAAACCACGTGCTGGAGCCCCAAGGAACCGATTCACGCCCTCCCCAAGTGCCACCACAGCAGCACCAAGAGCCGCCACGAGGGTCACGAAGCCAGGCCCAGGGAGGACTTCCCGGTGCCTGACGCCAAGGCTTCACCTCTGCATGCCGGGCCCACTAGATGCCCTGTACGCGTCCCCTCTGGACACGCGTGCCACGCCTGGACCCTGGAGGCAGCCGAGCTCTGGCCGCAGCCTGGCTGATGGAAGGACGCGCCTACGGGTAGCAGCCCTGGCGCTGACCCCCTGAGCCTGGCAGCGAGTGTCCCGGCAGCTGACTGGTCTCCGGTCAGACGTCCCCCACGGATGCTCATGGTACAGCTTGTTTTGCTGATTTATCTGACTTTGCAAGCTGAGCTTTGTGCGCAGAGGCCCCCTCCAGGCCCCGCGGTACACACGGGGGGGCGGGGGGCGGGGGCAGATCTTCCACACCAAGGCTGTCCGGTGTGCCAGGGTCCCTCACCTTCTGTTAGACATGGACAGGCCGCATGGGCCTGAGGTCCTAAAGTGCCCAAGGTCAGGGAAGGCCAGCGGCTGCCCCCAGCCCCGGAGCTGCTGCTTCCCAGACCACACCTTCCCCTCGTCCTTACGGTTGAAGGAGGGAGCACTTCAGAGACCCCGCGGCAGGGGTCCCAAGAGAGGGGATGTGCCACCCAGAGGCTGGTCTGCTGGGGCAGGTAGCCTGGCACAGAGCCCGCTGTGGGGCGTGGCTGCTGACGAGCACGCCCTGGGAGGGGTGGCCATCGGAGGGTACATCGTGGGGACGTGGGGACGTGGCCATTAGAGGGTACATCGCGGGGGCATGGCCTTGGAGGGTATATCATGGGGGCGTGGCCGGGAGGGTATGCCCTGGGGCGGGGCCACTGGAGGGCACCCCTGGGAGGGTGTGGCCTGCGAGTCCGGGATGCAGCGGCCAGCCCCCCTCGGCCCCCCCCTCGGCCCCCCCCGCTGACCCCCCCACGGCGCACCTGCTGCGCCAGCTGTAGCAGCTCCATGCGCTCCCGCAGGATCTGGGCGTCCCGCTCGCGCAGCTCGCTCATGACCTGGCGCTTCCACTGCTCCACGGCCACCTTGAGCTTGTCACGCTCCTCCTCCGACAGGATCTCGGCCACCTTGGCCCCCGCCTCCTGCTGCAGGGCGTCGTACAGCATGGCTTCCAGCTCCAGGATGTGCTGGGGGCGGGAGGGAGCGTCAGTGTGGGCTGCGGGTGAGAGGACGGCCTGGGCCTGACCCCTGGGGGCTCGGGGCTGCGGGCCGCCCCACACAGAGGCTGGTTCCTCCTCGACCCGCTTACCCCACCGCCTGGAGAGCGGAAACCCAGTCCCGCAGTAATTAGGACAAGAGCATTCACTTCTAACGTCTGTGTGTGCAGTGACCCTTCAGGGGCAGGTTCCCGGCTCATGCTAACGCTGGGGAGACCGGGGACCAGAGTAGGGGGCGGCCCGAGGGACGGCGGAGGGCCCGTGGGGGGAGGCCTCTTCCTCGGCTCTCGGCCTTCCTCAAAGCCTGGGGCTCCGCGGGAAGAAGGGCAGGGCTCACAGGGGTTTGTCAGACCTAAGGACAGAAGTGGGGGGGGTCCTGGACTTCCAGCGGCTCCCCAGGGGAAGCCAGGCCACTCTGGGGTCCTCAGTGCCACCTGCAGTGGGGCAATCATATCCCCAAGAAGGTAGGTTCAGGACCTGGTCCCTGGAACTTGGCCTTATTTAGAAGGAGGGTCTGCGGGGGAATGAGGCTAGGAGGAGGTCGTAAGGGATTGGCTCGAGTCCCTACAAGGAGAAGGAGCTGGAGGCAGTCCCAGGGGCCTGGGGGGGCAGGGAGCCACGTGAGCAGGGAGGCTGAGGCGGGAGACACCTGGAGCCCCCAGGAGCTGGACGAGGCGGGAAGGACCCTCCCCTGGGGCCCCGGAGGGAGCGCGTCCTGCCCCCACACCTGGATTTCTCCTGGCCCCGGCTCTGGGAGAGCACCCCCCTCTGGCGGCTGCCCCCTGCGCCTCCGACACGGCCTCACCTGCACCGGCCGCGGGCCCGGGCCCCGTGTGCCTACTGTGCCTGCGGCTTCATCACCTCCACCGTCCGGGTGATAAACCCCCAGAACACCTGCACTCCTGGTGCCGGTTCCTTCGGCCCAACCTGGGTTAAGATCCCCCCCCCCCCCCCCCCGCCTCCATGAGGCAGCAGCTCCTATTAGCCCCGGGTCACGACACATGTCGGGGCAGTTTGCACAGGGTCCCGCTGGGGACAGCCGGGGCCCAGACCCCGCAGGGGGCTCCAGAATCCAGGCCTCACACGGCCCCTGGACTCCTGCTGCCCCAGAGCCAGGGGCCTCGGCGCTCACTGCAGACTTAGGGGAAGGACCCCAAGTCCCACAGATCCCCCCCCAACAAGAACACCCCAGAGAAGCTGACCGGCCGAGTGGGAGCCAGGCCCTGGGCGCCCCCCAGGCAGGGGCAGAAGGCCGATGGGGCCGCGGGCCGTGAGCGGGCCCCTGACAAGGAGAGGGCTGCGGGGGGCGGGGGGCTCCCGCACCTTCGGGAAATCCGGTGCACGACCCAGAAGCCACCAGGAACCAAAGCCAAATGACCCCTGGGCTGCAACTCAGCCGCCCGCATGCTGACCCTGCGATAAACTCCTCCGGATTTTCCAGTTTGGTCTGGAATACACTCGTAGCTCTTTCCTCGGGAAATGTCCCTGATGGGGTCCTTGGACAAACCACAGTCTTAAACTACGAGAAACCCAACCTCCCATCAAAAGATGTAACCTCTTCAGGAATGAAGGGTCTTTTTCTTCAGGCAAAACGATTATGAAAAGTCCTTTGAGCTTTAGCAGACGTTTTAGGAAATGGAAAAGAAAAAGAATGAAAGCCTTTCGACTTTAGATTTTATTGTCCTTGACAGCCACAAAATCAACTGTCCCCAGCTGTCACAACCAGCTCACAACTCCTCATCAGAGCCACTTCTTAGAGCAGAAGATAAGCCCAAGCATTTAAAAATAAATAAATGCAGCTGGTGGGGGGGGGGGGGGGCGCTTAGCCTGTAGCATCAGCAGCAGCTGCACAAAGGCCTCACAGGAAGCTGGAAGCAGGTGCCCGGCCGACCTGCCCCCACCCTGAGCCCAGCCGCTGGCCACCTGCGGGGCTCCCCTGGGTGCACAGCCTCGCCCGGAGGCCTCGGGCAGGAACAGCCAGGTGGCCACCCCAGGGCAGGACCGTCGTCTCCCCTTGACGCCCCAGCCGTGGCCTTGCGTCCACAGAGCAGGGAGGGTGTGGTGCCTGGGCAGGCGTCCGCAGCCCTGCAGCCCCCCAGGGCGCCCCACTCTCTGGGATGCGGGTGCGAGTGTGTGCCCTACGCGGCCCTCTCTCCGACCCCCCACACCGCCCCATCTCTTCTGCACTGACGCCACTGAGCTGTATCCGGAGTGGGGCCCCTGGGCCCAGCGGGGAGCCGACCCCTCCTCCGCGCACCTGTCTGGGATGCAGGTCCGGAGCACGGGGAACATCGGTGGGGGCGCTCAGGGCTGTCCACCTGCCCCCGGATACTGCGAGCATCCTCGCCCCCCACTGGGGGCAGGAAATGTGGGTCTGGCACATGTTTCTGGGAAGGCCCGTGAGCACCGGGTCGGCTCTCCAAGGCCACTGCCCCCCGCCATCCCCTAGATGGCTGCTCCCACAGGTGTCCCGCGGCGATGGCTGGCGAGTGGCCACCGTCACCGCCACTGTCACCAGCAGCAGAGCCTGCCCTCAGTGGGGGCAGAGCCTCGCCTCTCGGGGTCCAGATGCGGGTCACAGAGACCTCACGCTGCCCGCTCCAGGCTGGGCAGCCCCCCACGCCCTCCGCACAGCGACCTCGTGCTCCGAAGCACCCAGAGGGCGGCCGCTCACACCCCGACTTACCACACAGGCCGTCCCTGGCCTCACGGTCACTTCCAAAGCCCTGGCCTTTTAGCCGGTCCTCGGGCCGCCCGTAGGGGCCCTGGACGGCTTCTCCTGAACTGCGCCCTGACACGCTCTGCTCTACGGACCGGTGGCTGGAGGGAGACAAAGT
The DNA here is from genome assembly GCF_048164855.1 of Canis lupus baileyi. Taxonomy (NCBI): domain Eukaryota; kingdom Metazoa; phylum Chordata; class Mammalia; order Carnivora; family Canidae; genus Canis; species Canis lupus. Next base: position 1,060,503 of record NC_132866.1, read on the forward strand.
CACGCGGGGCAGCACCGCACAGGGAGGTGGCATCGGCTTAGGGTGTAAGTGATGCTGTTGGAAGGGGGGCTTCCCGCCTCCGGGATGACCCCCTGCCGTGCGCCTCCACGGGGTAACCCCAGCCCGGGACGCTCTTGAAGCCGAGCCAGCCCCAAGCGCAAACGAGAGGTCACTTCTCAAACCAGTATCAGCGCGGACCGTGTCGCAGCGACGCAGACGTGTCTACAGGGACTCCAGATCCCTGCGCTAACCCCCAGTGGGGACACCCCCAGGTGTCAGCGGGGACAGCGGCTTCCCACAGGCCAAGCACGCGGGCAAAGGCGGGTACAACTTACAGGCTCGGAGTAGCAGGTGCACACAGGGGAACCCCGAGAACGTCTCTAACAAACATTCAGCTGTGCTCGATTAACTCATAGATGCGGGACGTTCCAACGAATCCTATTTCTTTTTTTTCTTTTCTTTCTTTTTTTTTTTTTGAATCCTATTTTCTCAACTCCTTTTAAATATCCATTTGAGCCCTGCCTTCGCGGGGCAAGGTGCTTGCTGCCGGCGCAGTAAGGCCTCCTCGGACCTCGCCGACCCGGAGGCAGAAAGTGGGCCCGAGCCCCCGAAGACGCGGCCGGTGTGTACACAACTTTCCCCCATTTCTACCCCACATCTGAGGCCCCCGCCCCCGGCCGGTCCCGGCAGCCGCCCGCGCCTGACCTTGTGAGCCTGGTCCAAGGACTGCTTCCTGTAATCCAGCTCCTCATCCAGGTAGCCCTTCTGCTTACTGAACAGCTCCTGAAACACAAGAGGACCTGCGTCTCGGCCTCGGGCACCCACCTGGCGACGCCCTGCTGCAGACACAAGGCGGGCGCCCACCAACCTTCTCACTCTCCAGGTCCACCATCCTCCGATGCAGGGCCGACTCGGTCTCTTCGATCTGCTGGAGCCACTGGACACAAACCGAGAGAGCAGGTGACGGTGACCTCTCGGGTGGCCACCAGAGCCACCCCACCGTCCCCGGGCGCCTCGGACGGCCCAGGCGTGGGCGGGGTGGGCGCTGTGCGCTTGTGTGCTGGCGGCCGGCGCCCGGGCCAGGGGTTGCGAGCGGGGGTTCGGCGGGAACAGGTGCACCTGAGCACTCAGCCGCGGGCCCATCCCCTGCACCCCTGCACCCCTGCACCCCTGCCCCCGGGACGCCCTCTCCTTCCTGCTGGAGGTCCAGGCGCTGACCGTGGGCCAACCAGGCTCCGGCTGGGGGTGGGGGGCCGGGGCCTGCTGTGGGCAAGGTGCCCGGGTGGGCCGGGCAGCCCCCAGGGGAGGGTCCTGGTGGGGTGAACAGGAAGCCAGTGGTGCACAGCCCCACTCCATTGCCTGGCCTTAGGAGAGGGAAACTGAGGCAGAGTTGGCCTTGGACGAAGTCTGGCTGCTGTTATAAACACGGCCCCGCGTGGGTGGGACCTCCCGCGGCCCACAGGATTCACGGACCCCCCACCCCACGCCCCAGGAGCCCCTCCTCCGAGGACGGCGCCCTCTCCCAGTGGAGCCCAGCCCTGTCCCCAGAGCGGCCACCAGCTGCCATTACCTTTTCAGCCAAGGTCAGGACCGTCCTAGCTTGGATGACGACGACTTGCTCCTCGTTGGTCAGATTCTGCACCCAAAGCAGACAGGGGTGGTCAGGGGCGGGGCTTGCAGGGCACCCAGATTGAAATGAGGGTATGAGGAGGAGTGCCTGGGGGGGGCGCCTGGGGGGGTGAATCGGGGTGCCTGGTGGGGGTGGATGGGGGTGCCTGGTAGGGGGAGAGTGGGGGCACCTGGTGGGGGGAGTGGGGGTGCCTGGGTGCCGGATAGGGGTGAATGAAGTGAGAGTGATGAGGGGCACAGGGGTCACAGGTAAGGTCACTCTTACTGAATTGGCCTCCTGGGCTCTTCAATCCCCTTTACTCTCACCTGGTGACTCTGATGTGCCCCCTCCCGCCCTCCCACTGCAGGTGCTCAGGACACCGTGAGTCCTGCTAGGGCAGTGGGGTGGGGCGGCGTGAGACAGGCTGCGGGGATACAGTGTCCCCAGCGTCCCTCGCCCGCATCTTCGTGTAAGCCAGCCTCTGCCTACGCAGCCTGCACTAGTACTGGTTAGAATCCCGCTTAGGGACGTGGGGCAGGGACCTAGTATTCCTGGCTGTGAGATGGCTCGGGTCCCTGGTGTCCTTGCCTTTTCTCTACATGTTGTATTTGTGCCTCTTCCACAGGGCCCCCCGGGTGGTCTGGCTGAGTCTGGCTTTGGGGTCCACGAGCATCTCGAGGCTACAGGCACTTCACCCGCTCAGACCCTGACTGCCACCTGCATGAGCACCGGGCGGGGCCCGGCTTGTGGGCAGCTGGGGGGGGGCGCGGAGTCCTGGGAAGCAGAGAGCAGAGCAGGGCAGAGCCTGCTGGATCCCTGAGGTGGAGGACAGCCCCCTACAGCCTGGGACCCCCTGGCTCAGGGCCAGTCTGCTCAGAAATCCCTCCATCTGGGGTGTGAGCTCCCCCAAAGGCAGGGCCTCTCACCGAGCCCCACTCCTGTAGCAGCAGTCAGCAGAGGTGGGAGCCAGTGACCAAGCGCTGTAGGCACAGAGGCAAGCTCTGCCCTGGGGGCACAGGGCACCCCGACAGCACAGAGCGGGGCTGGCAGGCACTCCTCACACCCCCAGCTCCTGGGAAAGGCGGTCAGGTGTGCTCCCTCCTCCCAAGGCCGAAGGGGACCAGGGAGGCCGAGCCAGTGGCTTCAGGGAGAACCTACTGGGACAAGCTTATACTGGACTGGAGGACCTGCAACGGTCCCACTGGGTGAGCAGCCTGGCCAGGAGGTGACGACACCCCGATGCCCCAGCCTGGGCAAAGTGCCTTCTGCTCTGCCTTCCTGGCCTCTGCTCCTCCTTCCCTGGGTGACCGGTGCCTCTGCGGCCCAGGGACAGTGGTGGTGAGTGGTACCCCCTGCCGGGGAGGATGGACGACCACTCTGCCCTGCCAGCCCCTGCTCAACTCCAAGGGCCCTGACTCCTGAGCAGACCGAGGTATGGGGTTCAGGTACCCACGTAGCCAGTTTGGAGGCTGTGGCCTCTCTGGGGCGGTCTGTACCCAGCAGCCACAGGACTAGTATGCCCTGGCTGTGAAGGTAGTAGGGGCGAGGCTGTCTCTGTCACCTGCTTCCTCAGCTGGGCCACTCCGAGCTCCAGGAATGAATCTATGGGCTCAGGCTCTATGGGGCACAGTCCTGGGTCATGACATGCATGTGAAGTGCGCCCCATGCTCATCTATGACCACGGAAGGGACGCCCTCTAGGCCCGTCAGTCAGTAAGAACTGCCGAGCTTTCCCCAGGGTCACCTGAGTATAAAACCTGAAGGTGTGTCCTCTGGTCCCTGAGAGCCTCTGTCCTCATGCTCTGAGGCCATGTGATAGTTCCATAGCAGTCCTGCCCACTGGTGCTCTTGAGTAGGCAGCTACAGGGCTGGGGAGGGGCCCTGAACTGAACTGGACAGAGCTAGGCTCATCCTACATCAGCTCCGTGACCTGGGCAGGTGTCCTCTGGGGCCTCAGTTTTTCCAGCTGTGAATCAGAAGGTTAACCAACATGGTTCCCAAGAGCCCATGATGGGGCCTGATAACTCAGGGCTGGACCCCATCCCTGCTATTGGCTAATGCTACCTCCACCTACAGCCCCGAGAGAGCACGGGGTCTGGGAGGGGGCAGATAGCACCAGTGGAGCCTCCTCCCCACGCTATTAGTGGGTAAGGAGAGAAGCGTCCCTGCCAACTCAGGGCCCTGCATGTCACAACTGCCAGCAAGAACAACCTGGCCCGAGAAAATGTGTGAGCACCTGGGTTTTGGTGTGAGTGTGTGTGTGTGTGTGTGTGTGTGTGTGTGTGGAGGGGTGTGTTTGCATATGCATTTTTTTCTCTTTTTTGTCATCTTCTACTTCATGAAGTGTACTAATTTGACCAAGTGCCTGGTTCTTTCTCAAGAGTAGTGACCAGGACGGAAGCCCAAGGTGTCTTAGGACGAGCTGTAGACTGTACTTATTAGTATACCTTGGGGAAAATGTTCTGGGTGGTGGAGTGGGGCTGCCTTCTAGCACAGATGAGCTGCTTGTTGGGCAGGGGACTCAACAAAGGCAAGATGATGGAAAAAGGGCTGACAGAAGATGGATGGTGGATGGATGGATAATGTAGAGTGGATGGAGGATGAAAGATGGATGGAAGATGGACAGAGGATAGATGGATGGATGGAGGGTGGATGGATGAATGCATGATGGAGAATGAATGGATGAAGGATGAAGGACGGATGTATGAACGATGAATGAATGGATAGGTAATGGATGGATATGGATGGATGGAGGATAGAAAATGGATGATGGATGGAGGATGGAGGGAGGGATGAAGGATAGATGGAGGATGAATGGAGGATGGATTGATGGAAGAAGAATGGAAGATGAAGGGTGGATAGATGGATGGATGGAGGATGGAGAATGACTGGGTGGAGAGATGGATAAATGGAGGATAGAAGATATATGGATGGACGGGAGATGGACGGAGGTATGAAGGATGGATGGATGGATGGGTGGATGGATAATGAAGTACATGCAGGTAGAGTATGAAAGCTAGGTGGAGGGTGGATGGATAGATGGATGGACAATGGAGGATGGATGGATGGAGGATGGAGAATGAATGGATGGAGGATGAAAGATGGATGAAGGGTGGATAGAGGATGGATGGATAGAGAATAAAGAAGAAGATGAAGGATCGATGGATGGATAATGGAGTGTGGACAAATGGATAGAGGATGGATGGATAGAGGATGAGGAATGGAAGATGAAGGATGGAGGATGGATAGATAGATGGATATGGAGGACAGAAGATGGATGGATGGGGATGGAGGGAGGGATGAAGGATGGAGGAAGGATGAACAGATGGATGGAGGGATGATGGTTGGAGGGTAGAAGGTGGAGGGAAGGACAGATGGATGGAGGACGACGGGTAGAGTCACTCCGTAATCAGCACCCTTCGAGGAGTTTGCTGTAGAAGTTGGAATTGTGCCCGAAACAAGATTTGCAGATTATTTATGGTCTCCACCTCTCCCCCCAAACCAAGGACATGGGAACCCCTGAGGTCTGGGATGTCTAAGATACCGGAAGGAGCTGCAGCCCCACCCCCATCAGGGTGTGGAAAAGCTTGACGACTGGCAGGGATTCCGGAAACTGAGAGCGTGTGTCCAGAAGCAGCATTGCTGGCGGAAACGGGTGTGCACAGCAGAGGCTTCCCCATCCTGCAGCGCGGAGGCCCGGAACCCCGAGCCCAGGGTGCTAGTGGCCTCCCAGCCAGGCGAAGGAACAACATGAGAAAGGGGCAGGAGGGCTCCCGAATCCAGGGGCCGGCCCAAGCAGCTGTGGCCGCAGGGGGGCGCGGGTGGGCGGCAGCGGTGGCATGCACAGCGGGACTCATGGGGGTCCCCGGACCCCGGGGGCTGGCGAGGGCGAGGGCTGGCGTGAGGAGGCATGCACAATTCAGGAGAGCGACATACACTTACGGCGTTATCCCCCAGGATGTCCAGCTGCTTCATCAGCTCTGTGACCAGGATGTCCTAGAGCAACCACAGGGGTACGGGAGGTGAGCGCCAGCTGGGGGGATGGGTGCGCCGGGGGGATGGGTGGGCGGAGGAGGATGGGTGGGCGGAGGGGGGATGGGTGTGCGGAGGGGGGATGGGTGGGCGGAGGGGGGATGGGTGCGCGGAGGGGGGATGGGTGGGCGGAGGGGGGATGGGTGCGTGGAGGGGGGATGGGTGCGTGGAGGGGGCCCCATTTACCGTCACGCCTTCGGCCTCGCAGTAGGCCTGGAGGGGGCTCTTCCCTTCCGCGAAGGGGGTGTGGTGGAAGTTGATGGCCGGGGACTTCCTCTCCCTCTCCTAGGACAGAGCAGGAGGCTGGGCATGGGGACGACACCTCTGCCCCCGCGCCGGTGCCCACACCACTGCACCCCGCACCCCTGCACCCCGCACCCGCGCTGCACCTCACCTCGAGCTCCAGGATCCGGAACTCCAGCAGCTCATTTTGGTCCCTCGCATCCTGGACCTCATGTTTTAACCGACCCTCTTCTACTTCCATTTGTTTAATCTGTAAAATAAGGCAGGTGAGGTCACATGAGGGCGACTCCTCGGCCTTCCTGACGGCTTCCGGCTCTCGTGGGGACAGCTGACCCGCCGCGGCACCCAGGGCCCGCCCTCCAGCTGGAGTCCACATGGGTCCACCCTAGTGGGAAAGGGTGAGTCCCCACCCCTTGGCTAATCGGGGTGCGGGCAGGGGGTGAGGAGCCCTGGAAGCCCCCGGAGAGGCGAGGAGCCCGGTCTGAGCAGAGATGGGGAGAGAAGAGGCCCGTCAAGGGAGAGGAGGTAAGAGGCCCCCGTGCGGCCCCGCCGTGGCCAGAACAGTGCTTAGAGCCCAGGCTGGCCCGGGGCCCGAAGGCGCTTCAGGTCCGACGGCGCGGCCACGGGCTGCGGCTGCCTGGGCCCTTCCAGAGCTGACGTTACTGATGAGGGGATTGTTTGAACAGAATCAGAAGCAGGCGAACTAGGGGTGGTAGAAGGGGAGGAGGGCGGGGGGTGGGAGTGAATGGGTGACGGGCACTGGGTGTTATTCTGTATGTTAGTAAATTGAGCACCAATAAAAAAAAAAAATCTTTAAAAAAAAAAAAAAAAAAAAAAAAGAATCAGAAGCAGGTAAACCTGACGTGTGAGACGCACGCCTTCCAAAGGGTAAGCACAATGATCCTGGGGCACGTGGCCCGGGCCATCCCCCGAACTGAACGTGGGGAGCTGAATGCCCTGCTTGGAAGCTCAGGGGCGCTCAGTGGAGACGGATCCAGAGGCTCAGCACCCAGCAAAGTGCAATTAGGGGCAGGTCCCTCCCACACGGCACAGCTAAGGCTACGGGGCAGCCCCCACCTGGGATGGGACCCCGTGTCCACGGTAGCCAGAGAAGAGCACAGGTTTAAAGTGTGCACCTGGGGCACCTGAATGGCACCATCGGTGTGAAGTATCTGCCATCAGCTCAGCTCATGTCATGACCCCAGGGTCCTGGGATCGAGTCCCGCATCGGGCTCCCTACTCAGTGGGGAGCCTGCTTCTCCCTCTCCTCCCCACCCGTGCTCGCTCTCTCTCACTATCTCTGTATCTCTCTCTCTCTCCCAAATAAATAAAGTGTGCACCTAAGCATTGTAAGTGTGCACAGTGTTTGTACATGTACATGAGCATCTATGTGTGCACACACATGTTTAAGTGTGTATGGATGTGTGTGTACCTGAGTGTCTATGCATGGAAGTGCTTCGGTGTGCATACAAGCATTTATGTGTGCACACAAATGTGTGTGCTCAGAAGCATGTAAGTGTGCATTACAGTGTATAATGAGTATGTGTGCACACAAATATTTATGCATACGTGTATTTTCGGGAACACAAGCATTTATGTGCATGTGGGTGTTGCGTATACAAGTGAGCCTTTAAGTGTGCACGTAGTGTTTAAGTGTGCTCAGGGTGTGTACAGAAAAACACGAACACATGTGCACACAAGTATGCATATGAATGTTATGTGTGCACACGTGCATTTCCTTGCACACAAGTGTACATGTGCACGAGAGCACCCCAGAAACAGCTGTCCTGATTCAAGACGGACCCGGAGGGCCCACGGGAAGCAAGCAGGTGTCACTCACAATTCAAGACCTAATGGCAGCCAGAGCCGGGCCCCGGGCGGGACTGACGGCTTCAGTGGGGGGTGACGGGCTTGGGTCAGAGGCTGCCGCTGAGTGGGGAGCAGGGTCGCGGGGTGCCCCTAGGGCTGGTGGGGACGCGCTAGCCGGCTCCTCTCTGTGGGCTGTGGCTGCCCGTCCTCTGCCAGGCCGGACAGGTGGCTGGTGAAGGGCCCCGTGGCGTGACGACGGCGTGACGATGGCCGCAGCAGCCGGAGCCCCGCCGGCCTTTCTGCCTCGGACATGGTGCCCCTGCTCCGGCCCCATTTGGAGTGTCGCGCTCCGGCCACCCTGCAGCCCTGTGCACTGGGGACCGTCCCCAGCTGCCCGGGGGCCATGTGATGGCCGAGCACCGTCTGCGGCCTGCGGGCTGCCAGCGCCGCCCTCAGCGCAGCTCCAGGAGTGGCGGAGGCGGGGGACGAGGTGGGGGAGGCCCCGAATGGACGCTCAGCGCCCGGGGGCAGCGCGGGCCGGGTGGCTCCAGGCAGGGGCTCGGGCCCCATGGGAGCTGCCGGCAGAGCCCCAGCGGGGGGCACAGACTCGGGGCTACGGCGTGTGGGGGCCTCCCGTGAGCCCGAAGCCAGGAGCGCCACAGCCAGGGCCACTGCCGGGAAGCCCTGGTTCCACCGCACACCCTCCGCTTGCTCGGCGGTGCGGGAAACTGAGGCCCGGCGCCCGTGACCCGCAGCGGACCTCTCCCCGGACTAGGGTTCCCGGGCTCACCGAGGCCTCTGGGGGGTGAGGCCAGCGCTCTCGAGAGGGCAAGGCTGCCCCGGCGTCCCCTGGGCCTCGGCGGCCACTCGAGCCCAGACGCGGCCGCGCACGCGGGGCTGGCCGGCTGCAGAGGCGGAGGGCCGGCCGCTCCCTTGGGTGCAGGGCTCCCCGCTCCGGGCCGGGACCTGGGCCCTACCTTCTCCACGAGCTCTTGGTTTCTTCGATACAGCGCTTGCTTCTCTTCAATCCACTTCATGTCCTTGAAAACAGAATTAAATTGGAGAAATAAAGGCCCGCCAGGAGGAACCGCGAAGCCAACGTTTAAACCACAACCCAGCAGAACGGAGGATTCAACGAGAGGACCCGGACCCGCCCCCCGGCTTCTGCAACGGCCCCTGATGACGTCCACGCCATGCGCGGGTGAAAGCCACCACCTCGCCCTCTGTTTCCTTGGAGGGGCCTGGACAGGGCCCCGGCGACGCAGCCCCGCTCCCAGTGGGACCGTTGCGCCACCGCGTGGACGGCACTCCCGGCCCGGGCCAGCCCCGGCCAGGCACGGCGTGGTGCCACGCGGATGTCTCGGGTCCAGGGGCCTTGGCACGGAGCCGGCAGGAGCAGGTTCCCTCGGGGGCTGTCCTGTGAGATCAGACCCCGCTGGGAGCGTGTCCTCCTGCGTGTGTCCGGCCGCCCCGCCGCTGCGCTCCCGGGCACTCATCAAGTCCAGGCGGGGTCCACGAAGGCCCTGCCCAGCCCGGCCGCCGAGCGCGTGGCTCTGGGAGTGGGCAGAGAGGCAGCGGCATGGTGGGGCGCGAGCCAGCCTGCGTGTTTCAGGGAAAGGGCCGCAGGTGCCCACACGGCATCCCAGGCCACACGCGCTCAGGCGGGGGTGTTGGCAACGTGACCCCGTGTCATCTGGGTCCTCCCCTTGCCCATCCTGCCGCCCGCCCACCAGTTACCACACTGAGGACCACCGTGGGTGTGCACAGGGCTCGGTGCTGAGCCAGGTGCTCCCCCATGCACACCCTCCCGGCCCTTCGCGGACGTCCCCCAGCCTCATGTGGGGTCCAGCTCCGGCTGCGCCATCCAGCAGGTCAGAGGCCCATGGCCACGGGCGAGGATGGCCTCCCCCAGTATTTGAAGAGCCCAGAGGTGGTGATGGCCACGGCGGTGGAGGCGTGACTGGTCACCTCCAGGGGTGGAGGGGACACAGGGTCCATGCAGGTCAGGCCCGCTGGAAGAGGCGTCGGCCCTTCCCCTGATACGTGTGCCTCGCGGTTTCTGCATGCCTCACTGGGGTGCCAGTCTTCAGGGTGAGCCCCACACACACCCACGGACAACCCCTCGTCAAGGGTCTGTGCCCCTCAGGCCCCTTCCATGCTGGCGGGACTCAGCCCTACTCCAGCCTCCCGGGACCGGGGCTCCACGCCCTCACCTGCCCCTGCTCGGCCAGGGTCTGCTCCAGGTCTTCGATGCGCGTCTGGGCCCTCTGCACTTCCGCTTGTAGCTGCTCACGGGTCTGTAGGACGGGAGGACACATACGTCAAACTTTCTCTCCGAGCCAGGGCGGCCCACAGGGACGGAGGCTCCCAGCCGGCCTCCACCTCCGCCTCCACTAACGGCAGGGGCCATCCCCTGGCAGGTGGCCGTCCCCTGGCGGGCAGGGCATGCTGGGCAGAGGGGAGGACGCTGGGGCTCGTGCGAGACAAGCAGCTTCAGTTAGGTTGCAGGGAGGCCCTAAGATTCACTCTCAGAGGTTATTAGGGGAAATCTCCACTGACGGGATGGAACAGCTGACGAGGGCAGTGGTGGAGTGCTGCTGGGCGCTGCCCGGGGCTTGTTGCTGCCACGGGGCGACACTGAGGACACAGGCAGGGCTCAGCCACCTGCCCGGCACAGCCCGGCCGCCCTTCCCACCCCACACTGGCGCCCCTGCCGGTCCTGGGGCCCCTCGTGCTCCGCATTCTGCGTGCACCTGCCTTCCTGGCCCACCGGCCCCTGCAGACGCCCCGCAGTGCCCCAGAGGGTCCGAGCCACAGGGCACTTCATTCCGACCAAGCTCCTGCTCCCCAGCACCCACAGAGCATTTGGGCCAGCTGGGCTGGGGTCGGGGTCCCTCAACTTGAGGAGGGCAGGGTATCCCCCCGCCCGGCCCTGGGTTCCTCTCCGGGTGGCTCCACGGATCCGGCTCTCCCTCTCTGGCCCACATGGCCCTCCTCCCCCCAGGCCCCTGACACCCGCCCCCCCAGGGCCACAGTGACAGAAGCGAGGCTGGAGACAGTTCTCGGCAGTCTATTTGCCAACAGGGCGTAGGCCCAGGGACTCGGGGCAGCGAGGAGGGGACCTCACTGACCCTGCGCTCTGGCTCCCAGAGTCCACGCTCAGCCGGCCAGCTGGAGTCACAGAGCCAGTCTGTGTGGCTGGGGACACGGTTGGCCCCAGGCCCCGGGGCAGCTGGGCAGGGAGCCCTCCAGCCTACAGGGACGCAGCCCATCTCCCTCTGCTGGGCATCCTCTCTGAGCCACAGGGCAGGGGGGAGGGGGCTCAGGGAGGGGAGGGCGCAGCCTAGCGAGGCCGGCCGTCGCCCCATGTCCTGCCTCTGGTGGCCGGGGCATGAGCACCGGCCCATGAGCACCGGCCCAGGGTCCAGGGAAGCAGGGGCAGGAGGGGGACACGTACCTGCTCCCAGCAGGGCCCGCCTGGTGAGGCTCAGGGTCAAGGTGGGGACAGCACCCGAGCTCGGAATTTATTAGATGAATGAATAATCTCAGCGAATTTCAAGAACCGAGCTGCCGTGCTGGCCCTTCTCCATGTCCGCGCCTCGACTACGTGAGAGCTGCCCCGGGGCCCCACTGGCAGGCCTGCAAGGGGGCAGGCTTCACCTTGTCCACCAGCCAGTCCCCGGAGGGGACGCACACGGCTGGGGGGGGGAACCGCCACTCACACCCGACCCGGGACCGCCCTGGCAGGTCCCACCCCCGCCGGGCCGACCGCCAGCGCTGCTTCCCGACCACTGGTTCTAACTGCCTCAGCGAGCAGCAGCAGCCCCGACAATAACCGTGGGAGAGAGGGCTCGGCCCGGAAGGTGAAGCGATGCAAGTGTCCCTGCCAAGGCCGGGGGGTCAAGCGGGGAGGAGCCCAGCGGGAGCCGGAACGTCGTGGAGTGGAAGTCACTTAGACCTTAACTTCTCGCTCGGCGTCCAGCGTCCCTCCGACCTGCTCCTGCAGCAAGGCGTAGGCCCGCTGCAGAGCCTGGTACTCCATGGTCAGCTGCCGGAACCTCAGCTCCGTCTCCTCCTTGGCCACGCCCTGGGCAGGTGCAGAGAGACGCGGCGTCACCTGCGGCCCCGGAGGTGAGCCCCGAGCCCCCAGCTGAAAGGCCCGCTGGCTACACGGAGGCCAGGGTGAGCCGCACGGCCGGCAGCCAGGCCGGGGGCTCGGCGGGGGGGGTGTCAGGTGAGCCCTGGGCCTGCGAGTGCGTGTCCCCCGCCCCACCTCGCACTGCAGGCTCCCTTCCTGCCGTGAGGCCCAAATGCCTCCTCCGGCTACGAGGACACCTGCTGCCCCAGGGGGACGGAGGGGGGGGGGCGGGGGGGGGGCAGCTGCCTTCCCGGGGCCCCCCCGCACCCCGACGTGCGTGCTGCTCCAAGACCTAGGCCTAGCTCTGACATGGAACCCTAGCCTGGCCCCAGCTCCCCCCGCGCCCCGAGGCCACTGGAGCAGCTGTGCCACATCTGGTCTCCAAGCAGGTGCATGGCCACGGGGCCACCCGCCCGCATCTGCCAGGGGAGGCCCCACCCTCCAGCGCCTCTGGGCCTGTCCCGGCCGTGGACTGCCGGCCACTCCTTGACCTTTGGCCCCAGAGGCCGAGCCGGTCAGACCCAGCCAAGCACAGGCCTCCCCCCACATGTGGGGCTCCGACGGCCGCCTGCATTTGGGGTGGTTCCTTCTGGAAGAAGGACCGGTGGGCAGGACAGGCTGGTTGTGCTTTCGTCAGAGGCAACGCTGCTCCGCACTGTTTGGTGGCCCTGACGTCCACCTCGGCGGGGCCCCTGGCGTTGGTGCCGAGCTCCCCACACGGCGTGGTTCAGCCCCTGGAGGGGCAGGGAGGCCCCGTACCACCGTAGGACGGGCATGGGCTCGGCAGCGGGGTGAGGGCTGCGCGCATGCAAAGGGACGGACGCACGGGCAGCCAGCAACGGGGAGCCCTTGTCACGTGCGGGATCCCAGGCCCGGGGCGCAGCAGGGAGGCCAGCCAGCCCACCCCCACGCCCCGGGGTCCCCGCCCTGCCCCCGGCCCTGCCCGGCCAGAAGCCCGGGGGGAAGCTACCTCCTCCAGGTCGTCGTCAGGGGTACACGGGGTCTGGTCCGTCCTGTCCGTTTGGTAAGAGATGGAAGAGCCGTCGGATTCCAGGGAGGCCTCTTCGTCATATCCGAAGAAGGTCTCCACCACCACCGGCTTCTGACCGAAAGGAACCGAGTCAGCCCAGACGTGGACCCGCGTCCCCTCCTCGCCCCACGTCCACCTCCACTCCGTCCAAGTCCCTCCTGCCGCTGTCCCTGACACTCGCCCTGACTCCTGGCCCAGACGGTCACCGGAGTCTCCTGGGTCCTCCTTCTGCCGAGACCCCAACGGGCCGTCGGTCACCAAAGTCGGAGGGGACTGTGGCCAGCGCTCCACGCCTTCGTCAACCAACATCCTGCCCTTGGCCACCGGCCCGTCCTGATGGCTCTGGCCTTTGTCCCATCGCCTGGCGCCTCACGGAAGCGCCTGCCCTCCTGGGCCTCCCCCAGCTGGTGCCCTCGGGAAGGTGCGTCCAGGCTCCCTCCGGGCCTCCAGAAGCTCCCTAAATGCGCTGCAGTAACCCTGAGGGGAGAGAGCGCCCAAAGCCCGTCCCCCTTCCTCGGGCCTCTCGGGACCAGCTAAGCGGCACTGGTGGCCCCGGAGCCTCTCCAGCCTGCCTGAGGACACCCTCGAGCGTTCAAAACCCAAACAAGAAAACACACGCATTTTGCATAAAGCAGAGAGTCCCCGGGAACATCTCCTGAACATTCTCTAGTGAAAAGCTTATAACTGTCGAAAAGGATTGTGGGGCAGCCCGGGGGGCTCAGCGGTTTAGCGCCGCCTTCAGCCCGGGGCGTGACCCCGGGGTCCTGGGATCGAGTCCTGCGTCGGGCTCCCTGCATGGAGCCTGCCTCTCCCTCTGCCTGGGTCTCTGCTACCCCCCCCTCAAGAATAAATAAAATCTTTAAAAAAAAATAAAAGGAAAGGATTGTGCTTCAGACTCCCGGGGCGCAGGTCTGCCCGAGGGCCGGCGGGGCCCAGCGGACACTGGTGCAGCGGAGGCCGGGACCGCGGCCCAGGGCAGCGGGAGTCTCACCCCCACGCGGGCAGGGGAAGGCCGCCCGGGCGAACCCTCCTCCCCGCTGTCAGGAATCCTGAGCTCTCTGGGAAATTTAAAAAAGCAAGAAGGTAGGAGCTTTAAATCTAAAACCATAGAGTACTGATTTGGGGCTCGCTCTGGTTACTGTACGGTGGCAATTTTTAGAAATAATGAGGTTATCCTCTCTTCACCTCCAGGGAGAAACTCAGTCACGTGAAGTGGCTTCTAGAAGCACACGCTTTGCGCACGCGTACGTGGACTTCGTCTACTTTACCTTGGGGAGTTTGGCCATTTTCTTTCTTTGCTTCCGATATCTTAAAAGCTTGTCTCGCTCCTGCAAAAACCGGAGGACGAGATTTCCTGAGTGGTCGAGCAGCCCTGCTGATATTCCCGCGTGGTCGTCGGAAGGGAAGGGACCCCGCGGGCGGTTCCTAGGTGGGCGTGCTGCCTGCATGGTCACGACCCGCGGCGCCGCTCACGGAGGGCCGTGGGCTCTGACGGTGCAGGGGGCGCGTGGTGCCGCGGGGCTGTGGCCCACATGGGGGGCTGTCGCCCCGCCACGCTCAGGGTGCTCCAGCCTGTCACAGCGTGTGGCTCGGGCTGGGCGCTGAGCCGTGCACACAGAAGCGGGCTCCGAGCGCAATGGAGCCCACCCTGCTCTGTACTGTCCGAGCAGGTGTCTGGGGACGGTGTCCCCACGCAGGTGGAGACGGACCCTGCAGACACGGAGGGAGACCAGACACCCGTTTCTCCCCAGGGAGCTCCACTGCGTTTCCATGGCCCTGACCACGCAGCAGCCACGACCACGCGAGCCGGGGAGAAACCCAGGGAGGGCCGCGTCCCTGAGTAACGAGCAAAGCTGGGTGCTCCTTCTGCAGGTGTCACCAAAGGCCCCGAGGGGCATCTAGCTGACGCTCAGGGGTAGGCGTTCTGGTCACCCCTGCAAAGCCTCTGGGCAGGTAGCGCCTCTGTGTGGAGGAGCAGGAGCCACCAGCACCAGGGGGCCCAGGAAACGGGTGTGGACGGAGGGAAGAATCACTTACTAGCACGCTCTTCACGTAGCCGGCCGTCTCAAGCGTCTAGGGACAGAACAGCGTGTTAGGGAGCTGGGAGCACAGTCTGCTCCCCAGGGCACCCAGAGCACCCACTGCCTCCCACTGCCTGCCGAGGGCTGTCTGACGCGGCCTCATGGTCCTGCCTCCCTAAGCTGACCTGCCAAGTCACCGTGAGACCTGCAGAAGCCCCCAGGGTCCTGGGCTCGGGCCCACCCTTCGGCATCTGCAATGGCGGACAACTGCGACGGACCAAGGCCTCTTCCTCTTCCCACCCTCCCCCGCCCCCCACTCAGCCCATAGATTCTTGGACATGTGGGGACTGACGGTCACTCTCGGGCCAGTCGGGGGGGCTGTGCTGATGAGACCCCGTCCTACAGCCCGTGCTGGGCAGTACGATCTCCTGTTACTCTGGAGGCCACTTCAATCATCACACGAGACAGGCCCCAGGCGCTTGGGCGGCTCAGCGCGCGGAGCACGTGGCTCTTGACCTCAGGGTCTTGAGTGCAAGCCCCACGATGGGCATTAAACTTACTAAAACAACAAGAAGCCAGGCCAGGCCACCACTTCTGGGCCATAAGCCACACCAGCAAGGAGGTGCTGTTGTCCCTTCTGCTGCCCCCCAAGGTCATAGAATGACCAAGGCGACCATGCAGAAATGATCCCAGTGGACCCCAACAAGAGGCAGAAGGCCCCCAAGCAGAGTAATTGGAGGAGGATTTGATGCAGGACTACTTGCAAAACTGGTGCAGGTGTAGGGACAAGGACAGGCCAGTGTAGAGAGGGTGTAGGACAGGGACAGGGCATGTAGAGGGGGTGTAGGGACAGGGACAGGGCACGTAGAGGGGGTATAGGGACAGGGACAGGGCATGTAGAGGGGGTGTAGGGACAGGGCACGTAGAGGTGGTGTAGGGACAGGGACAGGGCACGTAGAGGTGGTGTAGGGACAGGGACAGGGCACGTAGAGGTGGTGTAGGGACAGGGACAGGGCAGGTAGAGGGGGTGTAGGGACAGGGACAGGACAGTGTAGAGGTCCTCATGCCCAGCACCTGCATGTGGACCTTATTTGGAATAGGGTCTTTGCAGATGTGACTGAGTGAGGGGTCTGGAGGTGAGACGGCCCTGCAGTAGGGTGGGCAGGTGTGCTCAGGAGAGAAGGGGACACAGAGGGCAGGCTCCTTGGAGACAGTGGGAGCAGGTGTGAGACGCCCACAGCCACCAGAAGCCTCCGGGGGCCCAGGATGGCCCCTGCCCACACCTGCGGATTCCTACCTCCACACTGACAATGGGGGACTGTGTGCTCAGCCCCCAGGTGACACCCCTGTCCCCAGGGCCGGGGAGCCAACACCTCGCATGGCTGCCCTGGATGCCCCAGGGCCAGAGTGATGAGGAGACCGCGCAGGTCTAGAGAGGGCCTCTGGGGCCTGATCCTGGTGGGGCCCCCAGGGAGGGGCGGGGAGTGGGGGGGGAGGGCAGGGAGGGGCGGGGGGGGGGGAGTAAGGGGAGGAGAGGGAAAGGCAGGGGAGTGGGGAGGGGAGGGAAGGGAGGGGCGGGGAAAGGGGAGGGGAGGTAAGGGAGGGGAGGGAAGGGAGGGGCAGGGGAGTGGGGAGAGGAGGAAAGGGAGAGGCTGAGGGGGTGGGAGGGGAGGGGCTGAGGGGCGAGGGGCGGGGCCGACGGGCGGGGCGGGCAGGACCGAGGGAAATGGGAGGGGAGTGGCGGGGGGCGTGGCTGAAAGGCAGCGGGGGCGTGGCCGAGGGCGTGGCCGGCGGAGATTGAGGGGAGGGGCTGATGGGCAAGTCAAAGGCTGGAGGGGCGGGGCCTGAGGCAAGAAGGGGAGGGGCCGGGGTGGGGGCGGGGCCGAGTCCAGGGCGGGAGGGGCGGGGCCGAAGGCGGGACGCGCGGCCGAGGGCGTGGCCGGCGGAGATTGAGGGGAAGGGCGGGGCCGAGGGCGGGGTGATGGGCGGAGTCGAGGGCGGGAGGGGGCGGGGCCGAGGGCGGGGTGATGGGCGGGGCCTGGGGCGGGCCGGGCCGGGATGATGGGCGGGGCCTGGGGCGGGAGGGGCGGGGCCGGGGCGGGAGGGCTGCAGCCCGGCTCAATAGGCAGGGGAGGCAGGAGGGCACCACCCAGGGGGCGCGGGCACCTTGGAGAGCTCGTCTATGAGGTTCTGCTGCTCCACAATCTGAAGTTTCAAGAAGTCAACTTCTCTCTCGTCCTGACTTTGGTCCAGGTCGTTTAAGGAGCTGGGTCTCCGGATGATCCCGGCTCTCTGTCTCTGCAAAGCCAGCCAGACCCCGTCACAGGGGTGCAGGGAGGGGCTCTCTGCCCGTGGCTCGGGCCGGGGCGGGGGGCAGGGACCCCTCTGCAGGGCCCTGGGGGCGCGCGGGGCGAGCCTGCACCCCGGACCTGGCGCCCTGACCCGGCGCACCCCACAGGCTCCACTGGGCTGAGCCTGGGAAGGAGGCATTTCTGCAGCAACGGGGCGGCGGGAGGGGGCGAGGGGGGTGACCCCCCCTACGGTCGTGCTGAATTACTGTGGCCGAACTAAGAAGGGGCCCGGGGGCACCAGCTGACCTTCCCACACCCCACTAGGGGACCCTCCCGCAGCTGGGGCCTGCTGCTGGTCTGCAAGCCCCTCCCACTCCACGCAGGTGGAGACTCTTCCTGGGAGTCCACAGGTGCCCCCAGAGCTCTGGTGTTGGTGGGGCCGCAGGCCTGGGGCTGACCTGCTCAGTGACCTCCCTGCCAGGTTCTGCCCAGGCAGGTGCCCACGACCTCCAGTGCTCTTCCTTCCAGTGCTCTCCTCTCCCAGGGAGGCTCCGCATTGGTTCCTCTCCCCACAGAGTATGTGAGACCAGAGGCCTGATGGGGACCTTATTATCAAGCCTTGCAGGTGACAAGTGGGGAGGGGGGCTGTTGCTCATCGCTGGGGAGCCTGAGCCATCCCACGGGCCGGTCGGACCTGTCAGGGCCCCTTACCATTTCTATGTTCTCCTGCGTGACAAATTTTAACTTGTTTTCCATCCGACGTAAAGTATGGGACAGATCTTCATTTTTCCGGGTAAGACGTTTGTTTTTATCCAGCAAGGGCTTATACTGGCTCTCAGCTTCCCTTAAGCGCTTTAACTGAAAGACCAAATTAATCACTCGGCATGATTTTAAGTGTGACTGGAGCCAACAGTCCCTGTACAGAGTCGCAAACTGACCAGAACAAGCTTTGGCTACAGCAAGGGAGGGGTATGGGGCCGAGGCTCTGTTTTGCAGTAAGAGCCGCCACGAACTGGCCAGGCCCTTGGAGAAGCTCCCACTCAGACAGAGGTCACCTGGAAATTCCAGTGCCTTCCAGGAGTGATCGGGATGGCTCCACCGAGGGGCGAGGGCCTCACTCATCCCAGACAACCCACAGGACTGAGGGAACTTTTTTGCTCAATAATATGGAACGGGGATTAGCCCACCCGTGCCTGTGGCCCACATCTGGCCCCCCCACCAGGTTTTGTTCATAAAGTTTTATTGAAACGGCAGAGAGGCCTGCAGGCAAGCCCTGCTCTTGGCACCATCACTCCTTTCCACGAGGGAATTTTGGAGGTGGGCGCCCTCTGCCCTCCCGCCCCGACCCCAGACCCATAGGATCCAGATCCCCCGTGCCCCTGCCCCGTTGCCACTCACCAGCTCATTCCTTTCTTCCGACAGCAAGGCGTTTCGGTCCTCCAGCTTCCGAATGATCGCACTCAGCTCTGCAATTTTAAGTTGGAAGCGCCGAGCATCCTTTTCATCCAACTGCTGTTCCTAAAACAAAAATCAACTGCAAATAACTGTTCGTAGACACAGGCATAAAAACCTCTGCAAATCCCAGCACACCGTGGAAAACAAAGCAGCTCTGTGTCATGATCGCCCGTGATTGCACATGGCGGGTGGGTGGGTGAGTGCCGGCTGGCCACCACGGGCACAGCAAACCGCACATGGGGACAGAACAGAGGAGCAGAAATGTCCATGAGTGTGTGGAGGTGGAAGGCAAGGGCGTGCAAATGCAAGCACCGCAGGTGTGGGTGCTCCAGGCCCCCTCGGGGTGCGGCTGGTACAGCGTCGGGCAGGGGTCTGCCCTATGCCAGAGGTGGGGACGCGGTTTCCCTAGTGTGATCCTGTGAGCACGGGAAAAGATGTTCAACTTAAGACTTTCAAAAGGTGGCTTCCCAAGAAGTGTGCTCCCTCACACTGGGGTTCTATAAGGTCACTTTGGAAACCTCTGGAAACTCATTCAAAAATCAATGAAAACATTTTGATCCAGTTTCAGAATCTCTCTGGAGTTAACACAATCTATCGAGCGCCAGAGCAAGATTTAATTCAGTTAGGCCATTTATAATAAGATTGTAAAAATCATTTTCTATTCTTGAAATGTCACTGTCCTCGGGCTGGCTCAGCTCAGACATTTTGTCCTTAAAGCAAACAATGCACGTCCAGGAAGGACAGAGGGAGGGTTCCTCATTCAGCAGGTGCAGGAGAGGCTAGGGAGCGGGCCCCACAGGACCTGCGTTGAGGGTTCATGGAATTTAGAGTCCCCCCACCCCAGATTACCCAGAACCACTCCAGAGGGCTCTGAATGAGGAGCAGCAATGAGGAATGAAGGATGTCACAGCCCTGTGGCTGGTGGCAGCCCCCACGCTGTCACGGCAGCCTGAAGAGGAGCAGAAGGGTGGCATGGTCACACAAAAAGCAGGTGGGGGCGACTGGTGGGGATGTGGCGAGCAGAGAGCCAGGAGCCCGTGCGCACGGAGATGGAGGCCGTACGGCCTCATCCCGCCAGCCTGCGGCAGGAACCGGTACCAGCAAGCAAGGAACCTTAGCCCCCTGGGGGCCTGGCAGCTGCAGGTGGGCTCCAGCTGGAAGCCCGAGGCCTCGGGGGGCCGTGGGAGGGTGGATGGAGGGAAGGCCAGTGCCGTGCCCCGTTAGCAAGGGGGGAAGGAGACAGAAGCCTGCTTGCCCTCCCAGCCAAGCCAGATAAGCCGAGCGGTCCGGGGTCTGGCTGGTGGGCTGCAGACATGGTCGGCATCCCCAGGGCAGGAGGTTCTGGTTCTGGTCTCTGGACCTAGGCTCTCAACTCCCTGGGGAGCTGCCCGAGCGGGGCCACATAGCCGCGTGCAGCGCTGTCTGTGACTCTGGGTCACCGGGCAAAGCATGGGGAGGTGCTTACAGGGCTTCCCGAGTGGTCTGAGGCGTCTCCTGCACCGCCTGCATAAGGAAGTTCCCGTCTGGGGCTGCCCAGGTGCCGATCAGCCTCTTTGACCTGGGACAGCTGCTCATCTAGAGCCTCTTTTTGGAGCTGCAGTCTCTGAGCATGCCCGGCTTGAACCCCTAACTCTCTCTCCAGCACGAAGACTGCTCTGTCTTTAAATTTTATCTCCTCCATCTACAAGGAGAACAGAACACAATCACACAGGCAGGCAGAGTACAGATCTGCGGTTACCATAGAAACAGAGGGAGCAACCCTTGGAACCGCGTCGGGAGGGTCCCCATGGCAGCAGCCCTGCCAGGACGGAAGCAGGACAGGCCGGGCCGGCCGAGGACGAGGACAGGAGCCCCAGGGCTCAGGCCGCAGCAGGAGCGCCCCCCCCCACCACCCCCACCCCCCGCGCCCGGCTGGCCTCTGCTCTGCTGCTTCAGTTCAAGCTGGAGCAACCGAGGCTCCTTCCTGGAGTCCGCGCAGCCCTCCCGGCGTCCCTGGGCGCCCGGCGGGCCCACCCCGTCCAGCGCTGGGCCTGGCGTTGGCGGGCAGGCCCACGGGGGCCATCTGTAGCTCCTGCCTTCCCGTGTGTTGGGCAGGGCAGGGGTCCCCCGAGTTCCCCGAGCCCCATCCGTGGGACGGTATGAGGAGCAACGTCCACCCTCCACAGGCAGGCTGCGGGTTAGAGAAGCAGAAGTTTCTCGCTGCCCTCCTCTCCTTTCCGAGGGGCACCGGCCCAGGGAGCTGGAGCCAATGCTCGCGTCCTGCAGCCTGCCTCTCCTTGCTGGACATGTGGACGTGGACAGACAGCGGAGGCGCTGCCCATAGCTTTGCAGGCAAAGCTACGTTTTTAGTTAATCTTGGTTTGAACAAAGGCTTGGAGGAGGGGGGTCTCCGGACAAGTCGGCTCCAGAGTGGGGGACAGGAGTACCCGGGCCCCCCAGGCCCCTGCAGGCCACCGGGTCCACGGCCTCCCCCTCTCCCTGAAGCACTCAGCCCCCTGACGGCGGCCAGGAGCCCTCCGCACCAGCCGCCAGCTGCCTCCCAGCCCCGCATCGGGCTCCCCACCCCCCAGCGGGGGCAACACAGACCCTCTCCGCCCATTCTTCAGTCGGGTGGGCCAGGGGCCCTCACTACGGTGAACGGCCCCAGGTTGACGAGACGCCTCTGTTTAAAACATAAACAACAGGACAGGACGGGATGTCTTGGTGCTTCCCCTGCTGTTTAAGGGTCAAACAAGCTAATAAACCAGCCATGTGCTGAAGTCAGCGTGGAAACAGAGAGGCGTCTCCTTAGCCCAGATCACAGAATTCACGGGCCAGTGGTGAACTGAACAGAATAAAAGAAATCCTTAATGGCTAAATTTCCAACTACTCGCGTGCACAGAGACGCCGGAAGAGACAACACGGAATTAGTGAAAACAAAGGGGCCGGGGAAATACAGTCGTATCACCAAGGAGCTCTGCTCCGGGGCCTAACGTTGACGCTCACACGCAGACGCTCCGGAAACATCGCTATTCCTTCACCAGGAAACCAGAAGATGAGCGTCTCTATGCAAAGATCCCACCAAAATGAGCTCTTTGAGCAGCTGGTTTGGACCAAAAGGCAGACCTCCCCCCCCAAGAACCAGCGGAGGTGTCCTGTCCTGCGGCCAAGGGAGGCGACCCGCCCACAGAGGAAATTCAAGGAAAGGGGCTTCCACGCGGGGGCAGGATTGGATCCTGTAAAGGTGGGGAGTCACTCCAAGGTCAGTGACGGTGTTGCCAGGGGGTCCTCCTAAACCACAGGGCTCTGCACGCAGCAGTGTCCACACAGGAGACCACGACCCTACAGCTTCCACCTGGATCGCCCATTTGTGCAGGGGGGCAGGCCTGCAGGTGCACGACACAGGCGCCCGTTGTGGGGCAGAAAAAGCTTCGTCCGGTCCTGTGGGGCTCCCACCGCACCTACAGGGGCCTGCTTCCAACTTGGGGCACTGCCGTGCTGGTGGGGAGATCGCTGCATCCCATTAAGGGGATCCCAGGGCCCCCGAGCATGACCAGCAACGCCAGTGAGGTCCTGGTGACGCCGTGACTGGGGACACGGGGCTCTAAGGTAGAGCTCCATTGCCTCAAACTACCGAGGGGTCCAGGCTCCCAGGGACGGGGAGAACCAGGCACGGCCCCACACACACCCGGAATGTTCTCTTCAACGGCTTAGCTCCGGGTCTCTGAGGACATTGACTCTGCGGTGACAGCCACCGGCAGCGGGTGACCTGAGCCACCCTGACGCCCCAGATGAAGCTGCGGCACTGGGGCCATTCCTGTCCTGACAGGATGGCAACTCCCTGCGGTCCAGGCGGAGAGGGCGCCTTCCCACGTGGCCCCCACATCAGGATGGCCTCAGGGCCCCGACCTTCCCCCGTGGGCCTCCTGGGCTCACCTTGCTGCACCTGGGAGCTCCCACGCCCCACGTCCCCGCCCCCAGCGCCCTCCTGTGCACCCCTCGGCCTGGAGCACATCCCAGCCCGTGGATCTCCTGCTCGCACTCCCCATGTCCCCCTGCCCCCAGCGCCCCCACCCCCAGTGCCCCTCCCAGGAGCCCCCCGAGCACATCCCAGCCTGCAGGTCTCCCTCCCACGCACCCCCACCCCGCACCCCGCGCCCCCCCAGCACGTACCAGCCTGCGGATCTCCCGCTCGCACTCCTTCTTGATGCGGGAGATCTCCTCCTGGTGGAGGTGATACACGCTCCGGATCTCCGCGGCCTTGATCTTGTCGGCCTGCACCGCGATGGTCAGCGCCTCCTCCACCTGCTTCTTGGCCCCCTTGAGCTCCGAGATCTCCTGCTGCATTTTGATCTTCTCCGCCTCGAACCCCTTCTTGGCCTCCTCCTTGGCCTCGGACAGCAGCACGATCTTGGCCTTGTCGGGGGCGCCGTCGCGCAGGGCGTGCAGCAGCGCCTGCAGCCGCTGGTTCTCGTTGTCCTTGATCTTAATGACCCTCAGCAGCTCGGCCTCGTGTTGCCGCAGCAGCGCCTCGCGCACGGCCTGCAGCTCCTTCATCTTCTCCTCGTGCAGCTTCGTCTTGAGCTCGGTGAGCAGGACGGCGTTCTTGTGCTGCTCGTGCTCCCGCACCTGCCTCAGCTCCTGGTTCTTCTCCCTCTCCACCCGGCTCACCTGGAAGACAAGAGCCAGCCCGTCGGTGGTGGGCCGCCTCGGCCTGCTGACGCCGAGGGACCGCGTGGGCAAGCTCGGGGCTCCTTCCGCGAGGCGGGCCGTCCTCCCCCGAGAGCGGCTCCTTCTGGAAACTGAGTCAAGCCCTGCGGGTGGAGAGCTCGGACCTGCGCGCCTAGGCGTCCTCGGGGCGCTGGCGGCTGGAGGCCCCGCGGGCCTGGGAGGTGAGATCGCAGACATGGGGTCCACGCAGATCTGCCCTGCGCCTCGCCCCCCGACCAGGACCCACCGTGCCGGGAAGCCCACCGGCCGCCTCGCCAACGAATCACCGGGAAGAAGGTGCGGGTGCCTCGGGCACGGATGACAGGCTGTCGCACTCACCTTCTGTGACGTTCCGGGCCATGGGGAGGCCACTCTAGGCACTCGCTCCCTAGGTGACATGTAACGTCTAGATATTTGGAAACACTCAGATTTTGGTCTGAATCTCTTGTTTTCATCTGGAACTTCCACCTCGGTGGAATGACCCCAGCACCTGCACGTGGCACCGAGTCGGTGCTCAGAACCTAATACGGGGTGAGAGCGTGGCTCACCTGCCCCCGGTCCAGCACTCCAGGTGGCGCTTCGCCTCCCGCCGGCCTCTGGGCTCCCCGTCGCCGTCCACGGCACCTCGTGTGGGGTCACCATCCCCAATCCCATCCTCCCCTCATGCACCCCCCATCCCACCCTCACACCCAGCTCCGGAGCTGGGCCCCGCTGCTCCCCACTGCGGGCAGCCCCACCTCGACTCACCTGCCGCCACCCACTCTCCACGGGAGGAAGTCTGTGCGGGTCAAGCCCTGCCCAGCCCTCCTCTCTGCACCCGGCGCATTCAGAGTAAAGGCCGAGCCAGGGGCGTCACCGCCATGGACCACACCCGCTGTGCATCTGGGGAAGTGTCGACCCTCCCTGCCAGGGCCGCTGGCACCCCAGCTAGCAGCTCTGGGGTCCTTTCCCCAGGGTGATCGCTTGGACCCCTGACCCCAGGCAGGCCCGCTGCCCACCCCCTGCCCGAGTGCCCACAGACCGTCCTGCTCCACACGCTGACCCCGCCATGTCGTGCCCCTTCCTCACAGCAACACCCCCCCAGGTGCCTTATTCATCCCTGTCTCCGGGCCTGTAGTGTCCGCCCCATCTGAGCAAGCATCCCCGGGAGGCACGCACAGCGGGGCCATCCTCCCCATTTGGCGTGGGCTGAACCGCGAGGCTCCCCGCGCAGGGGATGCGGGAATGGGGCCTGGCCTGTGGCCCCGAGCTCGCAGGTGGTGGGGAGGCGGCGGGCGGAAAGCCTCACAGCGGCCATGGGAGCGACTCAGGCTCCTGTCCCAGACGGGCTGACAGCAGTGGAGGATGTGAGGGGGCCGCATGCGGGGCCCCACTGCCCCGTGCCCCTCAGCCCTGCTTCAGGAGCACACGGCAGCTTTGTAACAAGCAGTTAGGAATATTCCCCCTGAGACCCCAGCTGCCTCCCCACGGATGCGGCCTCCGGGGACCTCGTGAAAGTCTGGCTGACGTGGCCACACGCTGCTGGCGGCTCAGCGGGCCGGGCTCTTGACCAGCGGGGCCGCGGCTTTGCCTTTCAGGACATCGCAGGGCTGAGCGGTTCCTGCATCCGGGGTGGGTCTTCCATCGGCACCAGGGGTCGTCGGGTTGCTGGGGGGGGGCAGGGCAGGCAGGTGTCCCTCTTCATCGCCTCCATTCACCCAGTTTTCAAGGGACCAGCGGGCTCCCAGGCGGCCCGGCAGGAGCCCAGTTACTGGTTTCATTAGGAACGTGTGGGTTTAAGCAGAGTGGCGGGTTTAGTGCCCGCTGGTGTCATCCTCACGGAGGCTCAGAGCGTCCATCTGCGGCCAGCGAGGGGGCTGGGGCCTTCGGCGCGCCGTGAGCCTGGTTATCTTGCTCTCCGGCAGGTCGGGCCTCACCGGCCCGTCCACTCACCTCCTGCCCCGACTGCTCCCCAGGCGCCCTGACGTCTTTCGATGGGAAGCAGTATTTCAGGGTCACAGCGGGCCCAGGGCTATGCCGGGTCCCAGCTGGTCCTCCCCGTGGACGAGACACGGCATCTGCCCCCTGCGTGTGAGAGGACATGCCTCTAGGTTCCCGTGGACGTTTCCAATTTCCAGTGTGTTTCTGACCCAAAACCAGGGCTCCTGTTCAAGTTTCCCTGCGTAGCTTCTGCGCCCCCGTCCCCTCCCACGGAGGATCTGGTTGTCAAGGAAACCGAGGGACAGGACGGGAACATCCCCTAACTACTCCTTTACCTGCAGGAGACACGCCATCGGGGGCATACAGGGGCCGCGGCACTCACGGCCCCCCCAGTGAGGACTCCCCAGTTTCCCTCTTCCTTTCCCAGCGGTTGTCTGTGAGGCGCCTCCCGCGGCCGTGGGGGCCCCAGCCCGCTCTCTGAGCGCTTGATCTTCCCGCGAGGAATTCCGGGGAGTCTCCTCCTTCTCCCTCCGCTTCGCCCGACAAGGCCGACCAGGCCACAGCACAGGCGGCTCCGGTGGCCTCGCCATCCTCGGGGTTTGTTCAGAAGGAAACTACGTTCAGCGCGGCCCGCAGTCCTCGCAGGCACCGTGGAGCTGGGGACGACGTGGACACCGGCAGGACCCCCGCCCCCAGCCGGCCATCCACGTGGCCCGGACCCGCTGTGGACACACAGGGCCCACGGTGATGGGCACGACCGCCAGACCTCGGCCCCCGAGGACGGACCCTGCCCGTGACCGGCACAGGCCCGGCGGCGGGCAGGCGCTCCCAGGACGGGGTGGCCGCTGTCCGCAGTCCTGACGGGAGGTCCCTAAGAGGGATGACAGGCTGGAGCTGCAGACACACAGGTGCCGGGCCGGGGCGCCAGGAGACCGTCTCCTCCGGAGCAGGACGCGGAGGCACCTGCAGTCTTAGCAGCTCATGCCGAGGAACGTAGGCCTGAGACCCAAGGTGTGCGTTAGGGGTTGAGATCGTGTTACTGGTTAAAATTGCAGAGAAATGGGGTGCCCGGGGGCTCCATGGGAGAGGCGTCTGCCTTTGGCTCAGGTCATGATCCCGGGGTCCTGGGATCGAGTCCTGCATCGGGCTCCCTGCTCCAAGGGGGAGCCTGCTTCTCCCCCTGCCCTTCCTCCCACTGCTCACGCTGTCAAATAAATTAATAAAATCTTTAAAAATAAATAAATGAACTGCCGAGCAAAGGCCCGTGTGAAATACGCCAGGCAGCGTAGCCCCGGGCCCCGCGGGGGCCTGCGCTCAGGCCAGGGCCTTCCGCACTCGGGCCCACACCCGTCCGTGGACCGAAGCAGCCATAACCCTTTATGACGCCACAAAACCTTACGGCTCTCAAACATGTTTGCTCAGAGGTTTATGGAATTTTAACACAAATGGGCCAATGGCGCCGCTGGGACCCGGCCCCCCGGCTTGCGGGCACCTCGGGTCATGCTCGTTTTCTGCTGGGAGGGAGCTTTTTCTCTCCGGTCGTATTTCCAGGAAGTAATTCGGGGTCATCCTTAGAGACGGTCGAGGTCCTGGGCGAAGCCGGCAGCAGGGCAGGTGCGCTCGCCCACCTTGTCCGCAGAGGCCCGGGCGCTCACCCAGCCACCAGCAGCCCGACGGACGCACGCAGTAGCGGACCGCACCCCACACACCCCGCTGCTCCCGTGAGCTGCTGTGGCCTCTCCCTGGGCTGGGCAGGTTTCCGGAACGCTCCGTCGTCGCCCCTGTTCCTTCAGGCACTGGCAGTCCTTCCCGGCTTGCTATTCTGCTCAGCGGGGGTCCCTTCCTGCCTCGCTTCTGTCTACGATGCTGGAGGCTCTACGTGCGTGAGGTGTACGTCTGCGTCTTGCCGGGCGAGGACAGGCCCACAGCTTCCCCGGGAGCCCCTCGCCCACGGTGCTGGGACTCGCAGGACAGAAGACTACTACCTGCGGGAGGTCTGGGGTGAGCCCCGTGACCCACCCCACACCTTCGTGGGCGACACCGATGCCAACCCTGCCCCCGGGCCCTGCCTGCAGCCCCTGCCCACCCGGCATCCTGGCCCCACTCGCACGGCCCTCGGTGGCCTGGTCTCGGGCCGCCTTTCCTGCCGCTGCATCACGCGTGCCCTTACAGGGACCCGCCTTTGCCAGCCCTTCCAGGCGTCAGGGTCTCCGTCCAGGGCCACTTCTTCTGAGAGGCCCTTCCTGATTGCCGCGTGGACTGATGGCACCACGGCCAGTGCGGCGGTCACGTGGCTCTATGTGCCCTGCCACCTGCTTCCTGTTCCTTGGTGTGTCCTCCACGGGGACGAGGTCTGGGGGTCACGCAGGCGCCTGGCGCTTCCCGAGTGGCATCCTGTGGGCTGGAGCCGCTTCCTGACAGCAGGCATGAGGCTGGCGTTTCCATTCCTCCTGCTGGCCCCCGGGTGCTCACGAACTGGGGCCCGGCTGCGGGTGGGACCCCGAGAGCAGGGGCAGCAGGGGCGGCTCTGTGCCCAGACGGGAGCCGGAGCCTCGCGTCCTGGTGGGAGCTCGTGTCCACCTCGGTGTCCGCGTCCGTGCTCCCAGCACCCGGCCCCACTGAGTTCATCTCCACGCAGCTCCCCAGAGGCCTCCCTGCAGAGCCGGCTCCCTCCTTCCAGAAGGTTCTTCACCAGAGATGGCTCCACTTCAGTCTCCCGACAGAGGGTCCGCAGTGGGACGGGCCGGTTTTTATTTAAATCACGTCATTCCTTGCTGTCAAGTCTCCATTCACTTAAGTGTCCCTCGGTGATAAAGGAACCATCGGGCCGAAATCCGAGGTGCTGGGCTCGCAGCTACGTTCCTGGCACCTTTCCACGCTTCGCAGGCACCTGCTCTTGGCGGGGGGTGGGGGGTGCAGCCTGGCTGCGGGTCCAGGATTCTGCTGGGAATTCCCGAGGAAGGTGGGCGCCGGGCGCCGGGGGTGGGGGTGGGGGAGCACCTCACAGCCTGCCTGGCTCTCGGCGGGGACAAGGTCCTGCTGGTGCCCCCGCTGTCTCCTGCCTCTGCCGTGAGGTCGGGACAGGCCCTCCGCTCCTTGGCCGCTTCCACGGCATCCCCCAACCCCGTGGTCTGGGTCAGTTACGCGGATCCGTCCCAAGGCCACAGCAGGGACACGCACTGCGGGGGGTGGGGGTAGAGGTCTCCGATAAGGACCAAGCTGCTGACAGTCGTGATGACTGAATTCGCGCCGCCCCCCCATGACCAGGGCACACACGTCGTGGCCAACGCTGGCGGCATTTCCGAGGGTCGCTGCGCCAGGCCGAGTGCATGGACCGCGGGCTTCCCGGGGCCTCGACTCCAGGGGCCGGGGCGTCGGCAGGAGACGCCTTCTCAGGATCCCACGTGAGTTTTATTTGCCAAACTGGCTGCTGGGGGTGACAGGAGAGCGTAGGCGGGACCTGGGAAGAGGCCTGAGCGCCGGTCCAGCCCCCGGGACGTCCTGCTCCCAGCTCGGCGCCCGGGCAGATGCAGGACGCACGGGTGAACCTGGGGGCCTGGGTGGCTCGCCGGTTAAGGGGCTGACTTTGGGGTTCAGGGTCCTGGGATGGAGCCTGCAACAGGCCCCGCGCTCAGTGGGAGGTCGGCTGTTCTCTCGTCTCCCTCTGCTCCCCACCCCCCAAGCGCCCTCTAAAATAAATAAATCCTAAAAATAAAAGAGCCAACAAACGAGCCCCGGAGCCCCGCCGGCCTGCGAGGGACGCTGAGCAGCACCCAGAGCTGAGTGCAGGCTGGAGCCCCCGTAGGAAGTGCAGCACTGCCCGCAACGGGCACCCCTTGGTGGGGCCGTGGGGCGCTGCTCCCTGCACCCGACACTGCAGCTCGGCCCCGAGGCGCAGGGGCAGCAGGCAGGACTGTGAGGACCGGCCGAGCTGTGAGGCCCAAAGGGCGGGCGCCCCAGGTCCGGGTGAGGCTGACGGCCTCTCTAACAAGAGTCACAGGAGGCTGACGTGCGGCAGGTCTGGAAGCCGCAGCCTCAGAGGCCTCCCCGCTGTGGAGACAGGATTTCAGGCCTCTCCCAAGCCAGGGCAACTGATGTGTGTGGAGCGTGTGCTCCGGGGGGCATGGGTGTGATCCCTGCACACGCACGCACACCCGCAGGAGCGGATTCTGCGAGCCTCCCTGCTGGCGGCCTCAAGTGCAGACAAGGGTGCTCACCGCAGGGCTGCGGTGTCGGCCGAACCCTGGCAACAGCCGGGATGCCGCGGGCAGAGGCCGGACCCTGGGCACGTGCTGCACGCGGAGCCCCCAGGAGTCGGCGTGCGGTCCCGAAGGGAGGCCAGAGGCCGCGGCGTGTGGCCCGCTGTCATCTGTGCCCTGGCAGGTGCACTGAGGACCCAGAACACAAACCCTCCAGAGGGGGGACCAGGGCCTTTCCTTCGTTCCTTCTGAATTTTGTACCAAGGGGTACATATTTCCAAAACATGAATAACAACAGGGCTGGGGCTGGAGGCCCTCAGCAGGCAGCCCCAGGGCCCTGGCCGGCAGCGAGGGGCAGGAGCTGGAGCCCGTGTACCTCGGGGGCTGACCACGGGAGCCCGCACGCTCCCCGCACCCCCGCCCCCGAGCTGCGGGACGGGTGGGCTTTCCTAAAAGCGCCATGGAGGTGTAGGCCGCGGGGGCACGGGCAGGGCCTGCAGGCGGGACCAGCACCACAGTCTCACGTCCGCACTTGGGAGCGCTGGTCGGACCGCACGCTCACCCAGTAGGACCAGGGGCCCGTTGTCCTTACGCCGGTGCTGACCCTCGAGCACTGTGAGGCCCGGCCTGCAGCCGCGGGTGGGACGACCTCTAGGAGCATGAGGCGGACTCCTAGGTTTGTACCTTCACCCGGGCTGCACCCGGCTGCGCCCCGGGGGCTCCTGACACCCCCTGGAGGCCCTAGGCCAGCCTGTTTCCTCCATGCAGAGGGGCCATGCAGGCGGGTATGTCCGTCAGCAGGAGGGACACTTCCCCGGGAGGTACCACCTGCCGAGGTCCCTCTGGCCCAGGCACTGGAGCAGGGCGGTCACCACCCGTGCATGCCCTCTTCCCAGAGCTGCCTGTCCCCGCAGCTGCCCTAGAGCCCCTGGCCACCCCGGGACCAGCTGGGCAATGACCCCACAATGCCCTGTCCTGGGCAGACGCTGGGGCCCAGGAAGCTGTGGGACGGTGGGGGGTAGGGGGTGGGATGCGGGGAGGGGCAGGTGTGGGACGCAGGGAGGGGCAGGAGTGGGGGCAGGGGAGGGGACAGGGGGCCTGGGGGGGGCCCACCTTGCTTTTCTCCTGCTGCAGCTCGATCTGGATGTCAGTGAGCTTGGCCCGCAGCTCCTCGTTGGCGGCCTGCAGAGCCGCGAGGACCTCCGCCTTGTCCCCCTTGCCTCGGCCGCCCATGCCCTTCTTGGACATGGTGAGGGTGGCCCAAGGGGTGCCCGGGGTGGGCCGCTCGTCTGGGCTCGGCTGTCCACAGCAAGCTGGGGCAGGTAGCGCCTCGCGGCAGCTCCGCTACATCTTCTTGCTCACCTGGAGGGAAAGCACACCTGGTGAGCAGGTTGGCCTCCCACCCTGGGTGGGCTGTGTGCGGCCGGGGCCGGGGGCACGGCTGGGGTCTCCTGCCCTGAGGATGCCGTGGGGACTGCACGCAGTGCCCCCAGTCCCAGACCGCAGAGGCTGAATTTCACACGTGGGTGTGTGGCCCTGGAGGTGGTGGTGGGTGTGAGCCAACAGCCTCTGGGGCGGTGGAGTGGAGGCCGGGACCTCCAGACCCTTCCCGGGACCCGAGATCGTCCCCCTGGAGGACGCGCACCTTCACCCTGAGCCAACGTAAGAGGCGAACACGCACCCTCCCCACCCGGCGCGCGGGCACCCTGCCGGGGGCAGCATCGCCCAGCACCACGGGGGGATTCCCGCTGCCCCCCAGGCCGGAGGCTGCATTGCCTTCCCCACGTCCCCGCCCCAGGTGTGCGAAGCAGGCCCACCAGCCGACCGTGTAGACAGTGTGGGCCTGTTCCACAGCAGGAGGCGGGCTCGGGTCGTGCTCCACACTTCCGACCCAGGAACCCTGTGCCTCCGTTCCCGCACGAACGGGGGGACAAGGCTGTCCCTAGCCCCCAAGGCTTCCTTCTTGCACCTTAGACACCAGGACAGGGACCCGAGCCACAGAGGGGTCTGTGCCCTGCCCCACCCCAGCTGACAGGCCGGGAAGGTGCCTCCGCCACCTGGGGTATCAGGTCAAGGTGCAGCTTTCAGAGCGTGGGCCTGGACGCACCTGTAGGGAGGCGCCCTCCAACTGAGTCCCCACGGCCTCTGGCCTCCCTCCTGGCTCAGTCCCTGAGGCCTCGGGACACAGAATGGGGTCAAAGCCCCCGATGGGCGTGCACGGGGAAGGCCGGGAAGAGGGCTCCCGGTCGGCCCGGGGTGTGGAGCCAGGGGAGGGACGCGGGAGGCAGCTGCCTTCCAAGGAGGAGGGAGACTGAGGCCGAAAGAGATCGTGGAGACGCAGCTCAGCGGCCCCCGCCTGGGAAGAGATGCCCACACCCAGGCCCTCTGCTCACAGCCACCTGCCCGGGAGACGAAGAGCACATTCCCCCGAGCACGGGGCCTGAGGCCTGGCTCTCGGTTTGGGGTACACGTTCTGGGTCGCCCCGGGGACCGTCGTGCAGATTTTCCAGCTCGGCACAAAAGGGTCCTCCGCCTGCTTGCAATGCTTCCCTCCTGCCTTCAAGTCCTCATGGGCGGCGGGAGAGACCCCTGGGCTCCTGCCCCCCCAGGCAAGGCCCGCGGCTGCCCCTGGAAGAAGCACCGCTTTAACGGGTCCCGGTGGCTCTGGCCCGGCAGGTGAGCTGGTGCCCACGGTCCGCGGGCCGCCTCCACTGCGCCTGCGGCGGGTCGGGGTGCGCAGCGCGGGTTCAGGTGGGGCAAGGCATAGAGAGTTAGAAGTCTTGTCCCACCTGGAGGAAAAGCTCCCCAGTTCCTGCCTTGGTCATCGAGACCTCCTGAAGGGGGGGGGGGGCGGGGGCGCCCGGGAGGTGGGGCGGGCTGAGGTCTGACTCAGTTTCAGCTCCGGTCATGATCTCAGGGTCGTGGGATCGGCCCCCAGGCTGGATGGTGGCACAAGGGCCTGCCCCCGCCCACCCCGCACCCTCCACGCCTTTCCTCCATCAGGAACATGCTCCCGCGAGGCTCAGCACAGACCCGGTCGGCTCCTGCCCGGACTCAGGGTCCTGCCCCCAGCCCCCAGCCGGATCCCCGGGAGCTGGGTTGCCTCCTCCTTGGTACTGAGCACCTTGCATTGAGAATTTTCAATGCACCAGGAGGTCTTGAGCCCTCCCTGACATCTCCCCAGATGCAGACTTAGTATCTTTCCCTGACACTAATTTGGGGGCAAATAGGATAAACATGTTGACTTTATTATTATGTTGATGAGTAGGAACCAGATAAATCCCCGTGTCCCTCTGAGGGCACCGGGCGGGGCGGACCCCTCGCCCACACCCAGCGGGGTTTCTGGAGGCCTCCTCTGGGAGCGTGCTTGATGGGATTACTGCCCGAGGGGAAGGGGATTTTCATGCCTGACCCCAGATCCTATTTGTGCTAATGAATCAGCGTTAAGCCTTCAGGGGATGAGAGTCTGGTGGAAGGAAGCGTCTGGCGGCCTGTGTTAAGGGGACAGACCACGTGGACGGCAGAGGTGGCACCAGCAAGCGCCGGGTCTCTTGCTCCGAGCCAGCCGCGTCTGTGCGCCCCAGCTTTCCCTCCGTGCCCACACCCGGGAAAGCACCAGCTGTGAGGAGCACGTCCAGGTCACGGATGCCCCGTCGTTCCTGTCACCCTGGGGGACAGAAGGGGTGGCCGGAGGGAGACCGAGGCCTTGGGAGGGCGGCCTTTGCTGGGTGCTCCGGGCTGAGCACTGGGCCCTGCCTGGAAGACTCAGCGACTGCTGGAAGCAGGGGCTGGGGGTGGAGGGTGGGGTCAGAGCAGGTCAACCCAGGGTGCTGCACCAGCCCCCCACCCCGCAGGTCATGGGCGGGCCCAGCCAACACTGCTTGAACCCCAGACCCCTCAAGCCTCCGGCTCCCTGTCGTGTCTTGGAGCTCAGCCGGCAGGTGCTGCAGGGGTGCGGGGAGGGGGGCGCCCAGGACAACGCTGTGCATCCCCAATATTTGCTGGACTGACTAGCCCCCCCCCAGTCAGTCACGAACCTTCTTGGGGGACCCCGGCTGAGCGGGAGAAGCGGGCGGGTCACGGTCACGCCTCAGGCTCGCGCGCAGACCGACGCTGATTCGCCGCCAGCACGTGTGTCACCCTCCGTCGGGAGGTCGTTACGTGGTCAGACTGACACCGTCCGCCCACCTGCGCGGGGTCTCCGAGGACGGAGTAAATAGGGGAGCTCCGCTCTCCAAGCAAGTGCTCCCTGCCCGCACCCGACAACCTCCGAGCCGCCGACCCGCTAACGAGGAAGCCGCCCGGCTGGCCTCCGGGATTTTCCCACTCAGAGCCCACGGTTCGTGCTCCACACCGTGTGGACGGAGGAGCTCAGACCCGGGACAGCCTCCTGCGTGCACACCCGGCCGGTGGCCCGCGTCACGAAGGGGCTTCAACCTCCTGAAGCCCATGGTATGGGACTCGGGTCCTTTCCCGGTGAAACCCTTTATCTACAGAGAGGAAGGGAGGTGCAGATGCTTCCAGCCCTTATCACGTCCACGGGCTGTGAGGTGCGGGCGGCGAGGAGGCGGGAGGGCCCGAGGGCCCCGTCCAGCCCCACGGGGACAAACGCCCGCGGGAGCAGGCCCTGTCGGGCTCTCGGCCCGGGACAGGCGTCTCAGGGAGCCCCTCTCAGGCTGGGCCCCCAGGGTGAGCCGGGGGGAGGCCGGGTGAGGGCCTGGGGTAACCTCGCGACACCCAGCTCCCCCATCAGAACTCACTTTTCCCGGGAAATGTGAAGACCCCCCGGAGAGGGGATCAGCGGCCACGCGGTGCCGGCCGCGTGTGCAGACGCGAATCTGATCCACACCTGGAGACCTGGAGGCTCGAGTGGCGCTAGGGGCGGGGGTGGGGAGGGGAGAGCAGCCCTGGGGTCTGGGCGGGGGGTGGGTGGCGGTGAAGGAGCCCGGGGCGCACCCACCGTCAGTGTGGACCCCGGGACAGCCCCGGACCACGGCGGACCCTCAAGCACGTGGGGCCTGTCCCACCGCTGACCACGGGGCGGCCACAGGACAGACGGAGGGTCCACGGGGGGCGGGGGGCAAAGAGGCCTCAGCTCGACTCGATGCGCGTCTCTAGAAGCTCGCGAGTCCGGGTGTGTCACGAGAGGTCACGGGGTGGGGGCGTCCCCGACGGCTGAGGGCAGGACCCCGCGCGCCCGCCCCCGAGCCGCCACCTGACCCACCGCCGTTCAGGATGGAGACAGACGAACACGGGTCCCCAGCTCACGAGGGAACCTCCGGATCGCCCGCCCAACGCCAGCTCTTCAGGGTGAGGAAGCCGGGGTCCGGCGGGAGCGCGTCCTGGGGGGCCCGGCGCCGCCTCCTGACAGAGCCCAGGCCTGGCGAGCCTCGAGGACGGTGACGGTGACGCCCTCGCTGCGGGGCTCTCGGCCCGGCCCCCGGGGGCCCTGCCTCAGGCGCGGCCGGACTCTGCTGCGTGCGGGCCCCCGGCCGGCCTCGCCCCTCACACGCGGCCCAGCACCAAACCCCAAAACATTTACAGGAGGGGCGCCCGCCTGGGAGGCTCAGGGGGCTGAGCCTCCAACTGGGTTTCGGCCCAGGCCGTGACCTCGGGGCCGGGGATCGAGCACAGCTCCACGCTCCGCTGGGGCCTGCGGCTCCCTCTCCCTCTGCCCCTCCCCTGCTTGTGCTCCCTAAACAGAAAACAAATAAACAAAAGCTTTTTTAAAAAATTTAAAGAATTAAAAAAATAAATTCAGCCCCAACCATATAAAACTCACAAGGTTGGGCGTCCAATCAAAATGACCGGCCGTCAATTATCACTCAGTTAAACTGCGGAGAAAACACGCGGCCAAGACTCGGGCAGCAGGACTCCGGTGACGGGGAAAACCAAGCAACGCTTTAAACAAGCGCAGCTGCAGGTCGCAGGCCTCGCAGGCCCCGCAGGCCCCGCAGGCGCGGACGTGAGAGCACCGTGCCGATAGCACCCCGATAACACCCACGGGCCGGCAGGGGCAGGAAGCACGAGCACGGGAGGAAAGATCCAGACCAGGAGCTCGGAGAGGAGAGCGCGTGTCTGAGCCCAACAGGCGCCACCAGCACAACCACAGCCCGGAGGGAGGGCCCGAGAGCCCGAGGCCGCAGGAAGCGCAGCCCAGACAGGATGACGACCCTGTGGAAGCTCACGCGGTCCGCCCCTCTCTCATCGACCACCCCCAACAGGAAGCTTTTTTTTTTTTGCTTGTTTTATTTTATTTATTTATTCATGAGACACAGAGTCAGAGAGAGAGAGAGAGGCAGAGACCCAGGCAGAGGGAGAAGCAGGCCCCATGCAGGGAGCCCGATGCAGGACTCGATCCCAGGTCCCCAGGATCAGGCCCTGGACCCAAGGCAGGCGCTAAACCGCTGAGCCGCCCGGGCTGCCCTTTTTTGCTTGTTTTAAACTCTTCAATTAATCACTCTTCTTACATCTTTAGGACAAAATACATATGAATGGAAATGTAAGTTTTTATGGCAACCGAGGTTGCGATCACGTCTTGCAGACTGAGTGGTCGCTGCAGTGGTTACGGCTGTGCACCGGGCTCAAGCAGCACACGTGCCACAAACTCCGATCCATTGGCAGATATAAAAAGTAAAGTCGCATTTGAAAGGCACCTCTGTGTCATCTGGTCGGACTGCGGGGGTTTCCCTGTGCCGGGTGCCCAGGGGTCCCGGGCAGGGGTGGGTGAGGCTCGGGGCAGGGCCTGGTGGGCGGGCGGGCTCCACTACAAGGAAGCTCGTGACTGGCGCCAGACGAGGTGTGACCCCCGCCACCCACAGCCTTCCAGGTCCCCCCGTGAGGACGTATCTCACTGTGTGAAGACCACCGGCCTCCTGAGTAATGGGCCCTCAGGCTGAGCTCATACCTCGCAGGGTTCCCTGTAAAATGGGCCAGAAATGGGATTTCAGGGCAGAAAACAGAAACCCACCGTGTGCCCTGCTCCCTCCGGGCAGGGCAGCCGGGCCGGGTGAGCAGGAGTGTCCCCGGGGCTGCGTCCCCACGCTCAGGCCAGGCACCCCGAGGGGAAGGCTGCGTCCCTGCCAAAGGAGTCAGGGCGACAAGGAGGAAGGGCCGCCCTGGGGCCAGCTCCCCGCAGAGCCCCTCCTGCCCCAGGAGCCCCCTCAGCCAGCGGAACTGGCCCCCGGGAAGGCCCGGGCTTGTTGACAAGGAACGTCCTCTCTCGGGGGCCTGGCGGTCCTGGCGGGTCGGCGGGTCAGGAACGTGGTCTGCACCCTGCTCCCAGAAGCCCCGGGGGCCACCCCGAAGCCTGGCTCTCCCCAGTGGGTTGGGGATGTCACTCCCCTCGGCCGGTGGCATCTGTCCTCATCACACCGGCTTCTTGCATTATTGGCCCAAATACAGAAAGAGTTTAAATGAAAAAATTAAATGTTTTCCAATCTTCGTGCTCGTTTACAGCTTCTCTGGCTCTGAAACCCGGCAGCCACTGAACTGAAGTGTCAGGTTTTCAAAGCACAGTGTCAGGGGCGGGGGCGGGGAGTGTCCACCGGCGTGTTAGCGCCCGAGCCCGGCGGAGGCTGGTGGCCACTGCTTGGCTCGGGGCCCCGGGGGAGGCCTCGGCCCAGGAGGGGACCCAGCCTCTGAGCCCCCAGTCCAAGCCTGAGACCAAGACCACAGTGACCCCCAAACAGGGCAGTCGATCCTTACAGTCAGAGAAACAGCCATAGAAACTGAGGCTCAGGCTCGCTCCCCCCATGCTCCGGGCACGGGGACAAAGGCCGCGGATGCAGCAGGTAACTAGGTAGACGCTAGACGGGCAGGTGCAGGAGAAGGTGGCCACACAGAGGGACAGTCAGCGCTCCTTCTCCTTCCCAGCAACGAGGCTTCCTACCGCGGCTGGAGGGGCCCCGGCGTTCGGGGGGGCACCCAGCCGTTTCCAAAGAGGTTTGTGTTTTCTTGTGGAAAAGCGCACACGAGCCCGCGCCCTGGCTCTGAGGCCTGCTGAGCCTCTGCCCGCGTGTGTCCCCAGTGCCAGTAAAGTAAAGTCCCACGGAGGCTCCAAAGGGCTGCAGTCAGTGGCCAGGACTGCAAGTCCCAACGGGGCCTGGCTGGTCCCGGGAGTCCTGCACGGCACCTGGAGGGCAGCCAAGGGGACCTGGGGGCTGCGCTCGTCGGCGTCGGCGCCTGTCCAGGGCCGCAAGGGCCAGAAGGACAGCAGAGCACGACCGGGCCGGCCCAGAGCAGGGGGGCCTGTGCGTGGCTGTGGACGTGTGATCCAGGGTCAGCGCCGAGTGCGGGGACGGTCGGCTGTCTACCCAGCGCTCAGTAACCGCGTGTCCACAAGGGAAAACTCACCGCGGACGTGTCGCTGTGCAGGGGCTCCGGCCGTAACCGTGGAAGGTGGGGCAGCAGGCCTCAGGGGAAGGGCCAGAGGTCCAGAGCCCGGGGATGGCCGGGGCCTTGAACAGGACGCCAGCACAGTCCCCGGGAAGGAGCGCCGTGGCCACGCGACATGAAGAAATCCCACCGCCCGAGGGACTGAGGGGCGCTAACAGGCTCGTGTCAGCATCGGCGGAGGCGTCCAGAATGCACCTGCACGAGGGACAGTGCCCAGGACACACGGAGAACGCTGGGAGGCCGGGGGAAGGCAGACAAGCCAGTGGGACACGGACACACGAGTCCAACGAGCGCTTCACACCAGAGGACACCGGCCGGGCATGAGCCTGGGACGATGGGGGCTCCCTTGTCCTGCATTAGGCGACCCTGCCGGGCCCCCGGGAACCTCACCCAGACTCCCAGGCTCCCCCTGCGTGGCCCTCACCCCCGCCCCGCCCCGGTCCCTGCCCCACGACAGGCTGGCACCTGCGTCTGAGCCCGTGTCCATCCCCGCAGCGGCCAGGACGTCACCACGGGCTCCCTCGCACGCTCCTCCCTTCGCGGGCTCGCAGTTGTGCACTGCGGGGCCTACTGCCTGACGACGGGGCTGCCCTGTCACCTACCCCCTCGCACGTGGAGAACCTGACCGGTTCAGCGCCGGTCCGCCTCTCGCAGCCAGAAGAGAAATTCAGGAAGCACATCGCTCACGGAAAAGGCCTCAGAACGAGGGTTTTGCAGATATAATTTAGGGGGAAACGCTGCAGTGGTTGCTGGCGTCCGTCACGGGTGGAAGAACAGATCGACTGAGGGCTGTTAGCTTGTATATGATCGGGGGGGGGGGTCTGATGGAAGCCGAGAAATGAGGGGGGAAGAGGCCGCGCAGCAGCGGACAAGATCCGAGCGGGCGCACAGGTCAGCTCCGCCCTGAATCCGCGGGGGCTTTACTCCAGAAATGGCTCTTTCTGGTAAAAGGGAAGTTGCTCAGGGAAGCATCCAGAAACCTCTGTGCTCTGGTGGGAGTCGCGGTGGGGATGCCGCGGGCAGGCCACCGCTGGCGCTAGGAGCTCCCGTCCTGAGAACGGCGTCCCTGAGACGGCGAGGCGTGTGGCGCAGACGCCAGGCAGACGAGCTGTTGGGTGCGTGGAGGGCTCAGCAGGGGCCGGCCGGCCGCTTCCACCGCTTGTAAAGGCACCTGCACTTCCCTGGAAGGTCCCAGAACTTCCTGCTACTGACATGGCTCACATTTAAGTGAGATTTTGTCTACCTTGATTAACCAATATATACTGCGTATCTGTCACCTGAGAATATGCTCACTGTGCACTGGGGGGCTCCGTGGGTGAAGCATCTGCCTTCAGCTCAGGTCATGATCTTGGATCCTGGGATCGAGCCCCGTGTTGGGCTTCTGCTTGGCAGGGAGTCTGCTTCTCCTTCTTCCTCTGCCCTACCCCACCCTGCTTGTTCTCTCTCTCTCTCTCTCTCTCTCTCTCTCTCTCTCTCATGAATAAATAAAATCTTTAAAAAATAAAAATAAAATAAAAATACACCTATAAAGTGCCTTTATTAGTGTTTTTTTTTGCAGAATATTTACATTGTTAGTATAAACCTGAAATTTCCAGCTCCTTGCCATTTTATCCATGGAAACATTTTTTTTTTTTTTAGATTTTTAAAAAAATAAAACAAGATTTCTTAGAAACATGACTAATTCCATCCAGCAGAACTACTGTGTTGACTTAGGAAAGAGGGTCAGTAGTTAGCCTGTGAACACACAGGGAGCCCTTGGTGAGGGGGGCGTATACTGGTCCCCCAATACTGTCTGCATCCTAACCCTGGAACGTGTGAACATGGGACTTGATGAGACAACGGGGATTTCACAGGCATGTTCAGGTTGAGACTCTGAGACGGGGTCTGTGGCCCCCGATCCAATCACACAAGTCCTAAAGGCAGAGCCCCTTTCCCGGGGAAGGCCTGAGGGGCGCGGCCTGAGGAAGATGTGGCCGTCACCACTGGCCTGAGATGGTGAGTCATGGGTCGACACCACTGCTGGGCACAGAGCCTTCAGGTCACACAGCACAGGGACATGGACCCCAAGGTCCCATGGTACAGAGCTGAGCTCTGCTAATACCAGGGAGCAAGGACACAGACCCCCTAGTCCCCACCCTGAACCCCCAGAAAGGACAGCAGCCGGCCACACAGCTGCAGCCATGAAGGAAGATGGACCTACTCGGTGACACCCTGAGACCCTCGTGACCGAGGTGCCCAGCGACAGCACTACACGTGGGACTTGCAGAAATATAACTTTTGGTTGCTCTAGTCAAAGTCATGTCATGTTGCTAAGCAGGATAAACCCCAACCTTGCGAATGCCCATGAATGAGAAAGATCACACGGTTCAGAAACAGGCCCCACATTATAGTCCACATTCGTGATGTTCCACAAGCAGGGGAAGGACTTCACTCAAAAACACTAGATTAGTTGGCTAATTGTCAAAGAAAAATAGACCTACGGATACTGTCTTCCTAATGAAACTCTAAGTGGATTGAAGAGAACTGAGGATGAAAATCAAAGCAGGGAAAGTAGAAACGAACATTTCTCAAATCTCGGGAGAGAGAGGCCTTCCTAGGCTTAGAGGAGATAAAAGGAATTTGTAACAGGAAAAGCCAACAGATTCCACTACATTAAAAATTTACATCTCCTCATCACAGATGTCGTGCAATTAAGGAGCTAAAAACAAGCTGAAGCAGTATTTGCAGTAAATTCAATTAAAAAGTTAATAACTATATCAGGAGATCATGAAACTCACTGATAAAAACTAAGATCTCACAAGAGAAGTGGGTAAGTACTCAGATAATTTACAAAGAAAGAAAAAAAGTGAGTTTAAATCACAAGAAAACCTCCTCTACTTACAATGTAGGAAAATCACAAGAGAATGTCTCACTCATAATCTACAAAATCCTATTTTTCCTTAAGCCCATTGGTCCTGGGATCAAGCCCCGAGTCAGGCTCTCTTCTCTGTTCAGGGGGGAGTCTGCTTCTCCCTCTCCCTCTGCCCGTCCCCCTGCTCGTG
Source organism: Canis lupus baileyi (assembly GCF_048164855.1). Lineage (NCBI taxonomy): Eukaryota > Metazoa > Chordata > Mammalia > Carnivora > Canidae > Canis > Canis lupus. The sequence continues at coordinate 1,101,376 of NC_132866.1, forward strand.
TGCTCTCTCTCTCTCAAATAGATAAATAAAATCTGAAAGAAAAGAAAGAAAGAAAGAAAGAAAGAAAGAAAGAAAGAAAGAAGGAAGGAAGAAAGAGAGAGAGAGAGAGAGAGAGAGAGAGAGAGAGAGAGAGAAAGAAAGAAAGAAAGAAAGAAAGAAAGAAAGAAAGAAAGAAAGAAAGAAAAAGAGCTGAAGTGCCAAGGCAACCAAGGCACCAAATTCCAAGGGGTGACCTGCCCGTCTGAAGGGAGGCAAGCACAGCTGGCTCACCGCTGGCAGAGCACTGGAGAAAGAAATAGGTAAGAAGAAAATTAGCTCCCATTTTAACATGATTCTAAGGGCTGGATGTGGGCTGGCAGCTCAGTTTGGAATCACTGGAGCCCAAACACAAGAGTGGTTGAGGGCAGGACAGAGCTGGAAGGGCTCCCTACGTGGTACAGACGTGCAAGAGGCCGTCTGCTGCCTGGACAGGTACGAGACTCTCCCTGCCAACAGAACCCATGTTGCACGCAAAGCAAAAAGCCTTAAGCCAGTGGGAGAAGGTCAGCAAGCCCTCCTGTCCACAAGGTCACTGAGATAAGGATGAAACTAAAATCCCTCCTTCCTTCCGGCCACAGGATCTAAAAAAGAATCCCTGCCTCTAGGGTAAGAGTCGAAACCCAAAACGCCTGCCCCTGGGGAGGAAGACCTTGGGCTCAGGTCCTGCACTGACACAGAGCAGAGCCTGGCTGCTGTGGAGGGGGGCAGGGATCCTCAGAAGGCTGACCGCCCAAGTTCAGGCACATATGCTTCTACGATCTAAGGCTGCCCAGAAGAAACTGAGATCCACTTTCCTCAAAACAAGCTTCACACTGAGTAACAAGCCACATCAGTCTAGCTGGGTGAGGGACAAGGCTGCAAAAAGGGCCCCTTCTGGGGAGCCGGTGAGCAGGGAGTGTTGGAAACTGAGGCTGCGTCAGGAACATGGAACAGAGCCTGCGGCACTCCAGGCACCAGACTGAGCAGAGTGTCGGCAGCCTACCATGAGGAATCCGAACCCCGTGCTGGACTGGACGTGATGACAGAAACTACAAACCCCTAACCCAGTTCAGCTACTTCCTGGGTCAATTCAAGCTCACACACTAACTCAAGACGTGTCTGTATCTGTGCTTAAAGATTATTTTCTTCAAATATTGTTTCCTGTTCCTCTACAGACAATGTCTGACATTCAATAAAAAATTACAAGACACAGGGCACCTGGGGGGCTCGGTCAGTTGAGTGTCTGCCTTCAGCTCAGGTCATGATCCCGGGGTCCTGGGATCGAGACCCATGTCAGGCTCCCTCTCAACAGGGAGTCTGCTTCTCCCTCCCCTTCTGCTGCTCCCCCTACTTATGCTCTCTCTATCTGTCAAATAAATAAATAAAATATTTTTAAAAAATCATGAGAAACAGAAAAAGAAAACAAAAACCAAGGAAAACAACCCACTGTCAAGCAATCAGAAGAACTAGACTCAGAGGCGTGGAGTTGTTCCAGCTAGCAGACATAACATTTAAGTAACTAGGACTAATATGCTCAAGGGTCTAATGGAAAAGATGGACATCATGGATGAAGCAGAGAAATGGGAACTATAGGAAAGGCTCGAGTGGAAACATTAGAAACAATGATCATGACATCAGAGGTGAAGAATTCCTTCAACTGGCTCAGCAGAGGAATCGACACGGCTGAGGGAAATCTCCATGAACCTGAAGACAGAAAACTGTCCAACATGAAACACGGGAGAAGAAGAAAGCAGAGTCTCCAACAGTGTCAGTCAAAGTGGAGCCACCTGGAGGAGGAGGTGGGGGTGGAGTCTCAGAGTAAAATGAGAACACAGGGAGGAGAAATATGTAAAGAAATAAAACAACAGGGGATTGTTCAAAATTAGCCAAACACGACAACTGACAGATTCTAGATCCACAAACAGGAAGAGGAAATGTAGACATGTTATAGGCAAACTGATGAAAACCAGAACTAAAGAAAAAGTCTTGAACAGAACCAAAGAAGTTGGTTCTTCTGTAAGAAGTTTTTAAAAATAAATATTTTTTAAAAACCCAGAAAATAACAAGTCGAGTCGTGGATAAATTGGAACAGTCATTCATGGTTGGCGGGAATGTAAAATGGTGCAGCTGCTTCAGGAAACAGTCTGACATTTCCTACACAGTTTGATAGTTACCATATGATCCAGCAATTCCATTCCTAGGGAGGTACCCCGGAGAGATGAAAAACATGTCCACACAAAGGTCATGGCAGTGTTATTCACAGTAGCCAAAAAGTGGAGATGACACAAATGCTCATCAGCTGACAGGTGGACAAATAAAACATGGTATAGCCATATGACGGAACATCATTCAGCAACTAGCAGGAATGACATACTGATACAGGCTACAGTAGGGATGGACCTTGAAAACATGACATCACATGAAAGAAGCTGGACGTATGAGGTCATATACTGTATGATTCCATTTCTAAGGAAATGTCCAGAAAAGGCAAATTTAGAGAGAAAGAAAGTAGATGAGTAGTTGCCGCAGGCTTAAGACAGGACAACTAAAGGTACAGGGCTTCTTTTTGGGGTGACGGAAATGTTCTAAATCTGTGGTGACAGCTGCATGACCCTGTGAATATATTAAAACCCCGTGAATTCACACTTTCAGTGGGTGACTTCCATATTATTAAAGCTGTTACCAAAAAGGAGGAGAAATAGACTTTTTCAGACAAACAAAAGTTGAAAGGATTTATTGCCAGAAGATCTGCACTACCAAAAAAAATTTAAAAATTCAAGGAAGTTCTTCAGGCAGAAGAGATAATATCAGACGGGGAAACTGACCGACATAGAGGAAGGAAGAGTGCTCAAAGTGATAAAAATGAGGGAGTATACAAAAGACTCTTTTCTTATATGTCATCCCTTTAAAAGATGACAAATTATCCACAGCAAAACCAGGAACAAGTGCATTGTGGAGTGCAGAGTACATGGAAGTAAAATATCTGAAAACAATAGAAAAAATGGGAAAGAAAATGAAAGTCATTAATTACACAAGAACTGGCACAATATCAAGAAGGACCGCAGCGAGCTAGAGATGATTTGGGCCCCTGAAGCGAGCACCGAAAATTCTACTGAAGAGAAGGGCAATGAGGAACCTACAGGTATGTGGGGTCATAAAAATACTCAATCCCACAGAAGTCAAGGAAAGAGGAATAAAGAAGAGTTAACACAAATGGAAAATAAAGGGCAGGAAGCTAGGTTCAAATCCAATCGTGTCATTAAATACTAAAGGTAGATGGGAGGAAAAACACAATTTAAAGGTAGACATTTTCAGATGAAATTTTTTTTAAAGGCAAGCACCACCTTCACACTATCTACAAGAAACTCATTTTAAATAAAATTATGGCATAGATGAGTTAAAAATAAAAGGATGGAAAAAGCTATAATATCTAGCAAGCTCTACACTGAAGAAACTGAAGAGACTGTATTCATGTTACATCATGTAGATGTAACAGAAGATGATCAGAGCAAGGAACGTTACCAGGGATTAAGATGGACATTACATAATAAGAAGATAGTTGATATATCAAGAAAGCACAGCAATCAAACAACAGAGCTTCAAAAATACATAAAACCCGGAGGCCTGGAGGGCTCAGTGCATTAAGCGTCTGCCTTTGGCTCACATCATGATCCTGGAGCCCTGGGATCGAGTCCTGCATTGGGCTCCCTGCTCAGCGGGGGGCCTGCTTCTCTCTCTCCTCCCTGCTCGTGCTGTCCTCCCCCACTATCTCTGCCTCACTCTCAAATAAATAAATAAAATCTTTTAAAAAAATAAAAATTACATAAATGGAAATGTAAGTATAAATAAGAATTTTCACACCTAGAATTGGAGACTTTAACAGTCAACCTCTCAGGAAGAGATGAAATAAGTGCACAATAGACCAGTTAAGAGTATAAAAGATTTCAGCAAGACTATCAACCTATTTGACCCAACTGACATTTGTAGGATAGATACATCGTCTAACAACAGAATATGTAGTATTTTTAAGTGCACATATGATATTCATCAAAACATACTGCATGCTAAAACATATCACATCAAAGTTAAAATAACTGAAATGATCCAAAATGCATTCTCTGTACCTTCCCCAAGAAAGTCAATTAAAAATATGTAATAGAAAGATATCAAGAAAACATTTAAGTACTTGGAAATGTTAAACACACCCCTAAATAACCAAACTGATGAAAACCAGAACTAAAGAAAAAGTCTTGAACAGAACCAAAGAAGTTGGTTCTTCTGTAAGAAGTTTTTAAAAATAAATATTTTTTAAAAACCCAGGAAATAACAGGTCAGGTCATGGATAAATTGGAACAGGTGAAACAGAAATTGAGAAACTATAAATAAACTAGAAAATATTTTGAACCAAAATGGAAATAGAGGCACAAATACCAGAATTTGTGGATCATAACTACAGTGGTATAGAGAGGGTACTAAGGACAATAAATGCTTATACTGGGAAAGAGGAAGGTCTCCAATCATCATCTAACCCTAGTCTAAGCTTCTACCTTAAGAATACCGGAAAAGATAAAGTAAATGTAAGGAAAGTAGAATAGAAATAATAAATGTTCATAGAAATCAATAAATCTGAAAACAATAATAAAATAAATCAATAAAAGTAGAAGTTGGTGTTTTGAAAATATTAATAATATTAATAAATCTCTGGAAAGGCTGATCCAGAAAAAAAAATGAAGACATGCATACAATATCGGAAATGGACAAGGGGACATCCCTATGCGTCCTACAGATATCAAGAGATAACAAATGAAATGGATAAATTCCTTGAAAGACACAAACTAACAAAGCTCACTCATAACTTGGGTAGCCTTTTATCTTTAAAGAAATTGAATTTGTGGTAAGAATCTTCCAACATGGAAAATCCGAGGCAGAGACAGATGCACTGGTGAATCCTCGCAAACGTTCAATGAAGGAATAACAACTCTCCATCAACTCTTCCAGGAGAGAAGTGAATGCTTAACTTATGTTACGAGGCCAACCTTATTCTGATACCCAAACCACACAAAGACATCACAAAAAAGAATATCCTTCATTAAGATGGATGCAAAAATCTTTAACAGAATCAACCACTCCAATCCAGCAATACATGAAAAGGATAATACGACGGATCAGATGGGACATGTATAAGGAATGCAGAATTGGTTTAATATTTTTTGAACGAGTCCCTTTAATTCACCATATTAATACATTGAAGGGAAAAACAAGTCCTCGTCTTGAAAAATGCAGAAAAGCCTTTTGACAAAATTCAAAATCCATTCACAATAAAAACTTTCAGCAAAGTAGTCATAAAAGGAACTTCCTTGACTTGATAAAGGCCGTCTACAGAAGAACACTTGCCGCTAATGCCATACTGGATAGTGAAAGTCTTACCGTTCTTTTCCCTAAGAACAATGCAAACCCCCTACACTCACCACTTGTATTCAAAAGTGAACTAGGAAAAGAACCAGAGGCATTTTTTTCATGTGTGACACAATCGTCTATGTAGAAAATCCCAAAGAATCTACCTGGAACACGGGAGGTTAGCAGGTTAACAGAATTAAAATTCAAAAGAGAAAAATCAATTATGTTTATTAGTTATAGTTCTTCATACTAGCAACAAGCTATTTTATCACAAAACAATACCTTTTACAACAGCACCAAAACAGTATGAAATACCTAGGAATCAAGCCAACAAAATATTTACGATATTTGTATGCTTGAAGACTCTACTCGTTCATGAGACGAAATTAAAGACCAACTAAATGGAGAGACAGCCAGTGTTCATGGATCACAAAACTCAACACTGTTGTGATGTTAATTTTCCCAAAATTGAAATTCAGATGAAACACAATCCCAACCAAAATCCTAATGGATCTTTTTTTGGATAGGCTGACAAGTTGTTTCTAAAATGGCAGTGGAAAAAGTAAACCATCTAAATTCAGCAATTTTGAAAAATAACACATTTGGAGTTGGAAATCACTACCCAACTGCCAGCTCACGATATAGCTACGGTGTGACATTGACGTAAGGACACGCATTTGGGCGCCTGGGGGCTCAGTTGGTTGAGCAGCTGCCTTTGGCTCAGGTCATGATCCTGGGGTCCTGGGATCGAGCCCTGTGTTGGGCTCCCTACTCAGTGGGGAGTCTGCTTCTCCCTCTCCCTCTCTCTCCCTTTGGGGTCTCCCCACCCCCCCTTCTCAAATAAATCAATAAAATCTTTTAAAAAAAGAAACAAAAAACACAGATCAATGAAACAGAAGAACAGACCCGCATAGTCTCTGGTCAATGGTTGTGTAACAAAGGATGCGAGAAAACTCAATGGAGAAAAGACAGTCTTTTGAAGAAATGGTGTTGGAACATTCACACGTCTATATGCCCAAATGAGAAAGCCCCAAACACCCACAGCTCGGCCCGTACCTCACATCGTATTCAGAAATCAAGTCGGAAGGGGTCATGGAACTGAATGAAACACAAACCCACAAAACCTCCAAGTGAAGACACAGATACAATCATCATGATCTTCGGGCAAAGAAGCAAAGACCATATATGAAAATATTGACAAACGGGGCTTTATTTTATTTTATTTTATTTTAAATTTTTTTATTTATTATTTATGATAGTCATACAGAGAGAGAGAGAGAGAGAGGCAGAGACACAGGCAGAGGGAGAAGCAGGCCCCATGCACCGGGAGCCTGACGTGGGACTCGATCCCGGGTCTCCAGGATCGCGCCCTGGGCCAAAGGCAGGCGCCAAACCGCTGCGCCACCCAGGGGTCCCTGGGGCTTTATTTTAAATCTTAAATTTCTTGTCTTTGAAAGATGCCATTAAGAAAAAGAAAACCGGGCAGCCTGGGGGGCTCAGTGGTTTAGCCCCACCTTCAGCCCAGGGCGTGATCCTGGAGACCTGGGATCGAGTCCCGCATTGGGTTCCCTGCATGGAGCCTGCTTCTCCCTCTCCCTCTCTGTCTCTCATTAATAAATAAAGAAAAAGAAAACTGCTGCAGATTGAGAAAACATATTTGCAAAACACACACCTGATGGAGGACTTGTACCCAGAATACGTAGATATATACGTTCCAAAACTCTCAACGTTCAATAACGAAAAACAACCCAGTTTAAAAACAAACAAAAGCTTTGAAAGACTTGTCACCAAAGCAAGGGACCAGGCAGCAAAGAAGCACATGAAAGGAGGCCCCAGCGATCGTCCGATCGTCCGGGGGATTAGAATAAAGCAAGGTGCTCCCACCCACACCTGCGGCACGGCTGCGGGGGGAAGGCCGGCCACGCCATGGCACTGCGGGGACGCGGGGGAACCAGAATTCTCACACAGGGCTGCTGGGAACGCACCACGGCGCAAGGCTTTGTTACTTCCTGAAAAAACGAACCACACACCTACCCTAGGATGGGCCTACGGATGCGCCCAAGGGAAGTGAAAGTCAGGTGTGTACAAGGCCTGGGACGTGGATGATCCTCGCAGCTCTGTCCGTAACAGCAAAACCAGAAGCAACCCCAAACCCATCAACTGGCGCCTGGAAAGACCAACGAGGGCGTAGCCCCACGATGCTGGGGGTGGGGGGGGAATAAAAACCCAAGGAGGATTCATGAAGGGCACGCGCAACAGTAAGTCTCAACAGAATGACGCGGAAAGCAGCCCGATCTACAACATACACACTACACGTCCGCATTTATACCCAATTCTAGAGGAACGAAGGCAGTGACGAGCGGCTCGGCGGCGGCCTGGGGAGACGGGGCGCGGCCGGGAGGGGCGGGGGTCAGGGATGACAAGCCTGTAGACACGGCGGTTACGTTCCGTGACTGTCCGCTCAGAGACGTCCAGTGCGCCGCCGCTGGTGACCGTCGGGAGCCTGGGC